>NC_081829.1:43161505-43833263 GCF_030867095.1 Alligator mississippiensis
AAGTGTGGCCCTCGATCCGAGGCTAATCCCTCTGGGATTCTGAATCGTGGAATCATTTCTTTTAGCATCACCCAGACCACTTCTTTTGCTTGGTTGGTTCGGCACGGGAAGGCCTCAGTCCATCCAGTCAGAGTGTCCATGAGCACTAACAGGTATTTGTAGTGTCCTTTCCTGGGAACTTCAGAGAAATCTATCTTCCAACATTCTCCTGCTAATAGTCCTTGCCTTCCTGCTCCTGGCAGAGGTTTGGGAGAAATCTTAGGATTGTTGGCACAACAGACAGGGCATCTACGCACTATTTGTTCTGCTGTTTTTCTCATCTTAGGTCCCACTACAATTCTTTGGAGACCTTGGGTCATGGCGTCAGCTCCCATATGGGTGCTCTGGTGGTACTCTTGGAGCACTTTGCTAAGAATCAGTTTTGGCATCAGGACTTGTCCCTCAGGCAAAACCCACCATCCATCTTGTTGTTCTTTGCTTCCCAATTTCTCTGCGAGTTGGTTCTCTTTTTCAGTATATTTGGGAGGTTCCTCAGGTAACTACCTGAGGCATCAATGCCAACATTTGAGTCTCTTGAACTTGTCCTCTAGCTGCCTTTTTCGCCGCAGCATCTGCTCGTCGATTCCCTTTAATAACGTCAGCATCTCCCTTTTGGTGGGCCTTACAGTGCACCACAGCTACCTCTAGTGGTTCCATCACAGCTTCAAGTAGTTTCAGGATTTCTGTTCCATGCTTTACTGGGCTTTTACTTGCCGTTAAGAGTCCTCTCTCTTTCCATATAGCTCCGTGGGCATGTAAGACTCCAAAGGCGTACTTCGAATCCGTGTATATAGTGGCTATCTTTCCTTTTGCCAAATGGAGAGCTCGGGTCAGAGCAATAAGCTCAGCTTTCTGTGCAGAGGTATTTGGAGGCAAGGCGTTTGCCTCCACGGTATCCCATGATGTAACCACAGCGTATCCCGCCTTTCGGGTTCCATTGTCCATGAAGCTGCTTCCATCTGTGTAGAATTCAAGGTCTGCATTAGGTAGTGGGGCATCTTTAAGATCCGGCTGACTAGCATACACACTCTCAATAGTTTCAATGCAATCATGCTGTAATCCTTCGTCCTGTTCCAATGGCATCAACGTAGCTGGGTTCAGGGTACTAGAGGTTTGCAACTGGATATCTCCTTGATCCAGGAGAGTCGCCTGGTACTTAGCCATTCGTCCAGGGGAAAGCCAGGTTCCCCCCTTTGCATTCATCACCGCCAGCACGGAATGTGGGGTATACACAGTCATTGGTTGTTCTAAAGTAAGTTTCTTAGATTCCTTTACCAGCATAGCGGTAGGTGCCACTGCTCGCAGGCAGGCTGGCCATCCCAAACTAGTGGGATCCAATTGTTTGGAGAAGTAGGCCACTGCTCTTCTCCAGCTACCTAAATACTGGGTCAGCACTCCTGATGCTACTCCTTGGCGTTCATGTACATAAAGTTGAAATGGTTTACTCAGATCGGGTAGGCCCAGGGCTGGTGCTATCATAAGGGCCTGTTTGATAGTGTCAAAGCTCTTTCAGCATTCTGCCATCCATTGCAAATCTCCCTCACTACCAGTAGTGGCCTCATAAAGAGCCTTGGTTATTAGTCCAAAATTGGGGATCCAGATCCGGCAGAATCCTGCCATACCTAAAAAGCCTCGCAACTGTCTCTTGATCTTTGGGACTGCCATCCGACAGATGGCCTCTTTTCTTTCAGGGCCCAACATCCTCTGGCCTTGTGAGATGTCAAATCCCAAATATCGTACTTTTTTTTCTGTTATTTGGGCTTTCTTTTGAGATACCCTGTAACCCCCCTGTCCCAGGAAGTTTAGTAAACTTACGGTCAGCAGGTGGCACTCTTCCCTCGTTTTTGCTGCAATTAACAAATCGTCCACATACTGTAACAGGGTTCCTGATGTCCCTTTGTCCCACTTCTGAAGGTCGGTACTTAAGGCAGTGCTGAAAATAGTGGGACTGTTCTTAAAACCCTGAGGCAAAACTGTCCAGCACAATTGGGTTTTTCTCCTAGTATTCGGGTCTTCCCACTCGAATGCAAAAATCTCTTGGCTGTCTCTTTCAAGTGGGATGCAAAAGAAAGCATCTTTCAGGTCCAGGACTGTAAACCACTGTTCCTCTGCAGACAAAGTAGTCAGCCAAGTATAAGGGTCCTTCACCACCGGATGAAGGGTCACTGTGACCTTGTTCACGGCTCTGAGGTCCTGCACGAAATGATACTCATTACTGTGGGGTTTCTTTACAGGCAAAATGGGGGAATTGAAAGATGATTGACACTCCCGAAGTAAACCATATTTAAGGAATCTCTTTATCAGTGGTTCCAGGACTTTCCAAGCTTCTATTTTCAATCAATACTGTGGCACCCTGGGCAGGGTAATTCCCGGCTTTAAATCAATGCTCACAGGGGTAGCCAGTTTGGCGTCTTCTACTTCTGGGGGAATTCTCCCTTCCTCCCCCTCCTGCAATAGGAGACACACCTGAGCTTTCCAGGCTTCCTCAGTTGGTATCTTCATAGTAATTTTCCCCTCTGAAAAGGTCAATTGGGCCTGCAATTTGCACAGCAAATCCCTCCCAAACAAAGGTATGGGGCACCTGATTAAGTTGGTCCTTCGAGCATTGCGCCGTTGTGCCCCTCCCCGACTCCGTCAGGCAACCAGGAGACGGTCAGACCTCCGACAAATAAGGTTGGTGGCGCCTGGTCCACCAAAGTTCAGGGGTACTCATCACCCCCTGGGCAACACAGGACAGTGGAGGGGCAAGAGGGCTCAGGCTGGGGCTGCTGGGGCTGTCACCCTGCCCTGCCCAGGCATCCAGCCAGCAGCTTCAACTGTGGGTAAGTGCTGGGGGGCGGGGGTTGTTTTATTTGTTAAAGTATGGGGAGCGGGGGCAGTGATGGGGAGGCTTGGGGGGATGGGGCCAGACAGGGTAGGGGTCAGGGGGCTTGTGGGGGCTGGAGTGGGGAGGGTCCGGCCACAGCAGTGCTCTTGGGACTCAGGGGGGTCTGGTGGGGGGAGGGGCTAGTCCCGGCAGGGGTCAGGGGCCTCGAGGAGGCTGGCAGGGGGAGGGGCCAGCCCCGGCAGGGTTTGGGAGGGTCAGGGGGCTGGCGGGGGGAGGGGCCAGCCCCAACAGGAGGATGGGGGCTCAGGAGAGCTGGCAGGGAGAGGGGCCGGCTATGGCAGGGGTCAGGGGCCTCAGTGAGGCTGTTGGAGGAAGGGGCCATCCCCAGCAGGGCTCAGGGGTCTCAGGGGGGGTGGCGGGGGGAGGGGCCAGTCCTGGCAGGGCTCAGGGGCCTCAGGGGGGCTGGCAGGGGGAGGGGGTCTGGGGCAGTGGGCGGAGCTGTCAGGGGTCCCCCCCCCACAGTCCCTTCCCCCCTCCTCCAGCCCCCCTGAGCCCTTACTCACAGGCATCAGGGCAAGGGGCAAACATAGAGACACTCTGGCAGCCAGAGTGTCTCTATGGAGGACCCAGCCTCTGGTTGCCCGCTTTTTTATACTTCCCTTTTTTTAGACCCTTGGACATCCAGGGGTCTAATTTTCTCCCTGTACTGCAAAAAAGGGGAACAGTTTTTTGTTCCCACAGATGCCTGTTGCCATGCCTCAAAGGGGTTTGAGGCAGGGCAAGAGACACATGCACGCTCATGTGGACGTGCCCTATGAGAGCAGGCCTTTCCCCCCTTTTCCCCCTTCCTCTCCCTACGCTCCTGAAGGCAAGCCCAGCTTCAACTTCGAAACTTGAAGCATTTCAAAACTTTTGAAACATTTTGACTGCCCTCGTTTCATTTTGAGGTTGTTTCTAAGCCCTTTGTTTCATTTTGATTTTGCTCTTTCAAGCTCAAAATGAGTCGAAACAGCGTCAAAATGAAACAGCCAGCAAAATTTCCTACAGCCCTACTTTTTAGGTGCCATTTGATCCTTGGCTTTTTCCACCACAGATATTTATACCTGGCATTAAGTAAGATGGTAGTGTTACAGTTATGTTGAAGCTGTGATGACACTAAGTAAGTTGAAATGAAATTATATGCATATCTAGCTCTATATCAAATTACTAAACCATGCTTTCTGAAATGCCAATTGCTGACTTTTCAGAAATGGTGGTAGCCTATTCCTTAGGCCCCAAAATCCCTTTCTTGTATCCTGTATTTAGCTCTCTTTTATCTAAATAGATGGAACGCTGCTAGTTAAAACATATCACCAGTCCTGATTAATTCAACAGAGAACATCAGACATATTTGCCAATTTATCAGAGTTTGCTAAAACAAAGGTTTTCTCATTGCAGCTACAAAAGTAGTTGGGGTAAGATACAATACTGGCAACCATTTTGTATGATCCTACAAACTTGGTGAGACTGAGAGCTGGAATTACTATGATGGAATTTTACAATTAAAAAAAGTAGGATGTGGAGATATACCAGCAACTGACGAAGTTCCAAAGGTCTTAGGAAGGAAAGCATTCCAAGCCATGTTGTTGTTGTATGAATGTCTCAGAAACAATGATATCAGTAAGGACACACACAGATAGTTAAATACATACAAAGCCTCACTCTCAAGGAATTAAGAGCACTGTACTAGTGCTAATGCAGGTCAGGTCAGGTTCGCCTGATATCATCACTTAAAGTAGACGGAACTACCTGAGATTATTATTGTTGAGTGCTGGATAGTGGTTAAATAACCTAGCAATCCCTAGGGTGCCAATGGCTCTGTGCAGAAGAGCACTTTAGAGGGAGATGCTAGTCTTACCCCTGGTGGAGAAAATGCCACTAAAAAGTTGTAGAACTGAGATCCATTCCATGATAAGGTAGACTGGGTTCTTCAATCTTGGTCAGGAGCCAGTTTAGGAGTGGAGCCCTGATGGATGGAGAAATGAATGATCTCTTTTGCTCAGGCAGCTCCTTCATCCAAGCTGGTTCCACATGTATTGCCTTTGCTTTGGATTCAACCAGCAAGGCTGAGAGGGGGGCACTGGTGTGTGGGCACCTCAGTGTTTCCATATACACTGCCCAGGCTTTTGCACCCTGGAGAGGTCATTTCAGCTTTGCTTTATCTTTCAAGGGAGGAATATGTTCAGTGACCTGATGTCTCACTTGGCATAATTCTATTGTCTTGTGGGACAGACAGGAGCCTAATACAACTATTGTTAGCTGTCTATTGTTACAGTGTTACCAGTGGTCCATAGGCTCCCTAGTTTTACTGCATCCTGGAACATCATTACATGCTCTTTGATTTTTATTTTCTTCACATTATTTACTTAAGCTTGAGAGTCCTTGAGTCCATCTATTCCTGTTGAGTGTTATGTGGTATTTTTGTTTAGCTTTTTTTCTAATATCACCATAGTTTAGAACATAGTCTTGATTTTTTTAAATATTTTCGAAAATGCTCTGCTTGAATAACCATCCATAAAAAGTGGGAAGGAGAAGGCTCTTTAAAATTCATTTGTCATTTGTATGGGGTAATCTACTCTTTCTTTTAGGGGAAAAAGAGTACATTGGAATGATAGAGGGAGAGATTATAACAAAACAAGAAAACAAAAAACCTTTCTGCTTTAAGGACTTGTTAGGAACCAGGAATGTATCAGTGATAATATTCTAGCTCATGAAATATATAAGGATTTTGAAATGTAAGTGTTTGGTTTTATTTTGGATTGTAAATTCTGCTTTAGTTTTTTTTTTTTTTTCCTGCAAGATTAGGACTGATTGGATTGAAGTGATCCACTTTTTAACTAATTTGGATAATTCTGTTTCCGGAATTTTGTTATATAGCATTGAATGCAGAGATATTTGCAATTGCCATTTGTGCAATTTGTACAGTTAAATCTGCCTTAATGACTCTTTTTTAAAGTTGGTTTCCTGTCAGAAAGTTTTCAGCCACTGCAGGGATTTTTGTCTCAATGTGTTAAACATAGCATGCAGTATGGCCACCCTGTGAACATGTTAGTAGCTAGCTTTTGGAATGTTTAGAACAACTTGCATGATGGGAAATAATACCTAAGGGTGACATGCTCCTTTAAGGCCACCAAAAGAAAGGTACCATGTCTGTGAAGAATTATGCACAAAATGAATTAAAGAAGTTGCAGGAGAAATGCATGATAGATTTCCTTGCATCATGTTATTTTGATGTTACTTTTTGTCATTGTACACATGGGACCCGGGTTTTAAAATGAGCAGCTAGTGTGAGGCCAGATCATGTAAAGCTAAATTAATCTCTGATATGACTTTATGGCTCATTATTTCTTACCCCTGCCATGGCTGTGACTCACCTGTCTGTTTATGAATTGGCTTGATATTGAACTATTAGGCAAGAGTAATTTAAAAATTAGTTTCAATATTAATACCATGACTATGTTTTATATTCTTTCACTAGGAGAGTCTAGCAAGATGCTGTATCTCTTTACTCTGTATCTGCCTGAGAGCAAAGAGAATGGACCAATAACTTGCCTAAAGTCACATACAGTGAATAACAAATTATAACCATGATTTTTATTAGAACTAAGAAATAGCATTCTTTTTGGCTGAAAGATATATGCTTATTCTGCAGATAAAATTAAAAGTAACAAAGCTGTGTGTGTATTAGCAAAGCAAAAAACTATAATCTAGTTAGTTTAATGTTAATAATGTGTCATATCAAATCAGTTACTTTTTAAAACCATTTTAAAGCAATCCTAATGCATGACATAGCAGATGGAGAGCTGATTCTGCAATATTCTGTGGCTGACCAAAACAATCTGAGAGATGAGTTACTTCATCAATTAAACCAGAAATAAAAGCCATTAAGGTAAAATGGCAGCGTGGGATTCAAATATAGTGAGGCAGTATGCATGCCCCATAACACACACCACTGGGGAGAGGATGAGGGGAAGAAAAATCATCATGGCTGGTGGTGGCCAGGCACCCTACCCTTCGTTAATTTTATTACTAGAATTCACACCTAGCTGGTACCTGCCCTGTGGCTAAAATGAATTTTAATCAAAACATAATATCTAAGAAAGCATTATTGGTAGGTTGAGAGAGAAATAGAAGTAAAGAGATAAAATTTATTAATAAAACAATCAATAAAATGCCCCACAGACTGGGTGATGTGATAAGCTATTCACATGTCTGTATACACTGATGGACCTTGCTGTAGCACAGCAGCATTCCTGAAAAGATATGTTCTGATTGGCTTAGAAAATGAAATAATTTAGCCAATCAGAGACCAGTTCAAACTTTTAGAAAGCTGCGATATTTTGATTCAAGTAATTTTATAAGCCTGATGGATCCATTCAGTTGAACTATTTATCTTTAGTGCTTCCATCAATGAATCAATATTATTTATGTGACTGGCTGACATTTAATGTGGTATATTGTATGATACATGAAAAATGCATTTTTGGTTTTAGAGGTGATTGACTGATGGTTACCATCATTCATATTTTGCCTGTTACAATTCATATTTTTTCTATACACATTAAATTTACTATTAATGATTAAAGATTTTCTTAGTTTCTTTTCTGACAGCACAGATGATTAAAGCTGCAGGCAGCATATTGCAGGGAAGGATTCAAGCTTGTTTATCCATCTGTGATCTTCTTTTGCAGGCTAGCTCTAAATGGATTTAAACAGAATATAAATGAGTAAACACAGTTTGAATGAGTTATTGATTAGCAGAGAGGAGTTAACCTAATAAAAATATATTTTAAAATTGGTAATCAAGGGAATTATTTTTTGTGCTCATGGCAAAATTGGCAGTCTATTTGAAATGAGATTACTACATTCTAATATAATAGAATGCTATAATATATAGTTCTGATAATTAAAACTTGCAATTCATTTGCAATTAAAAATCCAAAAGTAAATAAGTTGTCTGTTACATGAAAAACCTCTCTGTCCATGACTTTCGAAAGAGTAATCCTAGTGCCATTTAAATCTAGAGATAAAACTAGTGTTTTTGGGGAAAACTTCTAAGAATCCTTAAAAATACCTAATAAAATTATTCTGATGTGCATTTTTTAAAACTAAACCATATTTTGCATCATGGTCCACTGAATAGCACAGGGATGGGAGTCAGGACATCTCTGCCACTGGCCTGCTGGGTGATCTGGAGAAGTCATTTATACTCTGAGACTCTGGTTACCTATGGTGACCTTGACTCCCTTTGTGAAGTGCTTTAGATCTACTGAAAATCACTATAAGCATCATTATATAAGTATCAAAATGTGCTACTTAATATGATTTGAAGATACTTCTCCCAAGAAAATTCCTACCTATGCTGTGAAAAGCACATATTTTATTGCTTGAATACAAGAATGCTCATGTTTAAGTGCAGGTAACATGTCCTAAGCGTCATGTGCAACATGGCCCCATGTCTGTTATTTCTGGCTCTGCTGCTACCCTGATGGGTGACTTTCCCCTCACCTTGCCTATGTTTTCTCATCTGTTTGTTAATTATGAATGATTATATATCAGCCAGGGGCAATTATTTGGGCTGGAAAGTGACACTTAGAGAGTTTTAGTGAGCTGTCATGGGCCGGGTCTCCACCCTTTCCGCCCGGCCTGCAAGAGCTCACTAAAACTCCTTAATTGGCTTTGTCCTGCGCTCATCTGGGCAGATAGGATGGGGCTGTGGGCAGGCAAGGAGTGGCATTTGGGAGCGGGATGGGTGGGTGGGGCCGGGGCCTGGGACAAACCTGTGATCTGCATCCTACATGCCCTTGCCCACAGACCTGGCACCATTCGCAGGGATGTACAGGCAGTGTATCGTGTCTCTGCCCCAATTCCAAACCTGGCCATGTGCTGTCATAGCTCTATTATCCTGATCCTAGCCCCAGCCCTGACCCTGACCTGCCCACCCATCCTGCTCCCCTTCCAGACACCACTTCCCACCCTCCTGTGGCTCCACTCTATCCATCCAGCTGAATGCACCCTGCCCACACAGGTCCCAGGCCAGTATCCATGGAGGCCCCACTTGCCTGCTCTGTCCAGCACCCCCAGCAGTGAGTGTGGAGCAGATGGGTGAGGGAGGTTGAGCATTTGGGCTAGGTCCAGCAGTGACAGCGGCAGAGACTGGCAGCAGCAGCTGGAAGGAGCCACCACTGTGGGGGCTGCCAGGAAGTGAGTCTGGCTGCCACATCACCCCAGCCCTACTGTGTGTGCCATAGCCTGGGCGGCCCCTGCCCCTGCACCTGGGCTAAGTGGGACCAAGTTCAGGATCCTGAGGAAAGGAAGGATGGAGACAAGCAAAGGAAGAACCCTGGACTTCAGAAAAGCAGACTTCAATTCACTCAGGGAACTCATGGGCAGGATCCCCTGGGAAACCAGTCTGAGGGGAAGAGAAGTCCAGGAGAACTGGCTGTACTTTAAAGAAGGCTTGCTGAGAGTGCAGGAACAAACCATCCTGATGTGCAGGACAACTAGCAAATATGGCAGAAGACAAGCTTGAATTAGCAGGGAACTCTTCAGTAAACTATGGCAGGACACTCTTGGTGCCTGCCACTTTAAGGGCTGAGCCAAGCAACCAGCAGGTGCTTGATTGCAGTGGCCATTTTAGATCTCTGGCCACCTATATAAACAGAGCAGTTCACTATTGGCAGGCCAGGCAGTAACTCTGCTTGGCTGCAAGGCTGAATGCAATACCCTGGAGGTAAGGGCAGGAGCTGTAGGGGATGGTTTGGAGGCTCCTGGTCCTGGGCATGACCTACAACTGCACCCTGCCTGGAGTGGGTAGCTTGGTGGGGCTCTCAGTGGCCTGGGAGCCCCCAGGAAATACCAGGCCAGTTACCACCCAAGGGGAAGGTGGGTTAAGGCACGTTAATAAACCCAGGTTCCACAACCAGATGGGTTTCCCCATGGTAGGGCCAAGAAGGCAGACCCAGGTTAGAGAGCGGGCTATAGATTCAGAAGGTTGACTTAGAATACCCTTGACTTGTCAATGCTGGGGCCAGGACCAGAATGGTCAAAAGGGCCAGGGGCACACCATGGGGGATTCCCAGAGCTCAGGGCCTGGGGTTTCCAACTGGCCTTGGAGGTGAGGCCAAGGCCTGTGTGGCCAAAGGTCCAGGGGGGACCACACCCAAGAGAGGAAAGAGTTCAGGGAGCTAGGCAGCCCAGAATGAGGGCAGAGTAGGCCACCTGATTAGAGGGAATCTAGTTGGGAGTCTGGCCTGGAGGATTCTAGGGCCCAGTGTGGGGCTGGTGATGTTATAAGATCTGTGGATGCCATCTGTGAAACTTGGGCTGTGGTATAGGGGAGGAACAGAGCCACAAATAGTGCCCCCTGGCATCAGGGCAAGAAATGGGCAGCCTTCCACCTAAGTAATAACATAATTATGTAACAATGAGGCATGGCAGAAGGGAAGGTGGGCAGTTGGCCCAGAAACAGGTGGGCGGGCCGTTAGTAGACCTGGCCTGAGAACGCTCTTTGTTGCATAAACTAATTAAAAAAAGGAAGCTTATAAGAAGTGGAAATTTGAGAAAATAACTAGGGAAAAATATAAGAGCATTGCTCGGGCACACAGAGATGAAGTCAGGAAGGCTAATGTGCAACTGGAGTTATATCTAGCAAGGGATGGGAATGGTAACAAGGAGGGTTTCTACAAGCATGTCAGTAGCAAGAGGAGGATCAGGGAAAGTGTGGCTCCATTACTGAAGGGGAAAGGCAACCTTGTGACAGAGGATGAAGAAAAGGATGAAGTGCTCAATGCCTTTTTTACCTCAGTCTTCACAGGCAAGTTCAGTTACCAAACTACTAAACTGGGCAGCACAGCTTGGGGAGGTGGTGAGCAGCTTTCAGTGGTGAAAGAACAGGTTAGGGACTACTTAGAAAAGCTGGACATGTCCAAGTACATGGGGCTGGATAGAATGTACCCAAGGGTGCTGAGGGATCTGGTTGACATGATTGCAGAGCCATTGGCCATCATCTTTGAAACTCATGGTGATCAGGAGAGGTCCCAGATGATTGGAAAAGGGGCAAACATGGTTCCCATATTTAAGAAAAGGAAAAAGGAGGATCCTTGGAATTACAGACCAGTCAGGCTCACTTCAGTCCCTGAAAAAATCATGAAGCAGCTCCTCAAGGAATCAATTTGTAAGCACTTGGCAGGGACAAAGTTGATTAGGAACACTCAGCATGGATTCACTAAGGGCAAATCATGCCTGGTCAAAATGATTGCCTTCTGTGATGAGATAACTGGCTCTGTGGACATGGGGAGACCACTGGATATGGTTTACCTTGATTTTAGCAAGGCTTTTGATATTGTTTCCTTTGGCTCTGGGCTCTAGTCAAATAAAGGGATTAATTTTTGGTTTAACTGTTGAGGTTTAGCTCTTTACACTAAATGCATGCAGCTTAGCTACACTTAAAAAAAAAAAAAAAAAGAGCTCATTAATGACAGCCTCTGATTCCATTCTCATAGGCAAGCTAAGGAAGTGTGGGCTGGATAAATGGACTGTAAAGTGGATAGAAAACTGGATGGAGCATTGGGCTCAGAGTAATCAATGGTTGATGTCTAGTTGACAGCTGGTATCAAGTGGAGTTCCCCAGGGGTCAGTCCTTGGACCAGTTTTGTTCAATGTCTTCATCAGTGACCTGGAAGATAGCATAGAGTGCACCTTCAGCAAGCTTGCACATGACACCAAGCTGGGGAGCATAGTAGATATGCTGGAGGGTACAGCTAGGATTCAGAGTCACCTAAGCAAATTGGAGGATTGGACCAAAAGGAATCTCATGACGTTCAGCAAGGACAAGTGCAGAGTCCTTCACTTAGGATGGAACAATCCCATGCACCGGTACAAGCTGGGGGCTGACTGCCTGAGCAGCAGCTCTGCAGAAAAGGACCTGGGGGTGACAGTGGACAGTAAGCTGAATATGAGCCAGCGGTGTGCCTTTGTTGCCAGCAAGGCAAA
The DNA here is from genome assembly GCF_030867095.1 of Alligator mississippiensis. Classification (NCBI taxonomy): domain Eukaryota; kingdom Metazoa; phylum Chordata; order Crocodylia; family Alligatoridae; genus Alligator; species Alligator mississippiensis. The sequence goes on from NC_081829.1 coordinate 43,173,405, forward strand.
TGGCATCCTGAGCTGCATTGGTAGGTGTGTTGCTAGCAGCTCAAGGGAAGTGATTCTTCCTCTCTATTCAGCCCTGATGAGGCTACATTTGGAGTACTGTGTTCAGTTTTGGGTCCTCCACTATGGAAGGGATGTGGGAAAATTGGAGAGAGTCCAGTGGAAGGTGACAAATATGTTAAGGAGAGCTGGGGGACATGACTTACAAGAAAACACTGAGGAAACAGGGCTTATGTAGACTAGAGAAGAGGACATTGAGAGGGGACTTAATAGCAGCCTTGGGCTATCTGAAGTGGGGCTCCAAAGATGATGGAACTAGACTATTATCAGTTCTGGCAGATAAGAGAATAAGGAGCCAATGGTCTCAAGTTACAGCAAGCAAAGTTTAGGTTAGATGTTAGGAAGAATTTTCTCAGTAGAAGGGTAGTAAAACACTGGAACAGGTTTTGGCAGAAGGCCACCTCTGTTTCCCCCCAAAAATTCTGCTCTGTGACAATTTGGTTAGGATGGCAGAGGCCCAGCAGATGACCTATCTCTTACACTATCTCTTTAGGTAACCTGAGCTGGATACATCCCTGAGGGAGGGGGGGAAACCTGCTCCCTCTGCCTGTGTGACAGGCATCACATACCTGGGTGAGGGGCTTGGGCACCCTGGTGGGCTAGAGACTGCCAGTCTGCCCAGCAACAAGTGATGCATTTCAAATTGGTTGGCTGACAGCCAACACGTGCTGGCCTCCTTTGGACCAGGTAAATGAGGTTATAAGGGCTATATAAGTTAAGGACTGCCCAGGAGAAGAGGGCAGCAGCCATGAGGAAAACTGAGAGTGAGAGCGGGACCTTCTGAAACTTGCTCTCTCTCTCAAAACTCATGATCAAGAAATTTGCTTCCAGAGGGAATCTCCACCTACCTCTGGATGATACTTGTGAGTAAGCTACCTGAGATCTAACTAGAAATATATCTTGCAGTAACTCAAATGCATGATCAAAGGCTACTCCAGCCACCCTGTTAGGGTGGAAATCTCTATGGGATTTCTCTGATACTACACAATGCTGTACACTATTCCAACCCTACTGCTGGTAACCCATAAAGTTCTCCTTTCTATCTACCATGGGAGACTTATTGGGAGTGGGTCTAGATTATGCCTTTGGGTCCCTTTGGTTCAAGTGACTAAGGGAGACCACTACTTGTGCTGCCGACTGAAGGAAGCACCCCCAAGTTCTTGAAGTGAGTCAAGTACCTTCAAGGGCTACTAGGCTACTACGCAGAGCCAGAATCAAGCCCATCCCTGGGTGATAGTAGCTCTACCCCCAGGCTAGAGTGTGCCCCAGAAAGGGGGTTGGCCAGATGTGAGGCACCCCTAGAGAGGCACTCAGAGCCTGGAAGGTGGTCAGACACAGTGAGGTGGGTGGCTCAATGCAAGAGCACCCCCTACTGGCCTGCCACACAGGTTGCCCAGAGAGGTGGTGGAAGCTCCATCTTTAGAGGTTTTCAAAACTGGGCTACACAAAGCTTTGGCAGGGATGATATAATTGGGGTTGGTCCTGCTTTGAGCAGGGGGTTGAACTAGATGACCACCTTGGGTCCCTTTCAGTCCTAACTTTCTATGATTTTATGAAGTGCACAGAAAGTGCTTCACAGCTGTAACAGAACAGACATTCACAACACAAAGTGCTTTAAAAATGGTGGATCCTGTTCCAAGTTAACGCTCGATGGATGTGGTATCAGAATAAGGCACTTTAGATTAGAGCACTTTTTTGAATATCTATACCACATCTGGCATCTCATTGGCCCCACACTGGGTGGCTTGATAACCTCAGCCAGTGATCATCTCCTCCAGCCCTGGACTGTCCCAAAGAGGATACAGAAAAGGCTCCATCTCCTTCCTGCATGGCTGAGTGAGGGGTAGGGGAAGGGAACACCTATGCTATATGAGCCCAATGATTGCTGGTACATGTCTTGGGGGAGGGAGGGCAGTTCCATATGGAAGAGGGGCTCCCCACAGCTCCCAGCCCAGTCTCTGGACAGCTGCAAGCAGCTGTACCTGACTGCCCAGCCCAGCTTTTGGCTGCGCTGGAACTGGGGATGGGGAAGGGAACCCCTCTGTTGCATGGCCCCTCCCAGATTTCTGGATTGGGTTTTGGGGCAGGCTTGGGAAGGCTGAGAGGGGATCTTGTGGCAGGTATACAAATTCACCGTGGGGGAGGGGGGGGGCGGCAGCAGGGAATAGGCGATGCTCTATTTACCAGGGCACCCCTTGGAATAACCAGGAACAACGGCCACAAGCTGATAGAGAATAGATTAAGGCTGGACATCAGAAAGAACTTCTTCATTGGTAGGGTTGCCAGAATCTGGAATGGGCTTCCAAGGGAGGTGGTAGTCTCCCCTACCTTGGGGGCATCTTCAGAAAGAGACTGGATAAGCACCTGGCTGGGGTCACATGACCCCAGCACTTTTTCCTGCCATGGGGGGGGAGGGGCGGGGTTGGACTCGATGATTCATGGAGGTCCCTTCCAACTCTAGCATCTATGAGAGATTCCAAATCCCTTCCCTATGCCCCCCTTGCCTGGGCTGCACACTGACTTGACCCAGCAGAGGCCAGCTGTAGGGAGAGAGATCCTAGAGCCCTTCCCCCAGAAGCACACTCCACCAAGCAGTGGCACACTGGGGCCAGGGCAACTATGGGAACAGAAACCCCCTTTCCCCACCCCCTGCATCTCCCTTAGCAAGGCTCTGTGCCAGAATGGAATTGGAGGCTGTCATTAATGAGCTCTTTTTTAAATTAAGTATAGCTAAGCTGGATGTATGTAGTGTAAACAGCTAAAACTCAACAGCTAGACCAATAATTAATTCCTTTATTTGACTAGAGCCCAGAGCCAAAGAAATCTTCTTTAGGGAGTTTGCCTGGAAATTCTCACCTTTCCCTGTAAACTTGTAAGAAGAGGCAGTTTAGCAGGAAAAAGGGAACCTTTGGGGACCAAGGAGCAGTGAACCAGCCAACTTGCAGGGGAATTTGTTAGGGAAGGTCTGCTTGAAAAAAGGGGCAGGAAGAGAGAGGCAGCAAATTAAGAGACCCAAGAAAATGGCTGGAGGATGTTACAGTTCCAGAGCCACTTCCACTGCTGCCAGCTCTTCCTTTGCTTGTATCTGTGAGGTGTCTGTCCAGGCAAGATGACGCACTGTCAAAGCCTCCACCCAGGTCCTGGTTTGGTGCTGTGGAGGCTGTGGCTTGCAGGCTCCATCAAGTGACAGCTAAGCTGGGGAATGCCCGTGATGTGAGTGGTGCCTCCTGGTGGTGTTCCTTGGGAAGGATGCAAGATTGCTACAGGAGGAGGTGGCAAGGCCCTGAAGCATCCTTTGCCACAAGGACTTCATTATTTTGATGCTGGAGGAAACCTCTAGGACTGTGGAGTAAGGACTGTCAGAGGCAGCACTAAGAAAATGAAGAGGATATGGACTCTCAGGAAGGTGAAAGTTGAGACCTCTGGTAGCAAGCAGAAGTCATCACCTCCACCTACAATAGTTTGCCTAGAAAACAGATATGAAGCCCTAACAACAGAGGAAGAGCATGTTCTGTTGGTAGAAACAGCTAGGCCAGGCATCCCCAAGGTTGGAAGGATTGATACCACTACCACCAAGGGGATTTGATGAGTGGTGGTGGTTAGAAACACCCTTCTGCAAGGGTTGGAGGCATCCATCTGCTGTCCTGTCCTGTTGTCTTGAGAGGTCTGCTGCTTGCCCTGAGCCCAGATCTGAGATGTCATAGAAAAATTACTGAGTCTTTTCTGGCCATCTGACTACTACCCGATGGTGTTCAAAGGATGAGCAGCAGTAATACTTCTAAGCATAACCCTGAGATGATCAAAAGTGACTACAGGGCTCTGGGTGCAAGAATGAAGGAGGCAGGGGCTCAGGTGGTGTTCTCCTCAATCTTCCTTGTCAAGGGGAAGGGTCCAGGCAGGAGCAGACACATCCTGCAGCTCACTGCATCAATGCATGGCTGCACAGATGGTGTCCTCAGCAGGGCTTTGGCTTCTTTGACTATGGGGTGTTGTTCCAAGAAGAAGGATTTCTAGGAAGAGAAAGGATCTGCCTGATGAGAGGGAATTGCATCTTCACAGAGACTTGCTAATCTAGTGAGGAGGGCTTTAAACTAGGTTCACCAGGGGATGGAGACCAAAGACCTGAGGTAAGTGGGAGAAAAGGGTGATCTGGAAGAAGAGCCAAGCAGAAGGAGGCAACCGGGGAGGCCTTCTCATTTTTATGAGGAAGTAGGGCAATTGACTAGTTACCTCAGGTGTCTGTACACAAATGTACAGAGCCTAGGAAACAAATAGGAAGAACTGTAGGTCCTTGCAAAGTCATGGAACTATGATGTGATTGCAATAATAGAGACTTGGCGGGATAGCTTGCATGACTGGAGCACTGTCATAGATGTGTGTAAACTGTTCAGGAAAGATGGGCAGGGGAAAAGAGCAGGAGGAGTTGTGCTTTATGAAAAACAGCTGTGTGATTGCTCAGACCTCAATTATGAAATGGGAGATAACCCAGAGACTTCCAACTGGTCTAAGATCACAATGGAGAGAACCAAGGGTGACTGCTATAGACCACCAGACCAGAAGGATGAGGTGGATGAGACTTTCTTCAAACAGCTAGCAGAAGTTTCCCAGTCACAAGCCCTGGGTCTCACTGGGGACTTCAAGCTCCCTGACATCTATGGGAAGGACAAAACAGCAGTGCACAGGCAATCTGGGAAGTTTTTAGAGAGTGTTGGGGACAACTTTCTGGTGCAGTGTTGGAGAGGTCAACTAGGGGCTCTCAAACAGGGAAGAATTAGAGGGGAGTGTAGAAGTAGATGGCTTCTTGGGGGTAGCAACCACAAGATGACGGAGTTCAGGATCCTGAGGGAAGGAAGAAATAATAACAGAAGAGTAAGGACCCTAGACCAGCATTTCTCAGCCTTTTCCATCCCATAGCACACTTAGATTAAAAAAAAAAGTTTAAAATTGCGGCACACCACCCCCTCCCCTTGCCCCCAACAGATAATAAGGCTGCTGTCACCATGCACCATCCCACACTGCCGCTGCTCTGTGGAGTGAGGGAGGGGGGGTGGCGTGTGGCACTGGCTGGAGCCATGCCCTGTCAGGAGCCACACCCCCCCAAGAGCATTATGGACAGATGGGCACACAGACAAATGGACTAAGCCCTATATAGATATATATATATATATATATATATATCTATAATATGGTGTGACTTTTCCAAAATTCTGTGGCACCCCTGTACCACTTGGGTAACGCTGACCTAGACTTCTGAAAAACAGATTTTGACTCACTCAGGGTCGAATCCCCCAAGTGGGCAGGATCTCCTGGGTGGCCAATCTGAGGGGGGGGAGGAGTCCAGGAGAGCTGATTGTACTTTAAAGAACCATTACTGAGAGTGGGGTTCTCAAACCATCCCTATGTTCAGGAAGACTAGCAAGCATGGCAGAAGACCAGCTTGGCTGAGCAGGGAACTGTTCAGTGAGCTAAAACACTGCTTATAAGTGGAAACTTGGAAAAACAACTAGGAACAGTGTTGCATGGGCATGCAGGAATGAAGTCAGGAAGGCTAAAGCATACCTGGAGTTGCAGCTAATGGGGGTGTGAACAGTAACAAGAAGAAGATCAGAGAAAGTATGGATCCCTTACTGAATGGGGAAGGCAACCTAGTGACATAATGATACAAGTGCTTTATGATTCTTTTAATTTCACAGGCAAGATCAGCTCCCAGCCTATTGGACCTGGCAGCACAGTTTGGGGTGGAGATGAGCAGCCAACAGTGGTTAAAGAACAGGTTGGGGACTATTTAGAAAAGCTGGACATGCACAAGTCCATGTGGCTGGATGCAATGCACTTGAGGGTGTTGAAGGAATTGGCCGATATGATTGTAGAGTTGCTGGCCATTATCTTTGAAAACTCGTGATGGTTGAGAGAGGTCCTGGATGTCTGGAAGAGAGCAAATATATAGTGCCCTTCTTTAAGAAAGAGAAGGAGGAGGATTTGGGAAACTACAGACCGGTCAGCCTCACCACTGGAAAAATCATGAAGGAGGTCTTCAAGGAATCCATTTGTAAGCACTTGGAGAAGGTGATTATAAACAGTCATCATAAAACAGTTGCATAAAACAGTTGCATTAAACAGTTACTGTGCATTAGCTGTTCCATGATAAGTTATAGTCCATGATACATTTATTTGCCTGTCTGGATCATGATATGAACCCATGGACACTTTGGGTATGTCTACATGATGCAGGTAGGCACAAGGGGAGAAGGGCCTCAAGAGGAACAAGGTAAAATAGAAAGGGGGGAAAAATGAAGGTTTGTGATAAAACATGTTTGCAGGAGAGAGCTGGAAGGAAGGGAACAACAATGGTGAAAGGGAAGGGAAATATTAAATAAATTACAATGTTTTAAGGCCAATAATGGAGAGAGAGAGTGGATTAATGGTCAAGAGGAAAGAACAGAGTTCCAGGAAAATTGGCAAGTAGAAATGAAAGAATGATACTCAACAGAGAAAAGTTGGGATGAAGAGTTTAGCACTTTTTAAAGGCAAATGCAGGATATATATCTGCATTTATTTGCATGCCACCTTGTGCCATGCAGCCTTGATCCTGACTGGAGCTACCAGGTGTTAATATAATTGAAATAGTAAGAGCTGAGGTCTGAAGGGGTGAGCTACTTGGGCTTTTGGAGAAGGATGATAACTTGGACAAAGAAACAGAATAGATAATGTGAACAAAGAATTTTGCCAGTTAGTGGGACACAATATGATGAGAAGAATGCTTGTCCTGGATGAGTACAGCAAAAGCAGAGGCTACTGCCAAATGAATGAATAATGAAACTCTCTACTGTGAACAGTCAATGACCTTGCTTGTATTTTGGGATAAACTACAGTACTTGCTTTGTGAGGATCAGGTCACATGCTGCTCTTAAAAGTTTGTGGCTGATTTAGGCAATGAGATATACACAGATTGATGGGTAAATGGTGGGTTTAGTTTTTGGAGCTTTTTTTTTTTGTGGGAAGATTTTGAAAGAGCAGTGTTTTTGATGAATGGAGCTGAAAATTGTCAGCCTCAGCTAAGATAATTAACAAAACACACCTCATTGATAAAAGGAACCCTTGTGTTGTTTTATTTTTTTTAATTGATTGCATGACCAATCCAAAAACAACCCCCAGATGTTTAACTGTATAAATGATTTATAGGTAGATGAGCAAGAAAAGATGAGCAAGAATCGGTCTTAAATCTTCATCAGCCTAATTTTTATATTGGTTAAGAAGGCAGTTCTTCATTAGGAGAGATTAGGAGAAGGAGGGATTCATAACATGCATCTCTTTTGTCATGTTACACAAGGAAGTAATCCTGAGTGCTCTGATCAGCCTGTTGCCATAATTAATCTGTCAGTTATTCTTGCTTTGATCTTTGGCTTTTTAATGTGGACTTTTCCATGAGCATTTTTATTTCTATTTGCATTTCTTTGTTGTTTGCACTTAAGGCCCTCTCTATATGTTACAGCTAATGTGTGATTGAAGGCATGATTGCCTGGTTAGTTGTAACCCAGCTATGCATTCAACTGATTAATGGCACAACAAAATGAACAATAAGCTACAAAATCATTCCCCAAAAATTGTAGTTTGTTCTAATCACACCATTAATTAAATGTGTGGACAAGTGCTCTCCTATTGCTGGGAGCCCCATCAACTGGGGGCTCCTAGCCACAAAGTTGCACCACTCGCTGCCAGCCTCACAGCTGAGAAGGCTTGCAGTGGCAGCAGTGGTCTTGGCACTGCTCTGCTGTGAGCCTCATCAGCTGCAGAGCTTGCAGTGAGGAGAACACTGGTGCCACTGTGAGTCTTATTGGTTGTGGGGCTCACAGTTTGGGCAATGTCATTAGTTGTGGGGTTCAAAATAGGGCCAACATTGTTGGCTGTAGGGCTCGCAGTGGGGAGAATGCTGCTTCTGCTTTGAGTCAGTTGTTAGCCTTGTCGGCTGCGGAGCTCACAGCAGGAGTAGCATTGTTGGCTATAGGGCTCACAGGGACAGTGTCATTGCCTGTGAATCCTACACATCACTAGGCTTGCAGCTGCAGCTGCAACAGTGTTTTTCCCGCTGCCCTTGCTGCAAGCCCCACAGCCCATGTTAACTGTGGGGCTTGCAGTGGTGTAGGACAAGGAACACTACCCCTGCTCCAAGCGTTCTCAACTGAGGGGCTTGCAGCTGCATGAGCCAGTGCAGGAGGAGCCTGGACTCGTGATCCTGTGCTTCTCCTGGACTGGCAATAAGGTATGATGGGCTCTAAAGTAAGATCTCACAGTTATGACACCTGCCATTCATGTATGTCATGGCAGGTGGCGCAATTGTGTGAATTGTGTTTTAGATCCCATTAGAGGATTTAGAACGTGTAGAGGGGCCCTAAGAAATGGATTTCTTTTGGTGCAGATGTTGATGCACATCTTTCTCATAAACTAATTAGGCCATTAATACAATAGCAGTAAACAAAAGAGAGGGGGAGTGCCACTGAATACTTGACGTTCACAACTTTGAGGAAAGCAGATGTTTACTTGTAAGATCTTGTAGGAAAAAAAAAGACCCTCAGCTCATCCCTAGTTGGTGGCCAATAATATTTGACCAAGTCTCAGAGAGAGTGTTACAGGTCAAAATATACCACTGATGTCAGAGCAATAAATCCATTGATGGAGTCTGCTATGAATAGTATGGAACTTAGTTCACTGGATCTCTTTTCTGCCTCTTTTCCTGATTCCTAATAGCTAGAAATCAAGACTCATTCAGTGCTTTTCAAAGGGCTATTACACATATTGTAACAGAAAAATGGCAATGAGGCCAGTAGTGGTTGAGATACTTTACTGAAAATGCATAGGTATACAGCAGAATTGAGCTCCCTGTTCAAGACCGTGAATATGCTATAAGTAACCACTTTTTACCTATATTAAACTCATTGCTTTGTAAGTGGTTTTAGATTTTTTAAGTGTAAAAGTATAGGTTCGTGTAGATGAAATGTGGGCCCTAAATTGAAGTGCTTGGTTTTAAAAAACATTGCTTCAATTTCGGGCTGATTAATCCCCCGTGTCATGCACACACCCTGCTGATTTACCTGCCTCTTTGGTGGGGAGGGGAGGGTGAGCTGCCAACAGGCAGAGTGGTTCCTGGGTTATGGTGGGAGGCTGGTGCTTCCTTCTGGGGGCAGTGGTGCTCCCCCCCCCCCCCAGTGGCACCCACCTCCAGACACCCAGCTCGGGGGCACTGGAGCTGCGGTGGGAAGCACTGGGGCCCAGAGCAGCTCAGGCAGGCAAGCAGGCTCCAGGGGGGAGGGGAAAAAAAAGTCAGGCTAGCCTGTTTTCCTAGGCTGCTGCCAGGCTGCCTGCAAAGCTTCTTACAGAGCTGCAGAGCTGCTCAGAGCCTGGTGCTTCACTCCGCATCTGTAGGGGCAGTAAACTTCCTCTTTGGTGCGGAGTGCCCCAAGTCCTTTAAAGCGCATTACACTGCCGAATGTCCTACAGTGGCTGGAATTAATGTGCAATATGCCACCGAGGCGTGCAAACACCGACACCATTAAAGCAGTGCAAAAGTGTTTAACACACTTTAAAGTGTTGCGCACAAACGCCTTTCATTTCGTCTACACATGGCCCTTGTTGGCAAAAGAAAAATCCTTCTATTTTCATTTGTCTAAACAATGGATAAAGGCTTACTTTACTATATTATTTCTAATTGCTATACTACATGGAGAATGAAGTATGGTGGCAAGACTGTGTGCAGTAAAAATAATTAAATGGAGTTAAGTATTTTTATCCATTCCACTTATGCCAGTTTTATGTCAGGTTCTTTTCATAATATATTAAAGTTAAGTCTATGCACTCCAGACTATACAGAATGCCCTCTCTGCCAACAAGTAAATGTATCCATCTTTCAGGTTTCTGTAAAATAAATGGAGTCAGAAAGTGAGTGGTTACTCACTGTGATGGGGGGATCAGACCAGTTTTATTTAATGACAATATAATGGGGTTCTCCATCAGTAACTTATATTGTTTGGAATTTAACTACAGCAGGCATGGAACAAAAAGAAACAATATTTCCCAAGTTGTATATCTGCCTATTATTAATTATTTTTCATTTGGATGGCATTCTTTTGTTGATCATGTAAAATGGAATGGTTTAAAATGTTATCACATATCTCTTTCATGGTGAAATTCAAACCTATTGTGCTACATAGCAGAGGGGGAATAGTTCTCTTCCTCCACTGTCTTCATTTTGCAGTCAAATAACAGGAATGTTTCCCCACTCATTTGCAGAGTGAAAATTACCTTTGTTGGATTCTGACTTTCCTACGTGTGTCTGCACTGCAACAACTTTAAAATAGCTAGGTCAGGTAAGGCTCGTTGGGTGCATCTACATGAGATAGTTACTGCAGAGTTGCCTAATTAGTTCTGCAGGAAAGACTCTGCATCTACATGTGCACCTCTATTAGGTTGCAGTAAACTAATAAATGCTTCCATAGATACGTACTTGTAAATACAAGTACTATCATGTGGTGGCATTATTTATTATGCAGCAGTACACGTATGGACACTGACAGGGCTGATTGGGGTACAAGGGTGCTTCAGTGTGGGGGCTGCTTGCTAGCTAGCCACTCACTAGAGCGTATTCAGCCCCTCTGCAGCATGTTGAGCCAGGTCAGAGCAGCACCAGGCTGTCAGGCTGATCCCCCAGGCCTCCTGCCAGGAGGGGCTGCTCCAACCTGGCTCAATGTGCTACAGTCCAAGGTGCAAATGTAAAAGCAATGTTGGGAACAATAAACTCTGGGATGATATGCACCGGAGTTTATTGCTTAGTGCTAATAGCACACATAGATGCACCCAGTGTATAGTCGTGGCACGATGGACTTAGTATGGGCTAGCTACTTATGAATTTACCAAACTTCTTGGGTGGTTTTGTAGTCTGTACTGAGGTCTATATTGCCACAGCTAGGCATCTACTGGTCTCCAAGCTATTTTGAATATATCTATCTACACTAGGGTGCAGATATAGCTGTCATATCAGTCCCTGCTCAACCTGGTACTGCTGCTGAGAAACAAACCTATCCCATTTACTCCTGCCTCATGTGTTCTGGCCCCATCAGTGATGTAGCGTGTATGGCTTACAGGAGTCCTGCATACCCTACCGCAATTCTTGGGCTCTCCCTTTTGGGAGAGTCTGGGAGATGCACCGGGGTATGCACTCAGGACTATTCTAATTTGTATGTGCTGCCTGATTGCTGATTTGCAAGAAAGCAGGCAGTACTAGTTTCCTAACAGTGATCCCCGGCTTGGTAAGAAGGTAACATAAGGTCTGAGACAGTACAGGAATGTTGCAATAAACACCTGTATGCAGTCCTCCTGAGAGTCCTTGGGTTTGTCCTTGGTGGAAAGGGCCTTCCTACTCCCATTCTTCCAGCTGTGACTTCTCTTCCTGAACTAGTTTTTCTTACACTGAAAGTATGTCACTTTTATAGCAGTCTGTGGTACCTTCTGTTCCTTCATTAGAGATTTCTGTATTTCAATTCCTGTTTCCCCTCCTCTTAGTTGCTAGGCAAAAAGTCATTAAAAAGCCATTTGTGCCCCTTGTGGCAGCCCTATTATTCTATCAAGGAGGAGCAATTCAATATTGATGGTCTCTTGATGTCACTGATTCAGCTTTCTAAACATAGGTTTCTCACTGGGTGTCACAGTTGTGCTACAAAATGGAGGGTCTGAGCCATGCTGAAAAAATGGAGTTACTATGATGATATGGACATATTTGTCAGTTGCTAGCATCCTTATTCCCATTTCACAGATAGGAAAAATGAAACATTGATGGATGAATGAAGTGACTTGCCCAAGGCCCACCAGCAGGCCAGTGACAGCCCAGAATAGAAGCCAATTCTCTAGAATCCCATTTACTCAGTGATCTATATTTTTCACAGACTTCAAGAATTTGATCGCACAGGTTTTTTGACTTCTCCATAGAAGCTTGGATGCAACTGATTTTTCATTTGCCTTGTTCATTCCCTTGACATAAAAGGAGGTACTAAAATATTTTTGTCTTATTAGTATCCTTTTATTTTTTCAGTCATGTGTATTGCTTATGTTCTGTTAGTTGAGTATAGAATCACATCTAAGTATGAAGAGGCTATTAAGAATGGAATGGAAGGCTGAGGTTGGAAAATGGAGCAGTGATAAAATATATATAGAAGAGTGAAGACCTTCTGTAGGGAACTCTTTAAAATGCAGTGAGGCATTTCAAATGATCCAAGATAGAAATTTACATATTGAGAAATAATCTAGTAACTAAATTCCATGCTTTCCCGCAGACTGGCAGAGTAATTGTACAGGCAGTTAAATGGGATTTCACTGTGACAATGCACTATCTTGCAGTGTAATTTGTGTGTGTGGGGGTATTTTTCATTAAAGCAACTCACTCCTTTGTCTATATTAAATGTTGGCTTTACTGGAAGATTAAACATTCGTGGAGTTGGGCTCAGAAACTGAAATGCATAAATGGAAGAAAACATGTTGATATATTCTAATTATTGGAAACAAACTTATTTCAATTAGAGGGTTCAGCTTAACACCATCAACTCCTCCAAAATCAAATGAATAGATCCCTCCCTACCAACACAGAGAGAAATTGGCAGACAGAGAGAAACAGAGAGATTACCAACCAGAGAAATCCAGGGCAGCCTAAGGGACAAAAGGGGAGCACATAAAAAGTGGAAACAGGGAGAGATCACCAAAGATGAATATACCTCCTCTGCTCGTGCTTGTAGGGAGGCAGTTAGATGGCCCAAAGCTACCATGGAGCTGAGGATGGCAACCCAAGTAAAAGACAACAAGAAATTGTTTTTTAGATATATAGGGAGTAAAAGGAAGGCCCAGGGAGGAATAGGACCCCTGCTAAATGGACAGAAACAATTGGTGACAGACAGGGGGGACAAGGCTGAACTCCTCAACAATTTCTTTGCCTCAGTGTTCCTAAGTGAGGGGCACGACAAGTCCCTCACTGGGGTTGTAGAGAGGCAGCAGCAAGGTGCCAGACTTCCATGCGTAGACCCTGAAATGGTGCAGAGTCATTTGGAAGAACTGGATGCCTTTAAGTCGGCAGGCCCGGGTGAGCTCCATCCGAGGGTGCTGAAGGCACTGGTCAACATCACTGCAGAGCCACTGGCAGGAATATTTGAAAGCTCGTGGCGCATGGGCCAAGTCCTGGAGGACTGGAAAAGGGCCAACGTGGTCCCCATTTTCAAAAAGGGGAGGAAGGAGGACCCGGGCAACTATAGGCCAGTCAGTCTCAACTCCATCCTTGGCAAAGTCTTTGAAAAAATTATTAAGGCTCACATTTGTGAGAGCCCGGCAGGACAAATTATGCTGAGGGGAAATCAGCACGGGTTCGTGGCAGGCAGATCATGCCTGACCAATCTACTTTCTTTTTATGACCAGGTTACGAAACGACTGGACACAGGAGGAGGGGTTGGATGTCGTATACTTAGACTTCAGGAAGGCCTTCGATACGGTATCCCACCCCATACTGGTGAACAAGTTAAGAGGCTGTGACTTGGATGACTACACAGTCCGGTGGGTGGCGAATTGGCTGGAGGGTTCGCACCCAGAGAGTTGTGGTGGATGGGTCAGTTTCGACCTGGAAAAGTGTGGGCAGTGGGGTCCCGCAGGGTTCGGTCCTTGGACGAGGGAGTGAAATGTACTCTGTCCAAGTTTGCAGATGACACAAAGCTATGGGGAGATGTGGACACGCCGGAGGGCAGGGAACAACTGCAAGCAGATCTGGACAGGTTGGACAAGTGGGCAAAAAACAACAGAATGCAGTTCAACAAGGAGAAATGCAAAGTGCTGCACCTAGGGAGGAAAAATGTCCAGCATACCTACAGCCTAGGGAATGACCTGCTGGGTGGCACGGAAGTGGAAAAGGATCTTGGAGTCCTAGTGGACTCCAAGATGAACATGAGTTGACAGTGTGACGAAGCCATCAAAAAAGCCAATGGCACTTTATCGTGCATCAGCAGATGCATGACGAATAGGTCCAGGGAGGTGATACTTCCCCTCTATAGGGCACTGGTCAGACCGCAGTTGGAGTACTGCGTGCAATTCTGGGCACCGCAATTCAAGAAGGATGCGGATAACCTGGAGAGGGTCCAGAGAAGGGCCACCCGTATGGTTAAGGGCCTGCAGACCAAGCCCTACGAGGAGAGACTAGAGAAACTGGATCTTTTCAGCCTCCGCAACAGAAGGTTGAGAGGTGACCTTGTGGCTGCCTATAAGTTCATCACGGGGGCACAGAAGGGAATTGGTGAGTATTTATTCACCAAGGCGCCCCCGGGGGTTACAAGAAATAATGGCCACAAGCTAGCAGAGAGCAGATTTAGATTGGACATTAGGAAGAACTTCTTCACAGTTCGAGTGGCCAAGGTCCGGAACGGGCTCCCAAGGGAGGTGGTGCTCTCCCCTACCCTGGGGGTCCTCAAGAGGAGGTTAGATGAGCATCTAGTTGGGGTCATCTAGACCCAGCACTCTTTCCTGCTTATGCAGGGGGTCGGACTCGATGATCTATTGAGGTTCCTTCCGACCCTAACATCTATGAATCTATGAATCTGTGAACACCAGGTATTTGTTTGATTTATACCAGGGGTGGGTTACTATTTTGGCTGGAGGTACAGTTAATGGGTTTTGGTTAGCTGTCAAGGCCTGCAATGGAAGCCCCACCTCTTGACAAGAGCCCCCTGGTCATCATCTTGGAATCAGAAGCCCTGTCTCTAACCCCTGACCTTTCCCACCAGAAGTCCCTCTCCTTGCCTTCCAGAAGTATTCCTTTTGGGAGGTGGGGTTGCCATCTTGGAATCAGAAAAAAAACTCAAATTGTATACTAAAAGTCACCTACTATAAAATATTTTAATTTTATTACAAAATATTTTGTTATGATTTATGTTTGTGTACTGTATACACAGGTGATTGCATAATAACTCAAAACTAAATTCTTACTCTTGTATATTGTGTGTGAGTAGGTGTGTATGGTGTAAGGGGTGTATATAGGGGTGGTTTGTGAGGTGGTGCGCCTGTGTGGGGGGGGCAATAGGGTATGTTGCAGGGTGTGCGTATATGTGGGGGAAGGGTGTGGGTTTGTGGCATTTGTGGCATGTGAGGGAGAGTGGAGGGTGTTGGGACCCCCCCACACTGTCCCTCATGCTGCAGCTCATGCTCAGCAGCTGCAGCAGGCAGTGGGTGTTTGGGGCACTTGTGGCCTGCACAGGTGCTACCACTTGTCAGTGCATCAACCCCCACCCCGCCCTTCCCAGTGGAGTCCCAGGCCTTGTACAGCAGGGAGTGGCAAAGGCAACTGACTCCATTGCATCTGCTTCCCCCAGTGTTGCATGAGTACTGGGAGCTGCATGTGTGATGTGGGGAACCCTGTGAGACACAGGCAGGCTGGCCTGACTGAGCTGCTTGCCACCATGTACAGCATTGCCTGGAACCACATGCTGCTGCATGGCAGTGCCTGTGTGGATCATGAACATCCCAAGCATCTGCTGCTGCTGCCACTGCTGGTGGCAGGGGATGTGTTCCATAGGGCAATATGTGGGGGGTCCTCACACCCACGCACCCTGGCCACCTAAGCTCTGTGTTCTCACTGCCCCCCTGTGCATGGGCTCCATGCTGCTGCCAGCTTCAGCTACATGCTCTGTGCTCCTGCCTAGCTGCAGCTCTTTCCCCACCCCTGCCAGTTCCCTACTTGGTGCCTAGGGTGAGCGGGATGCCAGGAAGCTGAGCAGGTCCCCCAGAGTTGATAGCAGTGGCAGTAGCAGCCCCTCCCAGAAGTTGCATGCTGGCTGGACTGGGCCCATCTTCCCACAAGGGTGGGAGGCATGTGGGGTGGGCATGGTACAATTAGTTGGTGAGAGCCTGTGGGCCAGATGAAATTGCCTGTTGGGCTGGATGTGGCCCATGGGCCATATTTGGCCACCCTGATCTATTCATTCTTTAGTTATGCCAGTGTGTCTGAAAAAAGTGAATATAGAAAAATCTATGCCCAATCTAGAGAGTGCACCTCTTCATATGTAGGCTTCCTTGGCTTCCAGCTTTTATAACCTCTCCTGATTTTTTGTTTTGTTTTGTTTTGGTTTGGTTTTCCTGTGTGTAAATTGAGTTAAGTGTAGATGTTGTGTCCATGTGGTCAAGGGACTATACTAAAGAATGTCATACAGAAGGAGGGCATGCTTGCTTTGCCTATGTTATGGCCTCCAATGGATGTAATGCAGCTGCTTCAGTATGGTGCTGTGTACATGACAAGAAGCACTCCCAGGTAAGTGAGTTTAATAATATATGCCCAGGACTAGGCTAAGGCATCTATTACAGGGTGTAGTATATGTGGAACAAGTGTACCTTGCTTCCAAGTTGTGCAGGTATGTGGTTCTTTAAAGACATACAAATGTCCTTAGCTCCCTGAAAAGAGTTTTGTGAGGTTCAGCCAATTCATGTTGCGAAAGTGCTTTTTGGTGCTTGCAGATGCTTCATATTGTATGAGTTGATTCCTGAATCTTTTAAGCCAGTTCAAGTTTTACTACTGATTTCAGCAGGGAATTATTCAGTTACTAACTGATGACTATATTAGCTGTAATAGAGTAAAGAGTCCAATGAAAAAAAAAGGTAATTCTCTTTTTGTTTTACTGGCTGAATTCTGGATTAGTAGTCAACAGTAAATTAAACATTTAGCATTTTATTAAACTTCTGAATAAAGTGTATATTGAAACATGGTGGAAAATGGTGATACTGGTTCCATGTTTATAGAGGGTTAGAATTAAATATTGCTTTTTAAATTTCTGTCAGATAATGAAAGTGGTCATGAGTAGAAAGTGCTGAAAAGTTGATACTAATTTAACATGACATTTTTAGAGATAATTTGTACTTTCTACATGTCAACAAATTGTGTGAACTTTCAAAGCAGGCACTATGCAGAATAGGTGAAACTATCTTCTAATGCCAAAGGCTGCATAGTCTTAGTGATTTTAGGTGTAATTACTTTTACAGCTTGTTTCAGACAATAGCAAAAGAAAGAAAAGTAGCTGCAAATGGCACATCCAAAGAAGTTGAGTGGAAAAAAGATAATAAGCAGTTTTGTGGCATTTAATTTACCTGTGGTAGATTTGTAGCAGAAAAGTAACAACCAGCCAGGAGACAAGAGTATTCATTTCCTTTTTATATTTAAAGCTTGACAGTCCTATTTCACAATATTCACAAGTTGTATTTCAGAATGTTGAAAGTAAAAAATAAAACTTAAAAAATAATGACTTTGTTTACCTGGATTTTAGGAAGGCCTTTGATATGGTGTCTCATTCCATTCTCATAAATAAATAAAGAGGCTGTGACTTAGATGATTACACAGTCCAATGGGTGGCAAATTGGCTTGGGGGGGTTGCATCAGAGAGTGGTAGTGGACGGGTTGGTATCGACCTGGAAGGATGTGGGCAGTGGGGCCCCACAGGGCTCAGTCCTTGGACTTGTACTCCTCAATAACTTCATCAGTGACTTGGATGTGGGATGAAGTGTACTCTGTCCAAGTTTGTGGACAACACTAAATTGTGGGGTGAAGTGAACACAATGGAGGGTAGGGAATGATTGCAGGCAGATGTGGACAGTTTGCACAAGTGGGCAGAACATAATAGGATGCAGTTCAACAAGGACAAATGCAAAGTGCTGCACCTAGGGCGTAAAAATATCCAGCACACCTACTGGCTGGGAAGTGACCCTCTCAGCAGCACAGAAGCAGAAAGGGATCTCAGAAAGTGGACTGCAAGATGAACGTGAGTTAATCATCAGCAAAGCTAACTGCACTTTATCATGCATCTGCTGACAAATAGAACCAAGGAGGTGATACTTCCCCTCTATGCATCATTGATCAGACCACAGTTGGAGTACTGCATCCAGTTTTGGGTGCTGTACTTTAAGAAGTATGTGGATAACCTTGAGAGGGTCCAGAGGAGGGCCACTCATATGGTTACGGGTTTGCAGGCCCAGCCTTATGAGAAGAGAATAAGGGACTAAGGGACCTGGACCTCTTTAGCCCCACAGAAGAGAAGGCTGAGAGGTGATCTTGTGGCTGCCTACAAATTCATTAGGGGGTGCAGCAGGGAACTAGAGATGCTTTGTTCACCAGGGCGCCTCTTGGGGTAAAAGGAACAATGGTCACAGACTGACAGAGAGCAGATTTAGGCTATACATCAGGAAGAACTTCTTCACAGTAAGGGTGGCCAGAATTTGGAATGGGCTTCCAGGGGAGGTGGTGCTCTCCCCTACCTTGGGGGTACTTAAGAGAAGGCTGGATAGGCATCTGGCTGGAGTCTTCTGCCCCCAGCACTCTTTCCTGCCCAGGGCAGCAGGTTGGATTTGATGATCTGTTGAGGTCCCTTCTGACCCCGTAGCATCTATGACTTCAGAACTAGACTTCTTTAAGGGCTCAGGAAGAGACTCCGTAAGAGAGTAGTTGTTTCAGTCTGTCAGTAACAGAACACTGGACAAGCAGCTGTCTAGCTGACCTCATCTAGCTCTTCCAGAATAGTTCAGTTAAGTTTGTGCAAAAAGTTTACTGTTATTATCCATGTCACAACCCAAGGGTGTGATTTTGTGTGTGCACGCTTCAGCACTGCTAAATCATTTCCCACCACGAGGAGCTTTCTTTGCAAGGTGCATTTCTCAGTTGCAAAGAGAAAATCCCGGTGCAAAGAAGTTCCCGCCACCCGCATGCAAATTTATGTCCCACTATTGGCCAGTTCTAAATTATTCCCACATGGCGGCTAGTGATTGGCTTGCTAGCCGTATAAGAGGCCTGAGTGGTTTCCGCCCAAGTTGGAGGACTCCACAACCATCTGGAGGAGGAGGACTTCATGTTTCGTGAAGAACTCTAAGTGCTGCGGAGCCTAACGGACCCAGCGTGTACCTTAAGAAGGCTATAGGGGTCTGATCAACCTCTGGCCTCTCCCCGTCACCGAGCGCGATCCCTCGACGAACCCCTTCCCTGCGCACAAGTTCCACGGAGTCTAGCAAACTTCATGTGAGTGTATCCAGAGCTCTTCTCCGAGTTGTTTTCTTCGGTTGACACAACGGGCTCGAGGTTTTAGAGCCTTCAGCTGGATTGGGCTAGAGTTCGCGAGATTAGAACTCTTGTCCGCTCTTCTTTCCTATCTGTAACTGCAACGCAAGCAAGTTTTCCTGCCTGCACCGCGACCATCTACGGTGTAAGTAAAATAATCTTTAATCAACCGCTACACGTCCATGCCTAATTCTAGTCCACTGGCCTGCATTCCCCGACCCGCGTGCCAGGGCTGCTGGCCACAGCCCGCGGCGCGCGCCCCGAGGGCCTCGGACCGCTCCCGGCCCGCACAATCCACATGTATATTCAGTGTCTATCTCTGAAGAGATTTGGCTAGGAGAGAACTTTATATCAAGATATTTTTCTAATGTGATTTATTATCCCCATTGACTTAAGACTATAATTTTGTTAAATGCACATTTCATTTTTATAGCCTTCTTTTTCCTCCAAGGTTGAACTGAGGTCATGGTGATCCAGTGAATTTTTTTGTTACCACACCTGCCTCAGTTGTAATCAATTATATGGAAATGTACTTGTTACATTGTTTGGAATGTGCTTTAATAGGGAATTATCCATTTGCAGCCATAGAGGAATTGGACTTGGACAATTATAGGTGGCATCCTATAAACACTATAGGAGGTAGTATTCAAATGTTGTTTTGAATGACTCCAGATTGCATGCTACACCTGTTTTGAACTTTTGGTAAGTCAAGTGAAGTAGTATACAAGCCCCTTGCTACACTAGGCACAGGTGTATTGGTCAGGTTCCACTTTTGATAACCCTATTCTGTTTAACAGCATACAAATCTCTCTAGAAATTTGTGGGTATATTACTATTGACTTCTTAGCTATTCCCTGACTATGAACTATGGCACAGTATTACTGCATACAGCTGTTTTGGAAAACATAGGATTCAGAGACTATTATGCTTTGTGTCCAAAGTTACAAATCCAAGAAAACATAATGAGTATTTACCAAGAAAGTGCAGGGAACTAGGCTTGTATTATGTGATGCAAAAGCAGTTGGAACTGAGATGCTAGGCATATATACACTGCAGTCTTGTGTTGTAACCACCACCATAGACTATAAAACATTTTTAAGATAGCTGGCTCATGTCCTGATAGCAGTTTCACTGAAGCAACACAGAACCACATCAGCTAACCACCCAGTTTTCTACTTGGTTTTTTGAGCGGGTTTTACAGCCTATACCAGCTGTCAGAATTCAAGCAAGGTAGGTTAAAGCTACAACAGGTATGCTTACATTGTACAGTAGTCACATCAAGGACTACGACATGGACATCAACTAGGTTTCAGTAGGTGCGCTTATTAAAAAGAGGAAGTGTTTGTACGTGTTCCACACCCCTCTCAGACAGCCATTTAGGTTTTGCTTGGCACTTGGGCTAGGGGCAGACATTCAAAAAGCCTGAGCCTGAATTGATTCAATCTTTGCAGGTTAGTTTAGGTTAAATCAGTTTTGTAACTGGACAGACATCCCAGAAATGCAGGCATATCCCTGCAGTGGCTCAGGCTAGAAGCCAGGGGGCACTACATCAGCCCTCCCTTCCTTCCACAGCATGGAGCTGAGGGGTGTGTGGCCAGGGTCTGGCAGGAGCTCTGGTTAGCCCAGCAGGGAATTGATAACAGTATTTATTAGGCGTGTGCAAAGCAGCAAGCATTCACTTCGGATTTGGATTTGTCTGATTCTGAAGACAGTGATTCAATTTGGAGATTCAAATTACTGTCCCAATTTGATTTGCTGGAATCGCATCCAAAAGACTTGGCACCACTTCAGAGATTTGGCCATAGACTAAACAGGCAGCTGACACAGCTGCTTCCAGCTGGTAAATCTCTTGGGGTTGGGGAAGGGAAGGGGTGTGGAGGAGGGTGGGAATGGGGCTAGGACAAGCTGCCCAGCTGGGGCAGGGGGTGCATTACTTGGGGAGGGGGTGGGTGGGCATGGGATGTGGGCACAGCTCCTCTGCCCTGCTGCTGCTTGCCCAGCTGGTGCAGGGTGAAGGGCACGATGCAGGCATGGCAAACTTTGGGTGGAAGGGGACAAGCAGCAGCCGGGCATAGCCTCCACTCCCATGCCCACATCCCATGCCCCTCCATGCTGGCTGGCAAGGAACGACAATGTAGAGTCCCCTGCTGATGTGGGTGCAGCAGCTCTGGGAGCAGGGGCTATGTCTTACTGCTGCTTGCCCCCTTGTGCCCTGAGTGAACTGCACCCTCATCCCCCCTACCCTGCCCCAGCTGGGCAAGCAGCAGCAGGGCATAGCCCCCACTGTGAGTCCTGCCATGCTTGCATCCCATGCTCTGCCACCCCCCTCCCCGAGTCCCACAACCCCTGCCCTGGTGGGTATCTTGTCCCAACCCCAACAGACTTACCAGCTGGAGGCAGTTGTGTCAGCTGCCTGTTTAGTCTATGGCTGAATCACCAAATCTTTTCTGAATCTTTTTCTGAATTGACTTAGATGCTTCAAATTGATTCAGAGCTTTTAATTGGTCTCCTGATCCAATTCAGATTCAGAGGTTGGGTTGAATCTCCACTGAATTGAATCAGCTACTGAAGTTTTGCATAACCCAGCAGGGATTAGTATTTATCACCCAGTTAAGAATACAACAGAGGGACATTACCAGCTGCTTGTTGATTCTGTCTGTTGATACTACCTGTTGATTCAGCACAGACTGTTGCCAGCATGTGGTCTGCTAGCTAATAAACAGACACCTCCTCAGGAAGGCAGAGGGGAGGGAAGAATTCCTGTTTAGCAGGGAGTGGTGAGGAAGCAGCCCACAGTCTCTGGAGCTAGAGCCAGGGAGCAGAGGTGAGGGGTCAGCCTTGTTGTGAAGCAGAGAGCCCTGCCTACCCAGGGAGCATGCTGGGGCTATCTGGTTTATCTTAAACCAGCAAGGGGGATGGGGCAGACATTACATAAACAGGTTTGAGTCAGAGCAGGTAAATCTAATACTACATTCAACCAGGTTTATCTCAAACTGGTTTCAGCCATTTTCAAACTGGTTTATGTGCACTGAACATCTGTTCTGTTACAGGTTTAAACCAGTTTGTGTGTAATGTCTGTCCTGAGCCTTCAGGTTTTTCACAGCAAAGTGCATTTCTTAAAGTAAAGAAAGGTGCTAAACTCAGTGTAGGTTATGTTCTGATCAGAAGGAAAAACAATAGAATGACTAGAAGTAGCATGTAGGCAGTTTCAAAAAGAGCCAAAAAGGCTAGCATTTTAAAAAATAGGAAAGGAAAAGAAGATAGGGGGGGCGGGGGGAAGTGAAAGAAAGAAAAAGAGAAATTCTGTAATGGAAGTAGCATGTAGGGGAGAGGGGTTAACAGAGCAATGTGTATAGACAGATCGTATAAGGTTCCTGTCCTAAGAGACAAGGGAAGGAGAAAAAAGATTCCTAGTAATGGGCAACAATTTAAGGAATTGTTTTACCTAGTATAGCTGCCTAGGTAAGCAGCCTGAGTGGGCTACTGTCTGGAGATGATGACCAACAGTAATGGGATACAAGTCTTAGGAAAGAAATTGAACTGAAGGAGTTAAAGAAATCTGAGTCCTGGTGTACTTGGCAGTAAGTGCACAACTAATCCAAATACACTTCCAATCAGGATATTGATGAATTCCTGTTAGACCATTATACTCAAAACCAGGCGGCAGCAGCTTATTTGTCATGAATGCTAACAAAAAGTGAATGTCAATAGGTTCAAATAGAGGAGAAGGTTTTTGTATAATTCACATGAATTAAATTGTATTTTGTTTGTTTATGGCAGATCAGAGTTAGCATAACCTACCAAAAATTGCTTAATCATTGCCAGAAGGGTCCTGGCAACCACTTCCCCCATCACCCACCATCCTACACTTCTAGAGGATGCAGAGATTATTTTTTGCATTTACATATGCATGTACTGTAAATTGAATGCAAATCTGGGCAGTGTTTTGTGGTTGCAGACATTCTCTGGAGTATGTTCCTGACTACTAATACCAATTCAAGATAGTAGGACTTAAGGTTATGCCTATAGACACCAGGAAGTCCCTTATATGTTACAAAAAAATACATTGGAAAAGGTTCATGAAGGCCATTCAGAGAAGGAAATATCTGAGAGATGAGTATTGACATTTTATGCTGGCCTCGTATAGTGTTACATTGAAGAAGCTGTCAAAATCGGCTGCATATGTGAAAATTACTGGCAAGGTTGAGTTAAAATCCCAGGTTGGTGGGGGGGAAGGACTTGTTTAGTGGAAAAAATGTGTGTAGGTTCTAAGTTATCTTCCCTTTCCCTGAGATAAGATAAATACTACAACTAAACAAATTACTCTGTGTATCAAATCTATTTTTGCTCTGGTATATGGCTAATGGTATACCGGGAATAGTAACATCAGGCAATGTGTTACAGTTTAAAGGCCATGAGTTTAAACAGTTTGCAGTGGATTAGACCTTGACTCTATGTGACACCTAACAACTAGATAACAGCAGACCAGTACACTTATTGAATGATTAAATCTGTGGTTTATTGCATGACATCACTTGGGACACCCATAATTGGAGTGACCCAGAATATCTTTTTTAAGCTTGATTGACATATATCCCACCTTGTTCCCTTCCTTCTCCTGCCTTTTTTCCCTCCCATTCTATGATCCCGCCCCTGTTTACTTACTTAATATACTATGATATCCCCTATATGACATTTTATTTCCCTCCCCCATATTTTGACAGCTGGTGCCCCTCATTGATAAGCAGTTGCTAGGGGTCTTTATCTATAGCGTGTTCAGCATATTCCTGTTACTTTCATTCCCGTCTTCCTGTGCATTGGTGATCTTCAGCCTTTCCTCTTATCTTAGTTTTCCACTATCCTAACATGGTGACCTTTGGGTCTGGATATGTAGGCTAAGTATAGACAGTCAAAAAGCCTGAGGCTGAATTGATTAATCTTTGTAGGTTAGTCTAAGCTGCATAGATTGAACTGATAAGCAAGTGAACAGACATTCACTTTTGATTCCATAAATGCAGCCACATGCCTGCAGTGACCCAGGCCAGAAGCCAGGGGATGCTAGAACATGGCTTGCTACTCAGCTGGAGCAGCCAGCTTGGGCCAAGTCTAGCCTTCCTACCCTGTGGGGGTGGGGAACTTGCGGGGAAGGTGCAAAACATCCTGGGATGCTGGGGGACTGCGGGCACAGACAGAAGTGAAGTTCCCAGCTGTAACTCAGACTGTTTTCTGCAAAGCATTCTGAGCTATAGCTTTACCCCAGACCAAACAGAAGTTCGCTGTTGGTTCCAGGTGGAGGAGAATTTACTTGTGGGCTGGGAGCCTGCAACGAGGTTCCCATAGCAATGGCCAGACTCTCTACCAGTGCTTGCTGTTTTCAAAGGGGGAAGGGGGAAAGGCAGCAGAGGAACCCCATTCTTGGGGCTCCCCAGCTGGTAAAGAAGCATTAGGTTGGTGAATTGGAGCTGCCCCCCACCTCAGGGGGGCTCCAATACACCCATCCCACCTTCTGGGTGGGGGGGAGGGGGGCTGAAAGAACCCCAGACTGAACTCCCTTTGCTTCCTTTCTACCTCCCATTCTGAAAAAAGCAGCAGGGTGGGAACTTCACAGATGCAAGCTGTCGAAGATGCTACATTTTGAAATATCTTCATCTGCTACTTCATGGAATGAGGGGTCAGATTTTCACCCAATCGGCCATTTTTAAAACTGTCTGCAGACATGCACTTGGGTTTGGTCACAGCAGTAAACTGCTTTCTGTGGCCAGATCAGGCAAAAATTGTCACTTCTGTCTGCCCTCTGAGAGGTAGCTTGAATATGGAAGGGGATCTGGAACAGAAGTTCAATACACAGATTTAACCTAAACCAGTTAAATCTGTGTGCAGACAGAAGTGAGGTTTCACCTGATTTGGCCATAGAAAGCAGTTTATAGCTGTGACCAAACACAAGTACACAGCAGCAAACAGCTTAAAAAACAGCCTCCTGAGTGAAAATCTGATCCCGCATTGCATGACGTACCAGATAAAGAAATTTCAAAATGTAGCCTCTTCTGTAACTTGTGTCTGGGTAGCTCCCAGTCTCTTGTTTTCAGAATGGGAGTGGGGAAATGGAGCAGAGGGAGTTCAGTCTGGGGTATTTTCAGCCCTCTCTGGAGGGTGGTGTGGGTGTATTGGAGTGCCCCTGAGGTGTGGGGGCTCCAATTCACCAGCCCCACCATTCACCATTAGTTTGGGAGCCCCAAGAATAAGCCTTCTCCACTGCCTTTTCCCCCACCCATTCTGAAAATAGTGAGCACTGGCAGAGAGCCTGGCCATTGTGCTATGGGAACTTTGCTGCAGGCTCCTAGCACACAACTAGATTCTCCTCTCACTGGAACCAAGAGTGAGCTTCTGTTTGGTCTGGGGTAACATAACTCATAATGCTTTGCAGAAATTGTTTTGAGTTAGCTGCTAGCTGCAGTTCTGTCTGCACACTTGAATACTACATCCACCCAGGTTTATCTTAAACCAGTTTTGGCCATTTTGAAAGCAGTTTGTGTACTGTTCTGTTACCAATTCGAAATGTTTTCTGATCACTTATACCAGCTGATGTGTAATTTCTGTCCCTAGCCCCACACCTCTTGTTCATTTTATTTCTAATACAATTGGCTGATGGAAATCAGCATCTAAATATTAAAGGTTCTGCTGAATAAGGCTACCGAGTCAAATTCTGGACTTAGTTCTATTAAGTTATGGGATGACTGTAACATGGGTTTTTACCTGCATATAACAGGAAACTGAGAATTAGAGTACCTCTCAGTTCACAGGAACTAGAAATTTGCAAACTGTAAAGAAGAATTGACTTGGGTTGTCAGCTCCAGTAGATACATAATTATAAGGGATTGGCACTTTCTCCAGTTTCCAAAAGGAGAAGAAAGGTGTACAAAGGGGTAACAGGGAAGCTCCATGCCCTGGTAGTGCTGGATTCTGCGCAATCAGTTGCCAGCTACAATGGCAGATATTTTTTTGCAGTGCCTGGGGCTGCTGCCCTAGTCACCCCCCACTCCCTGCACTACTAGGAAGGTTAAAGGCATTGGGTTTGCTATTTTGTCTCAGATGGGGAAAAAACCCTCAGCAGAAACTGGGCCCTGGGATGTGTCAGAGTCAGAATAAAAGGATTTACTACCTCTGTACATTGGTAATACTGATCTCTGAAGGTATTCCTACACTTCCAACCAAAGCCAAACATACCTCACAGCTAATGTTGAACAGTGTTAATATGCTTAGTTAAGGGTTATTTGGGTTATTTAAATATTGAATGATTTTTTTAAATATTGGTATTTGGCTTATTTAAATATTGATTGATCCTGTTGTTCAGTTTGGCTGGGAAAAGGGGCTGTGAAGAGCAGACCAAATGAGGATATGTGTATCAAGCATCTAACTTCAGAGTGTTTCCTGTGCACCACTGATGGTGTTATGAATCTGAAAGGAATACAAATCCCATGTAAAATGAAGACTACCTACATGGAAATAATGTAACTCTTATTAAACTTGGGTAGCTGGGGCAGCAGAAAGGGAACAAAGCAAAAAACAAAACAATCTAACAGATTAAGGGTTAGGGTTTGTGTGCTCTACTTGCTCTAGTTTGAAGGTTTCTTTTTAAATTTCCCTCTCCTCTCCTCTTATTGATGTTCAATTTTATTCAGTTTTACAATTCATTGCAACGCTAATTTCCAAATGCAGGTATCTGTAGAAGTTGTATACTATGTTGAACACTTCAAGGTAGCAAAAGCCTTGTCTCTTGTGATTTCCAACACAGAATGATCTGCAGAGCCTGCAGGCAGTAGGCCCCTTGATATGCATGCTCCCTTAGTACTCTGATTGTTGAGGAGTAAAATATGTTTAGGCTTTCATTTTTTGGCGTGGGAAAGA
Organism: Alligator mississippiensis; assembly: GCF_030867095.1. Lineage (NCBI taxonomy): Eukaryota > Metazoa > Chordata > Crocodylia > Alligatoridae > Alligator > Alligator mississippiensis. The sequence goes on from NC_081829.1 coordinate 43,200,469, forward strand.
ACAGCAGGCATGAACTACCACCTAAGTATTATTTTCTTAAAAATATATAAATGCATAAGATGTTGAAGACATTTATTTCATAGTAACATTTAAGGATATAGGCGTGTGACACCCACAGCTAGTAACACACGCACAGGTCAGTGGCCATCCACTTTTGTTTAAAATATACATTTTCAATTAATATTTGCATACTGTTATTTATGAGATCATATTCTGCTTATGTTTCATTGTAGTAATATTGAAGGTTTCATGTTTTCTGTTGTATAGATGTGCATATTTTTCAACTTTTTTTGAAAAAAAAGTTCTTAATATGGCATTTGTATCTTCATATTAATTGGAAAGAAACATGTATAACATGCCAGATGTTCAGTTTCATCGCAAATCACTCGGGGGGGGAGAAGCAGGCATAATTATGTGGGGGAAATAATGAAGCTAGAAGTTTGTAGGAGTAATTTGTCAGAGAAATGAATCTCAGTATGAATTGTATGAGTATAGTGTGACATATTATCTGTCAGAATACTGTTACCTATTGAAGAGGACTGCTGCTTCAATGCTCTCCTTCTATTTTGTTCTCCTCTTTATTTCTTTTCATAGTCATATGTCCCAACTTATAAATATATTGGCTAGAACTAGAAGCTTCTAGAGTAACACTTACAAAGAACTAATTCTACAGTTTTGGAATTCAGTTGTTATGGTACTGTATTGATATTGGTATATGGTTACACCAAGGGTCTTGGTGTAACAGTTTAATAGGAGACACTCAAAGTGGAGTAGGATTGTTTTCATTTTAATACTGTAGTATTGTTCATTATTATAACTTTTAAACTTATAAAAAGGCTTTAACTTTTTTTATATATTTACTTAAATGTACTTGTGGTGGAATGTTGACACTGAATTTTAGTTTGGAGGTGAAAAAACAGGAACATTTGTATATTCAAAAAATAGAATGTGATCTTGTAATTGCTGACTGACTAATAAGATCTATGCACAAGAGTCAGGATGGTAAATTCAGCCCTTAGCATCTTGCAGTGGCAGTGTGCTTAGGGCATAATTCTGCAAACATTATACATGTGAGTTGTAAAAAAAAAAAAAATTGATTTTTCAGTTTAGTGGCTGAAGCAAAAAGATTGGAAAAAATAATTTGATTCTGATGAGCTACAACAGATTCTTTTTTTGTTGTTTGTTTTGGCAAAATGCTTAATTTAAAAATGACCAGCAATGTTTATTTTTTTGCATTATCTAACCCCAGTTTTTTAATTCAAACTTTATTCTGATTTGATTCAGTTTTGAAACAAAATTTATTTTTAGAAACAAAGTTGAGGTTCCATTTTCAAAAGTTGGAACAAAACTTTTTGGTGTTTCCAAAAACTTTTTGTTGTTTTGTTTGTTTGTTTGTTTTTTGAATTTCAGTATAAAATTTTGCCACTTTAAGGCCCTTCACTTAATGAACTGTTCCATATTCATGAAAAAAGTTCATCACCACCACTTGAAACAATTTTGTTTTCTGAAAATGTACTATTGCTGGAATTTTTTTTCCCCCAATTCTGACAATAATTGATGTGTCTAATGTGAAAATGTTTGCAAATCAGGGCCTTAAAACACCCATGCACTGGTTTAACTTATCAGTCTTCCCCGGGTGTGTAGGCAGCTCAATCTCCCAACAGTTATCAATTGCTGGACTGAATTTTGGAACCAATCTGCATATTTATTTCCCCTTTTCATGTAGGGAATAGTATTTATTAAATATAGTACAATAAATATGCATACTAGGCTGGAATGTCTTAATGGGCTTCCCATAATACTGCATACATTATAAATCGGCTTTAATTCCATTGCTGGCAAATATGTAAACAAGTAAAATTACCCAATATATCAAGACATCATGAAAATCCATACAAATGCTCTCTGAGGGTGTCTATACACATGCTCTGAGGTGTGGGGGTGGAGGAGTTCTAAGAGCTACTCTAATTAAAGGGCCAACAGCGTCACATGTATTTAGTGTCCCACACTTTGAAATGGTGGTGTGGGCACTTTAACTAAAATTCATTCAATGAGCTTTAGTTAAAATGCCCCTGCTGCCATTTTGAAATGCAGGGACTCTAAATGTACATGATGTAGAGGCTGCTGGATCATGCTAATTAACACGCTCCAGCAAACTTAATCAAGTCTACTGTGTCACATACTAATTAGCATATGTTAGAGCAAAGGTCTGTCATGTGTATAACGATAATCTGTTTGGGGTAGGAGAAAGAAAAAGTGTGTCTACCAAACTGTTACCATGTCACTAACTAAGGCCACAAATCATGAACAGGTTCTCTGGCAAGTCAGGTAACATAATTCTACCTCAAGAATGAAACAGTTTTGTCATGTTTTTAAATGTGTTCTGCTTGTTTTGGTGCAGCTGCCATGGCACAGTTTGTTCCAGGTTTATACCATGAGATATGCCTCTCTAATCATGTGTCCATATTATGTATCACATCTACATCAAACAAAGCTGGTTTAAAAATAGAACTTTTCACTTCTGCCAACTTCTCTTGCAGGAAGTCATTCTCTAGGAATAACATTGATATGTTAATTAAGCTGCTCAGAATCAGATTTCATTAAGCTTTGATAAAACTATTTCCTTTCATTAATTAGCTGTTTATATAAGATCTTATTTCTGTATAACTGTAGGCTACAGCTTGGTTGTCTGTTATTCAGTCAGAAGGGGAAAAAGCAAAGCAAGACATTTTCACAATGATTCCCTGTCCAGTCTCCCAGAACCACAGTGCCCAGGGATGGTGGTAATAGCAGAACAGGGTCTTGGTCAGTAGACATATATTGGAAGATTAAGTGCTTAAATTCTAAGGAGTAATTCAACTTGGCCTGGCACCAGCATCCAAAAATCAATTGTACACCTTAGTATTTTCTAAGCCTCCACTGGGGTCTTTGAGAGCCCCAAGCAAGTCGTACTTGCGTGCACACTGATGTGATCTGGAGCGTACTGTTTGGGAGCTAACTTCTGCCTGAGCCCTAGAGTGATTCAAATTGACTCCAGGAACTGGCCAATTCTGGCAAACCCCTCCACTAGACTATATCAGCATCACTGAACTCAGCTTCAGTGGTAGTAGCCACCTTGGCCACATTCACACATGGTGAGGACATTTGGTTCTCTGGGGACAAGTAGCAGTGGTGCTAGTTGTCACAGGGGAATGCCCATGGCACATGTGCTCTGGAATGTGGCAAGTTATCCTAGGGGCAGTAGGGGAGGCTGTGGCCAGCACTGGGCTGGTTCCAGCAGCCTCGCCTGGGATCCTGGGGGCCTTCTGAGGCTGAAGCAGTGGTGATTCTGCCGTGTGGAGCATGGCTGGCAGCCGCAGCATGACTCTAGCTAGCCCGGCACTGCTTTTGGATGGCATGCACTGCCTGTGCATGCGCCATGCTGCTTTTTTTTCTCTGCAGGTTTTTTTGCAGTGCGAACAACTGTACGTGCAGTATGTGGTACCAGACCACATACCATACAGCTGTATTCATCTGGCCATGGCCCTTTTGTCCAGTAATCTAAAAACTATGTTATTTTCTCAGACAATGGAAGGCAATTTGAATTTTGCCCTCTGGGACTGCTGCTTGTAAGGTACTTGCTGGTCAGTAGCTTGATTAATTTTGCATGCATGCATAGGCCATCTTTTTCAAGTCCATACTTGAAGGTAAAACAACTTTTCTACTGTGATTCCTCAGTATACACTTACATATGGTCATTCTGTGAGTCAAAACAATTTCATTCAAACAAAGCACAGCTTGCCTATGTCTAGTGTCAAACTTTGTGTAGTATAAAAATATTGTGATTGGGGTATGAGAGATTAACAGAAATCACAAATTAAATATGTGGGTTACACTTTTGTTGTTGGTAGTAAGGTTTTTTAATGCGAATTTGGGAAGGATTCAGAATAAGGATGGAAGAAAGTAAGTTCCCAGGATACATTTATCTCATTAATAAGAGGTAAGAGTGGGTTTGGGCATGTGTATATGTGGACAGGCACAGTTTTTTGTTAGGAATGAAATTATGGATACAACCATTTGAAAAGAAGAAAAAAAAAAAACCCCTCAACAAGCAAGGACTGATTCAGATAAGAATCCAGATACTTTGAACTTAAAGTGCTTTTCCCTTTCTCTGTTTCTAATCAAACACAAAAGCATGTTGCTTATTGTTTCTCCCACAATATATGACAATCCAGCAAACTTTTAAGTACTCTTCTCAATTATTGCTACATAAACCTTTTAATAGTAACAGTACAATAAGCCAGTTATTACAGCAATTTGCTCCTGTATAGCAAAGACAGCCTACTACATTTTCCCCTTTACTGTGAAACTAATCATCCATTTTGGTTTTAACAGTCACTCAGATTTTCCAAGTTAGAGACTCTGGGCCATTGACTTAAATAGAGCTATGCTATTTACATCAGCTGTGGATCTAAGTCATATTAAAGAAATGGCAAGTATGTCAGAAATATTTGGAGGCCAGGCTTTAGTTCCTATGCAGCATGTATAATGTCAAAATTGTCCCTACTTGCTGTCTTGGGCAAAACAAATGTCTCTGTTCCTCTCTTATATTCATGTATCTGTTTGTTCAGACCAATCAGAAATCTATTACAGCTAACTCTAGAGGTGGAACTCCTCCAATTCTACCATCTTGGGTAACTTTATATTTGCTCATAGGATGGGTTGCTCCTTGTGAGACAGCGATAAGCCCAAGCTATCCTGATTTCCCCAGGAGAGGGGAGTCTCTCAATGCTGTAGGGCCAGAACATCTGTATGCCATCTCTGCCTGCAGCCCAGACACAGGAATTATGCTGGGTGGTAGGCCCAGAGGAGGGTGGATGTGTCAGTAGCTGTAGGCACAAGCACTATATTGATATGTACAAATGTTATATTTAGATTGACATAACTAAGATGAGGTTGATCTAAATGCTCTAGTATATAGTGTTCACCTTTAAGGTGAATTAACTTTAGATTGATAAAGTGTTAACATTATCTAGCAAGAGTTAACCCAACCTAGCAAATGCCCACATAGATTCACAGCACAGCCTTGGGACTTGGAAAGCCCAGCCACTCACCACAGCCTCAGGGTTCTTACCTTTTCTGTGCCCCATTCCCTGACCCTGACCAGGTTATCTTTAGGACCCCACCACCTTCCTGCAGTCCTGCCAGCCCTCCCCTCTCCACAGACCAACCAACCCTCCTTGATCCTGCCAGTCACCCCTCCAAAGTACTTATCTTTGGCTGCCTATATTGCCCCCTGGCAAATGGTGAACTTTTAAGCAGCTTAAACTAAGCTGCCTAAACTTAAGCTGGGTCCTGCGAATATTCATATCCCCTAGGAGTTTACACTCAGCTGCCTTGTCCTTTTCCTAAAATCCTTCATTGAACAAGTGTGGCTGGAGTCAAGATTCCAACTGACTATATCAGATTCTGGTGACACTGACTTTAAAGCACATCAAAGCAGACCTGGTCAGAAAATCTGGTTTTGTAAAAATAAAAAAAATAAAAAATTGAAATTATTTTATTTTCAAAGTGTTTGAAAAGGAGATGATTTTCAATGTTTTTTCAATTTTAACTTTGCTTCTCTTTTCTGATCTTCCTAAAATATTATTGAAATAACACCAAACTGTCAGCATAATTGTTACTGAACTTTTTGTATATCTGTAGATGAAAGCTTTTGACAACCACTTGGCATTTGATAATGTTTTAAAGTTAAGGCAAAACAATCATGAAAATGAAAAAGTGCCACTAGTGTTACAAAGCCACATGTACCTTTTTACAAATGTGTATAATTTGACACATTTTTTTATGAGTTTTATGTTAAAGTAATGACATATTGGTGCAGCAGTTTCTGAGATTTTATAATGTATTCATTTAAGCTAATATTTAAAGTTTTCCAGTTCTAACAACAAAATTTAGAGAGTAAGGAAATTCAGACTGTGACCAATGACTATGCTTCTTAAGTGATATTACTTATGACACAAACTCTATGAACTGCAGGGGGAGTTTTCACAGGAAGTTTAAGGTATTAATGGAGACTGGCCTGGCACAAGGGCTACGGTAATTACAGGGGCATAGGTTTGTTAGGCCTCTACAATGCCAGGGGTCTATGATTCAATTGCACCTGAAAGGGTTAATCCCTCAGCGAATTGGCCTGCAGCCTAGCCCCACCCTGAGGCCCACTACTGTATCACAGGCTAGCTGGGCACTGCGAGTGTATCAATTTAGTTGCAGGCTGACTGGGTGCTCCAGCTGTATCAGCCACTGGGCTGTTTGGTTTGGGATCAAGGAGGCAGATTTAGAGATGGTGCCCACCTATGCTGTAATAGGCGTTCCCATGCAGCTTTTGCCTGGGTCGTTGATCTGATTAGTCCCGACCTACGGGGGGGGGCGCCCCAGAGGGTACCTCGGCTGATGTCGGGAGACCCCCTTAACTCGCCTGCCACGACTTTTGATGGATCCTCAGTGGAGGGGGCCTCCTTCGAGGGAGCCTCCAGGGTCGTCACGCCTCGCAGTGGGCACTCACGGGGCTCTGACCTCCCCTACACCCCGGCCAAACATCACCTTCAGCCACGGGTGTTCAAGGCTTGCTTTAATACTGGCCCCTACTTGTTTCTTTTCCTGGACATCTCATTGTTTGCCGGTGGTGGGACCTGCTGTCCTGGGCCGTGCTCCGGCACAAGGCTGAAAGGCTCTTAATTTCCACTGCCCTCACTCCTATTCTAACACCCTCTGTGACACCACGTGAAATACCCAACACCGTGCTCGCCTGAGGAGTGCAACCATCAGGCCAGAAGGGGTCTAGAAGGAAAGCCAAGTGACTCAGCCCGTGGGGCCCTGTGCTTCCCCTGTGCCCCCTCAGCTCCCGACTTTCCCGTAGCTTCTTCCTCTGCTGTCCCCACTACCGGCTTCACTGCCGGCTTCCCAGCCAGCTCCTTCGGTGGTTTCTTCACCTGCTTCTTTGTCGGCTCTTCTGTTGGCTCCGCTGCCTGGTCCATTGTGGGCTCCTTTGCCGGCTTCGTAGCTGGCTTTTGCGCCGGCTCCTTTGCTGGCTTCGCTGCTGGTTCTCGTGCCGGCTTCACTGCCAGCTCCTTTGCCGCCTTCGCTGCCAGCTCCTTTGCCGGCTTTGCTGCCAGCTCTCACGCCGGCTTCGCTGACGGCTCCCTCGCCAGCTTTGCTGCCACTGCTGCTGCCGGCTCCCTCGCCGGCTTCACTGCCGGCTCCTTTGCTGGCTTCTCTGCCACTGCTGCAGCTGCAGCGGCAGCTGCTTTCGCCGTCCAAGTCGCTCAGCCGCTGCGGGTGCACGCTGCTTGCCTCGGTTCCTCCTGTGGGCTCTCTGGTAGCCTGCCCACCCCCGGTGCCCTTGGGGTTTCTTTTTATTTCTACCAGGTGGTGTCCCCTGCTGATGTTACCCGGCCCCAACTGAATATGGGCGCGGCTAATGAACCGCATGGGCAGTTTTCTCACGTGCGCTTCCCCGCTCCTTCCAGCCCCTGCAAATGGCAAGTAGGGGCTTTCTTCCTCTTCTATTTTTGCTTGGGGTTTCCCCATGGCCCTGGCATCCCCCGCTTTTAAACTGGTGTCCCGGGGACAGGGTGAAGCAAAGGCAAATTTACTATAGCTTACACACACACACACAGCAGTTAACCGAAAGATAAATGCAATAAGCAGATAATGCCGTATTAAAGGGCTAATAGTAAATAATAACAGATAGATGGATTAATCTGTCACAGGCCAACTAGGCACTGTGAGGGTATCAGCCACTGGGCTATTTAAAACAATAGATAGATAGACATGGGTTGGCAACTTATTGATAGTCCCTCAATGCCAGGTGTACACAAGTGATTGCAGTGAAGGCGGGCATCCCCGACCAATGCTGTCAGAGGGATTACTTGGGAAGGTCCCTTGATCAGGATCTGATCCTCACTCACACTGGGAGTTCGGAGTCTGGGCTTGGAAAAGCAATGACTGTTCTGTTCCCTCCTTCCTGCTGGTTACCTGATGCACACGCTTTTTGTACCTAGTCTTATGCTAATCTGTTGGCTTTAGAGCCACTTACAGTCTTGCCCTATAGCTGTTACCCTATGGGATTGAAAGGTGTTAAAAATTATTATAAAAGGTTACTACCCAGACTCGGGTTTATCCAATACTCAGGTTTATGCAAATTACAACACAGCATCTTCAGGTTTGAAAATAACATTACTCTGCCTAAATCTAACCCCTTTTACGTTTCTCTGAATATGCTTTTTTGGGACATGTTTTTCTGGAATGTGTTGGGTGTGCCAGGTGGATGGATCCAGTTTTTATCATCAAGGCTGAACTCCTTGAAAAACTGTTAGGTCAGCTAATCTTACAGCTATAGGTTTGCCTTTTGAGGTTTATTGCTTATTAATCTATCTGGTTCTGGCTGTCACACTACTGTTAATGAAGACAAACACCAAAGTAATGGTTAATAAGCACATCTGTATTATAAGTCAAAGATATGAACAACTATAACAACATGAAATAATCAACAACCATTTAACAGAACACTGTATACAAATATGTACAGAGAACAATACTAGCCTGTCACCAATGGTGGCAGCCAAGAACACTGACACACAGGCAGCAGGGCCTACTGTCAGGTCCCTGTCAGACAGAGGATTTCTATCCTTTTCTCCACAAGTGAAGTACTTGGAGACCTCTGAAGGGAAGGGTGATACTTTACTCGTCTTATGTGCGGGGAGGGGGGAGGGAATGAAGGTAAGTAGCTCAGGTGGAATTCAGATGTATCTTGGTGGACTTGTCCTTGTTCCCTCACACACCACTCAACACTGTCACTCCCAATCTTCCCCAGCCTCTAACACAAGGGTACCACTCACTTCTACCACATTATAACAGCTGCTGATCCTATATGGAAAGCTTTAAAAACAGCCTATACGGATATGTTTTTCCTTAGTGAACATACTCTGTTTTTCTTACTTCACTATTTATTTCTAAGGACTCTTGGTTGGAAAAAGAGAGCTTTCTTTGTCAAGAGCTTCTCTGCTGTTTTCTGTATATCTTCCTTCCATTTGTGCCACCTACAAAGCATATATGTCACAGAGGAGTCTGACTTCTGAGGGGGAACAAACTGTATAAAGAGATGAATATTTTAAAGTCATAAAGCTCTTATTCCAAAGCTCTTTTTTTTACATTGAGATGAAGGGAAGCTGATGAAGACAAACAATGCAAAATAAGCCATGTAGAGCAAAGATCAGGGTATTTTGTATATCAGCCTGACTCCAAGATGATGAGAAAATTATTTTAAAAACAAACAAACAAAAACTATTCAGGTGCTACCAAGCCCTTTTCACTGAAGGCTAGAGAAACAATTTTATTTCTTGATCCCTCAGAAACCCGAGTTAGAAACTGCTGAGTTATAGATAGGGGAACATCATAGGTCGGTTGCGTAGAATCCAGTTCTGTCCGTTACAAACAAATCAACTGCCACAGATGCCAAAGTGGGGATTTACTTTTCTTAGCTGGATACCATGCATGCACTTACACACTTGCACATACTTACAAACTTGCATGGAATCCCAATAGAACAAATAACCTCATCCTAGAAGTAGTTCCTTCAGCCAACTGCTACAAGTTATATCCAGATCAGATTGGGATCAAGGTAGGATCAGCTGACTTAAGTAGGCATTTTCCAAGAGCTGCACTGTTATTTGCACCAAGATTTCCAACATGTTGCAACACAAACTGAGTTGATACTAATTTTTTGTAAGCACAGGGCAACGGTCACAATTGCTGGCAGAGAATCAATGACAGAACATCAAGGGAAGACGGTTAAGCTAGTAGCACACTCAGGCAGGAACAATTTAAGAATCCTGAGAGAACTGCAAAGAAGCAACTTATTGTCAACATTTGTTCCCAGTAGTTTGTATCTATAGATTTTCCTATGATGCATGAAGTCAACTGCCTGATTCAGCAGTAATTTTCCATGGAGATAATAGGGTGACATTGTGCATCCACTGAGCCTTTTTGCCTGCAGTTGCTTTTGCCTCATAACTCTTATATGAATTTTCCTTGTAAACAAAAAGAACACAAGTGACAATAATATTTTATTGGCATACCTAAATTCTAATTTACTATGGTATGGAGGGGAATTGGCGGGGGACCACAAATGGGTGCAAGAGGGCGTAGGACACACGCAGGGTTCCCTTTCTCAGGTGGGGAATAAGGTCCTGTTGCTATAGGGAAATGGCTGTGGATTGGAGGTGAGGGTAGGGGAAGGGGAATTTGGGGGTAGCTATACAGGAGAAAATGGGAGGGACCCTGGAATAGAGGACAGGGAATAGGGCACATACAGAGAACCTTTTTGGGGGAGAGAAAAGGAGCAGGCATGAGGCCTCAGTCATGGGGCACCCTAAATGAAAAATAATGAAAACATGTATGTTAGTCACTATTACAAAGTTAATATTTGCTAACCATTGCCTCACAATTATTACACTTCTTTTCTATTTAGATATATATAATAATCCCTTTGTCATTCAAAAACACTAACAAATGCTGGCTTGTAAAGAGTAATCGCTGCATAAATGCATGGCTCTTGGTTTAATACAAGGCTTTCAAATATCTCTTTGCAGCATGTTACCTTTGCCTTAAATAATCCAATCAAAATGCATTCACAATAACAGTGTTTTACATCTGTTCAATGCATGCTCAAAAATCTCAATGAATATTTAGGTATTGTTTACAAATTACCAATTTTAACACTTTTACTAGTTATTATTTTATTTTTGGTATTTTAATTAGGACTGGTTTTGCTACAGTGTCATTGTAGTGGGAATTTAGTAAACGTGTAAACAATCCTATTGCAAACCTTTGCCCCTAGTAATTAAGCACACATTAATTTTAGCTTGGGGAAATGTTAGTATTGTACTTCCAAAATACTTGTTTTGTTAATTGGCTGCACAGATGTATTATGTCAAGCACAAAACAAACCAAAAAGTAAAACAAATGAACTAAACATGACACCTAGAATAGTTTCTTGTGACCAAAGGAGACTGACTTGCGTTCATTCTGTGTGGTAAAAGTAGGCTTGTTCTGACCTGTGGCATAGACGAGAAGGCATCACCAGGATAGAATAAATGTAAAAACGATGGGAATGACAAGTGTCCTTGTCCCAGGGACAACGGGACTAGAGGGAGACCCTGGCCCAGGGCCAGGGGAAACACTCACTTATGCTCCGCAGGAGGGGGGAGCAGTGGCGGCGTGCAGGCCGGGGAACCACCCGTGCGGCTTATTAGCCGCGCTTTCATACGGCTGGGGCGGAGCGATGTCAGAGAGAGGTGCCGCTCAGGGGAAATAAAACGCTGCCCCGAAGAGAGAGGGGGCACGCGGCGAGAGGACGTGGAGCCCGGGAGGAAGCCCGGGAGTGGAACCAGGCCCCCGCAAGGGGCCTTTGCCGTGGGCCGAATAGGTTGCAGCCGTGCCAGGAGCGCCAGAGGCTGGGAGAGCCGCGGCGCCGTGGAAGAGTGGCGAAATTGACAAGGGAGCCGGCAGAAGCTCCGAGGAGGAGCCCAGAGAGAGGGCCAGCTGGAACCACCGGTGACGTAACTGGGGACGAGCTGGCAGAGGCTCCGGGGAGGAGCCCAGAGCGGGAGCCGGCGGAAACTCCGGTGAGGGAACCGGACTGGAGCCGGTGGAGACTCCGGTGAGGGAACCGGGATAGAGCCGGCAGGAACTCCGGTGAGGGAACCGGACTGGAGCCGGCGGATACTCCGGTGAGGGAACCGGAATAGAGCCAGTGGGAATCCTGGCGAGGGAACCAGGGAAGACCAGGCAGAGACGCCGGCGGGGCGTCGGGGAAGAGGGCCACAAGGGGCAGAGAAGGCCCTCCACGCCCAGTCCTCGGTCGGGGACAAGGAACAGAAGGTCCATGACCAAAGGTGGCGTTGGCCGGGGTGTAGGGGAGGTCGGAGCCCCGTGGGAGCCCGCCCAGGGGCGCTTTGGCGCTGGAGGCCGCAGTGAGGGGGACCCCCCTGCTGCGGGCCCAGCCACGACCGCGGTCGGCGAGTGCCGGGGACTCCCCAGTGAGAGCGGGGCAGGTCCAGTTAGCCCCCATGCAAGAGTTGCCTGAGAGCACCTTCTGGAGCAGAGGCGGGCACAGTCCTCTTTGCTCCCCTATATCAGTGCTTCATTGTCATGGGCTTTATGCCATGTTAGTGGCAGAATGAGTAAAAATAAAATGTGGGAGGTTTTATAGGTAAAGATAGACACTAGAGGATGCTAGTATGTAGCATCATTACCATAACCTTTATTCTCTACAACAGTGGGCATATGTATGTGTGTAATTAACAGAAAGCAATAAACCCTGAAGCTTATTGCTTTGTATTAATTACATGTGTAGACATGTGGTAGAGAATAAAGGTTATGGTAATGATGCTACATACTAGCTCCCTCTAGTGTGCATCATTCCCTATAAAACAGGGGTGGACAATTATTTTGGGTGGAGGGCCACTTACTGAGTTTTGGCAAGCCATTGAGGGCTGTATGACAGGCAGCCAGGGGCAGATAAATATTAATTTTCTACATTTTTTAGGTGCCCCACGGGTCAGATAGAATGGCCTGGAGGGCTGCATCTGACCTGTAGGCCACATTTTGCCCACCCCTACTATAAAACCTCCCACATTTTATTTTAACTCATTGCTCCAGAGTTTATTTCTCCCAGCCAACACATCTATACATAGGTCTGGGGCTGCCTGGGAAGAATGGACTTTGCTGCCTTCCCTAGGAGCAAGCAGCAGAGCAGTCTCCCTGCCCTCTGCCCCAGACATTTCCATGCCTGCATTCCCCCGCTTCCAGCTGTGGGAGGGCCTGGAGGGTCCTGCCTAGCCCAGTACAGGCCCCAGTACCTGCTGCATGGGCAGTACCTTACCAGGAACAGCCATGGTGGTGGGAGCAGGATGGGGTGCAAAGAGCCAGCTGCCTCCCCCCTGGGGCTGGCGCACCACTCAGCTTTAACCCAGATAGACAGATGACCTGGCAGCCAATTAATTGTGGCCTGGTACCAGGCCGTGGCCCAGTGGTTTGGAACCTGTGCTTTAGTTTTAAAAGGTTGAGAATCACTCCACTAGGATAGGAACTACTCACAGGATAGGAACAGGGGCTCCACAAAAGAAAATCTTCTATATTCTGAGAGAAAAACCTTCAAAAGCTTTGCTTGCTATTTGCTATGTTGTCTTCCATGTAATGTTCTTGGAGTTGAATAGAACTATTCAAATAATATTTGTCAGTATTCATGAGTCCATTTATTCAGTGTGTCTTATCCAAAATGTATTGAAGGCAGTGGATTTCAGTGGAATTTGGATCAGGCCCTTAGTATATGAATAGATTGCTTAAAAGTTTACTTTTTATTATTCATCTAAGTCCTTTCTTAAAGCGTTGTATTTGTCAAAAGCTTTATATCTATTTGCTTTTATGTGGATTGTAGCTTCCACCAACTGCCCTTCACTGTTTTCCATTAGGAAATGAAGGCTTGCTGCCAGGTGGTTTTCTGAAACTTACAATGTGTTGCTGAAATGTGGTACACAACGCTTCCTCCCCACATATATCCTTTCTAGTGCATCTTGTACAATCTTTGACTGAGCTTGGAAGGCTTTATAAGTTGATGGCATTTTTCTGTCTGACTGTAACTGGTAACTTTTGAACATCACATCTGATCAGTTCCAGGATGTCAAAGAATATTATAGGCATCAATACTGTAGGCAGGATATTATTGATGTTGAGGGATGCTGGGACATTGACATGGGGGGAAAGTGGGAACATGTGGAGCTCTTTTAGTCCGTTTAGCAGAATCACAGCCTTGGCCTATTTTCATTTGTCTGGAGATCAGAGAAACAGTTGATAGCACCATTAACACCTTTCACCGCAACAATAGCCCAATTTCATTTCTGCCCATCCTACCAATTGAGTTTAAAAGGATGATGCCTGAAATTACATATGTGCCTCACAGAAGAAAGATTAATAGATGGGTGGAAGGTGAATGGAGCACATACAGAACTCCTGGCATAGAGGAGAGATTGGGAATACTATTATGGGGCAAGAGGGAGGGAAGAGTATACACATAGACCCCTGCCATGAACAGGGAGAATGAAGGTGTTCAGAAAGCCCCTATAAGAAAAGAGAGTAGAGAATTGTGAGATGTGTGGATGAGGACATGGGCACATATATACATCTCTTGGTGGGAGGGAGATTGTAACCCTTGTATGGAAAGGGAGCAAAACAGAGCTTTTCTAGGGGTAATGGATAACCCTGGAATGGAAGAAGTGTAAGGGGTTGCATATAGGCTCTGGTAGGGGAAAAAAGGGATACACAGAAGAGGGTGCAAATGGAAGTGACAATTTTCACCTGATCTAGCCACAGAAAGCAGTTTATAGCTGTGACCAAACACAAGTGGACAGTAGGGCCGTGCAAAATGGTTATGTTTTGTTTCGGTTTTGGATTCAGCCATTTTGGAGGACAGTAATTTGTTTTGGTGCTTCAGATCACTGTTCCTTTTCAATTCGGCCAAATCTGGTTTTAAGTTCTGATGCTGTTTCAGAGATTTGGAACAGCCGGGGAGAGGCAGGCACAGCCAGGCAGCTGCAGGCTCTCCCACGGCTCCTCTGGCTGTGCGTGCCTCTGCTTCAGTGTGGGGAGCTGTGGGAGAAACCCCTGTGACTACCCTGCCTGGCCTGATCCCCCACACAGCCCCAGCCTCCCAGCACTTTAAAAAAAGAAAAGAAAAAAAAAAAAGCCTCACCCTCACCAGCTGCAGCAGCAGTGATCAGGGCCTCTGAGGACCCATGGCAGAGCCCCCTGCATAGTGTAGGGCAGTGGGGATTCCCACCCACTGCCTGGCACCCAAGTGGCAGCTGCCCCATGGCATGGGTGCAGTGCTACATGCTGTCAGAGCTGGAGCCACTGGAGCTGAGCAGTGCTGGGCCCCAGCTGACTTCTGGAACCACCGCAGCTCCCAGACAGCATGTGGCACCCTGCCAAGTTGCACTGCACCTGCTTGATGCGATAGCTGCCATGCGGGTGCCAAGTGGCAGGGTTTATCTGCACTGCCCCCCACTGCATGGCGGGGGGGGGGGCTCTACCACAAGACCTCAGAGGCCCCAATCACCACTGCTGCAGCCAATGAGTGTGGGGCTTTTTTATTTATTTATGTAGTTTTTAAGTCCTGGGAGGTTGGAGACAGGTGGGGAGTTGGGGCCAGGCAGAGCAGGCATGGGGGCTTCTTCCACAGCTCCCCCTGCCAGGAAGGGGCAGGAACACCTGGAGGAGCCATGGGAGAATCCATCCCCCATGGCTGCCCTGCCCAGCCCCATCCCTCACCCAGCCCCGGCCTCTAGGCACTTAAAAAAAAAAAAAAAAATATATATATATAAAATAAGTTCTGCACTCACCGGATCTAGCAGCATTAAGCAGCAATCAGGACCTCTGAGGTCTCATGGCAAAGACCCCCCATGCAGTGCAGGGCAGTGGAGGGCAGCGGGGATTACCCTGCTGCTTGGCACCTGCGTGGCACCCGCCCCATGGCATGGGTGCAGTGTGGCTTTGCAGAGCACTGCACACTGTCTGGGAACTGGAGCCCAGCACTACTCAGTTCCAGCAGCCCCAGCTCCTAGACAGTGTGCAGCAGCCTGCCAAGCCATTCTTTTTCCATGCCATGATGCAGCTGCTGCACAGGTGCCAGGTGAGGGAGCAATCCCCACTGTCCCCCACTGCCCCACACTCTCAGAGGCCCTGATCACTGCTGCTGCATCCAGTGAGTGCAGAGCTTTTGTGTTTTGTTTTTTAAGTGCCAGGAGGCTGGGGTTGGGTGGGGGATGGGGTTGGGCAGCCATGGGAGCTTCTCCTGTTGCTCCTCCGGCTGTGTCTGCCTCTGCCTCTGCCTCTGCCTTTGCCCCAGAAGGGTGAGCTGTGGGAAAAGCCCCCCATGGCTGCCCTGCCTGGCCCCATGCCCTTCCCAGCCCCAGCTTCCCAGCACTTTGAAAGGAGGGCTGTGGGGCTGTGCTGTACTATTCCCAGGTGGAGCCTCTGAAACAATCTGAAACACCCAAAACAGTTCCAAAATGTTTTGGATGGGTTTGTTTCATTTTGGAGATTTTTTGGAACCTTCTCTTTCATTTTGGGTTTGGTGTTTCGGGCACCGAAATGGACCAAAACACCTCTGAAATGAAATGGCTGCCTAAATTTTGCACAGCCCTAGTGCACAGCTGCAGACAGCTTAAAAATGGCTGATTGAGTGATAATCTCATCCCTCATTGCATCTGGGGCCCTGAGGTGGCAGTGGGGGGGGGGGGGACTCTAATACATCCACCCCACCCTCCTAGAGCCAGCTGGGGAACCCTGAGTTCCCTCTGCTTCTTTTCCCCTCTCCCATTCTGAAATGAGGACAGGCTGGGTGAGAGGAGGGGACATTGTTAGGGGAAACTGGCTGCAAGCTCACAGGCAGCAGCTTAGATTCTCCTTCCCCCTGGAACCAACAGTGAACTTCTGTTTGTTCCAGGAGATCATTGTAACTCAGAACACTTCCTGCAAAGCATTCTCCATTGTAGTGGGGAGCTGCACTTCTGTCTGTACCCAGAGTGGTCACCATAAATAGGCTTTCCTACCGGTGATGGGAGAAAGGGTTATGGCATGAGTGAAAGAAGAAAATAGAGTGCGTGCAGAGTACCTGGCATATGGGAAGAAAGGGTACCCCGATATGAAGGTGGGGGGATTTTCTGAAATAAAAGGGAATGGGATCCTTGTGGTGATGGGGAAATGGAGTTCCAACTGTGAACTTGAATTACAGAAACTAGTGTGCCTCTTTATTTGGAGTGTTTTCCTTTGGTTTCCTTTCTCTTTTCCCTTTGTTTTACTCTATTCTACTCTGTCCATTTCTCTATATTTATTCTGTCCCACAAGGTTAATCCTTTAGCTTCAGCTGCTGGTAGATTGCTGACCTCTGCTGTCTCTAGAGGAAAATTTATCTTTGTATCTCTTTGTAAATCATACATGCATGTCACAGGGCAGAACAGCAGAGGCTAACCTGAAAACCAGGCACTAAACATTCCCAATGATAAAACTGTGATTAGTCAAAGAAGCTGATTTTTTTTTTTCCTTTTGTCCTTGGTAGCTTGGTATCTAATTACCAATCACCTTGTGGTGACCCATACGGTCAGTCAGTTCAGTGATACTGTAGTTCAGCCACACTATCAGAGTCAACCCCCCTTTTTTGCCTGCTGTGTTAATAAGATAATACTAGATATATGATCGTTGTAACTTGATTTTCAGAGGAGCTGTGCACCCACAGCTCTTACTCTGTGCCCAGCACTTATGTACAAAATCTGGTTCTTAATTAAACAGTATTCTTCTGCATATACAGAAAAGCAAGGAACATTTTTTTTAAATGCCTCTTGATTTTATGCAGAGCTGAGTGCTTTACACCTGTAATTTCAAGAGGAGTGAATAGATGGTGCAAAATAGTAGCCCAGTGCCTCTCAGCATTTAGCTTACAGGGAGTACCTGAAACCTTTCAGTAATCAGGGTCCATTGCCCATCAGTCAGGTAGAGATGAGCCATTGCAGATTACGTAAAATGCAGAATAAAATATCTAGTGTCAGTATACTATTATTTTTAGACTGATTATTGCTTAATTGTGGATTATCTGCTCATGGTGGGGGCTATTTCATAGTATGTATCTTCCAATTCAGACCATAGGATTGTTGGTCATTATTTTTTCGTCCCCTAATCTCAGTGCCTATTACTGATGAATTTTGTAGGACATTTCTAGTCTTTTGGAGAGTAATTACAGGGACAAATAATGCAGCACTCAAATCTATCTATATTGTATCTATCCACTCTCTTTCTGTATAAGGGGCTCTTTGAACCACTCCCATTCTCCCTGTTCAAGGCAGAAGCCTCTGTGTATAGTCTTCCTTCCCTCTTGCCCCATAATAGTATTCCCAATCTCTCTTCCCTGCCAGGAGTTCTGTATGTGCACCATTCACCATCCACCCATCTATTAATCTTTCTTCTGTCAGGCAAATATGTAATTCCAGGCATCAACCTTTTAAACTCAAATGGTAGGATGGGCAGATCTGAAAGTGGGCTATTGTTGTGGTGAAAGGTGTTAATGGTGCCATCAGCTGTTTCTCTGATCTCCAGACAAATGAAAATAGACTGAGGCTGTGATTCTGTTTAACAGACTAATAGAGCTCCACATGCCCCCACTTTCCCTCATTTCAGTGACATGGCATTCTTGAACATTAGTTATATGCCTACAGTACTGATGCCTATATATTCTCTGACATTCTGGAACTGATCAGATGTCATGTTCAGAAATTACCAGTTGGAGACAGACAGACAGACAGACAGAGAAAATGCCATCAAGTTATAAACCTTTGCTTTATCCAGCAGTCAAACAGTCTAAACTTGTCCATATAAGGAATTTTAGAGTGTACTTAAGAGTAAAATTCTGAGCTTCTTATTTGTAGCAGCCATTAGCTTTTAAAGAGATTGATCTCCTTTGAGGCACTGGCAATTTCTTCTACTTGTTCACATGGCCCTTATGAGCGCTTTTAAAATGTATTTAGGTGTTTGAATTTATTGTAATAAGCTTGCCTTGTTTAAGCATATAATACAGCTATATGCTGTTACAACTACAGGAATATAGACTCTGAAATGTTATTCAGTATTATATTGTGACTTAAAAACTAGGTCTGTAGCTAGACAAAAGTAGGAAGGTTATTCAGTTTGCAGAATATCATCTGCAAATTCCTGCATTGCAGAAGACTTTGGACAAGCACTTTTTAGGTAGAGAGGAGCACATTTTCAAAAACTAGAGGAAAGATCCCCTTAGAATGACAAAATGTCATGCCAGTGGGAAGTTATAGTCCTTTAAAATCATTAACAAATGTGCACTAGAAGCCCAATTTCCAAAAGCACTTCTATTGGCCACAAACCAAATATTAATGTCAAGGCCCTTAGATGGTTCCCCATCTGTTCTTTTTCCTTTCCCATGCCTATTTACTGGCAAGTTTTTCTACTTTTCTATGGGTAGACTGTGTATGTATTTCCATTGCCAAACATCCTGGGAAAAAAAAAGAAATTCACTTTTCATAAATACTTATACATGTAGGTTTGAGATTTACTTTCCCCAGACAGTTTTGCCAAAAGTCTGAGGATTTTTACTTTTTACAGAAAGCAAACAGATGCACGAACATAGCAAAAGTGAATGTATTTCAAATGGAATAATGATTTGTGGAATACTGTGATGCAGCTGCTACATGTAGACAGGGTTCAAATTAGTTTGACTCTTGGGTGGGGGGGGGTCTGTAAAAATCAGTTCATTGATTAACAAGCCCACCTAAGTGAAGGAGCAATTCAATCGAAGACCCCCAAGCTATGATTTTCAAATCTTACAGGGGGACTCTCGTCAGTGCCAGCCCACACATTTTTGGGCCCCCCTGCAAGGTATAGTTTTGGGGCCCCTGGTCCATCAAAAAATCAGAATTGTGGTTAATTGCAGTATAAACTCACTAAAATAAAATAGTTGGGGATGGGCTATGTGCACGTGGGCTGCCCTGTGGGGGGCATGGGGTGGGGGCAGTATGTGCTGAGGATACCTGGGTTCCCTCCCCAGGGCTAGGGCTGGCACTGGGGTGGGGGCAGAGCTGGGAACTCCTCCTCTGTTTGGCCAGGAAGAGACTCCCTGCCTGAACTGAGGCTCTTAAACATGGTGCAGGTGCCGGGGGGCAAGCAGGGCACAGCCCCTTGGCTGCAAGGCCCCCTGTGGTTGCATGTTCCACAGGGTAGGATGGGCCAGCCCTGGCTCTCACCTCTTACAGGGGGGCTCACCCCTCTGTCCTCTCTCTTAATTCACACCCTGGATGTAAGACTCAGCATTGAAAAATGTGAGGAAATATAAGCAAGTCACTTAGCCCCACACCAGATCTTCTTTCCTTCCTTGCCATGCCATACTTCCTTTCCATAACATGTACCAGCTACTCTCTCAGAGTTTTTGTTCTCTTCTTGAAGGAGAGATCTTATAATCTGTTACAGCTCTACAGATATATATAAAATCTAAAATGCAGTGTGATCCATCAAACACAGGTTCTAGCTTTAGTGCTTGCAGTTACTAAGCTCTCTGAGCTGCCAGTAAAACCATGTGGTAAAAAATGCATTGCCCAAGAGCCACTAGAATGATCCCTTTACCCTCTCTTATGCAACAGAGGACAAAACAGCCAATCTGGAGTGGCAAGGGGGAGCTGCCCTCACTGTCCTTGTGATACAAAGGACAGTCTTGGTAGGAGCAGCAGCAGTGCTCCCTCCCTACCAACACTTTCTTACATTTAGGCAGCAGGGAGCTAAGGTACATACTTACCCTATCAGCTGAGGTGTGCCTGTAATGTGTCTTGTCCAGTCACCCTACTCTTTTTACAGGAGCATTGGTAGGGAACCCCCTGTTGCAACAAGTCTTGGTATTGAATACATTTTTTGATGAATGGGGCAATTCCATTTTCTGAAGACTTTATTCTCACAGGCTCATTGGAGTTTGACAGATAACACTTTATCAGTTACTTGTGGCTGATATTTCTATACTATTTTGCAACCTGGAGAGCCAGTCAGTGACTTTTCCATTTAACAAAGTCTTAGTAGTTAGACTAGGGTCTGGGCCTGAAGCATGCGTATGTCATCTATGTTGCAATCCACTCTGCATTCCCACTGCTGGTGCTAGGATCATAACTTAGAGGGAAGGTGGAGGTGAAAGAGGGCATGCCTCATCCATCCTCTGGAACAGATCAGCTGTTCCTCTGCCATTCTTGTCTAGCAAAGTAACTATTTACCCAGTACTACAAAGTAATAAAAACTGCAGGGTTTTTTGGTTAATTTTATTTTTACAACAAATCTTGGATAAAATTTAATATGTAGAAATTGAATAGATTTTAGTGGCTTCTTAATAGGATATGGAGCCTTTCACCTCTCAGATACCTGTTTGACCAACTCATCTAGTCTAGTGACTTGAATGTCCCTAGCATATGATAGCTGTTAAAGAGTTAGTAGCAAAAGAGTTGCTTCTTAACCCTTCTCTTAGTAGACAAGCATATGCAACACTGCTAGGAAAGAATACAGACTTTCCTGAACATTTCAATAGAGAACCCAAGCAAAACCTGCCCCAAAAGACTGAATTCTCAGAAAGTCAATGCAGTTTGTGCTTTGTGGTAGAGAATAATTTCCTCAATACTTTTATGGTATGAAACAAGTCAGTATCTCATGAAAAAAGGAAATGCCTGTGGGCTATGGAACAGCTGGAAGAAATGGTTGTGGTGGTTCTAATTGGAGGGTCGCAACATCCATAATCCATGCTGTTGCTGAAGCTTTAGCAACAGATACACATGCTTAGAATTCTGCCCACATTTCTCTGCCACATTCTGCAGCCATCACATGATCTGCAGAAGCAGACACAACTACAAATAGTATCAGAATGTATGTTGTGTGCGTGTGTATGTGTGTGTGTGTGTGCATGTGTGTGTGCATGCATTAGATGTGTGTGAAGCTTTGATCACCGATTCAATTCTGAGAAGATTCAGCCTGATTTGGTGGCTGAATCTTCTAATCTGAATTGAATCGGTAGACCCATTAAAAGCTCTGAATCGATTCAGAAAAGATAAGGTGATTCAGAAGGCAGTCTTGTGGGGACACAGAAACCGAGAAAGTGGGGAGGAGGGGGAGAAATACTGTTCTGATTTAGACATCTGTAGCTGGCCAGTGACTGTGATCTTTCCCTGAGTTCCCTTCCAAACACAGTGGTGTGGGGGAGGGACATAGAAACAGCATATAAGGCTCTGATCAGATATCACTGGTATCTGAAGTGGCTGGATCCAAAGCCGGATTGGATCCCTGCTGACTTGCACAGGCCTACTAATTACCCTTGCCTAGAATCCCTCTCCTTATCCCTATCCAATCCATTTCTTTAAACTTATTCTTCCCCCAAAATCCTCTTATTTGTTCTTGTTAGTTTTCCCACCACACTTTTAAAATTGAAACCTGTGTTTTCCCTTGGAGTTTGTGTCATCCATCACTGCAGGAAAGCATGTATATGCACGTGCACACGCACATGCACACACACACCAGATAGAAGATATATTACACATACACACATTTTCCAGAAAAGCAAACATTATGAAGTGTGCTGGAAAAGCAGGTGCCAGATTGTCTGGCAGGGGAGGGAGAGGGTCTAGAGGGGTAGGGGAACAGCTGCAAGTCCCCCCTGCCAACATAGATGCACCCTCTTTCCTGGGAGCAAGGTAGTGGGAGCAGTACCTGTCCCTGCACCACCTCCACTAACACCAGAAATAGCCACCAGCACCAGCAAGACAGTCTCCTCCACCCCAATTTCAGCTCCCAGCATGAGCCTCCCAGTGCCAGAGGAGGAGCTGGATCTGGAAGTGGGGGAGCTTAGTGCCATTGCCAGAGAAGTTCTGGGGAAGGAGGGGGAATCTGAGATTCTGCTCCACACCCCTCAAAGTTCCCCTAGAGCCAGGTCTCTTCTGGAAGACACTTCAGAGGAGGTTGTGGGGGCAGGTGGCTCAGATTCACCTGTTTTTGTGCCTCTGCCTGAGGAGGGGGATAAGGCAGGATCCCCAATCTCAACCCAGAGGTGGGGGGGGGTGGTAGTGTAGTGTGGGATCATTTTAAGTTGGCAGATGATCCTAGGTATGCTACTTGCCAGCACTGCTGAAGGCAGATTAGCCAAGGCAAGGAGATGAAACACTTCACCACTACACAGGCAGCACCCCCTTGCCCTTGTTCGTCTTCATAGATTCATAGATTCATAGGTGTTAGGGCCGGAAGGGACCTCAATAGATCATCGAGTCCTGCATAAGCAGGAAAGAGTGCTGGGTCTAGATGACCCCAGCTAGATGGTTATCTAACCTCCTCTTGAAGACCCCCAGGGTAGGGGAGAGCACCACCTCCCTTGGGAGCCCGTTCCAGACCTTGGCCACTCGAACTGTGAAGAAGTTCTTCCTAATATCCAGTCTAAATCTGCTCTCTGCTAGCTTGTGGCCACTCTTTCTTGTAACCCCCGGGGGCGCCTTGGTGAATAAATACTCACCAATTCCCTTCAGCCTGGCACCAGTGGCAGCATGCCCCAAACGGAGAAGGGCTCTGCTTTATGGGGATGGGGGCTTTGGAGCAAGAGGGGGACTTCGTTTGGGGCATGCTGCCACTGGTGCCAGGCTGAAGGGGAGTATCTGCAGCAGCAAAAGCCTCGATCACTGGATGGAGGTGCAGGGTCAGGGAGTCAGAAGGGCAGAGAAGGAGATATGGAAGAGGGGTATCCACTGTCCTGTGCCAACACCCCAACCAACAGCCAGTCTCCTCCATACCAACCCCTGCCAATGTGGGCCAAGGCAATGGCTTCCATGTTGGGATCCAGAGGTACCAGACCCCACCATCCAGTAGGTAGCATGGAGGCTACCTGCATGGGGAACAAACAGGAGGAACTCACCCTCAGAATAGCCAGTTCAAACCCAGACATAGTAGGGCTTACAGAAATGTGGTGGGATTCATCCCACAACTGGGCAGTTAACATTAGGGGCTATAGGCTCTACAGGCAGGATAGAGAAGGAAGGAAGGGAGGGGGTGTGGCGCTGTATGTCAAAGAGCAATACACATCCTCTGCCAGCAAAATGGGGTCGGAGGAGGGGCAAGCTGAAGTGCTTTGGGTCAGGATACAAGGGGGTCATGGGGAGAGGTATTTAATGGTGGGGGTCTACTAGAGACCCCCCAACCAAGGGGAGGAGCTGGACCGGGAATTTTCGGGCCAGCTTGCAGAGGCACTTAAGGCAAGGGATGTAGTTGTCATGGGTGATCTAAATTACCTGGACATCTGCTGGGAGGAGCAGTCAGCCAGGTCGGACCATTCCAGGAGGTTCCTGGCCAAGATACAGGACCTTCACTTAACCCAGGAAGTGCACAGTCCCACCAGAGGGAATGCCCTGTTGGACCTGGTCCTGGCCACAGGTGATGATCTGGTAAGGGGGCTCCAGGTCCTTGACCACCTGGGTGATAGCGATCATCGCTTGCTGGAATTCATCATGCAGTGCAGGGTGACAAGGGCCTGCAGCAAGGTGGTAGCCCTAGACTTCAAGAGGGCCAACTTCAAAGAGTTGAGGAGATTGGTGGGAGACTGACTGGGGTTCTCGAGGGCAAGGGAACTCAGTGCCCAAGATGAGTGGTCGTTCCTTAAGGAGACGATACTCAGGGCCCAAGGGGTGACGATCCCAACAAGAAGCAAGGGGGGCAAGAGTGCCCAAAAGCCTCCCTGGCTCACCAAGGACATCCGGGAATGCCTGGTTGCCAAAAAGGTGGTGTACACCCAGTGGAAGGTGGGGGCTATCTCCAAAGAGGAGTATACCTTCACTGCTCGGGCCTGTAGGGGGGCTGTAGGGGGGCTTTTAGGAAAGCTAAGGCCCCTGCATGATACACTGGGCAATCTGGTGGTTGCACCAGAGGAGAAGGCAGACCTCTTTAACAAATTCTTCACCTCCATTTTCTTGTGCAGGGACTGGGACTCCCCCACCGTGATTCAAGACGGACTCGAGGGGAACGCCTCAAGACCTAAGGTTGAGGAGGACTGGGTTAGAATGCTTCTGGAGGGGCTGGACGTGTTCAAATAAGCAGGTCCAGATGCTCTCCACCCCAGGGTGTTGGACCTAGCAGGGGTTAATGCAGGGCCCTTGGCACAGCTTTATGAGTGCTCTTGGTGCTCGGGCCAGGTGCCAGATGGTTGGAAGATAGCCAATGTGGTCGCCAGCTTTAAAAAAGGGAGGAGGGAGGACCCAGGCAACTATAGGCCCATCAGTCTTACCTCAATCCTGGTGAAACTCTTTGAGAAAATCATCAAGGAGCACATCTGTGATGGGCCGGCATCGGGGATGATGCTCAAGGGCAACCAGCATGGTTTCATTAGAGGCAGGTCATGTCAGACCAACCTGATTGCCTTTTACGATCAGGTCACAAAAGCATTGGATGCAGGTGTTGCCGTGGATGTAGTCTTTCTGGACTTCAGCAAGGCCTTTGACCCTGTCGACCACCCCATCCTCATTAAAAAACTAGGTGACTGTGGCATCGATGCCTACACGGTCAGATGGATTGCGAATTGGCTGAAGGGTCATACTCAAAGGGTGGCGGTAGACAGGTCATATTTGACCGGGGGTAAGTGGGCAGTGAAGTCCCCCAGGGCTCGGTCCTTGGGCCCGCACTGTTCAATTTCTTTATCAGCTATTTGGATGATGGGGTGAAAAGCAACCTTTTCAAATTTGCTGATGATACCAAAATTTGGGGTGAGGTGGGCATGTTAGCAGGGAGGGAAAGACTGCAGAAAGACCTGGATAGGTTGCACAGGTGGGCTAACAAAAACAGGATGTGTTTCAATATTGACAAGTGCAGGGTGCTGCACCTGGGCAGTAGAAACCAGCAGCACACTTATAAGATGGGAAACTCCCTTCTTGAGAGCACAGAGGCAGAAAGGGATCTTGGAGTCATCATTGATCCCAAGATGAACATGGGCCGACAATGCGAGGTCACGGTCGGCAGGGCTAACCAGACCTTATCGTACATCCACAAGTGCATCTCAAGTAGTTCCAAGGAGGTGATCCTCCCCCTCTATGTGACACTGGTCAGACCGCAGCTGGAGTACTGCGTCCAGTTCTGGGCACCCCACTTCAAGAGGGATGTGGACAACATTGAGAGGGTCCAGAGGAGGGCCACCCGCATGATCCGGGGACAGCAGGGCAGACCCTACAATGAGAGTCTACGGGACCTGAACCTGTTCAGCCTTCACCAGAGAAGGCTGAGGGGGGACCTGGTCACTGTCTATAAACTCACTAGGGGCGACCAGAAGGGTTTGGGGGAGACCTTGTTTCCCCTAGCTCCCCCCGGGATAACAAGGAATAACGGCCACAAGTTGTTGGAGAGTAGGTTTAGATTAGACATCTGTAGGAACTACTTCACAGTCAGGGAGGCTAGGATCTGGAACCGACTTCCATGGGAAGTGGTGCTGGCTCCTATCCTGGGGGTCTTTAAGAAGTGGCTTGATGCCTACCTGGGTGGGGTCTTTTGAGCCCAGTTTTCTTCCTGCCCAGGCAGGGGGTTGGACCTGAAGATCTACAAGGTCCCTTCTGACCCTACTTCTATGATTCTATGAGGCCTGGGTGGCTAGCTATCTCACTGAGGATGTGAAGCCACTGCAATGTGACCCCATGGCTTTGGCCAACCTGCAGATTCGGCAGGATCTTGTCATAATTATCCAGGAACACCTTTCCTGTCCACCGACCAATGTTCCATATGAGAGGGTGTTCAGCGTTGCTGAGGATATTGTGACACTCCAACACACCTCCTTGGATCTTGGTTTGGTGAAGCAGCTGGTGTTCCTGAAGATGGACCTCCCACTGCTGGCCTTCCCCAAGCTCCACCTGCAGACAGAGTGAGTGTCACCATCCTCACTCCACACCTATTTGTTTTTTTAAACTTTGACAACCATTTAATGTCCTACTCTCAGAGCTGGAGGTTGCAGTTTTTCACCAGCCAACAAGGGAAGAATGTCTCCTTGCTGAGCTCCTGTGCCAGGATGAACTTGGAGGTATGTGCTGGTGCTATGAGGAAGGAGGAGTCTCCAGGTCCTGGGCATGACCTAAAACTTCATCCAGCCAGGGTAGGGAGGCCTGGTAGGAGTGCCAGTGACATCAGGACTGCTAACCTCTTTGGTGAAAGGTGGGTAGGGGGTGCCTGATAACCTCCAGCCACTACACGTACACACAGTCCTGGCTGGGGAATGCCATTTGTGAGGCATAGGCCTTAGCATATGGAAGGTATGGAGCTGTGGAATGGATGTCACCCCTAGACATCAGGGGCCTAAATGGGCAGTCTCCCACCTGGGTAACATCTGAATCAATTTTCCATCAATGTGTGTCAGGTGAAAGAGGTGCCAGCAGTTGGCCCAGAAACAGGTAGGCAGGCCAAGATCTAACCAGCACCAGGAAGGCCCCCTGTTATAAGCTACCATCCCTGCTGCATTCATCCTGCTCTGCCTTAACACACACAAGGCAGACAAGGTTCTTTGAGTCAAACTGATATCTTTTTTTAGACCAACTGAATAGTTGGAGAAATATATCTTGGCAAGCTTTCAGGTTTAAAAACGCTTCATCAGGCTGAGGAAGCACTTGCAGTTTGTGTGTGTGCTGTTTCTGGATGGAAGGAATAGTAAAGAAACCAGGGGCTGGGCTGCAGGCAAGAAAGCCAGCCAGTGAAAATGAAAATTGAGGCATCGGGGGTGAGAGAGAGGCTGGGAGGGGGCGAGGGGGAAGGGGGATGTAGAAGTTGGGTAAAAGTGAAATCAAAAGTTTCAAAAGTATAGGAAGTGATGGATTTTGCTGAACAGAGCTGGCAAGAAGAGAGGCTGTATCCAGATTCATTCACATAAAAGCATTTGAAAACTCCTGGGTTGGGTGATTAAGATGTGATCTCTAGAGTTTCAGTTATTAATGCTGTCTGATTTGCTGAGTTTCACTTCATTGATTTTTATTTTGATTGGAGTGACTCTGATTGCAGCCAACAACATTGTCCTTGAACGACATTATTTAAGTATTACATTCCCTTGAACGTTCATTAAGCCACACATTTTAATTAAATGTAAGTATATGGATATGTGTCAGAGGTGTTAGAACAAAAAAGTATAGAATGACAAACCTGAGGCCTTTTTTTTTCTAGAAAATGTAGAACTCATTAGGGAAGGAGAAAACCAACAGAAGTTTTGAGATGTACAAAACAAAAACCAAACAACAAAATGAACCTCAAACCAAAGGAAAAAAAAGCCCCTATATATTTCTAGAGAGCTCAAAAACCATTCTGCTTTTTTTTAAAGATAAGCTGGCTGGTTTTGCTTGTTCCAAGGTCTAGACAAATGGAAGGCAATGTAAGAGAAGTGGAGTGGCCACTTTATTAGGCCCCTAAACTGGTGCTCATAAGGCCTGAGTTCTACTTCTGTTTGTGCTCCTGCCTGCTGTGTGATCTTGGACAAACAAGTCCACATCCTGGTGTCTCACAGTTTCTTGTTCATTTAGATTATATATCTTTGGAACAGAGCCTTTGATTATGCATCTAGACTGCATCTAGTACAAGTGATCCCTAATCTTGGTTGTTATTTCTAGGTGGAATTATACTCCTATGGTTAGCATGTTTCAGTATGGACCATTGGTGTGGCCTGAAAAAGTACAGAGCTATTTTGTATCAATAGCAGCAGAATGGATGTGCATTGGCATTGAGATACTTGCCCTATTGAAATCAATAGAAACATTCCTATAGACTTCAGTGGAGGCAATATTTCCACTTCAGGAAACAATGAGTGCCCATTATGCAAAGTAAAATAAAGAAACGTTAAAATGGATGAAAATATGTGCATTTTGGGGTGCATAGGGAGGGCAAGAGGGGGCAGGAGAAATTAAATGGATTATAACTGTATCTTTTAGAGTCTAAGAAATTAATTAAAATACTAACCCTCAAACAATTGTAACTCCATAGTTGGCCACTTCCCTTTGAATTAAAGTTTAGTGAGGTTCTTACACTCTCTTTTTTCCATTTCCTTTTTGTTTCAATCAGCCAATTTTTTTAGCTTCTCTTATTGCTTTAGCATATTCTATATCACTCTTTTACCCCCTTCTCCTCCCATCACATTATTATGGGTCTCATCTTGATTGTTTTGTGTCAGGTTCATCCGTGCTATTGTAATCTGGTGTTACACAAATGGAGTGAGGTAAAAATAACAATCACACTTCTAGATCTTTTTGTCAGTAGATATCGAGGTGTTTCAGATCTTATCTCCACTTTACAGATGGGGAAACTGAGGCATAAAAGGCTCAGTACTTCCCTGACATCAGTGGCAGAATGAAGGCTATAAACCTGCATATTTTTATTTCCTGTCACGTGCTTTGCTCTTGAATATTGGAAAATGCAACTAATGCATGTATCGAGAGGTGCCTTGATTTAGCTAAAATTTTCTGAAGTTGAATAAGGCTCTAATAAAAATCCATTTACTTCTATTTAGGCATTTATACACTTTAGGCATTTAGGCATTGATACACCTCTATGGGGAAGTGTATTTTGTAATATTTCTGCTTGACACAGCTATGAGGATGTATGGATATAGCAGCACATTTTTGTAGTACCAGAAGTTCCCCAATAAATTGTAATTTTTCTGAAGAATATGCGAGATGTTTGGATAAAAAAGATTGCTATTGCTTAGTCATTATTATTTCATGGTCATATATGCCACCTGGGCTTTTGTCATTAAGATATGTTGCATAGTAAAATATTGTGCTTGGTTTTCTCCTCAACTAGAACACACAGATTGGGAACGCAGCAGAGATGATAAACAATTAATAACAGAAATCCCCACATTGGCTCTAGAAAGGAATAGGGATATTTTGTGCATTGCTTTTTTGTTACTTATCAGTGCTCATTCAGGTGATCAGGTTCAAATTTAGCACTTTTAGATATCAGTGTTGGTAAATTAGAGCTCTGTGGAAAATTCAAGAATGTACGTAATGAGACAACCCTAATCAGAATTTGCTAAGGTTTATTAACACCTTATCAGAGCTTTGGAAAACTCAGCACACACCCGCTCCTCATTCACATTATCTCACTTCATGAAATTTGAAAGAGGTCTAAGTTAAGGCATCCTCCATGGCTCATTAGCTTTTTGGAGCTTCAAGAGTCAGAGGGACATCCGTGGGATAAATCAGCCACATGTAATATTAAAAAAAGTGTGTTTAATATATTATTTATATTTGAGATTCAGATTTTAATTATGTAGTTGTCTTCGGGGCTAGTTACAAGGGCAGTGTAATGGTTGTAGAAGCAACGTTATCTCATGGTAATGGCAACTGCCACATAGACACTAAAGTACTTTTCTCCCGGTGGAGTTAAGCCTGAGCTACAAAGAAGCTGCCTTTACAAAATTCTGTGCATTTTTGCAGTCATATATAGAATGTGAATAACATATCTTACAAGTACTTCAGTTTTGATTCCTAAGGGAGTAAAGCAGAGGTATGTTAGGGCTGTACAAAACATCTCTGTTCAAATACAGATCCAGATTCAGCCATTTTGGAGGGACAGTGATTTTATTTGGTGTTTTGGATCACTGTCCCAGTTAAATTTGGCCAAAAGTGTTTCAGAATTTCAACGCTGTTTTGGAGATTCAGCCATAGACTATACTAGGGAATCACTAAAATACCTATAATGTTTTCATTGTTTGGCTGAATCATGCATGAAGCCTGCCAAGTTTCAAGGAGATAGGTGCAGGAATTTTTGTGAAACTGCACCTCAAACTGTTCAAAGCAAAACTTGTATTACTTGCCGGCAGCGGCAGCATGCTGTCATCCCGCGTGCAGATCTAGGGGCCCGCACCCCCTGGGAGTGCTGCGCAGCTACTCCAGACTCTTCCCAGGGGGCTCCAGCCTGCAGTTCTGGGTGCGGGATGGTGGCAGGCTGCCGTCCCTCTGTGAGGAAAAAGAAGAGCCCCAGAGAAGTAAAATGACCCCACCTGAGTTCCAAAGAACTCCGCAGGGTTCCTTCTTCACCCAGTGTTTCAGGAGGGGAGGAGGAGTCAGCTGGAACTCCAGGATAAAAGGAGACCCGGGACAGGCAAAAAGGGAACACCAGAAACCGGAAGTGACTTACTCAGGTACAGACATGGCAGGGATAGCCGCAAGCACTGAGAAAGCAACAGAGACCAGGTTTAAGAGAAGCAATTCTGTGGAGGGAGGTGCCAGGGGAGAGAACCCTGAAGGAAATGCCCAGAGAGAAACTGAAACTGCCATGAGGCAGTTAGAAGTTACCATAAAGACCCTAATAGCAGGGCTGAAGAAAAAGGGTACCATAAACTTGTGAATATAAGGGCAGTACAAGTACCAGTTTGTTTTTGTTCTTCTTTTTGTTACAGCGAGAGGGAAGTCATCCCAGATCAGTAGTGCATTTGCAACTATCAGGAGACTAGGCCAGCAGAGGAACTAGCTAAGATTAATGGCAGGTCTATGCCAGGCTCCAGGCCGGGTGAACTGCAACTGGGCCCATTGGGGCTATTGACTGGCCGGACCTAGAGACCCACAGAGAATTTTGTACTGCTTGAAGGCAGATTGCCGAGAGAACTGAACTAACACCTAGTGGGAGGGTGTAGGGTTTGGTGGAGCCCTCACTACACTAAGACAGAGTGCAAGAGCGAAAGTGTCACGGTGGACTTTGGCCCATTAGCCGAGGTGCTAAAACTGTCTTGGTGCAGAACATAGAGTAAAAAAGAAAAGGAAAAAAACCCACTTGGACAGGCGATGAGCACCTGAGAGTGACGACACATGGAATGATAGAGACAAGCCTCTACCACAGATTGGGGCAGGACTTTGGGGGTGAAAACCTGCCATTGGAAACCCTCCCCCAGAGCACTGGGATTGGAAAGGAGCTCAGGGACAGATCACAGACACTGGCCAGCTACACATGTCAATATCAGAGCAGTCCTTCCCTCCTTCTTCCCCCTCCCTCTTCTTAAGATCTGTTTCCCTGCAAGCCCAGGTCTGAAACTCCAAAATATTCTGAAACATTTTGGATGCTTTAATTTCATTTTGGAGCTTTTTCTCAGTCTCCTGTTCTGATTCAGAATTGGTGTTTCAGACACTGAAATGCCCCCAAAATGAAATGGCTGCCAAAATCTCTCATAGCCCTAATGTAGTCTACTGTTGGTAACAGATAAAGAACCATGTGTATATATATATATTGCTTGAAGGATCCTGATGATTACAGAAATCCCAAAATGAAGAACCAATTACTCAGGAGGTAGCACTGCTTTATACACTACTCTTCCACAATTTTATAATATGGCATTGTATTTTTAATGGTATAAGAACATCTCAGAGTTCAATAATGTCATTTTGTTATTAAAGATCTTGAATCTGAACCTAATAGAATTTCAGCCAGACGGTGGATGAATATTTAGATCTCTGTACCAGAACCTGCCATGACAGTTCTGCTACAAGATTTAATCCAAAACCAGAAGGGACTTGTCTTTTTGTATTTCTATGTACTTGAAATTTTGTGAGAACTGCTGATTTTATTATGTTTGTCATCTTGAATCTGTCATATAATCATGCCTCGTAGATTTCATAGATTTCATAGACATTAGGGCTGGAAGGGACCTCGGAAGATCATCGAGTCCAGCCCCCTGCCCAAAGGGCAGGAAGTCAGCTGGGGTCATAGGATCCCAGCAAGATAAGCATCCAGTTTCATCTTGAAGGTGTTCAATGAAGGCTCTTGAACAACCTCCGGTGGCAGGCTGTTCCAGATCTTGGGGGCTCGGACAGTAAAGAAATTCTTCCTTATGTCCAGCCTGAAACGATCTTGTAGTAGTTTGTGACCATTCGACCTCATCATCCCTTGGGGCGCTCTGGTGAACAAACGTTCCCCCAGATACTGGTGGTCACTCCTGATAAACTTGTAGGTGGCCATCAGATCACCCCTGAGCCTGCGCTCTTCCAGGATAAAGAGCCCCAGGGCTCTCAGCCTGTCATCGTAGGGTCTGCTTCCCTGACCTCTGATCATGCGCGTGGCTCTTCTCTGGACTCTCTCAAGCTTCTCCACATCCTTTTTGAATTGTGGAGCCCAAAACTGGACACAGTACTCCAGCTGTGGCCTCACCAAGGCCGAGTACAGGGGGAGAATGACGTCCCGGGATTTGCTTGAGAAGCATCTATGGATGCAAGCCAGCGTTTTGGTCGCTTTACTAGCCGCAGCATCGCATTGCAGGCTCATGTTCATCTTGTGGTCAATGATGACCCCCAAGTCTCTTTCTTCCATAGTGCTAGCCAACATAGCACTGCCGAGCCTATAAGGATGCTGCGGGTTTTTTTTCCCAAGGTGGAGAACCTTGCATTTATCGGCGTTGAACACCATCAGATTCTCGTCCGCCCACTTGCTGAGCCTGTCCAGGTCAGCCTGGATCACCCGCCTGTCTTCTGGTGTGGATGCTTTGCCCCAAAGTTTGGTGTCATCTGCGAACTTGGCCAGTCCGCTTCTGACTCCAGTGTCCACATCATTAATGAAGATGTTGAACAGTATGGGTCCAAGGACAGAGCCCTGGGGGACCCCACTGGTCACAGGACACCACGATGAGTGACTTCCATCAATTACTACCCTCTGGGTCCGACCCCGGAACCAATTTTCCAGCCAGTGGATCGTGGAGAACCCAAGGCGACAATTGGCCAGTTTCTCCAAGAGACTATCATGGGACACCAGATCGAAGGCTTTTTTGAAGTCAAGATATATGACATCAATCTCATCTCCCTTGTCCAGGTGATAGGTCACCTGGTCGTAGAAGGAAATGAGATTGGTCAAGCAAGACCTACCCGCAACAAACCCGTGCTGGCTATCCCTTAAGATTTTGGCGTCGGCCAGTCCATTAAGGATGGCCTCCTTAATAAACTTTTCTAAGATCTTCCCCAGGATAGAAGTCAGGCTGATGGGCCTATAGTTAGCCGGATCCACTTTCCTCCCTTTCTTGAAGATAGGCACCACATTGGCCTTCTTCCAGTCTTCGGGCACTACACCAGAGCGCCAAGAGTTTTCAAAGACCTGCGCTAGAGTCTGAGCTATGATGCTCGCCAGCTCCTTGAGTACCCTGGGGTGAAGATTGTCAGGGCCGGCTGACTTGAAGGTATACAGCTTCTCAAGATGTTCCTTCACGAAGTCAGCATTAATGGAGGGCAGGGGATCACCCTCACCCGGACTTCCTGGCCCTGTAGCCTCAGTTGTACCTCCTTCCTATGGTCTGAGTCAATAAAATCACATATACAACACTGAAGCTTATCACAAAGATTCTCATCTGTTATTAAGAAAAATATATTCATTTCTGTATTCATCCCTCATTTCAGCCTTTCCAAGTGTTTCACAGTTCTTTTTTGCCTTTTCTCTAGTCTTACAATTGTTACAGTTTTAGTGTATCACACAATGCATAAAATAATAAGCATGCAAAAATATTATTAACATATTAACATTGATAATGTACTATAATATGAATATACAAATGAAAAAAAATAAAGCCAAAATGAAAGAGATCGTTTAGATTTTGAATCATTTTCAAACAATGTAGTAAAAAAGTCCTCAACATTAACATGTTCTTATAAAA
Organism: Alligator mississippiensis; assembly: GCF_030867095.1. Taxonomy (NCBI): domain Eukaryota; kingdom Metazoa; phylum Chordata; order Crocodylia; family Alligatoridae; genus Alligator; species Alligator mississippiensis. Next base: position 43,234,721 of record NC_081829.1, read on the forward strand.
GACCTAAATTTTAGTGAAGGAGTATTTTTGGATAAAAAACTATTCTGTCACAATTTTTTTATCAGTTTACTGTACATGTGTGTGCATTTCCATGTTACAAAATATGGGTGTATTACTCTATGACTTAAAACTTTTCTTTTTACCATGCCTTTTTATTCAATTTTATCACACACTGTAACTAGGAAATTGCACAATTTTTATGTTGGGCTATTTTCCCTTTTAATTTAACTTTTCAAAATGTTCTGTCAATTCGAAAATTCTTGTCAGTTGAAATGGCAGTTCAAGAATAAACTTACATGATTTTTTCAGTATATGAAGAATTTGAAATAATGGAATGAAAACAACTTGTGGTGGGATGTATTGTTTAATTTGAAGTTTACTATTCAGAACTCCAACACAATATACATAATTTGATTAATAATATGTTTTATTTATATGGCATTTTTCATCCAGAATAATCCGACAGTGCTTGACAGACTGTCTGAACAGATATAAATTCACCCGTTATTGAAATGTTATCCTTTAGTTAGGAATAACCTGATCTGAAATTTGGCAAGGTTACTAGTGAAAACTGCCATTCATGTTCCTTGGCAATTACCAGAGTTCTTTGGTTTAATAAATTAATTATAAAATAATTCCTCACAGGTCTTGTTGTTACACTACGGACCAATCAGCAAAAGCGTACCAAATTCATATTATAAGGTGACACAGGAAATAGGATTTATGCAGGGGCTTGGACCCAGCGACCCCTGAAGTCACTTCCAACTCTGATTTTAAATTCACAATTCAAAGTACCTTGATAAAACCCCATTGTTTTATATTATTATTCATTCTAGAAAAAAGAATTGAGTTGGAGAGAGATGCATGCAGTCATATGGCTCTCAGCTGTTGAAGGAATAATTTCAGGAGTTTCTCTCTCAGGCTAGTCTTTGAACATGGCTCATACGCATTCTGATTCTTTTAGTAGAAGAACCTGTATAGAAAGGGTAAATGGAATGGCTACTATGGCTGTAGCATCTTCTGTCTTTAGGAGGAAATTCTGGAGGAGGACTGGTAAAGGACATTACAGGTTTCCCTTGCGTTATGCTGTACATGCAATCCTGGAAACTGGTGCATAACTCAAATTTGCATAAAGGGAACCTATTTTACAACGTAAAAAATAGGGATACATTCCAAGACCTTGAATGTACTGACCCCCAGACCTATTTCTACCACTTTTACAAAACAATTTTGGTACTCACCAACAGCAGACAGTACATACAAGCACAGGGTGGTGGTGAATGTTACTGTAATGGAGATGGCAACTATAGAAACACATGTCAGAGACAATGAGCTAGGAGCACAGATCCACACAGGATCACTCCCACAATGCACCCCACCAAGCAGATGACTGTTGGCTTCCATCAGACTGATTGCATATGAGTGAATTTACCTTGCATCTGATGAGTTTTTGGTATAAAAAGGGTCATTGTATAAGAGTAAATTCGCACATACAGAACCCACATAAAGCAAGGGAAACCTATATTCACAAAAATGTTTTAATTATGGGAAGTGGGGTTAGTATCAAATGGTTTTTCATTGAATGCTATGTATAATTTTTTTTTGAGTGGCAATAAAGTACCTGAACATTTATTTTATTTTCTTATTCCCTTTTTTTCCTTTAAGTGAAAACAAAGTGTCCCCTCTTCCACCTCTCCATACTCTATTAAGTCCAGAAGTGACAGAATAGATTTTCTTTGAGCGTTCTAAATAAGATTTAGCTCCTGGAATTTGGAGACCAAGCAGGATGTTGTGAAGTCAGAAAGTTGTTTGGGGACAGTTATGAGCAACTGAACATAGGCACTGCAAATTAAAATGACTTCTTCCAACCATAATCTAGTACTGCTAACTATGATATTCTAGCATTCTTTGTACTATCTAGTTCCTTTAGCACTATTCAGGAGCAGCAAAAGAACAGCTGGAAACTAGTGGCAGAATTCTGTAGAGATGAGGAAACTGTACGGTAGTTCCAAGTCTGGGTCTGTGCCTGCCTCCTTACCATATATGGTCTGAGAAGCAGATGAAGAAGGCCTCTCTTCCATCCATATAATGATGTTGAGCTTGTGGCAGAACCATCTCTCAGGAGTAACACCCCTATACATAGCAACCTGCAACTCAGAGGTGTTGTAGACAGGAGTAGTCCTGAGAATCTGTGAGGTAGAATCAAGTCTACTATGCCTCTTGCTGGACCGTACTATTCATGTGTTGAGCACACTGTGATGCAAGAGTATGCTTTAGTATGTTAATGTGAGGCCAGAACACAATTTCCTGCATATTCCATGACTATTTTTAAAAATCTAGATTGTATGTGCAAAAGTTAGTTGCACACTTATACACAAAGGGCACATCTACACATTACCATGTGTACTACTTCCCTTTTGAAGTACTAAAGCATGGCATAGTATGGGCAGTTACTGTGTCGTTAGCACAGTGCACAGTTGGATTTCACTGCTCCATCACTGTAGCAGCATGCTATAACTAGGGAGCGTGCCGCTATGGTGACATAGCTGGTGACTGTGTGTAGACTTGTGTGATCATTACATCACCATAGCATGTTGTACAGCAATGTAGCCATCACATTGCTACATTGCCCTAGGGTGATGCTATTTGAAAAACATTTTTTCCCTTAAGACTTTTCACAGCATCTTGGGCTTGTGAACAAAAGAGGATGTGACTATGGGGTGGGGCAGAAAGAACTAACTAATAGATCTATTAGACTGCAAAATAAATAGTGACCTTTCTTTGGCTGTAAGATAATGCGAAGTTGTGGAAGTTCCATGAAAGAACAGTTGAATTCGGATTGGACAAACCAATCCAATTTCAGAGTAAAGTATCCTGCATTGGAGAAAAGATGAATTAAGAGAACCCAAGAGATATTTTCCATATCTAGCAATTATAGGCTAGGTACAGACATTACAATTATACCATGATAAATGCTTGGAAATGGGTCTACAGCTGTAACTGAACAGAAGTTCAGTTCACATAGACCAGTTTAAAAATGGCAGAGCCTGGTCTAAGATAGACCTGGATGGATGTTGTATCAGACTTAAGTGATTTAGGTTAGTCTAGTCTACTGAACTTCTGTACCAGATTCCACCCAACTCAAATTAAATTGCAGTCCGCCAGCATCCCAGGCTGTCAGAGAGATGAGCCAAAAAAGCCTCTGTCCCTAGCTGCGTGGTCCTGCCTGTGCCTGTCAGCAGCAGCCAGGCATTGGAGAGGGGTGGGGCAGTGGAGACCCCCATCATGCAGCACCCCCCAGCTATTCTGGCTTGGGTCTGGGATGGCCAGGGCTGGGGCCAGGCCTGAGCATAGTGGGTGCCTCAGTTCTTCCCCCTCCCTGCCCCCACCACCTGGCAACTGCTGACAAGGCAGGCAGGACTGCATGTTTGGGAGCCACATGACTGTCAGTAGCAGCTGGGTAGTGTGGGCAGTGGGGAAGTGGAAGCCCCTACCACATGTCCCCCCCACCCCCAGCTGTGCTGGACCATGTTTGGGGTGGCCAGGACAGGCCCAAATCGGGGAGTTTCCACTTCTTCCCCACACCCCACCCTCCACTGCTGCCAGGCTGCCGTCAATAGCTGCATGGCTCCCAGCTGCACAGTCCTGCCTGTGCCTGTCAGTTGCAGCCAGGCAGTGGGGAGGGGGAGTGGAGGCCCCTGCTGCATGGGACCTCAACCCTCCCAGACCCAAGCCAGTACAGTGAGCCTGTGCCTTCTGCTACCTCTCCTCCCCTCCTGCCCAGCTGCTGGTGATAGATGGCAGGAAAGACAAGCAGGGGAGAGAGAGACCACACTGACCAATCAGGGATGGCCTGGTTGCTTGGTTGGGTTCAGCATTCTCCATCAGCCTGTAGCTCCCTCCCCCACAAAGAGTGAATGTGTGTTCTGTTTGCTCCTGACCTAACCTAGGGCACTTCAGGTAACGCACGAAACTTAGATTGCTTTCACCTTGGGCTTTTTGAATGTCTGTATCTAGCCATAGTTTCTACAGGCATTTTTACACATGTATGCATTGCAGTGATGGGTGCTTTCAAAATCGCACGGCACTGGAATATATGCAGTTGTATAAGTGTCGAAATGCACATCAGCACTGAGAAAATGGCAGTGGCCTGCTTTTGAAATAAAACACCTTGGAAGTGCTTTAGTTCAAAAGTACACCGTTCCCATGTTCTGCATGCTGACACACATTTCACCACTTATACAACTGCATGCAGTGCGGTGCAGTTTGCCTCAGCTTGCCTGTGGAACAGACTCAATTAATTGAGTCTGCTCTGAAGCGGTGGATTTCCAATGCATCACTGGAAAAAAGTGTGTGTATAAATGCCCTATGTGCTTTGGCTAGTCACAGTTTAGGAGATTGGTTTAAGGTGACCACAAAGAAAGTTTAAAGTATAACCATTACATTTTAATTAATGCAGGATAGACTATTTATTCACTAATTATAATTTATTTTTTAACAATAAGACTGTTGGACAATAAAAAGGTCAGGAACTCCATTTAGGATGGTTAATGGTACAGTTCACTAAAAGTCTTATTTAGCCACCAAATTGTATATGCTACCTTTGGTAACAAGTCTTTTATCTTTCATCATCAAAAGAAGTAATTGCAACTTTTCTCATGGCTGCTGCAATGTCGTAGCAACCAGCCAAAACCATTAATCATATTAATGCAGAATAAGTGATTTTAAGCTTATGTTTTAATCATGCATGCCCAGTTTATTAAATATGCAGTCTGCACTTTGTTTACTCGTATGTGTACATACATTACCATACCATTATTTTGATTAAGGTGTGCTAATTTCTTCATATCTCCATAAAATGAGGACAGTTGCATGATTTATAGTACCTTGCTTATTTTAATATATTTGTTTGCCTCTGGCAAGCTCTTTTTATACTATAAACTTGTTTTGTAAGTTTAAACACCAATGAGGAAAATACTTCAGTGCATTTAACAAAGATCAATTGGTGTTGAGCATGAAAATCATTTGTTTTGATGTTCAAATATTTAACTCTATTTGGTATCAAAATGTCTGGGCTGATGCAATGATAACCTGTTTTTAAGAACAATATATGAGAGTGTTAGAAGATTTTACAGAGAAGATTAGTACTCTTGACAGTGTTTAGGAGCTTGGAAAACTTTATTTTATTTCATTTTAAAAGTAGTACTAATTTAGAAATGTATTATCTTTTAGTCCAAAAATTTTAAAAAAGAGTTTAAGTACTATATTTTGAACAAATGCACAATTTTACATAAAACTAGTTGTTGATTCTTAAGTTGTTTGGTTATTTGGTTATTGATCAAGTTGCTAGTTGATCAAACTAAGCGCTATCCTTCTAATCACTGAAGTGAATTGCAATTTGTGCGCTACATAGTGATAATTTAGTATTAATGCTCGGAGTCTGAAATGACATTCTAGTGCTTTTTTTTTCTTGCTGCACCTTTTTATAGTGCTCTTTTTTCTTCTGTTATAGCCACTATTTGAGTTTCACTATTGATTAAATGGCAAAGTTCTTTTGCTTGTGATCAAGGAATTCAAATAATTTTACTGGAAGGAATCATAGGTACTCAAAATAGAACTTATATTGTAGTTTTCAAAATATAACTAGTATGTTTCTTGATATTTTTTAATCAAAATTTTACAAGACTGTATTTGGTAAGATTGGGTAGTCAACAACATGTAGAATACTATAGACTCAAATTGCATTTTTTCAAGTGTGAACAGTATTTACAACATCAATAAGGAAGGACAAGGTTATGCAATATCTCAGTACAGTAAACGACATAACAGCTAAACTCTTCATGCTACTAATGAACAGAGGTGCAGTGAGCTCATTCAGCACCCATGGCAGGGTGGTGGTAGTGATGGTATGATAGAATCATAGAAAACTGGGGTTGGAAGGGACCTCAGGACATCATGTAGTCCAACCTCCTGCTCAAGCAGGATTATTGCCAACTAGATCATCCCAGCCAAAGCTTTTTTTAGTCAGGCCTTAAAAACCCCCAGGGATGGAGATTCTACCACCTCTCTAGGGAACTTGTTCCAGTGCTTCACCCTGCTCCTAGTGAGGAAGTTATTTCTAATAGCCAACCTAAACCTTCATTGCTGCAGCTTGAAACCATTGCTCCTTGTTCTATCATCTCTTACTACTTAGGACAGTCTAGCTCCACCCTTTTTGGAACCACCTTTCTCATAGTTAAAGGCTGCTATCAAATCCCTTCTGTCTTCTTTTCTGTAGGCTAAATAAGACCAGTTCTCTCATCCTCTCCTCAGAAGTTATGTGCCCCAGGTCCCGAATCATTTTCATTGCTCTCTTCTGGACTCTCTCCAACTTGTCCCCATCCTTTCTATAGTGGGGGACCTAAAACTGGACACAGTACTCCAGATGTGTGAGACAGTACTCCAGATTTGGATAAAGGAATGTTAGGGCCTGAATCAGTACCCTGGTTTCCCAAGTCCTATTCTAGCACCCTGCCCCCTGAACCACACTGCAGGGGAAGGAGGAAGTAGAAGGGAAGTCTTACCTGCCTGGGCTCTGTGTACAGGAACGCTGCTGCTGCTAGAGACACTGTAGCTGACACCGTCTTTCCTGCACAGAAAGCCTGAGCAGCAGCAGGAGAGAGGTAGAGAGTCCAGCAGAGCAACCTGGTGACATGGGCTTCCTGGGAACCACCCCTTGGGATCTGTTCCAAGATGTGCCAGTGCCTACTGTGAGGAAAAACTCCCATGGGAGTCGGGGACACATCATTCTACTCTCCCTTTGCCTCCTCCCTGCAATGCACTGTGGAGTGTGGGGCTACTCAGGAATGCCCCTCCCATGGTAAAGACTCCCACGGTGGATTTTTGTGCTTCCTAATGGTCATTGCCCAAGACTGTTTCCCCACTTGCCTATCATTAGTTATGCTGCTGCTAATGAATTTCTCCTAATGTCATCATCACCTTGATTCAAGTATGATCTTATTGATGGGTCTTGAGGTGACTTAAGAGTCCAATCCTTTGAACCACAGATCTGTCTGCAGAAGTTGAAAGTCTTTCCACAAGGGAGAGTAGGCTGCAGGCTGGGATTCCTCTCCTTTTTCTTTCTCTGCTCTCTCTTCTCTGCTTCAAGGGGAAGATGTTTTACCTTGAAGCAGGACGCTGCTGATAAAAGTTTCAGCACCATTGGAGTCAGTTGACAGCCAGCTCCTCCCAGCTCTTGATCTTGGCAACCTTTTTCTTGCAGTATGCCTTCAATGTGTCCTTGTGGCATTTCCTCTGGCCACCACAATATATAAGGCATGTTACTAAGCTGGGGGTAGAGCACTTGTTTTAGGACTCAAGAGTCAGGTATCTGCACACAATATCTAGTTCAGTGAAGATGCCTGGGGATCACCAACTCAGTGCTGGTTACACTGGCTTCAGCAAGGAAGTTGTGTGGTGATCTTTCTCTTCAATATGGAGGATTTTCCACAGGCATTGTTGGTGATACGTCTCCATGCTCTTGAGATGATGACAGTAGAGGAGGGTGGGAATGATGACTGAATTGTAGACCTGGATCTTGGTGTCTTTCTGGAGATCATGGTGAATAAACACATACCAAAGCAATTTCCTGAAGGAGGCAAATGCATACCAGATTCTGTGGTGGATCATCTTATCAATGTTCACTCTCTAAAAGGTGGCTATCAGATAGGGGAAGTAGTCAACTACCTCCAGGGTCTTTCAATGGCAATTTGTGGAGGGGGACCATATTCATGGCCAGGGCAGGCTGATAGAGTGCTTTAAATCTTCTTGATGTTGAATGAGAGGCCCTAAGTTCAGTAGACTTATCCTAAAAGATCCAGCACAGTCTGCAGGTTTTCCTCAGTGTGTGCAAGAATGGTGCAAATGTTGGTGTATTGAAGGTCAAGGATGGTTGTTTTGAGTACTTTGATCAAAGTACTCAGAGGGGGAATTCTGGTTCCCTCTTATAGTCAGTACTGAAAGCTGTTGTGCTGCTTTCCCCATCCTAGTTATGATACTGATTTTGCGTGAATCAAAGTAAGTTACTTTACATTTCTGTTTCCCCTTCCACCATTTTGTTGCTGCCTTATTTATATATATTTTAAACTTTTTGGAAAAGGAGTAATTGTACCTTGCCATTTAATTGCATGGTGCCTATCAAAATGAGGCCCTGATCTTTGTCCACTAGTGACATACAGAAAATAAAAAGGGCATTTGGGTAACAGCCCACAGTTTAATTTAATTTCCTGGGTACAATTTAGTGCAGAGAAAAAATACTTAAATGTTGGTGTAGGTCTCAGGGGATGAGATCAGTCCTGAGATGTGTTATCTGTGAATAAACCTACCAAAGTCAGAAACACATCACCATTTTTACTGAAACTTGCAACCGTTTTCAGGTATAATAATAAAATTACCTGAAATATATATAATCTTAGGGCCCTTGTTCTTTTTTTCCTCACCATAACTGTAGCCTCTGGTGCAGGGGTGGGCAAAATGTGGCCTGCGGGCTGGATGCGGCTTGTCAGGCCATTCTATCCAGCCCAATGGGCCCATAAAAAAATTAGAAAATTAATATTTATGTGCCCCTGACTGCCTGTCATGCAGCCCTTGATAGCTTGCCAAAACTCAGTAACTGGCTGTCCACCCAAAATAATTGCCCGACCCTGCTGTGGTGGAATCTCTTTTATTTTCCTATTGTAATTATTGCCTGGATAACTTGTGCATCTCTGTTAAAATGTGGTTGATTTATTTTAATCTTGTATTATAGGCCTGTGCTGACATCAGTATACATTTATAAAGGAAAAACAAGAAGTTAAAAAATTTTCTGATTAAGGCAGTACAATTTGTCTTCTTTGCAATATTGTTTTATGTCTGTCAAGTTCTACTGAAATCCCTTGTTTTGGGGGAATATACATCTACAGTCTGGAAAATCAGTGTACATTTTATTTTCCTAATCTCATAACCCCTGCAGTATACAGGACATGATAATGATCAACATGCACTCAGTTATATTGTGAAAGTGATGGGAGTGGGCTGGGGCTGATCCAGAAGGGTGCCATAGGATCCATGATTATATGGATAGAGTAACTCCAGCTACCACATTCTAGGCAATTAACATGGAGGAAATTGTCATTTCTACTTCAGCTGTTAGACTGAATCTGATCTTACCTCACCTAATCCTAATGTTTCCACTTGTAGTTTATTAGTCTGATTCAAGATTGAATAGACATTTATTTTTAACTATGTATGCATGACATCTGTGTCAATGATCTGATTTCTAACACGACAGTCATATTTTAAAAAACATGTTTATTTCATAAGTTTATGGTGTTGCATATGCAAAAATATTTAGTCTATGGTCTAGCAAAGCTTGTGCTTAATTTTAAATCAGTGGGACTTTCACATGAGATGAACCATAAAGAAGTGAAAAATTAAATTGTATAGCAAGAAAACTTTCTGACAAAGATGTATTAAGTTGTGGACCAAACCCTTTAGGGAAGTGGTGGAAACCCACTCACTTGAGACTTTTAGAAATGGAATTGACAAAACACTAGAAAATGTACTGCAGAAGAATGGTTGTACATTGGCAGAGAGATGGATGGGATTGGGTAATATAGCTTTTCAGTTGCTAACTTCCCTGGCCCAGTGACAACAAGCCAAATCCTGTCTATGTAGAGTGTATTTCACAGATTTACGTGTGATATTAACTGACCCGTAAAAGATGCCATTCACCCAAAGAATTCCAAGTTTGGCTTTCATTTTTCCTTCCTTTTTTGCTATCCTCAATAAGAGGTACTGGATTTTGTTGTGGCCCATCCATTGACAAAACCCAAGATCTACTTTGCTTTAGCTTTTTTCATGTCACGTTGTGTTACAGAATTATTTGCATAAAGTATCTTTTTTAAAGCAGTTTCAACATTGATGCTTTTTTCCACCATTAGTCTATTTATTTATTTATTTATTCCACCATATAGACATGTATTTAATGTCTATTACCATTCTTGAACTGAAATCCATTTATACTGTTGGACTGAGTCATCTGAGCTAACAGGAAGTCAGTATCTTATCTGCATGTCAATAAACCAACAGCAGTGTTTGAGCAGAGAGGAAAGAAAAGAAGTAGTTTGTCTGCCACACATAGAACATAGTCCTAGTATGAAAACCTGTTCATTTCTGACAGCTACCCTGCCTTTTTTGAACGGCAGCAATATTAGTGTATTTTCTCTTATTCACAAATTTATGGGTGAATAAAATTAAACTGAATTGTCATTATAAGTTACATAACATTTTTGCATTAAATGTATGCAATGCAGTTAAAGTACTTCAGTTATTTCTTTTTACAGAAAAAATAATAAAAGTAACGTAGAAACATAGGAGGTAATAGCCACTGATACTAAAGACAGAGCTTCTTATTTGATATATGAATAATGTAACTCAAGTGATGTCTACTGTAATATCAAAGGGATCAAGGTTGGCTGAGAACTGTTATTAGATCATGAATCTTCTGGGTATACAGTACAGGGAACCCCTGTGACTCTTGCCTACATCAAGTAACCAAATAACATTCCTACATATGTGTTTCTGGTGATTTATCTGAAATGAGGACAGAACAGACACAGACATACTGGCTTTAGGGGGTATTTACATTGCTATTGCTGATATTCCTGCACCTGTTCTATAGTAAATCAGAGAGTTTAGCCTGTAGGCGAGTCAACTGAACACTGTTCACAGGGGCACTGAATTCTCATCAGGATTTTAGAAAACAACTTTTAACAGCTGTGAAAGTTCCTCAGCCCAGGGTTTGAGATGAAAACACGATTAAAGCACTTGGAACAAATTTGACATGCAACATCATCAGTGACTGGTGCCTACTGAATCCGGGGGGGCACATGCAGAAGCTGCCAACAGCAGCAGCCCTGTCAGCGGGTGCACCAACCCTGCTGACAGCATCAATGTCAGCCATCAGGGAGGGCACCGGCCCCATCGGGGGGCACGTGCACCCCCATGCACCACCTACCAGTCACCTATGTGCAACATAAATAGTATTTGTCTTTAAAAAGCCTTTAAAAACAGGAGTGCTGAAAGTTGCATTATTTAGGTATGTGACCTTTAAGGTCACATTCATGAAAATCTAACTAAAGATAGTTCTGTGTCAAGCTCATTTATATACCAAAGCTATGGAATTTTGTCTTGAGTAAAAGTAGTAGTAGTAGTAATAATAATAATAATAATAAACATCTTTAAGTACTTTGTGTATTTGCATTTCTCTTTGTTCCCCTGCAGTCTCGGGTGGAACTCCCAGCATAGTATATGTTGGACATAGGATCAGGTTTGATGTGGTGCCCAGGAAAGAGGGGCAAGGAGCCAAATGAAGGCCATTTTAGTAGTAATATAGGGAGCTTAGTAAAGTGTTACTGGGTGCATCTACACATTGTGTACGGTGATCTTGCTATGGCACTGTGTTTTAGTATTTCCTTTTGGAAATACTAAAGCATGGTGCAGTAACTACGCCATGTGCATGGTGAATAGTTAGATTTTGCCGCTACATCACCATAGTGGGACACTAAAATAGGGGAGTGCACCGTTATGGTGATGCAGCTACCAATCATATGTAGACCCATGTGATCACTATATCACCATAGCATGCTGTACAGTGATGTAGTGCAATGTGTAGACGTGCCCACTATGTTGTTTAACTTTTTCCAGAATAGTGTTTGGTACCTTAAATAGCAGAGCATGCAGTTAAAGGAGACAGGAAGAGCATGATTAAAATCCCAAGTGCTTTGAAAATACACATATACATATATTGAACAGGCAGAAGAGATAATTTGCAGATTTGAATATGGTTCATAGTTTAAATTAAGAATAATTTGGGCCTACATTACAGATTCACCTGTAATTACACACATTTATTGACAAGTCTCCTGTTACTATTTTGAGATTTTTCTCCGTTGAGGATAATGGAAATCTTGGTAGATTTCAGCTGCATCTAAACTAGAGCTGGACAGATCACCCTTCCCTGGTTATGGTTCTTGCTTCAGCACAAGTTCAGGTTGTGCTGAAGGATTAAACTTTTAGTCCTCACTGCCCTCTGACCCTATGCTAAAAATCATCAAATCCGAAATAGTTCACAGGAAGGGTCTGGTTTCAAAACATTTTGTGTGCATGTCAAAATGGTTTTTGTTTTTGTTTTGGGGTTGTTTTTAATATTATTAAAGAGGGGGATCCACTGTCCCATACTAGTATGCCATCCACCAGCCAGTCTCCTCCTCCACCACAGGCAATGCCAATGTGGGCCAAGGGCATGGCTTCCATGGTGGGGTCCAGAGGCACCAGATCCCACTATCAGGCAGGTAGTGCTCAGGCCTTGCCAAGGATGTGGGTCCTCTGCTGTGTGACTCCTTGGCCTACTGGGAAAAACGCAGCCAGAAGTGGCCAGATCTGGCCATGGTTGCCCGTGAACACCTGTCCTGTCCACTGACCAGTGTTCCAAACAATAAAGTGTTAAGCATTGCTGAGGAAGTAGTGACCCCCCAAGGCACCTGCTTGGATCCTGGTTTGGTGGAGCAACTGGTGCTCCTCAAGATGAACCTCCCACTGTGGAGTTCCCTGAGCTCCAGGTGCAGACAGAGTGAATGCCACCCTTCTCACTCCATCCACACCTATTTCCTTTTTTCATTTTTTAAAAGCCATTTAATACCCTGCTTTCAGAGCTGGAGGGGGCACTCACTGCATCACCAGCCAGCAGGGCAAGAATATGTCTGTGCTGAGCTTCTGTGCCAGGATGAACTTGGAGGTATGAGCCAAGGCTATAGGGAAGGAGGCAGCCCAGGTCCTGGGCATGACCACTAAAACTGCACTCTGCCAGGGCTGGGCAGGCATGGCAGGACTGCAGATGGTGTGGCAGCCCCAGGAAATGCCAGAAGTGAGAATCCCCTGTTGAAAGGTGGGTAGGAGGTGCCATAACCTTCAGCTACCACATACATGCACACAGTCCTGGCTGGAAAAAGCCCAGACCCATCACATCTTTGACAGGCCTGAGGCTTGTTGGTTGCAGTGGAGTTGTAGGGCTCCAGGTGAGTTCAGCTTAGCTGTCTGGGATGCCAGCTTTTGGGTTGTAAAACCCTTCATAGGGCTGAGGAGCCACCTGCAGTTGGTCTGTGTGTATGCTGTTCCTGGATGGAAGGAATAGTAAAGAAGCCAGAGGCTGGCATGCAATGCAGGCAAGAAAGCCAGTCAGTGAAAATAGAAATGGAGGTGTCAGGGGGTGAAGGACAGGCTGGGGGACTTTGGTGGGGTGAGGGGGGGGGGGGAAGAGGGATGTAACAACACTGGTAAAAGTGCAAGAGGTGCCTGGGGAGTCAGATGTATGGCAGGTTGTAGTGTATCAGAATTCCACTGTCTATATGGAGTCCATGAGTTTCTGTACCTACTACCTAGGAGGCTGATGAAGTGAAGTTCATAGGCCTGGTTGTGAAAAGTGGTTTGTAAATTCCCTTTCAAGATCAGGCCTGAGAAACTGGGGGCAGAGTGTTTTGTTTTGTTTTTTGTGAAAAATGTGCCCCCACAGGTAGTTAGAGATTGTTGGCAGGTTTTATGTTTGAGCTATAAGAAGTTGGCTTTTGGTAATGAGGTTAGGTTAGTAAGGTTCAGTGCTTGTTTGAATTTAATAACCACACATCTAAGCCCCAGGGCGAGGGCTGGCAGGGAGAATTCTCTGGCGGCTGCTGGAGAAGAAGTTCCTGCAGGAAAGGAAAGAAAGGCTCTGTGACAGTTTGGCTGCCTGAGATGCTGCTGCTGCTACTGTGCTGCTGTGCTTACCTGTTGTTATTTAAAGTGGTGGACTGGAATGAGGCTATAGGGGAGGAGGAGGCCTCATTGGGGCACACTACCTTGTCATGTAGAGGTCCCAGCACCAGTGAGGGCATTCCTTGATGCACACAGAGTGTCACCCATGTAACGAGTTTTGCTTGTCAGCAGCCTGAGGTGCAGTTTCCCAGAAACCCTATCTCCTTGAAAACTGGCAGGGTTTGTGGCCTCAGCAGGGACTATCAAGCCTGCTGTTTTCATTCAAATCTGCCAAAAAATGACAAAGTTATAGAACTTTTAGACAAGTTATTAAATGTGTTCCAGAAATGTTCAGCATGAGAGGTGTGTGTTGGAATGCCTGTTTTACAGCTTCTGTTTGAATTGATGCTTGAACTAAACATCTAGTTGATCAGCACGGTAGAGGCTTAAGTATTTCCGTGCATAGCTAGGTATTTAGCAAGTGTGCACAAGCTAGGCATCTAGGGGATTTCAGCAGTAGCAGCTTGAATGCTGAAAGAGTGTGGGTGCCTCCAGGCTTAGCAAATGAAGATTTTGCAAATGTCATTAGTACCTAAGTGTTGGGTTTAGGCACCTGAAGGAGAATTTATAGGGTTATGTACCTTTTATGAATTTGGCTCTGAGTATTTAATGTGGGTAAGATGAATGTTAAAAAATGACAAACATTCAATTTCAGATGCAGTACTTTCTCCAATAATCTACAATCTACATTTTCACTGACTACCTGTCTTGTATGCATACCAGCCCAGCCACTGGCTTCTTTACTTTTCATTCCATCCAGGAAGAGCACTCACCAACTGCTGAAACTTCCTCAGCCTGACGAAGGGTTTTTGAACCTGAAAGCTTGCTTAATAACTATTCTCCAACTATTTGGGTTCGTCTAATAAAAGATATCAGATTCACGCAAACCTTGTCTGCCTTTCTCCAATAAAGCACTTTAATGGCCTGTTTTTTAATAAAAGGACAATCTGTGATGAGGATTTTAAAAATTAACAAACTGTTTAATGACTGGTGTACTTTCAGCTATGGTAAAAAATGATCTTCCTAGCTTTAGCAGAAGGAAGATATATAGATTCTTGTATTTGATGAAACTATTTCAAATATATCTTTAAATACTTCATTTTAATTCAAACATTTTGAAAGGTCATGTGCGTATGGATTTTCTTTATTGAAATATTTATGAATTATGTAGCTGGAATAAAAGTTTTGCATATATTTTGGCTAACTGCCACAGGCATTCATGGATGGGTATGGTACAGGATATTCTTTTAGATAAAGAACAGAGTATGAGCATGACAAGCAGTGTTGGACAGATGGATTTATTAGAAAAGTTCTCAGGGGGATCAGTATTTACGCATTTACTTTTACAAATTTGCATAAATCATGTATACCAAGAGAACACTAGCAAGCAAGTTAAAATTTATAGAGAAGATAAAATTTAAAAAGAAAAGGATTTTTTAGTGGGGAAAAAGAATGAAATTCCAAAGGCTTAGTTCTACTGAAGGTTAATGATATGTAGCTTTTCCAGAAAACAGAATATTTGTATCCTTTAGCAACATAGAGAAAAGGCTGTACTGCCCATTCCCCCGTGGAATAGAACCTTACTATGTCTTAGGACAGTTGATTGATGTGTTAATATACACAATGGGAAAGGGGTTGAAATCTAGCTCTTATTTCTTTAGGCTTTTTGGATTCTTTTGGCTTTAGATAGGAAGAAGCTTATCAATGTAGTCAAGGCATCCTGAATATAACTTTAAAATTCATCAGAACAAATACATGCAGCAGTAATTCTTAGGTATAGCAGGTGCATATCTCTCATGTTTCTACCAGACCAAATAAAAAGCAATGGCATAAGGAAGCAAGGAAAATTTTGAAAGGAACTTCTGAATGGTGGTAGGATGTTTTCTGAACAAATCAGGTAATCATGTAAAAGCAATTTCAAAAACCAACAGAAAGTAATAGAATTGTCTGGAACATGTATTGCATAATCTAAGCCTCAGGATATGGTAATGAGATTGGATATAAAGATTTCATGTTGAACATAGTGTTCCATTTCCAGCAGCTCAGACACAGTGGGGGTGTCTATATGAGATGCTTTACTGTGGAGTTGAATAATTAACTCCACAGTAAAGTGTCACCATGTACACATGTGGCACTTTTAGTCCACAGTAAACTAATTAACTCTGCAGTAGGATAGCACTGCCTGACAAATACTGTCCTACAGTGGAGTAGTTATGTGTGGCAAAACACACATGTAGACAGTGATGGGGCTGGATTATGCATGAGGGTGCTAAAGTGCAGAGGTTGCCTGCCAGCTAGCTCTGCACTGTAGCACCCTTGTGGCCCAGCCAGCCCCTGAAAAGCACATTAAGCTGGGAGGTGGGAGCAAATTTGAACTGGCAGGCTGATCTTCTCAGGTTCAATGTGCTGCAGTCCCCAGGCACACATGTAAACACTGCACTCAGGAGCAATAAACAATGATGCGAACTGTGTTGGAGTTTATTTTGTTGCATTAATATCACACGCAGAGATGCCCAGTTTAATGTGTTTCATTTTGTCCGGCTTTCCAAAATTTGCATCAGAAAAATAGTGGGGGGAAATACAGTAGGTTGTTTTGCTTCATTTTTAATATCTAACAGATGTTGGGTTGCACTGAAGGAACATGCACAAATCACTTAT
The DNA here is from genome assembly GCF_030867095.1 of Alligator mississippiensis. NCBI lineage: Eukaryota > Metazoa > Chordata > Crocodylia > Alligatoridae > Alligator > Alligator mississippiensis. The sequence goes on from NC_081829.1 coordinate 43,251,245, forward strand.
AAAAATAGTTCATGCTCCATCCACCTTGCTATTTTTAACATACAAAAGAAAGTGTGACTTGCAAGGCTCATATCTACATACACATTTTGCTTAAGAAAGAAAAGGTGGCAATGATTCTGGCACATTATTAAAGCAATATAAGGGAAACATTCCCTGTTATTATCTCTAAATTTTCTGAAGATGTTATGGATTTAATATCTGGCACTTCTGTAGCTGTTTTTTATATCTCTAAGACAGAAGTGTGTGTGGGGCGGGGGGGGGGGGGAGGGGGAGATAGGTACAATAGAGTAAATGAGATAAAACTTACTTCCAAAGGAAGAGAGAGAAGTAGTTAGCTGTGTTAATCTGAAGTCAGGCAGAAGGCAGGGTAGGATGGCACCTTATAGATCAGGGGTGGGCAATTATTTTGGGTGAAGAGCTGCCTACTGAGTTTTGGCAAGCTGTTGAAGACTGCATGGGTAGCCCCACCCCTTGACAGGTACCCTGCCTCCTGGTTGCCATCTTGTGACCAGAAGTCCCACACTGTAACCCCTGACCTTTGCCACCAGAAGTTCCTCCCCTTGCACCCAGAAGTACTCCTTTCAGCAAAGGGTTTTGCCATCTTGGAACCAGAAAAACACCAAATTATATTTTAAAAATCAAACATCACAGCATTCAGTAATTTGATTTAAAAAAATATTTTTGTCCTAATTTACATGTGTTTGCATAGTATACATAGAGGTGATTGCACAATAGCTTAAAATGAAGTCTTACTTTGTATATTGTGGGGGGTCGGTATAGATTTTTGGGGGGCTGTGGGTGTGTGCATATGTGTGGTGTGTGGGAGGGTGTGGATTTCATAGATTTCATAGACATTAGGGCTGGAAGGGACCTCGGAAGATCATCGAGTCCAGCCCCCTGCCCAAAGGGCAGGACGTCAGCTGGGGTCATAAGATCCCAGCAAGATAAGCATCCAGTTTCATCTTGAAGGTGTTCAATGAAGGCGCTTGAACAACCTCCGGCGGCAGGCTGTTCCAGACCTTGGGGGCTCGGACAGTAAAGAAATTCTTCCTTATGTCCAGCCTGAAACGATCTTGTAGTAGTGAAACGATCTTGTAGTAGTACGATCTTGTAGTAGTGAAACGATCTTGGATGTTTGTGGGGGGAATGTGTGGGGGTGGGGTGAGGTACCATGTGGGTGTGTGGATATGTGGGGTGTGGGTGGGTATGGGGTTTGTGGGGGTAATATGTGTGGGGGAAGGGTGGCTGGGGTGTGGAAGGGCATGTGAGGGTCTGCATCTATGGCAGTGCAAGGGGGTATAGGTGCATGTGTATGGCAGGGTGTGCATGTGGGACTCATGCCATGAACACATGCACATACACACACATACATTCTGTTCTTCCTTCCCATGCACACACACACATCCCTCCCACTCCTGGCCCCAGGGTACTGGCATGGGACCTGTGCTTCTGCGGTCTGGTGATGCAACTGGGAACCACATGGTGCTGGAGCCACCAGCAGTGGCCAGGAAAGCAGAGAAATGGTAAAATGGCAGCTATGGGGGGTGGGTGCGGGGAATGGCAATGGGCTGGGCCCTGCCACCGCCTTCCCCTGGGTCCTACTGCCCCTGACTCCTGCCATCTTTGACAGGCAGCCAGGAGCAGATAAATGTTCATTTTCAAAAATTTTTAGGGGCCCTGCAGGCTGGATAGAATGGTCTGGCAGGCTGGATGTGGCCTGCCTCTGTTATAGACAAATTCAGAGAGGTATGTACTTCCATAGGCCACAGCTTACTTCCAGGGTGTAGTAGTGCAGCTTTTATTGCACCACACCATTGGAGCCTCCAGGGACTTTTAAAAGTCTCTAAAGAATGTGAAAATCCTCCCTTCCTTTCCCTTCCTGCTCAAAGGCATGTCCCCTCTCTGCCCCTTCCCCTCTCCCCCACCTGAATTTCCCCACTGTTCTGAAGGTGAGGGAACTGTACAGGGGTTAGGGGACAAAGACAACAGGGTTGAATGGGATGTTCCTTTTTCCCTGCACCTGCTCTGGGCAAGGTGGGGGAAACTGCCCCTTGCCATGCAGTTATTACTTTCCCCTCCCCAGCTGAATCCGACCCCTGCTCATCTGGAATGGTTCTGGAGTTTTCCCACCCTGAGTAGTGGAGAAAGCAGCAGCAGTAGGTAGAGGAATTGGGGGGAAGGGGAAGAGGAAAGGAGATGAGCATTCCACTGGGCAGGAAGGGGAAGGGAGTGGGGATTTTCACCTGTTTTAGGGACTTAAAAATGCTGACCATACTGGTGGAGGCAGAGGAGACGGGAAGCAAGTAGTGCATCCACCCCTGCAGTGCAGTTTTCTGCTCCTGCAACCTCCTTTGGGAAATCTTGGATCCACCCCTGCCTACATCAGTTGCTTTAAAAGTCCAGAGAAAACCATGGACAGACTGGAAAGCAAAGTAACTTGCTTTTCATTGTTGAAAGAAACTCCTAATATCAGCTTTTCCAGCAATACTTGAAAGAAAATAAAACTGCCAAATACACCTTTAAATTTTCTGGAAAATCAGGTAAACTTAGAATTGTCATGGAAGGCTAATGGACTTATAATATCTGTTATGCCATGCAATACTTATATACATTTTGTTGGCATATCATTTAGTACTGTGTGAGTGTTAAATCTTACCAGGGTTTACTAGTGACTTTAGCTTTTTTATGATTATGACTGTGGCTTATTTGAAACTGTGAAATAGGGAGAGAACTTTGGAAGTGGATCAAAGCTTGAAAAAAGCTACCTTCTGAAATGAGTAAAATGTAGACTCCAAACTGACCACTATCAAAGAAGGTCTTTCACATCAGAAGCTATTTGGAGAAATAAGACAAAGAAGCACCTGGGAAAACTCAAGGTGAAATAGGACATTACATTTTATTACTGGGGGAACCAGTGATGACATTTTTTTTTGGACAAGAGTAGTTGAAAATACTTTTCCTTAAAACTCCACATTTGGATCAAATCAGTAACTGGACTCAATTTGATTTTCTGTAAATCTCTAAATAATTTTAATGGTAAATTATAATAAATAATGAATTCTTGTGCCCGGGTCTCATTCTATTATTTCAGCAGAAATAATTGATTTGATTCTAGACCTTCTAGACCTATTGACTGTTTTTCTTTATCTGTTGGATTTTCCATCCATGCTGTTAATAAACATAATGTTAGACTCCATGCGGCACCCAGTGACTAGGGAGACGACGATCCAATTGCCCATGGATCCTGTTACTCATTAGCCAGAGCAAGTAGGGATTGAACACCAGCACACATTGCTCACAACAGCTTTATTCAAAATGGAGACAGCTTTGGATTAGCTCCCAAAAAAACAACAAACTGGGGAGCCACCCCGAACAATAGTTCTTTCCATATTTATACACCTTGGTTCATACTTATTAACATTTACTCCATCTATGTCTCTCTCTCAGTTCCCCCCTTTTCTTCTTCCAGCTCAAGCTCCACCTCTGTTTACTGTTTGCTTCCTTAGCATGGTATTGCCTATGCATTTCACTCATTTACATGCCTCTCTGCTAAGAGCGCATGCATAGGACTTTGACCCCCATCTTGTCTTGGTCAGTTGTGGTTTCTTGCTGGTTCTTTCTGGTTTCTTGCTGACTTCAGCATCATCTCCAAGGCTGTACTCCTGCTTTGTCCCCTAATGATAGCCATTGGTTTGTATCCTATTTTTACACAACACATCATGCACTTTGCACCCTATCCTTTTGTTAGGAATCCGCTGGCTTAAGCATTAGCAAAGTTAGTTATTTTTAATATCCAGCCTTGTGACCAGCAGCTTTTGCTGAGACACAGGAAAAAAACTTTTATTCAGCTGTACATCCAGTACTCCCCAAAATCCAAATATTGTTACCTTAACAAATGTTATTCTTATATTTACAGATTAAGATATTTTAATGTAATGTTAAACCAAACAATACTTTCCCCACAATTTTAGAAACATTACTTCTCCTAATTTAGACTTTGTTCGTCTTGATCCATTGATTAATTAGTATTTGTTGTGCAGCCCTTTTAAGAGGAATATATATACTAAACTATTTTTGTTAGTCCTGGTTTAAATGGATGGTTTTATTTCCTCATCATTTTATACATTTTTAAATGTTTTATTTTATAGCAATTCAAAATGTTGTTGAAAATTGTTAATGCTTTGACAATTTGGAAGTTTTTTGTAGTTCCAACTTTTTATTATGTATCTTGATAGTACCTCCTAAAGTATCTAGTCCAAATTTATTATAGTAAAGTAGGAGTTATTCAATTGACTTTAATGCAGTTTAAATGGGAATAAAGGTTATACAGGACAGTGAAATAATGTTTATTTCCTTATTTAGATAATAAATCAAAGATGTATTCTAAAAAGGTACAAAGCCAGATGTTGTACCCTTCACACAGTTCTGGAAGTATAAAGAGCACTTAGGTGCCCACTTAGAGTAGGGGCACAAGAATAGTAGCTGGTAATGCAGCTACCCAGTTACCGCTGCTGTCACAGCATCTGCCCCTGCCACTCTCTGCTAGCTGGTGTTAAGATAGACACATCAACTGAACAAAATGTCCTTGATTTCTCCTCCTTGTCCTCTCCTACCTGCTGGTGTGTGACTAAGAAAATGGACATGAATGTACCTGTGTTGCATTCCAGTGGTGCTTATCTGATTTAAAAGCCCTTTTAGGGCCATTAATATATTTTGATCAGATCTAGACCTCCCCTCACTTCTTGGGGGTGGGGTTGGTCAGCAGCAGGTTGGAGAGGAGGGGAAGGGAGGGAATGTGCCTGTGAGTAAGGAGTGGAAGGGGGGAATTCTTATCTGCATAGGGAATTAAAAATGCCCCTGGCTCTGGCTCCCATGGTGCAATCCACCCCCTGGTACTGGGAGTGAGGGTGTAGCCACCCTTGCAGCATAAGTCGCTGTTTCTGAACCTCTTCCCCCTAGCCCCCATTTGTAAAATACTGGATCTGATTCTGTGTATAAAGTAATACAATTTGTAAAAACTGACAGTGTGTGGAAGGGATTCTTTAAATATGACACTTAAGAACAGAAGTGTAGAAAAAACATTTGAGAGTAAATTATTTTAATATATTAATCTCACTTGTAGTAAATTTTTGCACACCCACTGTAATCAAGAGTCCCTATTAATATAATTTATGTCAGCAAGTCAAAAATGTTCTTATAAATTTAACAAATACTGACTTGAAGCCAATAGGTCTTGTTCTGGGAAATGGTATATGGTTGCCAGTGTGATTTGAATAACAAGACATAGTGTAATTTTATCTCCTTTTTAATTCAAAATCAATTAGAAAATGATGTTTCAAAATACCGGGGATTAAAATAGATTCTTAGTTTAATTGGCAGAGACACATTTAAGTGAAATTATTGCTTTGTTATTCAGATTTGTCTCTGCTGGGCAACAAAATATATAAGTTAAACTGGTATCAAAGAAAAAAGTACACATGGCAGTAAGTAAAAACAGAAAAAGATTGCTTAAAGGTATAACTTGGCCAGACTGACTGGCATTATGTAAAGGCTTGCTCACTTTGTACCGTTGGGTACACAGTTCTTGTGTCCCGTGTCCCACAAGTTGGTGTTGGACAAACCAGGAAAGTAAGTACATCACTGCAGCAGTCCTGCTATAATGAGTACGTACCTGTGTTTTCAAAGGTAGTCAGTCTGTGCTGTCTACAGCCAGAATGCATCTGGGGATAGGAACTTTTGCTCTCTGTGCCTTCCATGGAAGCTCTTTGTCTAGGTATTTCAGAGTAAGACTGAGATTTTCTTAAACTACCTATGGGATTTCAGTATCAAATTCATTTTAATGAGAACTGGGCATTTAAGTTGCTCAGGGGGCTTTGAAAATCTCAGTCAAAATGTTTAAGATCACAAATGTATTGTATAGGGGGCATTAAATATGTAGACTTGAGCACGTAGAACTAGCCTTGCCTGAGATAAGCTCTTTCTTCAAAAAATGTGAAAATTCTAAAATCCTTGGAGAACCATTTTTCCTACAGATAAAACTGCTTTAAAAAGAGTCTGCTCTAGCTTAAAATGCTGCAGTGTAAAAATACAATGGGTGTACCTGCATTTTGAGATCATATGTGAAGACCAAGGATTTGTCATCCTGTACCTTGTATTCAGATTTTTATATGCCAACACTCTCAATGAAACATTGGGAAATAATATTCACTGATTACTGACAAACCTTTATACATGTCCAGACTCCCTTTGACATCATACCAACACTTTACAAATTGGCTAAACTGGATCTCTGGGTTACTATTTTGGAAAATGACATTGAGATTTGTTTCGAGGTGGTGATACAGGTTGTTAAGGGGTCCAGGAAACAAGCATAAACATTCCCTTTCAACAATTTTTATCAATACTTCTTGAAGACACATGGAACCTTGGGTGTTTAGGTAAAGCAGGAAGGTATTAAATTGGTTTTCTTGTGTTTGGTACCAAATATATTTACAATAGATATTGGAGTATCCTTTCTACTGTAGATTGTTTGCAAACTGAAAAATATAGGGTTTCTTAATGGATTTCTTTAATGTTTTAAGTTCCAGAGGAATTACGTTTAAAGTGATAGCGCATTGAGATAAGCTGGAGACTCTCAGGGCAGTGACCTGTCCTAAAAAATCCATTACTTTTAAACACTATATTCAATCATTGTTAAACTTGCTAAACCAAGAGAAAAGAATCATAGAAAATTAGGGTTGGAAGGGACCTCAGAAGGTCATCTAGTCCAGCAGCCTGCTCCAAGCATGACCATCCCCAGCTAGATCATCCCAGCTAATATTTTATCTATCCAAGTCTTAAAAACCTCTAGGGATGGCAATTCTACAACCTGTCTGGGTAACCTATTCCAGTGCTTCACTACCCTTCTCATGAGAGAGTCTTTCCTAATATCCAACCTAAACTTCCCTTGCTGCAACTTGAGAGTATTGCTCTTCGTTCTGTCATCTAGCACCACTGAGAACAGTGTAATTCTATCCTCTTTGTAACTACCCTACAGGTAGTTGAAGACTGCTATTAAATCCCCTCTGTCTTCTCTTTTGCAGACCTAAATAAGCCCAGTTCCCTCATCCTCTCCTTATAAATTATGTGCCCTAGCCCCCTAACTGTTTTTGTTTCCCTCTGTTGGGCTTTATCCAATTTGTCTACATCATTTCTATGGTGGGGGCTCCAAAACTGGACACAGTTGATGAGCTATGCTTCTGATCTGTAACATGTTCTAAACTAAAAGAGAAGACAATATCCTCCACAACTTTTGAGTCAAAAAGCATAAATACAACTAGTATTGACTTTGGATGTAAAACTGATGGATGAATACTTGATTTAAGAGCATGACAAATCGATTAGGGCATGATCTTTGTCTTGGATGTGGTTACAGTTCAAAAGAAGATATCTGCTTAGCTGATTAAAAAATCCCCTATTGGATAGGATGAACACAAATATTTGTTAAACATGCAATACCTTGAATGTTTTCCACACAAAGCTTTCTATTGAGGTTAGGTACATGTTACATAGTGGTATTTGAACCCTTATTCTTATTTGAACCTTTATTCTTGTTTACTTTATTGGGTATTTGAACCCTTATATTCTTGTTTACTTTATTGATGTTTCCCTCAATATAAAATTATTGCCATAAGGAATTACAAAGTTTAGAACTAACTAAATGTTAAGAACAGGCCCCCAAACCCATTAAGTTAATGAAGCTTTCCTGATTTTGATCAGCTGATAATCTTACCCATTTTATAACTAATATTTATATGTATTCAGTTAGTTCTAAATTAATTACAAACTATATAGTATAAATCCTCAGTGTTAACTACAATATAATTCAGTTTAAGAAAAAAAAAAAGATCCAGACATAGGTATGTATTCTTAGAGTTAAATTTGATTGGTACGGAGTAAAACGAGTAAAAAACATGTACCCGCCAGGTCTCGTACATCTTACCTCGGGCTTCCTTGATCTGAGTGCTTGCCGGTACTCGCCTTGCCATCGTAGGTGGCCCTCCGGGAGGTCTTCCCATGCACCACAACCTAGTCTCTTTCTATGACCAGGTTATGAAACGCCTGGACACAGGAGGAGGGGTGGATGTCGTGTACTTAGACTTCAGGAAGGCCTTCGATACGGTATCCCACCTCATACTGGTGAACAAGTTAAGAGGCTGTGATGTGGATGACTGCACAGTCCGGCAGGTGGCGAATTGGCTAGAGGGTCGCACCCAAAGAGTTGTGGTAGATGGGTCGGTCTCAACCTGGAAGGGTGTGGGCAGTGGGGTCCCGCAGGGTTCGGTCCTTGGACCGATACTCTTTAATGTCTTCATCAGCGACTTGGACAAGGGAGTCAAATGTACTCTGTCCAAGTTTGCAGATGACACAAAGCTATGGGGAGAAGTGGACACGCTGGAGGGCAGGGAACAGCTGCAGGCAGACCTGGATAGGTTGGACAAGTGGGCAGAAAACAACAGGATGCAGTTCAACAAGGAGAAATGCAAAGTGCTGCACCTAGGGAGGAAAAATGTCCAGCACACCTACAGCCTAGGGAATGACCTGCTGGGTGGCACAGAGGTGGAAAGGGATCTTGGAGTCCTAGTGGACTCCAAGATGAACATGAGTTGACAGTGTGACGAAGCCATCAGAAAAGCCAATGGCACTTTATCGTGCATCAGCAGATGCATGATGAATAGGTCCAGGGAGGTGATACTTCCCCTCTATAGGGCGTTGGTCAGACCGCAGTTGGAGTACTGTGTGCAATTCTGGGCGCCACACTTCAAGAAGGATGCGGATAACCTGGAGAGGGTCCAGAGAAGGGCAACTCGTATGGTCAAGGGCCTGCAGACCAAGCCCTACAAGGAGAGACTAGAGAAACTGGACCTTTTCAGCCTCCGCAAGAGAAGGTTGAGAGGCAACCTTGTGGCTGCCTATAAGTTCATCACGGGGGCACAGAAGGGAATTGGTGAGGATTTATTCACCAAGGCGCCCCCGGGGGTTACAAGAAACAATGGCCACGAGCTAGCAGAGAGCAGATTTAGACTGGACATTAGGAAGAACTTCTTCACAGTTCGAGTGGCCAAGGTCTGGAACGGGTTCCCAAGGGAGGTGGTGCTCTCCCCTATCCTGGGGGTCTTCAAGAGGAGGTTAGACGAGTATCTAGCTGGGGTCATCTAGACCCAGCACTCTTTCCTGCTTATGCAGGGGGTCGGACTTGATGATCTATTGAGGTCCCTTCCGACCCTAACATCTATGAATCTATGAATCTGCCCTTTCTTGCCTGCCACAACTTTGAATCTTTTAGTGGGTGGGGCTTCATGTAGCGCGGTTGCCCTCGTCGATCGCCTGCTTCTTAGATGTCTTCTGCGAGGCTCCTCCTCCCCTGCACCTCGCCCTTTACCCAGCCCGGCAGATCCTGGGTGTTTCCGTGGTTGACCGTACTCTCCCCAAATACTTAAACAATGAGCTCACCTCTCGCCCGAACTTCCTGCCTCCACCACCTCAGCCCCTTCCAATACAGGGAAACATAAAACGCCTTCCACAACTCAAATGAAAAACTTAATAAGTCTCAAGAGAGGCATGACCCTGCCCCTATTGGGCTTCCTTATGGAACTGATAGCCTCTCTATCCCTCTGCTTGTAGACAGAGCCACCTACACGTGGCCCAGTTCTGTGGCCCCTCTCCGCCTATCCTAGTTTCCCATGGCTCCTTCTCTGGTATCCCACCGGCGTGACCCACTCTCTAGGTCCCCTGGGCGCAGTGTCCCTCTCTCTGGGTCTCCGCAGCACTGCCGCCCACTCTCCGGGTCTTCCCTGAGCTGCAACCGTCTCTTTGGGTCTTCCCCGAACTGCAGCCCTCTCTCCGGGTTTTCCCCAAACTGCAGCCCTCTCTCCAGGTCTTCTTCGGCCTGTTGACCTCTCCACACCCCTGAGGCTCTCACCGCTTCCTCTCCCGGCTCACCTACACCTGTCGTACTGGCCTTGGGCGCTGGCTCACCCTCGGGTTCCTTCGCTCCCCCGTGGTTGGCGCGGGCAGTCACCTCTGGCGTTCCAGGTCTCCAGCTGACTCCACCGGCCAGACTCACTCCCGGCAGCCACGTGCGCTCCCCTTTCCTTCTCGCCGTTGGCCCTTTTATTTCTGTCAGCCGGCGATTGGGAGTGACGTTATCCGCCAGCCGTGGGTAACTTAGGGCGTGACCCATGCCCCGCGCGGGCTTCTCCTGCCGTCCTTGCTCCTCCCATCCTGCGGTGAGCAAGTTTCCCTTTTTTACTTCCCTTCCTTCCATTCCGCCCCCAGCTCCTGGCCCTGGGGCTCCCCTCGTGGACTCAGGCGTCTCCCCGGTTTTTCTCCCCCTGTGACAGAACAATATGTAGAGATCAGAGTATTTCTTACTGATAGCAAGCAATAGCTGCTTATTTTTCTGATGTAAAGTATTGCCATCTTATCAAAATTAAAACTTTCTACAGGAAGATGTTGATTTTTATTATTTATTTTTAAGAGAAAATATTAAACATTGTCTTTTAATTCAGTCTAAGTGTATTGTAATTTTGATATTTTTTTTTCAAAGGGACTTTTAATTTAGTTTTTTTTTCTTTTTTATCTGTGTATAGTTGAAATTGGCACAACATATTTAAGCTTTATCAAAGCAGAAAGATTCAAACGATGTGAAACAGTTTTGTTTTTTTTAACTATTAGCACAGAGAGCTTCAAAATTTGACATTAGATTCTTATTTGGAATGAAAACAAAGTTTCACATTTTGATATTTCCCACAAATTTAAATCCTGATTCCCATGTGGCTCTTCTCAGAGTCTGCATAGACGCAGTGTGAAAAATGTAAGGAGGAACACAGCAATATTTCTCTAAGAATGAGCATAGGAGAACAAAGAAAATATGAGTTTAAGGTATCTTTGATTTATAAACTTCTCTGTCCCATACCCTGTATTTAGATTTGTATATGCTAAAGACCAAAGTCCAAAATGACATAGACCAGAGGTGGCCAAAAGGCAGTTCAGGAGTTGCATGTGGCTTGCTGGCACAGTAGGTGTGGCTCACTGGAAATTGGCCAAAGGCCCACCCACTTCTCCTAGGACTGCCAGCTCAGACACTGGCTGCCAGGCCAGAGGCTGCAGCCCTGCCACTTACCCTGGGGGTACGCTTCCTGCAGGGAAGCTCAGCTCCATTCATGGTCACTCAAACCTCCCCCTCCCCAACTCCACTCAGGGTTGCTCAGCACCCCACCCCCTCTATGGCTTTTGAAATTGTGTGGAGGACCAGATGAGGGTGAGCAACTCTGACCACCCCTGACAGACTATGGATAGCAGCTGGTTCTTGAGAAGAGATTTCAAGAGAGAAGCATAATTAGGTCCATAGACACTGTTCCTGGTCTGCATGGATGAAAAATCTACCATTTCTAGTAAGACGGGAATTGAAACAATGATTTGACACATGAAGAGCCCTGACAGCAAGCAGAAGAATAAGATTAGGGCTATTCATATAACTTTAGCAATAGAGGAAAAGTAAGGTATCTTTACCTTTTAACTTTTTTCTTTATATTTTTTTTCAAATGATACAAGGGACATCAGCTCTGTAGTGCACCATTTCATTTGTCTAATAAAATCCTACTAAAATAGGTAGGTTTTACATCAAATGATGAGGTGGGGCTCAGGTTTTAAAAGAGATTAATTTGATGCTACTTCTTTGAGAATTCTTGAAGCTTGATTCTACTGTTAACTTTTATTTTGCATGTTGTTTTCTGGTACATCTTTATTCTTAACTCCAGGAGAATGAATGCATAAATAAAAATCTGCTGAGCCTCTGCTGCTCTCTGCTATTTAAATCCCTATTTATCTCACTCTAAAATGCTAGATAGGAAACTTAAAGCTGAATATTGGTTCAATAAATGTCAGGAAGAGGGGCAGTTTATATTCTCTTTGGCAATAAACATTTAGTCCTTTTGACACAGACAAGATCAAAATATTGAAGAAGATGATATTTTAGGAGCCCCTGCCTCTTTTGGACACTGAAAATGAGGGATTGTGCTTGCTAATGGAAATCATACACCTTAAGGTTGAATTTCCAAAGGTGGTTAATATGCTATCAGTGCTTCAGTGCCTTAGGTGCTAGAAAGAAGTTTTCCTTGTTCACAGAGCTGAACTGCCCCAGTTTTGATCTTGCAACATATCAGCATAATTTTCTTCCCATCTATACATATTGTATAGCTTTAAACACTTCATATTGGTACTGTCTTTAGAGGTGTGCTGCTTGGCATGCTTTGTTTGCGTTACAATAAGAGGCATTTGCATCTATTATATATCAGGTTAATGAAGAGCTGGAGATTAACTGAGCTAAGTCATGTTGTATGTTAGTCAGGATTGGCAAGATACTAAAAGAGTTTTAGCAGCACTGATGTAAAACTCTACAGTTGTACAGTTTACCTGCAGCTTGAGGAGTTCAAAAAGGAGTATCCAGGGTTGGTTTGTTCTTGTTCATTTTTGTACTATTGAAATACCTTCAGTCCAGCTGAGATGGGATTCCCAGTATGAAAAGTGCTGTATATATTCACAGAGCCATATGCAAAGGAACTTATAAGCTAAATAGACAAAACAGTTTAAAGAAAGGAAACAATATTGTTTCCATTCTGCATATGAGGAACTGAAGCATAAGAATTGAATCCATGATTCCTGAACACCAGCTCTTTACCTTGTGTATAAGACCATCCTTCCTCTTCAGTTTTAGAGCGAGCTTTCCAAGAGCTTGAGAGCCCCCTGAGGTGATACAGAGTTAGGGTGCACAACCAAAAATGAGTAAAAATGAAGCTGTGTTTTCATTTATAGAATTAAGCTTCACTTCACTTAAGGCCACATACAGACATTTAGTTTCTATTGGAAGAGTCACCGCTCCATGAGTGTACAGGCAATTGGGATTTTTCTCCCAGAACAAAAATGGCTGCTCCTGGAGAAAAATAATCCAAGAACAATTAGGATTAAATTACTCCCAGGAGAGTTTCTCCCAGGAGACCAAACTGCTGTACACTTACTTTCTGAGAGAAGTCTCAGAACAGTGCTCCAGCTTCCCAGTGTGCTCTGCTGCTAGCTCCACCCCAATAGGTTCAGAGAAACAGTGTATTATTTAGGTTAGATTCCATTGTGCCAGCCAAGGAGGGAGCCCCTTCATAATGCCCTCACTATACTTCAAGGAGATAGTGTGCGAGGCAGTCTCAAGTCAGCCAGTCAGGGCCAAAGTCTACATCGTCACTGACATCTCTAATGTTCTTGGCAGCATACTCAGTGCTTCCTGCAGGTCTTGCAGATCTGTGTAAATCTCTGACATTATATCAAGTAATTTTTCAGTATTGACTATGTTATAACATGCATGCCAATTTCAGAAAATTACAGCACTTAAAGTGGTACATATTGAAAGAATATAAAAGTTATATATTTGTAGTGGCTTATTTTCTATGAAAAATATAGAGAATATTCTATTTGCTTACGTCATGTAATAATGTGCCATTTTGTTCTCTGCCCATACCAATGGTCCATATCACTGGCCAAAACCATTTTAGATGCAGTTGATTGCATGTTTTCCTCATGTGAACAATTTTGCATGCCTCTGATAGCTTTTAAATAGTTTTGACCTCTGTCTGAGCTACTTTTCTTTAAGTTGTATCTGTGATGTTTACTTTGTATAAAGTGGCAAGCTTAAAAAGCTTGAAAAAACCCAGGAAGCTGTTAATTCATTAAATGGATTAAACATGAAATTAAGTGACAAGTATTAAATACAAGGTCTTTTCCTCAACATAGGATGAAACTTTTGCTGACCATTTTAAGTCATGGCAGCTAATGGTAAGTCTTACTAAAAGAAAGCTAGGTAAGAATTACAGTTGTGCAAATGTATTTTAAATGAGCCACTTAAATTACATTTGGTAATCAAAGGATGTAATGGTATGAATGTGGAAATACTATACGTACAAGAACACATTCACTGACTTTCAGGTTAAATAGTCTGTTTGAACAATTAGGCTTCTGGCACATGTTACACTTAAGACATGATTAACCACTTATTCACATATTAAGTAGTTACCCAGCCATATGTTAATTCATGTAATGGAATGATAAAAAAAGAAATAAGCCACAAAGTTATTACACAAAATAAGTGTAATAACTTTGTGGCTGGTTCCTGTCATGCAATTAATTGAATGTGAGGCCAGGCTGGGGCTCCCAGCCACAGGAGTGCATGGTGCACCTCATGGCTGGGAGCCCAGATCAGTCGATGGAACTCCCAAATGCTGGAGAACATTTTCTGTCCCTGTGTCTGGGTGCTTGCTACTTGCCAGTTTGTGGCAGAGCCCAGGATCAGGATCCCAAGCTCCTCCTGCATCAGTAATAAGGCATGATGGGATCTGATGTTTGATCCCACAGCTACGCATGTTTGGCATGGCAGGAAGTGTGATTGTGGGGATTCTGTATCAGATAACATCTCACCTTTAATTTCACATCTACTGGGACCTTAATAGTACCTCCAATAAGGACTTAGGTGCCTAAAAGGTAGATGCAGCAATATTTCATTGGGTCAAAAAGAGAGTACAAGAGGAAGCAGGAATCTGTAACTTAGTGTGGTGGTTTGCTTTTTAGCACTTTTTCTGTGATTGCCAATGTTTGAGCCTTTGAGGTATATTCCAACTCTTGCCTGCCATGTCTCAATTATTCTTCGATGTTATTAGTTAGGAGGTGTTGCCAGAAGCTGTGTTCTCCTTGTTTCATCGCTTCTGTCACTCTCTTGTTCTTGATCCCTCCAGCATTAGTCCATGTCTCTTCACACTTAGTGATAGGGCACTCATGAGGAAAGGAGAGAGAGTCCTGGGTTTTAGTCCTTCCAGGACTATTTAGAGATCTTCTCTCAAGCTTGTTTCCTGTAAAATTTATAAAGAAAAGATTGGCCTCCCCTAATTGCCAACTACTAGAGCAGCATTTAGATCCAGACTGTGGAGCAGGAGCTTGGTGGCATTTGGTGGAAGGTGGCATCAGAACCAGGCAGGTAGGCACTTTACCCATGCCATATTGAAATTGGGCAGGGGAGAAAGGCTGCACACGTATCTTAGCATTGACCAGCCTTGGACCCAAGATGGGCCATTTCAACTTGCTGTCAGAAAACTTTGCTGACCCCTGCCCTATACAACAGATGTACTTTGCCTTTACTCATGAGCCTTACTTTCTTTACTGCAACATGAGGGGTGAGGAATAACCTTGCCAGAATCACTTATAGCCTGGTTGTTAGGACAGCGTCCTGGGCAGAGGAGACTTTAATTTTGTCAGGCAGAGTCAAGAATTAAAATAAATTTCCCCCTGTTTTACCCAGATCGTCTATAAACAAAGGCTACCATGACGATGCTTTAAAAGAAAGTATCTGCTAATGTACCATATTTACTTGAATACAAGACATGTCCCCCCCATCATTGCCCCCCTCTCCCCCATTTGGCATAGGTAAAATAGCCCTTTGTCGTATAGTTGCTTGCAAGGAAATATCAATAAATACATTCTCCATTATTGAACTGCTGCCAAAAGCAGGACACAGTCAGCACTGGAAACCAGCTATAAAACTGATCAAATGCAACCAACCAACACTGTGCATGACTATAAAACACATGGGCCATATTGGCCAAACATACTGACAGGAACCTACCAGAAGGATAGATTAGTGTAGCCCATCTGAATAAGACATATGGTAGTGCCCATTAAGCACAGTCCTCCTCACCACCAATTCTTTTTCAAGTCATGGTGAGCCATAACATTGTATACAGTTCACCCAGAGTTCCTCTGTCACTTCACTCTCTTAGCCTAGATCATATGATTAAGGTGTCCCTGCCCTCCATGAGATAAAGCTGAACCAGATTGCCCTGTACTGCATCTGCATATAAATTTTTGGAGTGTCCTAGGACTTGTGACAAGAACATGTGGTTCCAGTCATGATTGCATGCTAATTAGTTCCCACAAACGAGCCATGTGCTATCTGGAGTACACACACATACTAAGCAGTGCTGAGCTCTGGGGTGACCATGGCTTAAACACACTGTTGACTCAGATGGGGTCTAGCTGAATGAACATTGTGGTAAATCATAAGCCTTTGGCTGTCAGCTAAGTATTACATTAAGTTGTCATTCAGGGATGCCATAAACTCTGAACATCATCATTTCTTTTTTTCCTCTCTCTCTTGTGTCTTTGTCATGTTTTAATTATTAAAAAGTGTTTTAGAGAAGCTTGTCAATCTGCATAATCAGGAAACCATCTTCAAGTGGTTGAGAATACATGTTCACTGGGCCCAGAACCAAATGTTAGGAAGTTGTTATGAGTTGTGATTACTTCTTATACTTAAGGTTTCATTGTTCATAGAAGGAACTACAAAGAAAGGTCCTAAATGTGAAAGCTTCTATTTAACCACAAAATAGATTCTTGACAGAGCAGCTAAACAATTTCCTTCATAAACTCCAGTGCCTGGCTTCAGCCCTAACCCAGAGAAACCTCTGGGACTGAAATTATCATTTTTCCCAATGTCCAAGCATTTTTTTAAATGGGGGATTGCAATTGAGATGAAGGGGTTGTTTTTTTTTAATGCTGTGGTCATCTGTCACTGGTCACCTGGCTGACACCACCAACTTAGATCAAGTGAGCCACTGAAAAATCTATCATATGAGAATAATTTTAGATTACTTCTAAGCTAAGAGAAGAGAAACTTTTTTTTCAATGCCTCAAACTCTTATTATCCTTTAATAGAAAGGTGAAAATAATTAGTTAAAAAAAATAAATGCAAAAGTAAAACAAAACCCTAAAGTAAAAACCATGAAATCTTACCTCCAGAGTTTATTTTATAATCTTCATTCTATATTTTATTTATGGAAAGTACATGCAACTCATATTGACATGAAATAGAAAATAGTGTGTGGGATGAAAATAAAATAGAGCATCCACTTTTCATTCAAAAGAGAGAGGGGTAGGACTGAAGAAGAGTGCAACCCCTGCAATATCTATTATAATCATACCATTAAACCTGACAATAAAACTTCTTGAAACACTGGACAGTAGGAGCTCAGTTCTGTTCCACCTGTTATACATGTAAGTGGACCTTTAAGTGCACCTTTAAGTGGGTACATAAGTGCAGTTCTGTTCCCCACTCTCTAAAAAGAATGTTCATACAAAGTTAGTTAAATCCTCCTCTCCTAGCCACTCCTTTGTTACTCAGTCTGCAGGGTAAGATGATGCTGTGTTACAAAAGTAGATTCATCAGTACATTTCAGGGCCTTGAATGTGGTGGGATAAAATTGAACACAGGCACCTTAGTTAATTAATGTGTATAATCTGGCCTCAGGCAATTGCAGTGCTTGTTCATATGGAGGCTGAGTATTTGCTAATTTCTATTAATTAAAGTAAAAAAAAAATAAACAACTGTTTTTGCCTTGTGTCTATTATAAGATTTTAGTTATGTCCTATAGTTCCTTTGAGGTGCAGTAAGATACCCAAGGAAATAGATTAATCATTGAAATTCATATTTGTAATATTTAGACATCACTGGGCATGTCTACACATGCATATTAATAAGCGGCAACAAATTCCAGTGCAGTTTGCACTGGAGCTTATTGCTCCCTGGCACAGCATTATACATGCACCCGGGAATATTGAGCCAGGGTGGCACAGCCCCAGCTGGTAGGAGACCCAGGGGTCAGCTTGCCATCCCATTGCTGTTCTGACCTGGCTCAACATACGGTGGAGGGGCTGGCTGGGGCACAAGGGTGCTTCAGTGCAGGGCTAGCCAGCAAGCACCCCTGCACTGAAGCACCCTTGTGCACCACCAGCATCTACACATGTGTTGCAGTGGAGTGAATAACTCCACTGCAGGATAGTACTTATATCTGGCAGTTAATTGTTTGATCTGGTCTAATAGCTCAGTGTGTGTAGACTGGTGATGCTTTACTGTGGAGCTAATTAGGCAACTCCACAGTAAACATCTCATGTAGATGTGCCCAGTGAACCTTAATTTTAGATATTCAGAGCTATAAGGTAGGTCTTTGTCCATCTAAGCTTAGAAAAATCTTTTGGAATTAACTAGACAAGGCTTTTTGTTAAATCTCTTTCAGAAAGTTTCCTACCTGATTTACCTTGAGAAATTACAGTTGAGAAATTTTGCTTGCAATTTTTTTTTCTGAAAAACAACTTTCCCTCTTCACTGTGCAGTGCACTGACTACAGGGGTTAAAATGAGGAATTAGAGCTCAATAATTACATCTTCCCCTTATCTGCTGTAAGTGAGGAGTGTACCCTTCCTCTCTTTGACTTAATTAGGATGTGAACAGACATTCATTTTAAGTGCTATGAATTTTAAGGGCATTTGCAGTCTTATGAAGCCAGAAATGTGTGCACAGTGATTCATGTGCCCTCTGTGGAGCATCACAGAACATGGTGACAGTGTACTCTGGCATGTCTGTGCAGTACTCCAGAGACAGGTACTGGTATGAGAGATCCCAGCATGTTTTGTAGATGCCCCCCTTCTCCAGAGGTTCCCAAGGACAGCCAAGTGCAAAGGAAAACTCCAGTTAGCTGGCTATTTGGGAACTAAGATTACCAAAAACTTCTCCCTCCTCTCACAAATGGGAGTGCAAAGCTACAGCACACCCGTTCACGGATCCCACTGCCCAAGAGGCTTGCCAGTCTTACTTTCAATCTACAATGGATCCTTGCCACCTGCATGTCCTGTGCCTGGAGATTCAGATGATTCTAGTTAGACTTGGTTTTCGAAAGTTATGAGGACACCATAAATAATAACCTTAGTCATTAATTGATTCACTTTCTAAGAAATGAAAGGTTAACCAAAGTAAGTCTATAGCTAACATTTGTTGTTGTTGTTGCGGTCATTGCCAAAGGACAAATTTTGAAAAGCTAAGGGAATGAGTTAGTGAGGTCATATGGGAAAATAAGAAGATTAGGGAAATGAATGCAACTGAATGCATAGGACCTGGAAGTCTGTTGTGACAGATCCAGTATATGTTGTGCTCCTACTGACAGTCAATTGACACAGAGCTGATCACCTTAACCATCCACTGTAAAGCTGGCAAGTCAGTCAGCAATACAGAAGTCCTTGAATTCAGGAAAGCTGACTTCCACAAGCACAGGAAACTTGTCAATGAGGCCATAAGGGACTATGACCCAAGGGGGAGGGGAGTTCAGGAAGAGTGGTCACTCCTCAAGGGAGCTATCCTGGATGCACAAGCAAAGTCTATTCCATCTCGGAGGAAAGGCAGAAAAAAGGCATAGCAGCCCCCTTGACTCTGCAGGGAATTAGTGGACATCCTGCATCTGAAAAGAAAGGCCTACAACGGATGGGATTCACCTCCAAGGAGGAATATTCTGCACTAGTCCAAACCTGCAAAGAGTGAACCAGGAAAGCCAAGGCTGCAACAGAACTCCAACTGGCAACAAGTATCAAGGACAATAAAAAGTCCTTTTTTAGATATGTGGGGAACCAGAGGAAAAGCAAGGGCAACATTGGACCCCTGCTAAACCAGATGGGACAACTGACAACCGACACCCAGGAAAAAGCCAACTTGCTAAATGAGTACTTTGCATCAGTTTTTCACCAGTCCCATGGGATGCCCCTGCACATTACGGGATGGGAAGGCCTGGGTGAGGGAGATTCCTTACCCACCATCAATGTTGACCTTGTGAAGGAACACCTTGAGAAGGTGGATACCTTCAAGTCAGCCAGTCCTGACAGCTTACACCCCAGGGTACTCAAGGAGCTGGCAAGCATCATAGCCCCTGGCACAGATCTTCAAGAACTCTTGGTGCTCTGGTGAAGTGCCCAATGATTGGAAGAAGGCCAATGTGGTATCTATCTTCAAGAAAGGGAGGAAAGTGGATCCGGCAAACTACAGGACCATCAGCCTGACCTCTATCCCAGGGAAGGTTTTAGAAAATGTTATCTGTGCAGGCGGGGAGTGGTCTGAGGCCCTCGGGGGGGGGGGTTCTTGCGGTGGGCTGTGGCCAGCAGCCTGGACACACCGGGTCGGGGAAGGCAGGCGGCACGCTAGAATTAGGCACGGACACTTAGTGGTTTATTTAAGATTATTTTACTTGCACCGAAGATGGTCGTGGTGCAGGCAGGAAAACTTACTTGAGTTGCAGTTACAAAACAAAACACAACAAAGCTCAAACCTGCAGGGCACGAGAGTACGTCGCAGGGGGTTTTCGGCGATGGGAAGATAAACCTGCAGGTCTTGAACCTGGCCAGAGCTCTGGATACACTCACACGAAGTTTGCTAGGCTCCGTGGAACTTGCGTGCAGGGAAAGGTACGTGGAGGGATCAGGCGGCGACGGGGAGAGGCGAGAGTCTGATCAAACCCGTATAGCCTTCTTGATATACACGCTGGGTTCGATAGGCTCCGCAGCGCTTAGAGATCTTCACAAGTC
This sequence comes from Alligator mississippiensis, assembly GCF_030867095.1. Lineage (NCBI taxonomy): Eukaryota > Metazoa > Chordata > Crocodylia > Alligatoridae > Alligator > Alligator mississippiensis. The sequence goes on from NC_081829.1 coordinate 43,271,720, forward strand.
GTAAAGTTCTCCTCCTCCAGATGGTTGTGGAGTCCTCCCTTGCGGGGTTCTCCTCGGAGTTCTCCAACTTGGGCGGAAACCACTCAAGCCTCCTATACGGCTAGCAAGCCAATCGCTAGCCGCCATGTGGGAATAATTTAGAACTGGCCAATAGTGGGACACAAATTTGAATACAAATGGCGGGAACTCCTTCAACCATGCATTTCTCTTTTTGCAACTAAGAAATGCACCCTGAAAAGAAAGCTACAAGTGGCAGGAAATAATTTAGCAGTGCCGAAGCACACACAAACAGAAATCACACCCTTGGGTTGTGACATTATCAAAGAGAACATTCTTAACAGACTGGCTGATGGCAAAATCCTGAGGAATAGCCAGCACGGGTTTGTCGTGGGTACGTCTTGCTTGACCAATCTTATTTCCTTTTATGACCACGTGACCTATCGCCTGGACAACGGGGAAGAGATTGATGTCATATATCTTGACTTTAAAAAAGCCTTCGATCTGGTATCCCATGATCACCTTTTAGCAAAACTAGCCAAATGCAGTCTCGGCTTCACTATGATCTGCTGGCTGGGGAATTGGCTCCATCTTCAGACCCAGAGGGTGGTGGTTGATGGAAGTCAATCATCATGGTGTACTGTGACAAGTGGGATCCCTCAAGACTCTGTCCTTGGGCCTATATTATTCAACATCTTCATTAATGATGTGGACATTGGTGTCAGAAATGGACTGGCCAAGTTCGTCAATGATGCCAAATCATCAGGTGTGGATGATTTACTTTGGGGTAAAGCATCCACACCTGAGGACAGGAGTGTGATACAGGCTGACCTGGACAGGCTCAGGTAATGGACAGATGAGAACCTGATGGTGTTTAACACTGAAAAATGCAAGGTTCTGCACCTTGGGAAGAAAAACCCTCAGCATGCTTATAGGCTGGGCAGTGCTATGCTGGTTAGCACTATGGACGAAAGGGACTTGGGGGTCATGATTGACCACAAGATAAACATGAGCCTTCAATGTGATGCTGTGTCTAGCAGAGTGAGCAAAATGCTGGTTTGCATCCATAGATGCTTTTCAAGTAAATTCCAGGACATCCTTCTCCCAGTGTACTCGGCCTTGGTGAGGCCATAGCTGGAGTACTGCATCCAGTTTTGGGCTTCACAATTCAAAAAGGTTGCCAATAAGCTTGAGAGGGTGTAGAGGAGAGCCACACACATAATCAGAGGTCAGGAAAACAGACCTTACGATAAGAGGCTGAGAGCTATGGGACTCTTCAGCCTGGAAAAGCGCAGGCTCAGGGGTGATCTGGTGGCCACCTATAAGTTTATCAGGGGAGCTCACCAGGATCTGGAGGAATGCCTGTTCACCAGAGTGCCCCAAGGGAGTACAAGATTGAATGGTTGCAAACCCCTCCATGACTGTTTCAGACTGGACATAAGGAACAACTTCTTTACTGTCCGAGCCCCCAAGGTTTGGAATAGACTGCTGCTGGAGGTGGTTCAAGAACCTACTTTGAATGCCTTCAAGAGACGTTTGGATGTTTATCTTGCTGGGATACTATGTTCCCTGCTGACTTCCTGCCCCTGGGGCAGGGGGCTGGGCTTGAAGATCTTTCATGGTCCCTTCCAGCCCTAATGTCTATGAATCTATTGACACAGAATCAAAACTTGCCACTGCTTCTTCAGAGAGTCTGTTCAGCTTCTGCATGGGATCATGCACAGCACCATGTATGGCCATGTAGATACAACTGAGGCTCTGGCTATGTAGCCTTCAGGGTTAGGGACTGACATACAAAATGAATCAATTCAGGCTCAGGCAATCTTTGCACATGAGTCTAACCTGTCTAGGCTGGACTTGTTTGTAACTGCACATACATCCCAGACATGTAGGCACATGCCTGCATTGGCTCCGGCTAGAAGCTGGGGGGTGCTAGAGCAGCCCTCCCATTTCTTCCACAGAAGTGAGCTGAGGAGGGATGGAGGAGGGGACAGGCCCTGGCAGGATGCTTTGATTAGCCCAGCAGGGAATTGATAACAGCGTTTATCACCCCATTAAGGAAAAACAGAGGGACATAACCAGCTACCTGTTGATTCTGCCTGTTGATTCAGCATGGACTGTAGGCAGCATGTGGTCTGCTAGCTAATACATAGACATTTCTTCAGCAAGGCAGAGGGGCGGAGTGGAATTCCTGCTTATCAGGGAGTGGTGAGGGGAGGGGGAGAGCAGCCTGCAGTCTGTGCTGGAGCTGCAGCCAGGGAGCAGGGGGGAGGGGCCAGCCCTGCTGTGGAGCAGAGAGCCCTTCCCAGTGCAGAGAGCATGCTGGGGGTGTCTAATTTATCTTAAGCCAAGAAGGGATCTGGGACAGATATTGCATAAACCAATTTGACCCAAATCAGTTAAGTCTGATACTACATTTAACCAGGTTTATCTCAAACCAGTTTCAGCCATTTTCAAACTGGTTTATGTGCATTGAACATCTGTTCTGTTCAAGGTTTAAACCAGTTTCTTATCACTTACACCAGTTTTTGTGTAATGTCTGTCTGTAGCCCAGTTCCCCAACCAGCTTGGCCCGGGCAAGTCCCCAGTAGGAGAGCCAGTGTAGGAGTCATCTCTGACTATGCAGTAGGTGCTGGCACTGTGATTTATGTCCTCATCAATCCATAGGAGGTCTGTGGTAAGGGGAGTGTAACAGGGGGGTCTTCCTGGGGCTGGTCAGAAGTTGGCCCACCCACATGCTCCTGGGCTAATTAGACAGGAGGCTGCCCTTTGGCAGCCCTGTTCTCCTGGGCCTATGTATGCAGCTCCAACCACCCCTGTACTACATCCCAAGCCTCGCAGATGACACATACACCTGATGTTCCCTCATACCATGACTGGTGCTCCCGGGCCACACAGGGACTCTCACTCCATCCATGGAGCAGCAGGTCATTGTGCTCACCCTTCTGTTCTTTCTTTTGACCCATACTTGGCCTCCTTGCAGTAGAGGACTTAACCAGGGTGAGGATTTGCCCCTAGCTTCCTGGCTGACCACCTCCATTTGGCCTCAGTCCCAACTATAACCTTAGGTACCCAAAAAACATACCTTGGCTTCCTCCCCACACATGGGGTTCATACTATACCCACTCTAGGGCCTCGACACCACAACCGAACCTGGGGTCTTTTCAGCATCTTCACAATCAGCTACTGATGGGGCTGGCCCTTGCGCTGCCCTTTAAACTTACTCTCAGTTTGGCCCTACTCAACACACCCCTGGGACCACCCTTCAGGCCTACTCCCTGTCCAGCCCTACTCAGCCCCCCTCACACATAGTTCTTCAGGCCTACTCCCATTGAACCTTACTCTGCGCAGGGTCACCCTCATCCCTGCCCTCTCAGGGCCTTCACAACTGCCCTTTCTCTTCAGAGCTACACAACTATCCCTGACCAGGGGGCCTACAGGGTCTTTTTCCACTGTGGGTTCAGGTGACTGCAGTCATGCCTGGCCCCACTCCGCTTCTGGGGTCTTCCACCCCCTAGGGCTCAGGTGGCTGTAGCTATGCCTGGCCCTTGTACTCACCTAATTGTGGGTGCTAGGGGTTAAGTTGCCCTGACCCACCTTTCATTGGGGTGGTAAATGGCCTGGCAATTTCTGGGGGCTCCCACACCATCAGGAGCCCCACCAGACCACCCATTCCCAACAGAGTACAGTTTTAGGTCATGCCCAGGACTAAGAGCCTCCTGCTCTTACCTTCTATATGTTCTTGCCGCACCTTAGCCAGGCAATGTTTCTGCCTGGGCTGACAGCTGCAAACTGCAGCCTCTTTATACCTGATTCCCCAAAATGGCTGCCACCATCAGGCACTTGGTAGCTGCCTGACTTTGCCCTTAAAGTGGCAGGCACCCAAAAGTGCACTGCCACAGGGAGAAATGTAATTCTGCTTCCACTTCAGGAATTCTAATTCCCCCCTTCAACCCAGTCATGGTATTTAAAAATTACAGCAGCCAATCTCTGCACCGAGCACATGTGAAACTCCTGGTGTTGCTTCCATATCAGAAGAGGCACTGAAGAGCTTCCCATTCTCCCTGGCCATTGCATTTTCCACCTGTAAAAGCTGATCCCTAACTTTTGGAGGACCCAGACACAAGCTTCAGTCTCCATGAGTTCTTGATTGGTAACCTTGGTTTCTGTAGTGCCTTGGGTTCTGTAAAAGGAAAGGCAAGATATCACCTTATGGATTAACTGGTTCAGAAAGGCAGAAACTTTAGATGACAGCCTACTTCACCAGATGCTATGAATGAACTTGCAGAAAAAGGGGATTCTAAATAGTAGGAGTGCACCAATAGATATTTTTTTGGCTGATACTGATAGCCGACTTTAATGAGGCATATCGGCTGATTCCAATTCAATTTCTGATGTAGCTGCATGCAGCTGGTAAGTCCATTGTGGTGGAAGGGGAGGGGAGAGGAAAGGGGTGTGCGGGGACAGATCTATACCCCCTGTGGTGAGGTAAGGGGCAGGCACTGCCCAGCCAGAGTAGGGTGGGACAGGGTGCAGGATAGTGCCATGGTTCCTGCGGGGTCAGCTCCTGCTGCTGCTTGAACCCCAGGAGGGCATGGGAAGGGGGGGTGTGCCCCCAGATCTGCCTGGGATGGGGTGGGGAGGGAGGGCTGCAGCTGTGGGCTGGAGCTGGGGCTGTGCTGGGCTCTTTTTGGTAGGGGCTGGGCTTGGGGCAGGGGCTAGGTAGGGGTCTGCAGCCATCCCACATTTTTCTGTAGCCCCAATCCCAGCACCACCACTGCTGCATGCCCAGCACAGCCCCAATACTTCCTGGTGTGTGGGTGAAGGCAGGGTGTTGATCCATGGCTGCACCAGGTGCTCAGTGGTAGTGGTGTTGGAAGCTGTGGCTATGGCAAAATTTGGGGTGGCTGCAACCCCCTCTGTAGCCCCCACACTGAGCCCAGCCCCCCACCAAGATGAGCCAGGCAGTCCCAGCTCCAGCCCACAGCTGCAGCCCACTTACTGCACCCCATGCAGATCTGGGGCCACACGCCCCCCTGCCCATGATCTCCTGGGGTGCAAACAGCAGCAGGAGTCACCCCCCACAAGGAGCCATGGCTCTGTCTCATGCCCTGTCCCACCCTGGCTGGGCAGTGCCTACCCCTGCCCTCTCCCTGCTTCACTTTGGGGAGGCATTGATCTGCCTCCCCACACCCCTTTCTTTCCCCGTCCCCTACCACCACAGTGGACATACCAGCTGCATGCAGCCCTGCTTCTCACTGCCTGAGTGCTGTGCTGTGACTGCATGAACACACAAGCATTTATTGGCCAAATTATTGGCTGTATTGGGCCAATTTCTAATACTGCCAATTTTTTTTATATCGGTACTGATCTGATATTGGACCAATGTATCGGTGCACCTCTACTAAATAGAGGGGAATTTAAGTACAAAGAATGGGGGAAGAGATACTGCTGAGAGAGGCAAGGTTGCATTGGCTAAGTCATTAGAGTTGAAAAAGGTAAGTAACCCATTAAGGGACATAGGGGTTATAAAAGCTAGTTGATGTAATTGGCTAAGAATCCAAGGTCTCTGTTGTGATCATACTTAGCACAATCCATTCTGGATGATTTCTTGTTTTGCAATACTGCTTTCAAGCCATTTTTTTTAAAGCTTTTTTTTAAGAACAGCTGCTCTAAGGTCAATGATGGAATGTCCAGAGAGGTTAAAGTATTCTGCTATACGTTCATGTGTGTTTCTGGAATTGATGTTAGATCATTGTCCATTCATTCTTTCACTTAAGGATCTGTGTTGCTCAGTCCAATGATGATGCAGTCTGTATTGATGAGAGAGCACAGCTGGCACTGTAGCATAGCAACTTTGGGTCTGTAGCATAGCAGCTTTGCCTCACAAAGTTCCCAGTTCAAAACTGGGTAGAAACAGTCCCCTGTGTGCTTCCTCTGGTCTGACTTCTGGATAATGCCAGAAATGCTTATGTAACAAACAGATATTTTTCAGCATGGCAAAAGGGGCTGAGAAAAGGATTCCTTTCCTGTTCCTGTGATCCTGAACTTACTGTACCAAAAAAGCCTCCTTAGAGCTTTGTGTGGGAGTTTGGGAGAGCAGGGAAGAGTGGAGGAGAATGGCTGCCTGGGATGCTGTAGGACTGAGCCAGGACTAGTGGCACTCTCCATAACCAGAGAGGTGCTACATGTGGTGATGGAAATCTTTGTGCTACTGAGAAATTGCTGTTGAAAGGAGCTAACATTTCTTTGTGGAACTGTGTATTTTACCCAATAAAAACTATTTAAATGTCTGTACATTCACTTTTTGCAGTGATAAAATTATGTATTTCTCAGTACTAATGTAACTCCTGTCCATGGCCATAAATAGTCCCCTCCAATAGACTCTTCTTCCCATTGGCTGGTGCCACTCCCTTCTAATTCAATTCACTGTAATCACTACCCTGGTGAAACAGCTTGCTCTTTTTTAAACTCTACTCCTCGGTTTACTAGGGCGAGCATCCACTGAGCAATGCGTGGGTTAGAAACCTGGCCATCTTGTATTTTCCCTGATATGATGTACTTAAGTGGAGAATGCACAGTCTGAACAATGACCTTCGACCCTCCAATAATAAATTCCCAATGCGCAAGGCTCCAGACCAGAGCAAGACACTCCTTTTCAAAGGGGGTAAAGCTTTGCTCTTTTTGATTTAGGAGCCTGGAGGCATAAGCAATGACTCGGAGCTTATCACATTGCTTTTGACTAAGAGTGGCTCCAATACTTGTTTCTGAAGAGGCCAACTGAATCACAAAAGGAAGGACAGGATCCAGATATCCCAGAGCTGGAGCACAAGCTAAATCTTGTTTTAAGGTAACCAGAGTAGTTTGTTGGTCTGCTCCCCATTCCCAAATCCTGTTTTTCTTCAATAATTTGTATAGAGGCTTAGCTTTGTCAGAGAACATTTCAATGAACTCTCTGGAGAAGTTAAAAGTTCCCAGAAGAGCTCGCAAAAAGTGTGCATCTGTGGGAGCAGGTAGCTTTTCTATGGTTCCTACCCTTTGCTGAGCTGGAGTCCTGCCATCCTTTCGAAGACATACACCCAGGTATTTCACTTGTTGCTGCACTAACTGAGCCTTTTCTCTATTTACCTTAAATCCAGTTTCCTGTACCACAGTCAGCACCTCCCTAGTGATTTCTTTGTTCATTTCTGAAGTCGGGGTGTGTATCAAAATGTCATCCACGTATGAAATTACGTGTGAGTGGTGCTTAGGGCTCAAATGGTTCCACATTTTAGTGACATGGGCATGGCAAATACTAGGGGAAGAATGGAAACCTTGGGGAGTTCGGCTGAAGGCATATTGTTGTCCCCTGTAGGTGAAAGCAAGCTTATACCAACGTGAAGGATGGAGGGGTATAGACATGAAAGCATTGGCCAAATCGATTACAGAGAACCATTTGGAACCAGCTGCTACTGCTGCTAAGATCTCATTGTATTTAGCTACCACAGGAGTGGTGGCAGGGGTGGCTGCATTTAAGGCGCAAAAGTCTATTGTCATTCTATAAGTGCCCTGTCCGCTTTAAGGACTGGCCATACTGGTGCATTGCAAATACTTTGCATAGGCACAAGCACTCCTTGTTCTAAAAGACTACCTATGGTAGTTGTAATGCCTTCCTCTGCTGCAGCTGGGTATTTATACTGTCTTTAAGGAGGGGGATCTTTTCCTTCAATCAAAACTTCAGCATTTATTTTTCCACACTCTGCCTTATATTTAGTCCACACACTGGGAAATTCCTGTACCCATGGATCACTAATGGAGGTTAGGGTGGCAGTAGGTGCCTTTATGGCAGCACAACGATGCACAGCAGAGACTTCTGCAGGTCCTCCTTTTAACTTCCATAACACCCCATTAGCTAGATCTACAGTTAGCTGAAATGCCTGGAGGAAAGGAACTCCTAGGATTCCCTTCTCATTTCCCTCATGAGCACAGCACTCTACTTTTCCTTGCAATCTGTCAATTTGCAAGGGAGCATCCTGCCAGACAGGAGCTTTCTGAATTTCTCCCCCATATCCACTGAGCTGAACATGTTTCGTGGTGGGTCTCCCTCCAGAGATCCACCGGGAACTTAGAATATTTACTGAGGATCCAGTATCCACTAACAATTGGGCTAACATCCCTGGGTTCCCCACTGTAGCCCATACAGTGGGTCTCCCCCATACATCACACTGAAGTCTTGCGACCAGTTGGGGAGGCCCGAGGAGAACTGGGCACCCCTATTGATCAGCAGACTCCCTCTGCAGCCTCCACTCAGGAGAGGAGGCAGGGGTCTGGCACTGACAGGGAGCAGGCGCATGGGATGCACTCTGTACTGGGGCAGTGGGCTGAGGAGGTGCTCCCTGCATTAAATCTGCTCTCCGCATGGCTTGAGACAAAGCATTAATCAGGTCACTAACGGGCTGGTGATCATATTTTCCCATATCTAACCCTAAATTCACTAACTCTTTCCAAATCATTCTCCTAAGGGTCTCTTTGGGCTGTCGTTGCCCAGGGTTGTGAGGCAAAGGGGGATTAGAATTGGGAGGGTGACTGGCAGAGTGAGGACAATTATTTGCAAAGGTGATAGCCTGCACAGGCTCTGATGTAATCTTTTTGCCTGCTTGTCTCTTTAAAACACCAGTCTCTCACAGCAAATCTCCTGCCTGTTTGATGTTTGCAACTAGTTCATTCCAGGTCATGTGTGCTAGATCCACAACCATTTTTGTCTGGGAATTTAACCCTGCATAGGTGCTCTGTATTAATTCAGGTCTGTGATAATGGAGAGTGATAACTCCATTCTCTTCTGTCTGGGGCAATGAATCAGAGAGAGCTGCTAGCATTTTCTTTCGGATCAGGTAAGATTCTGGGGCTTCTCCTGGCTTCTGCTCTTCCATTACATACAATTTCTTAAGGAAAGAGGTAGGCAGTAATATTCTAAGAGCACTTATCATCCATTCCTGGGGTCCAGGAGCAGTTCGCTCCCAAGAACCTATGCCCATGTCTAAAGCATCTGCATCACAAGGAGAGGCACATAACTGAGCTAACTGAGTTAAGTCTGTGCCATCAGCAGAGGGGTACATTTGCCAAACACGAGCCAGCCATGCAATAGCAGTGTCTCGGTTCAGTGGCCCCAGTCTCTCAGCAATAGCCTTGGCTTGACTGGGAGACCATCTCACTATGTCAGTGACTATCTCCTTTGTGGGAAGATCATCTCCTGCAACTAGGCATTTAACCTCCTTTGTGGAAACAGGGGCAACATTATGCACATAGGGCCAATCGGGGTTGAATGGGCTTTTGGGGACTGCATCAGGGAGTATCTCTATTTTCCCAGGGGACTCAAAATCACAATCCTCTCTTAACCTTACATCTGCTACCACTCCCTTATGGGCACTAAGTTGGGCGTACAATTTACATGATCTCTGCCTCACACTTCTGATGGCTTGCTGCTGTCTTTGCTGCCTTGTTTTCCTCTGCCAGGAAACGAGTTGCTGCTCTCGCTTCTTCTAACAACACTTTTGTGTGTGATAATTCTTTCTTATACAGCTCTAAAGTCTTGCTTGCCTTGCCTCTGTCTTCCTGCATATCTCTAAGTAAAGCTATCAGTTGAAAGTTTTCTGCTACAAAATCCCACCCGTTTATCTCACAATCTTTCAAACGCTGTTGTAACTGTTCTTTTTCAAGCTCCAATTCCTGCTTCTCCTTTAACATTTCAATCATTTCTAAACATGCATAAAACAATGCCCAGGCAGCAGCTGCATCTTTTGCACTACTACGTGGCTTAAGAGTGGTGCAATACTGTTCAAAACTCACACCTGCCTCAGTCAGGGGATTCTCACCCTTGAAGAACCCTTTTTCCCAGGGGCATTTTCCCTTCTTCATTACCCATCTATCTAACCTGCAGGGTTTCTCCTGCCTCAAATGAGCAGCTAAAGGGGTTTTACCAGACATCTACATTTCCCTTATCACGCTAATGATCACTATCAAAAACCCTCTTTTACACAGTTACTTAAGTTCCACACTGCCACTGTATTACTCCACAATCCTAGTTCTAACGTACAACTCTTAACTCTATAGCATGGTCTTAAAGTTATTCCAGCATAATTCTTAACTTAAAAGTTAGAGGAGGTTCTATGAGAGAGGGACCTAGCTGAAGGAGCTTGGTCTGATAAGAAAGAAAAGAGAAAAAAGGAAAAGAAAAAGGAAAGTAAAGCTTTCAGATTGGTGCCTCAGTTTATCACTCTGCAGCAACTACTCAACAATTACCACGTGATTAGGGTCACGTGCTGCCAGCTTTCTCCACCAATTTTGTTACCAGATTTGCCCATTACTTTGGGGGGTGCTCATTTATTAGGGATATGTTTCTAAGGTCTTAGTAATTCTGTCAATGTGTTGCTTGTGTTACCTGTGTTTCTATACGGAGCTGTATATCTCCCTTCTACAAGTCCTCACCCCCAATGGAGCTATCTTGGAGGACTCAGTTTCAATGGGGCTGGGTTCCTCCAATCACCAAATCAGTCATACACACAAACACACACAAATTAACGTGACACACCTGACCTGGCCGGGTTGATCAGCATGGACAGGCTGACACTCTCATATGCCAAGAATCAGTTCATCAGAGCAACAATAAACTGCAGTCAGACACAAGCATACAGGTGAACAGAATCCCTCTGAATTTGGCTGGGTGTCCAACTGACACCCTCATGGGCCAGCATTCAGTTCATTAGGGCACACCTGAGCCAAACTGGGTCAATCAGCCTGTACAAGCTGATCCCCTTATGTGTTTCAAACTCAGCACATTCCAATCTTTGGCCTCTTGATGAGCAAACCCCACATTATTTTTGGGCTTCACAGGGATCTTTAACTTAGGTAAAAGAAGCGTTGCTGCAGAGCACGGGAGGAAAGAGAAGCAGAGAAGGAAAAATGTACCCAGTTACTACCAGTTTGACTATAAAAGATATTTATTGCTAAGCATATGAAATATATAATGGTACTAATAGTAATAGACATGCAAAGAAAAAACAAACACAAACAATTACAGTACTACCCTGATTTCACTAAGTATTTGGGGAAAATTAGTTCAAACTTAACTAATACAGCTCAGGTTCAGAAATTTTCCTAGAGAGAAAAGGAGAGAGAATGCTCTGGGATCTCACCAGTCCAAGGTACTTGGGCTGCAAAGCTGACAGGCACAGTCTGTAGCACAATCCTTGAAGAGAGAGACTATCTGTTCTTCCAGTGTCCCAAGAACAACAGGGGATGGTGTCAGCACAGGAGTTTTCTTCTTGAAGCACCCACACTGCTGCTTTTTACAGATTTTTATACCCTCAGTTCAGCTGCTTTGAAGCATTCTCAATAGTGTAAATCATTGTCTTTTCTATTGACAAGGGGTTATCTGGTTTGGAATATCTCAAAAAACTGATTGATAATCAGGAAACACATAAGGTTAGGGAGTAACCAAATACTTGGGAGCCAGCTTGAAATTCCTATGGATAGCAGATATACTGATGGAATATCTCGTGGTTTCTTCAGAAATAATAAATAGCTTGCAGCATCAGGGTTTTGGATTTTCACTTGTTGTGCACAAGCCTCAGCTTAGCATGACTTTTCCAGATCTTACTATAGTCTTTTAACAGACTTAAGACAATTATTGGGGTGCTCATAACCTTTTGTGGAGAGGACTTCCACCAGTCGTCTCGGGAAAAGTATGGCAACAACTGTGATTAGGGCTCCAATGGGCTGGACGCTGTGATGAACCCTTAACCATTATTCAAATGTTACCCATACCCCTTCTGACTCGGTCTCTTGCCTCAGCATTCCCTAACCCGGCAACCGAGTTTTAGTCAATCAAGTTTAAATAGGCCTCCCATAGTGGGACCAGGGAACGTACGGCCCGAGATGAATATTAAATTTAGAGGTAGGTGTGTGTGTGGGGGGGAAGTCCTTTGTAAAGCCAAATTAGAACTGGTCTGATAAATGCTGAGCTGGGTGTGTGTGAACATGGGTTGATTAGCATTTGGAGCACAGATTCCCCATCATGCAGTGCTCCCCTGCTTCTCTGGTCCCAGAATTCACTGCAGTCTCTGCTTCAGGCTTTCTGTTCTCCATCTCTCATGTAAATGAATGGTCATCTGGTTCCATCTTAGATGCAAATGAGACCTAGGGCAGTTGTTTCACTCTTGTCACCCTTATCTGGAGGGTCTTAGGTGCATCTCTCACTGCATCTTAATCAGTTTCATTTATGTAGAGAAGGGGAGGTGGGGGGAATTCATTGCGAGTCAGACAGACTGCGTTCTGTGCCAGGGTTCCCCAAGAATACAGAGCTGAGACGTAACACAGGTGACTTCCAATTCTATTTTCTACAGTAGTAGTATGTCATTTGTGAAACAGCTCCTGCGTACATATATATTTTTAAAGGTACTTAGAGATTTTTCTGTTCCAGAGTTCTGTACAACTAGTTATTTGTTATTTTGTGTATACTTTGATGGCCCATACCACCTTGATAATTAATTTGCCTTGTGTATTCATGAATCTGGTAAGACATGGTGTAAAGTGATTCCTTGTCAGAGCTAATAACTGTGACAGAAAGAATATAGTGTGTTAACAAGTCTTCGTTGCTTTTAGAAACTACTGGACTTTTGGGAGCATCTCTCATAGAAAAATGGTCCTTAGAACCTTATTTAATACAGTAGGCATGTTATAGCAAAAGGGCGGGGGCGGGGAAACTTATTCTGGAAATTGATTGCTTTGCTACTTGGTTTCCTTTTATACATGAATGCATTTCACTGTGGAAGCTATAATACAATTTAGATTGCCAAATGGAAAAACATTAAACTGAACATTTTTTCTTATTAATAATTTTTATGATCTGATTTAAAAGAGATTTCCAATATCTTGGAAAATAGTATTTCTGTAAAGGCAAGATGTTATTCATGTTCCTTTTGAAACTCAGACTCTCTTGATATTGAATACACGTAGTTACCTTTATAAAAAACAAAAAAACAAAAACACACCTCAGGACTGTGGGTTGAAAGGGGACCGGGCTAAACTTGAAAACACTACATGGGTTACTACATGCCACTTATGGGGTTATGTAACCCACTTAAAATGGATTTTATTTAGTAGTGGATGTAGAAGTTCAGATGGTGAAAATTATTATATTTGATAATGTAACAGGAAATTAAAATAGTTCTTTATGGAAAGATTTCAGGTACATCTTATGGACTCCAAACTTGTCTTTGAAATGAAACAGGTACATTGTGATGAAATGGATAAGCTATTGTGTAATATTATTTTGTATATATGTTAAGAATGAACCTCTGCAAAATTTATACAAATGGCACTGCTGTATAACCCTATCTCAGATTTTGAGGAAAGAAAAGGGAGGTCTACCTTAATAGCTAATAAAGTCTTTCTTTACACTTATTTTTTTCCTCCCAGGACAAAGGTATAAATAGCATATGAGGAAATGCGAGAGAGAGATTCATCTCCTGAAAAAACACTAAAGGTAGTCACAAATGAACTTTGGACTATAAACTCTCAAGGAGATAACTAGTTCGACTGAATGGAAAATCAGACTAGTTAATACATCAGCGTGTCTTGTTTAAAATGGATCAGAAATAGATCTAAGTGGAGCTTAAGCAAAGTTTTAGACTGAGTTTCAATTTCATGTCATTTTTGTGTTTATTCATTGAAATTCATGTATTCAGTTTCAGTCATAAAATACTCTTATGACTGTAGTGCTGGGTTGATTCCAAAAGCTAGAAAATGTATGATTTAGGAATTTCCATTCTGACATGACCAAATCTTTCAGTAATTTCTTTTTTTCCCCCCAAGTCAAAGGCACAAGATGGTGGCAATAATAGAAAAATAACTGATCTTGCAACTGCAGTTTCCCAAGCACATCTAACAATATTTTCTGCACTGTCAAATCAAAACCCAAACTGTAGTCCTGGTATGACCTTAGATTAAAAGTTTCACCTAAAAACTATGTACCCAAATAATGCCTCTTTGGCTTTATTCTGCTGTAAGTAGTCACTAGATTTCCGTATAGATTCTCTATTGTTTCTGTCCCAGAAAGTGGCCTTTCAGGGGAGCTAATTAATATAGTTGTGTTCACACAATATTGCAACCAGGATAGTTAGATATGATTCTCAGGAAAGCCAATGAATATAGCTGAGCTCAGTGATTAGCCCCTCACAGTTAAGTTAAAGCAGCTATGCTAACAGTAGCTGAAACTGTGTTTAAACTGGAAATGGGCCACTTTAAAACAGTGAAGTTTTCCCTTCCTCCCAATTTATTCAGGAAATAAAAATGTGCACTAATGATCAATGCAGTTAAAGAAGATAAGCAACTTAGTTTAGATAACCATCTGGAAGTGTGGTTGTTTATCCAGACTGCATTAGTCTCCCTTTTTTGGGAGGCTTACCCTATTTTCTTTTAGCTGAGCTAGAATTATTGCAAGAAAAGTCTCTCTCAGTACTTTTGTACTTTAACATTCAAAGAAAAAGAAAAAATTTTAAATATTAGTTTTTCCAAAATTTATTTTTTTATTAGTTTAGACCACTTGTGAGCATAAATTGTGTAAATTGTTACACAACTCAAATATTTACCTTAAGAGATGAGTATAAGAGGTGATAATAGGTTTATCATGCCTGAATACTTCTAATATTGTTGCAATTAAATAGGTTGTTTTTTACTTACATATGAGGGACAAAAATTACCACATGATGTAAATAGGTTTTGACTAACAACATTTATTAGATGTAAATATGCAGCATGTTCAGAAATGCTTCAGTTTTTCCTTTCTAATGGTCTAGTATATCTCGGTAAGAAAAGTCAGGGTATAACTCATCTTTTTTCTTAAGCAGGCATTGGCTCCTTCATGTAATATACTCATGTGTCCTTTGCCAAATATTCCAGCATGTATTGTGTTTATATGACTGGAACAAACAAAACTAGTAACTGAAGGAACAGAGTTGACTCAAATGTGGCCAAATAAATATATTTTGAAGAAACCGAGCTTTTAAAAAAAAGCTAAGGTGTATGGAAATGTTCCATCTCTTTGTTGTTTTAATTCAAATGGAAATGACCATTTTAAAAAACCAATTGATACTTTTGCAGCACTTGCAAGAACAAGCATTGCAGAAGGGAAGATGCAAAGTGAAACCAAGTTAATTGATCTTCATTGTCAAACATGTGAGAAGGGTAGGGTGAGGGAATAAATTAACAATAACTCATGTAATGACATTTATTTTTTACGACATATTATGAAATCAACACCGTCCCTGTGAAGGCAGTTGAATTTCCCAGAATAACATGTACATTTATTTCTTGAATTACCTCTGGAAACTTTTGCCCCACTTGTTTTGTTTTTCCCACCTAATGTTCACGGCCCTCCGGTAGGACCCCGCTGTGACAGTGATCTCCTTAAGGCCCTCTTCCTCCGTGCCAAGTTGGCCCAAGGGCACCCTCTGATTCTCGCCCGCCATGTCTTTGATGTTTAAATAAGTTTGGGAGGCTGCCTTACGCCCTCTTGGTCACTTCTCGGTGTTGATCAGACCCCGTGGTTCCTGGTCCCCTTATGGGTTCTGCTCTACCATGGGTGCTTCCCGGGCACCGTAGCCTTATGGGCTATGCATGGCTCCTACCACCCCAATACCATGCCCCAAGCCTCGCAGGTGGAATAGACATTGGTCTGTCAGGTCTAGACTCGCCCTCAGTCGGGGCCCTCTCTGCAGCGCAGCCCTCTCTCAGGGGCCTTCTCAATAACGCCGCCCTTCTCTCCAGGGCCATCTCTACCCTGCTGCCCCTTTTCGGTAACACTGCCCCCTCTCTGGGACTCCTCAGTAGTGCTGCTCTCTCTCAGGGCCTTCCCAAGTGCTACCCCCTTCTCTAGGGCCTTCTCAGTACTGCTGCCCTCTCTTTAGGCCTTCTCAGGAATGCCGACCCTCTCTCGGGGCTCTCCTATAATGCCGCCCTCTCTCGGGGCTCGCCAGTAAGCTGTCCCCTTCTCTGGGGCTCGCCACGCCCACAGTGGGGCTTCTCAGTAATGCCCCCTCTCTGGGGCTTGCCACGCCCGCACTGGGGCTTCTCAACTGCCCCTCTCTGGGGCTGGGGTCTGTGCACCCCATATACAGCACCCTTACTTGCACTGGGGTCCCCACGCTGCTGTGGGTCCCCTATGAGGCCTCCTCCAACCCCTAATAGCCTCACCCAAACCACCGGTGATACAACAACGAAGCAAAACACAAGCCCCTAGGCTATAACTTAACTTAAAGCTGCCCGGCTGAAACCACATTGCTCAAACGCCCCAGAGCTGCCATCCTTTACCCGGCGTGGGCTGTACCTGCGGTTCTCACATCTTTGCTCAAGGAGCTCCTTTCTCTCCAGCTACTGGTAGAAAACTACCTCTGGTCTCCTGCCTGTGATTTATATAGGAGCCAGGCCCTGCCCCTTTCAGGTCAGCTGACCTTCTGGTTGTCCTGGCAACCCACAGCTGGGCTCCTTATTCCCTGCTAGGGCTCTTTCCCCAGCAGTTTCCCCCCTTTAGGAACAGAGCACCTCAGTGCCCTGTGACATTCAATTTCCTGAATTTCATTAAAATTCTAGGCTACTGCATATTCTGAATAGAAACAATTCTCTGCATACAATATATTTCTCATATTTCTTTTATCTTGCTGTGTTTATAAGGAAATTTTCCATGAAACAGGATTTTATTTCTTAAGATCTCCCCCATTTGCTACTCAGACCTCATTATTTTTGCAATCACAAATAGAACATTACCATGGGGGTAAGCAGCAGGAAAAGGAGGCTTAGGGGTAAGCAGCAGGAAATCTTATGCACAAAAGATTTTGTTTTTGTGAAGGTATAATTAGTTTTAAGGAGCTAATGAAAGAAAAAGCTAAAAGTAGGGAATAAACAGAATTAGAAATTTTCTACATAGGCAAGATGCTGTATGCCTATATCCAAAGAAGAATGACATCTCTGATTTCATTCTGAGGTTTACCATATATTTTGCTTACTTTTCATTTAATTTTTCTGATGTACTTTGCCACTAAGGTATCCTTAGGCAATGCTCATAGGTGTAATAGAGAAGAAGAAAGTGTTATACCTTACCTCTCTTTCTGGATTGAGTGTCAGTTTCATGGACAATTTATAATATCGAACTCAATGCTTTTTGTTATACAGCTGATATTTCAGAAGCCTGAAGGGTTGTACAATATAATATTTCTTTGTCACTGGGTTTTCCTTTAAGACTGCAAACCAGTTACTGTCATGTGATTTCAAAGAACAAAAAAATGGAACTAATGGAATATACAGAATAAATGATTGCACTCTTCAGCTGGGTAAATGTGAAAATGTTTAGGATTCATGTTCAACAATGCCCAGTTATAATTCAGAACTTTGCCTTGTGGTGATGGCCCTAAAGAGTCCTGATTTTGCTCTAGGGTCTTTTCCCTTCTGTTCTTGGCTACTGCTCTAGGTGTACTCTGATACGATGAAAATGAAAGCAATACAAATTGATGGATAGACATACTTTAACGTAAACTGTAGCCAGGTTTTGATACAGCAACTATAGTGCCACCTTTGCAGTGGGGTTTAGCAATGCCATTACATAAGTTTTTGTAAGTTCAAAGATGTCTGTAATGGAGGGAAGAGTTTATTTCTTTTTGTACTATTTTTAGCTCAGCAATCATTGACTGTTTGCAAAAAGTTATAAAATGTTACTGAATAGCGATAAAGGCATATATTGGCTTTGCTTACTGGGATAAAGGTTCCCAACTTTTCATGACAGGGAACAAGGGTGGTAGAAACAACACTAATCAGACTACCAAAAATAAAACAAGTGCTGATTCTAAAATTGTCACATTTCACCAATGTATTGCTGTCTAGTAACTGCTACTTTAGTTCAGTATTACATTCCCTTTCTCCTTTCTGTAGTTTTCACTCCTGCCACTTAAAGGTCTGAAAGCATTTGAAGGGCTTTTTAAGAGCAATCATAGTAATTTAATAGGTGCAAACATAGTTGGAATTCACTGACATTTTTCTCTATGGTATATTGGCTACTGTAATAGCCTTATTATCTTTTAGCTTTCATCCTTTAGTAGCCATTAGAAGGCCCTGACACTCAACACTTTCTTGTAAAAGCAGCCAGTTACTTTGCTAAATCCAACTCCGCACTGCTTTAAGTAACTAAATTCCTGTTGTTAGAACATTGCTAAGAAAATTCATTTCTTATACTCTCTATATTCTGTGCGATATAGTATTAAAACCAGTAGACATATTCAGAGCTCTCTGTATTTCAAGTACTCATGTAGCGCCATTACCATATTATATGAGTGCTTCATTACCTTTGAAATTCTTGGCCTCACCACATGCTTGTGATATAGGAATTCCATTTTGCATGAAAGGAAATAAGGCGGTAAAGAACATACCGCATATACTTAAATATAAGATGACTCTGATTATAAGACAACCCCTCATGATTACATTCTATATCTGGAAAATGTATACATTTCTTATAATTTGCAGATATAAAATCAATTATTGGAGGTTTGCCTTGAATTTGTCCCCCTCCCCCTGCTACAGCAAGGAAAATAAATCTTGGGTGTCAGGTAGCCCTGTCTCTCTCTTCATCCCAACTTTTCCCCCTGGTAGCCCAGCTCCCTGAATACATGGAAGTGAGGAGCAAATTTATGAAAATGGGGTATGCCTATATGTTCATACTAATGCAACACAAGAAACTCCAGAACTTATTATTAGGGATCCTGGTTTTCTCTGATAAAAAAAATTACAAATTCTCTGACAAAAACCCCAAAACCCATTATTAAAATTAAAAGCTCCCTGCAGCACCCCCCCCAACCCTGCTAGTGCCCTTCACACCCCCCAATGCCTCCCCCAGCCCTGCCGGTGCCTCTCACTGCCCCCAAAGTCCCCCCAATACTGCTGGTGCCCCTCACTGCCCCCACAACAGCCCTCCAACCCTACTTGTGTCTCTTGCCCTCCACCCACAGCCCCTGGCCCTCAGGCCTACCAGAGGGGGCCCCCAGCTGCCAGGGCTATGGGGCCAGGGCCCCAAGTCTGCAGCTCCCTGCTCCCAACAGCAGGCAGCTGCAGCAAACACAGCATGGAGCCTGTTCCCCCAATGCTGCTACCTGTTTGGATGGGGCCAGGGCTCCTGGCTCCCCCTCAGCCCTGCTGGTGGCCCCAGCCATGACCTGCAAAACCCCACCCCTACCAGAGGGGCCCCCAGGCCCCTGCAAGCCCCACTTACCTCACAGGCTCCAGGAGAAGAGTGAGGCTGAGCTGAGCCAAGTGGAGCTATGGCTGAGTGAGAGCCTCAGGGCCCACCCTCCCCCTCTCCCTGGCCCTGCCACTTCGGAAGGGCTGGAGGTTTCCCACGCTGTTTGCAAACAGCTTTTGCAGGCTGTAGCTCAACCAGCCTGCAGAGCTGTTTGCAAAAGCCTGGAATCTGTGTTTCCTCTGACAAAAAGGGGAAATCTGTGGTTTTCTCTGTTTGTCCATGGGAAACTGAAAACCTGGATCCCTGCTTATTACATTGTTTACACCTGCATCCAAAACTGCAACAGGTTTAGCCAGGTTGCAGGAGCCCTTCCTGGCAGGAGACCCAGGGGTCAGCCTGCCAGCCTGGGGTTGCTCCATCCCAGTTCAACGTTTTGCACAGCGGTTGGCTGGGGCAGGAGGGCTGCTTGTTAACAAAAAACCCTGTGCTTTACCAGAAGAAGCAGTGTGTTGCTTTGACTTGGCTCTGCAGCTTCTGTATAGATCAGGTACTTCAGCAGGTCTTGTTGGCACTTTTATCTAAAGCTGAGTCAATCAGCTGTTAGGCAAAAGCACAAAAAAAGCCCCCATTAAAGCACCTGATCTATACAGATGTTGGGCAAGCCAGGTGCAGCTAACTCACTGCCTCCTCTCAACATGCTTTTCTCTCAGTATGGGAGTGCTCTAAGTTTAAAGTGCTTTTTGGGGTTTGTTTGTTTTTTAATGTCTGCAAGCAGCTGAGGGTGCTCCAGTGTGGGATTAGCTGGCAGGCATCACCTGCACTGAAGCACCCTCATGTCCCAGCCAGTCAGGTCAACATGTACATTTGTGCTGCTGTGGAGTAAAAAACTCAGCATCTCAGCTTTTTTGGCTAAGATCCAATTAATGTTTTTTAACTGTTTTGTAACTTAGTTGTGTTCACACCCCTACTCCTACCCTCTACCATGTAGTTCCCCGCTTGGGTCTTCTATATTTACTTATACTTCAAACTTTGTCATCCTGAACTTTAGCATTTTTGGCACTAAGGGGCCACTACCATCCTGGCATTGCAGTACATCCAGGCCCACTGCCAGTTCCCTGTGGAGGAAACACTCACCAATTTTTAAGGGTCATGCGGGGGAAAATAAAGGTGCCCCTCAGCATTTTTGGCAACAGTGAAGGGTGTCAGAGCTTATTCCAGTCTCTTCTAGTGCTAGCCTGGTATTGCAGTACCTCCTGGCTGGTGTCCATCCCCTCTTCAGGGATCAATTGCCCATTTTTTTTAAGGGCCACACCACACACAGAAAAAGGTTCTCATCAGCTTGTTTGCCCAATGTGGGCCATGCATTTTATAATCATGCTCAGCATTGGCTGTATTTAACCAACTTTCTAGTTGGTTTCCAGCTAAGCACATGCTGCTTTTGGCAATGTATTTATTGAGGTTTCCTTGTATGCAACTATAAGACAAGGGGCTTTTTTTCTAATGGCAATTAGGGGGGACGGGAGAGAGGCAGGACCTCATCTTGTAATCAAGTAAATATTACGGGTGTGTGAAATTTTGCCCCATGTTTTGTTTCGAAGCTGTTTCAAGGCAGACAAGGTTCCTTGGGTGAATTTGATATCTGTTATTAGACCAACCCAAATAGTTGGAGAATAGCTATTAAGCAAGCTTTCGAGTTCAAAAAACCCTTCATCAGGCTAAGGAAGTTTCAGCAGTTGGTGTGCGCTCTTCCTGGATGGAATGAAAAGTAAACAAGCCAGGGGCTGGGCTGGGGAGTCAGTTACCAGGCAGATTCAATGCATTTTGCGCTTGAAACAGCAGAATCAAAAAGAAACAAAAGCCTTTGCAACAGCTTCAAAATCAAACAAGGGCACTCAAAACATTTCAAAAGTTTTTAAATGTTTCAAGTTTTGAAGCCAGGCTTACTTGGCTTCTTACTTGGCTTCAGCTCTGGTCCCAGCTGGCAGCAGCAGCCTCCTGTCATACGGTGGCAGATTGGGGCCCACCTGCATTGCCAGGATGGCTGTGGGACTGTGCCAGACTCTTCCCAGGGGTGCAGGCCCCTCATCTGCCCACCAGATGACAGGAGGCTGCTCCTGGCACCTGGGATGGTGCTGGGCAGAGCCTGCACCCAGTGCTGGGAAGATCTGTACTTCCACTGGCCCCAGCCAGCAGCACCAGCCCCCTGTCATCTGGTAGGCAGATTGGGGCCTGCCCACACCCCCAGGAGGGCTGTGGGGACTGTGCTGGAGTGCTCCTGGGGATGCGGGCTCCTGATGTGCCTCCTGAATTACAGAAGGCTGGTGCTGCCACCTGGGGCCAGTGGCAGGCAGGCCCAGGGCAAATCAGCTTGTGTGGGGACTTGCCTCTGCCCCGGGATTGGGGCAGGGGCAGGTCCCCACATGAGCTGATTTGTACTGGGCCCTGCAACCACTTTGGCTCAGCTCCAGTATGGGGCCTGGGGCATATCAGCTCATGTGGGGGACCCACTGCCTCCCCAGTCCCGGGGTGGGGGAGGGTTCCCACACAAGCTGATTTGCCTTGGGCCCCACACCCTCCTTGGGCCGGATCCAGTAAGGGGCCCCAGGATTGGGGCAGTGGCAGGTCCATGCATGAGTTGATATGCCCCAGACCCCATGCTGGAGCCAGCCCAAGGAGGGTGTGGGGCCAGTGCAAATCAGCTCATATAGGGACCCATCCCCACCCTGATCCTGGGGTGGGGGCAAGTCCCTACATGAGCTAATTTGCCCTGGGCCCACCTGCTGCTGGCCCTAGGAGGCAGCACCAGCCTCCTGTGATATGGGAGGCAGATCGGGGGGTCACACCCCTGGAAGCAGTCTGGCACAGTCCCTGCAGCCCTCCTGGGGGTGTGGGTGGACCCAATCTGCCTGCCAGGTCACAGGAGGCTGTTGCTGCCAGCTGGGGCCAACAGCAGAACTGATCTTCCTGGCACTGGGTGTGGGCTGCATCCAACGCCATCCCAGGTGGCAGGATCAAACTCCTGTGATCCAGCAGACTGATCGGGGCCCCCTGCATCCCCAGGAGAGCAGCAGGACTATGCCAACTCCTCTTGAGGGTGCAAGGGGTCCCGACCTGCCTACTGGATGACGAGGCGGGTGCTGCCAGCTGGGCACAGGCCATGCTGGGAATATCGGTGGTGCCACTGGCCCTAGCCAGCTGCACCCACCTCCTGTCATCTGGCAGGCAGATCGGGGGCTGGCCCATACCCCTGGGAGGGCTGCAGGGGCTGTGCTGGACACCTCCTGGGGGCAATGTTCCCTCTAAGGTGTAGCGGTCCATAAGTGCGCTGCTTCAGTCCGTGAGTACACAGATTCGGTTCTGCCTCCCCATTTTGGTGCGGCGTGGATCACTTACTGAAGGTAAGATTCTCACTCCTCACCTGAGGCAGGCAGCGGGAGCTGGAGCCTGGGGGCTGGGGGCCTGGAAACTGGGGCCTCGGGGCTGGCACGGGCTTTGTGGGCTCTTTGAAACTGCTCTGCTCCCCTGCATAACCTCGGGGAGTGAGGAGGCATGTGGCATTAGGGCTGGGGAGTGGAGTACTTCCCCAGAGCTGGTGGAGCACGCAGAGCAGTTCTCTGGAGCTAGTGGAGCCCACACCAGCCCCTGCCCCAGCCTCCATCCCTGCCTTACCTCACCACATGGAGGAGCCACTGCCTGCCCAGTGAGGCTCTGTTGGCTCCGGGGAAATGCTCTACAGACTCCACCAGCTCTGGGGAAGTGCTCCACTCCCCAGCCCTGATGCCATGTGCCTCCTCACTCCCTGAGGTGATGTGGGGGAGTGGAGCAGTTCTCCAGAGCCGGTGGAGCCCACATCAGGACCCTGCCTCTGCCCCTGCCTTGCCTTGCTTTGGGGAGGATCTGACCTTTAGTAAGTGTCCCTGCCACAGTCCAACTCCTTTCCCAGTGGGTGCATGGCCGAAAAAAGTTGGTGCGCAGCCAGACTTTTATTTGTGCGCATGCGTGCACCTTAGAGGGAACCTTGCCTGAGGGTGCAGGCCCTGATCTGCCTGCCAGATGACAGGAGGATGGTGCTGCTTGCTCGGGCCAGTGGCAGCACCGATCTTCCCAGTGCTGGGTGGGTGAAACGTCAAAACATCATTGAAACAGCAAAACAGTTTTGACTAAATGAAATAGAACAGTGCTTTTGAAACAAAACAAAACTCAAAATGAAACACTGTTCCATCGAAACGGATGTTGAAGCAGAACAATGCTGTTTCACACACCCCTAGTAAATATGGTAAATGCTTTTCTAGGGCATCTGTAGCAGAACAGCAATGTTGATCCTGGGTCTATTCTAACCCTGTTTTGTACCCTAATGGCCACACTATGATACTCCTCCACTGCAAGTTCTCCAAAAGCAGACATTTCCATAGCTGTTAGCCCTAGATTATTAAACTAATTCTGCAAGAGATGGGATACGGCAGAAATGCTCAGCATTTTCACAGTGAATTACAAAATGTCTTTCTTAGACATAGTTTCAGTTAATAAATTCTTCACACACAGAGGCTAGAATTTAATCATAGCATTTCTATTTCATTTGGGAAGAAGGGAAAAATTGCTAACTTTGCCCTGAGATGCTAACAGGGCTAGCTACGTATTTGTATATGCCTAGCGCACTGCAACTGAGTTTTGTATGCATTACTACAACACAAATATTATAATACTAATTGCAAAATTAATTTCCAAGGAATATAGAAGACAAGTGAGCAAGAATTCTGCATTTTTAGGAGTCTTAAAAGGGAAATACGATATCAGTAGATGTAAAGATTTAAATAGAAAGGAAAGGATTATTGGTGTATTGTAGAAATGGACAATGGAGCATAGATATGAATGAATGTTATTTAACATGCCAGGGGCATGGACCAAGGTGGTCAAGGGCCCTAAGGCCCGCCGCACCAAGGCCCCTCCCCTGCCAGATCTGAGCAACAGGTATGCACCTCTTGCTGCCCCAGCAGAGCCTGCTGAGTTGCCGGCCCCCACAGGCAACATGGGCCCAACTGCAACTCCCGCCCCTGCTCTCCCCAAGACAAAACGTAAGGTGTTTGTTGTGGGAGACTCCCTCCAGAGGGGGACGGAGGGGCCAATCTGCCACCCTGACCCCTTAGCCCGGCAAGTCTGCTGCTTCCCAGGGGCCCGCATCCGGGACATTGCAGAGAGGATCCCCAAGCTCCTCAAACCCACAGACCACTATCCCATGCTCCTTATTCATGTGGGCACCAATGACACGGCTCGGAGCACTCCCAGCCAGGTCATGAGGCGCTACAGGGATTTGGGAGCGGGGCTTAAGGGTCTGGGGGCACAGGTGGTGTTCTCCTCGATCCTCCCAGTCTCAGGCTATGGGCTGAGAAGGGACAGGAGGATCTATGTGGTCAACCAAAGACTGCGGCGCTGGTGTCGTCAGGAAGGCTTTGGCTTTCATGACCACAGCCCGCTCTTTGGCGAGAGAGGCAGCGAGCTGCTGGGAAGAGATGGTCTCCACCTCTCTCCCCTAGGGAGGAGGCTCTTCTCAGCCAGACTGGCTGACCTGCTCCACCGGGCTTTAAACTAAGCCCGCTGGGGGACGGGGGGACTACCGCCACTGCTGGCCCGCTGAACAATCCTTGCAAAGCCAGCGGATCACGGCACTCAAGGGAGCCCACCCCAGCCCCAGCCCTGGTAAAATCTGTGGGCAAGGAAGGAGCCCCCCAGGGGGCACTTGCATGCCTGTATACAAATGCCAGGAGCTTGGGGAATAAGCAGGAGGAGCTCATCCTCCTGCTCAGTGCAAACAATTACGATGTCATAGGGATCACGGAGACCTGGTGGGACTCCACCCATGACTGGACCACAGGGATACATAGCTATACCCTGTACAGGAGGGATCGTGTAGAGAAAAGGGGCGGGGGTGTAGCTCTCTATGTTAAGGAAAGCTACGCGTCCCTGCAAGCCGATATTGGCGACCAGGGTGGACGGCTGGAGACCCTCTGGGTTAAAATCCGTGGGGAACACGGCACAGGGGACACAATGGTGGGAGTCTATTACAGACCTCCCACCCAAAGTCCTGAGCTAGACCAGGAGTTTGCCCAGGAACTGGCTGAGGCAGCTTGCTCCAGGACCATGGTTGTCATGGGTGACTTCAATTACCCAGACATCTCATGGGAGGATCGCTCAGCAAAATCTGAGCAGTCGCAGAGCTTCCTCTCGTGCGTGGATGACCTCTACCTGACTCAAGAAGTCTATGGGCCAACAAGAGGCAAAGCTCTGCTCGACCTGGTGCTGGCTACTGGGGAGGACCTAGTCGGCGACCTAGTGATCGATGGGAAGCTGGGTGACAGCGACCACGAGCTGATCACCTTCACCATCCGCCGAAAAGCTGGCAAGTCAGTCAGCAACACGCAAGTCCTTGACTTGAGGAAAGCCGACTTTGACAAGCTCAGGAGGCTTGTCAGTGAGGCCCTAAGGGACTGTGACCACAGGGAGAGGGGAGTTCAAGAAGAGTGGTTGCTCCTCAAGGGAGCGATCCTCAATGCACAAACTAAGTCTATTCCATCTCGGAGGAAAGGCAGCAAGAGGGCACAGCAGCCCCCCTGGCTCTCCAGGGACCTAGCAGACCTCCTGAGGCTAAAAAGAAAGGCCTACAAAGGATGGAGGATGGGAGTCACCTCCATGGAGGATTATTCTGCACTGGTCCGGTCCTGTAGGGAGCAGACCAGGAAAGCCAAGGCTGCAACTGAACTCCAGCTAGCTTTGAGCATCAAGGACAATAAAAAGTCCTTTTTCAGATATGTGGGGAGCCGGAGGAAAAGCAGGGGCAACGTTGGACCCCTGCTGAACCAGATGGGGCAACTGACAACTGACGCCCAGGAAAAAGCCAACCTATTAAATAGGTACTTTGCGTCGGTCTTTCATCAGCCCCATGGGACGCCTGTGCCTGCTACAGGGCCGGGAAGTCCGGGTGAGGCTGATCCCCTGCCCTCCATTAATGCTGACTTTGTGAAGGAACATCTTGAGAAGCTGGATACCTTCAAGTCAGCCGGCCCTGACAATCTTCACCCCAGGGTACTCAAGGAGCTGGCGAGCATCATAGCCCAGCCTCTAGCGTGGATCTTTGAAAACTCTTGGCGCTCTGGTGTAGTGCCCGAAGACTGGAAGAAGGCCAACGTGGTGCCTATCTTCAAGAAAGGGAGGAAAGTGGATCCGGCTAACTATAGGCCCATCAGCCTGACTTCTATCCCGGGGAAGATCTTAGAAAAGTTTATTAAGGAGGCCATCCTTAATGGACTGGCCGACACCAACATCTTAAGGGATAGCCAGCACGGGTTTGTTGCGGGTAGGTCTTGCTTGACCAATCTCATTTCCTTCTACAACCAGGTGACCTATCACCTGGACAAGGGAGATGAGATTGATGTCATATATCTTGACTTCAAAAAAGCCTTCGATCTGGTGTCCCATGATCGTCTCTTGGAGAAACTGGCCAATTTTCGCCTTGGGTCCCCCACGATCCACTGGCTGGAAAATTGGCTCCGGGGTCGGACCCAGAGGGTAGTAATTGATGGAAGTCACTCATCGTTGTGTCCTGTGACCAGTGGGGTCCCCCAGGGCTCTGTCCTTGGACCCATACTGTTCAACATCTTCATTAATGATGTGGACACTGGAGTCAGAAGCGGACTGGCCAAGTTCGCCGATGACACCAAACTTTGGGGCAAAGCATCCACACCAGAAGACAGGCGGATGATCCAGGCTGACCTGGACAGGCTCAGCAAGTGGGCGGATGAGAATCTGATGGTGTTCAACGCCGATAAATGCAAGGTTCTCCACCTTGGGAAAAAAAACCCGCAGCATCCTTATAGGCTCGGCAGTGCTATGTTGGTTAGCACTATGGAAGAAAGAGACTTGGGGGTCATCATTGACCACAAGATGAACATGAGCCTGCAATGCGATGCTGCGGCTAGTAAAGCGACCAAAACGCTGGCTTGCATCCATAGATGCTTCTCAAGCAAATCCCGGGACGTCATTCTCCCCCTGTACTCGGCCTTAGTGAGGCCGCAGCTGGAGTACTGCGTCCAGTTTTGGGCTCCACAATTCAAAAAGGATGTGGAGAAGCTTGAGAGAGTCCAGAGAAGAGCCACGCGCATGATCAGAGGTCAGGGAAGCAGATCCTACGATGACAGGCTGAGAGCCCTGGGGCTCTTTAGCCTGGAAAAGCGCAGGCTCAGGGGTGATCTGATGGCCACCTACAAGTTTATCAGGGGTGACCACCAGTATCTAGGGGAACGTTTGTTCACCAGAGCGCCCCAAGGGATGACGAGGACGAATGGTCACAAACTACTACAAGATCGTTTCAGGCTGGACATAAGGAAGAATTTCTTTACTGTCCGAGCCCCCAAGGTCTGGAACAGCCTGCCACCGGAGGTTGTTCAAGCGCCTTCATTGAACACCTTCAAGATGAAACTGGATGCTTATCTTGCTGGGATCCTATGACCCCAGCTGACGTCCTGCCCTTTGGGCGGGGGGCTGGACTCGATGATCTTCCGAGGTCCCTTCCAGCCCTAATGTCTATGAAATCTATGAAATCTATGAAACATTTATATCACAATAGATCCTAGAGGCCCTGGTCAGATGGGCAGACCTTCTACAACCATAGCATATCACATTCCAATTTCACATACAAAATTCAATGATAAATTCAAAGTCAGCTGTATCCCTGCATAAAATAGAGACATATTTATGTTTAACAGAATCATTTCTTCAGCCTGTTAAAGGGATTTTCTCTACTGAATATGCTTTTGACTGCATTATGTCTTTTTATAGTGGTAAGTGTGACAAACTATGTATTGTTTGGCACAATTGACATGTTTGCTTCTGTGTTCCAAACTTCATGTTCCCAGGTGCATCAGCTAGGCAGATTTTAATAGCCTCTCTTTCTTCCCTTCTGTACTTGTAATGTGTGAAATAGTATTGAAGAAGAATTTCCATTCTAACAAAAAGCTACTTTCCAATAAGCTTCTGTAGCAGCTAGGCTTTTTCTTGTTTTTTTTTTTTAACTTCTTAGCTTTCCATGAAGAGTCTGAATTTTAAATCTGAATCATTAGGTATGTACCTGTTCCTCACAGGCGTATCATTCATGTGCATGATCTGGCCTTGTAGTTCATTACACTAGAATGTAGTTCATTACACTAGAATGTAGTCCACATGTAGGATTATCATATTGTACTTTTTGGTAGCAGAAACACTTGGTTGTGATTTTAGTGTGCCAAACATTCTGTTCACACCAATTTGTTTCACGATGCTGTCTCTTGCCAGTTCCAGCATACGTTTTCTTGACTATTTCCATTGCTAATGTTGTTTTATAGGCAAGTTAGAAAAATGACATCTTTCTCACAGACCAACGGTTTTTCTAAGAAATCATCCTCTACAGCATAGAGGCCCAGTGTGCCTCCTTTAGAAATATTCCAAATTTACCATCTGCAGGCCATTGATTTATAGACCAAGAATATACAACTTAATTTACCCTCCTATTTTAACAGAGAAATCACAACTGCTCCACTGTGACCTGGTTTGGTTTTATAGAAATCATAGATAATTAGGGTTGGAAGGGACTTGCCAGAGGTCACCTAGTCCAGCTCCCTGCTCAAAGCAGGACCATCCCCAACTATCTCATCCCAGCCAAAGCTTTGTCTAACTGGTTTTGAAAACCTCCAAGGATGCAGATTTCACCACCTCTTTGGGTAACCTGTTCCAGTGCTTTACTACCATCCCAGTGAGAAAATTCTTCCTCATATCTAACCTAAACTACTATTGCTTCTTGTTCTGTCATCTGCCACCAGTGAGAACAGTCTAGCTCCATCATCTTTTGAACCCCTCCTCAAGTAGTTGAAGGCAGCTATTAAATCCCCGCCTCAGTCTTCTCTACAAGAGCCCAGTTCACTCAACCTCTCCTCATAAGCCATGTGTCCCAGCCCTCTCACCATTTTTGTTGCCCTCTGCTGGACTCTCTCAATTTGTTCACATCCTTTTCGCAGTGGGAGGCCCAAAACTGAACACAGTACTCCAAATGAGGCCTCACCAGTGCTGAATAGAGGGGAAGGATCACTTCCCTTGACCTACTGGTAACACATGTATCTATGCAGCCCAGTATTCCATTAGTTTTCTTGGCAACAAGGTCACACTGCTGGCTCATATTCAGCTCATTTTCCATTGTTACTTCCAGGTCCTTTTCTGCAGAGCCGCTGCCCAGACAGCCAGCTCTCAGCCTGTACTGGTGCATGGGACTGCCCTCTCCTAAGTGCAGGACTTTGCACTTGTCCGTGTTAAACCTCATGAGATTCCTTTTGGCCCAGTCCTCCAATTTGTCTAGGTCACTCTGAATCTTAGCCCTACCCTCCAACTTATCTACTACTCCCCCCAGTTTGGTGTTATTGGCAAACTTGCTGAGGGTGCACTCTATGACATCTTCCAGGTCATTTGTGAAGACATTGAACAAAACCAGCCCCAAGAACAACCTCTGGGGCACCCCACTTGATACCAGCTGGCAACTACACATTGAGCTATTGATTACTACTCTCTGAGCCCGATACTCCAGCCAGTTTTATATCCACCTTACAATCCATTCATCCAGTCCATGCTCCCTTAGCTTGCCTGAGAGAATGTTGTGGGAGACCATATCAAAAGCCCTGCTGAAATCAAGGTACACCACATCCACCAGACTCCCCGCATCCACAGAGCCAGTCACCTCATCATAAGAAGGCAATCAGGTTGGTCAGTCATGACTTGCCCCTGCTGAATCCATGTTGACTGTTCCTAATCACCTTTAATCTCCAAGTGCTTAAAAATGGATTCCTTAAGGATCTTCTCCATGATTTTTCCAGGGAGTAAGATGAGACTGACTGGTCTGTAGTTCTCTGGAGCCTCCTTTTTCCCTTTTTTAAATATGGACACTATGTTTGCTGTTTTCCAATCTTCCGGGACCTCTCCTGATCACCATGAGTTTTCAAAGATGATGGTCAATGGCTCTGCAATCACATCAGCCAACTCCCTCTGCATCCTCAGGTGCATCCCATCCTGTCCCATGGACTTCTACACATCCAGCTTTTCTAAGTAGTCCCTAACCCATTCTTTCACCACTGAGGGTAGCTCACCTTCTCCCTAAACTGTGCTGCCCAGTGCAGTAGTTTGGGAGCTGACCTTGCCTGTAAAGACTGAGGCAAAAAAGGCATTGAGCACTTCAGCCTTTTTTGCATCCTCTGTCACAAGGTTGCCTCCCACATTCAGTAATGGACCCACATATTCCCTAATCTTCCTCTTGCTACTGGCATACTTGTAGAAACCCTTTTTATTACCCTTTAAATCCCTTGCTAGCTGCAACTCCAATTGCAGTTTGCACTTCCTGACTTCATCTCTGCATGCCCGAGCAATGCTCTTATATTCTTTCCTAGTTATTTGTTCAAGTTTCCACTTCTTATAACCTTCCTTTTTGTGATTAATTTACTGAAGAGTTCCCTGCTAAGCCAAGCTGGTCTCCTGCCATAGTTGCTAGTCTTCCTCCCCATTGGGATTGTTTGTTCCCACACTCTCTGTAAGACTTCTTTAAAGTAAAGCCAGCTCGCCTGGACTCCTCTCCACCTCAGATTGACTTCCCAGGATATTCTGACAATGAGTTACCTGAGTCAAAGTTTGCTTTTCTGATGCCCAGGGTCTGTACTCTTCTACTCTGCATCTTTCCTTTCCTCTGGATCCTGAACTCAATCAGCTCGTGGTCACTGTTGCCCAAGTTGCCATCCACTACTACATTCTCCTCGAGTTCATCTCTTTGTGAGCAGCAGGTCAAGAAACACATGGCCTCTAGCTGGCTGCTCCAGCACTTGCACTAGGAAGTTGTCCACAACACTCCCCCAAAACTTCCTAGATTGTGTATGCACTGCTGTACTGCCCTGCCGGAAGATGTCAGGAACATTGAAGTCCCCCATGAGAACCAGGGCCTGTGATCAGGAAACTTTTGCTAGCTGTTTGAAGAATGCCTCATCCATGACTTCCTCCTGGTCTGGTGATCTATAGCAGACCCCCACCATGATGTCTCCTTTGTCGCTGTCCCTTCTGACCATAACCCAGAGATTATCAACAGGTCTATTTCCAGTTTCATATAATCACAGAATTTTAGAAAATAGGTCTGGAAAGGGAAGACTTCAGAACATTATCTGGCCCAAGGCAGGAGCAACTATACATAATCCATTCCTGATGGATATTTTTAAAACTTTCTTTTAAATACTTTCAGCAATGGAAAATCCATATTTCAGTTAGTTTATTGATACAGTCATTTTGTTTAACTAGGGCCACTAAGTTCTTTAGCAGTCAGTAAGTATAGGGGCTCTTCCTGACATGAACAGAGATACTTGGTTATCAACAGCTATCATACAGGGAGTAGTGCCATCCTGTAAATGATCCAGAATTAAAACATAATATTTTGTTCTGTTTTGTTTTCTGCTACCTGTATAATTCTTGCCTTTGGTGCTCATATACCTCATTAATGAGTACCTTAGGCTATATCTTCACTGTAGAGTTTACATAAGTTATCCTAGATTGACTGACTAGAATTCCCTAGTGAAGGTATATCATTAGTGATGAGTAAAAATAGTCTGTTTGTAAATCAGTGCTGAAGAGCAGGGATTGCAACATTTTCCACCCTTGGGTAGGAATCACCCAACTTGGATCCAAGGTGGATCAGCATTAGGACTTGGCCACTGCTGCCCCAGGTTCTCTTTGCTTAGCCATGGTATGTCATGGGTGACATACCCAACTTTCTGGCCACAGTGAAAGCAACACACCTTGCTGGCAAAGCCCCTACTCCAATGGTTCTATGAGCTGTAGGTGCAGCTCATGGGCTGTAGTTTGGCAACACCCACTCATCATTGGCAATCCCTCAATTTGAGATTGAGCTCTCCCATGGCTCATTGATGGGTCTTGAAGTGACTTATGAGTCCAATCCTTGAATCACAGATCCATCTGTAGAAGTTTCAGGTCTTCCTGTGGAGGAGAGTAGGCTGTAGGCTGGGATTCCTGTCTTTATTTTTCCTCTACTCTCACTTCTCTGCTTGAAGGGCAAGATGCTTTACCTCAAAATGGGTAGCTGCTTGGCTGAAGCTATAGTGCCGCTGGAGTCAGTTGGCACCCAGCTCCTCCCAGCTCTTGATGTCAGCATCCTTTTCTTGAGGTATGCCTTTAACATATCCTTGTTGCATTTCCTCTAGCCACTGTCAAGTCTCAGGCCATAACGACTCTGGAAGTAGAACACTTGTTTTGAGAGTCAAGAGTCGGGCATTCACACACAATGACCAGTCCAGTGAATTTGGTTTTGGAGGATCACCGACCCAGCGCTGGTAACATTAGCTTCAGCAAAGATGTTGTGTGGTGATATTCCTATTTGATATGAAGGATTTTCCACAGGTATCATTGGTGATGACTCTCCAGGCACTTGAGATGACAATGGTAAAGCAACACATGCTTCACATCCATAGAGGAGGGTGGGGATGATGACTACATCGTGGACCTGGATCTTGGTGTCTTTCCAGAGAATATGATGAATAAAGACATGCTGAAGCAGTTTCCCCAAAAAAGGCCCTTGTTCACTGGATCCTGTAGTGCATCTCCTCATCAGTATTCACTCTCTGAGAAATGTGGCAACCAACATAGGGGAAGTACTTAACTACCTCTAGGGTCTTTCCTTCATAGTATTTGGGGGAGGGGGTCCCACTCATGCTCCAGATCAGGCTGATAGAGCACTTTAGTCTTCTTAAACTTGAGAGAGAGGTCCAAATTTTGGTAGACTTCTCTGTAGAGATCCAGCATGGTGTGGAGGTTTTCCTCTGTGTGTGCATGGATGGCACAGTCATTTGTGTATTGAAGGTCAAGGATGGTTGTTTTGAGTACTTTGTTCTTTGAGCAAAAATATCCCCGATTAAAGAGCCCTCCATCCATTTGGTGTTCAGTGTCAATTCCAGAATAAAGACAGTCCTTAATAAGAATGAGATTGACTGTCAAAACATTGGAGAACAGAGTTGGGGTGATGTGATGTAACATCCTTGTTTGACCTCACTTTGAAAGACAAATGGATCGGTCTCTGATCCACTACAAGGAACAGTCAATGTGATGAAGCCTCAGGACCTTGATGTACTTTTTAAGACCTCCATGAGGCTTCCCAACTGATGGAATCAAAGGCCTTAGTAAGATCAATGAAGGTGATATACAGGTCCTAATATTATCCGTGACACTTTTTGTGGCCCTGGCAGGAAACAAAGATCATGTCAATTGCCCCATGGGATGGTCTGAAATGACACTGAAATTCCAGCATTACTTCCTCAGCAAGAAGTGGATGATGATTCAGGAGGATGCAGGTGAGGATTTTCCCTGCTGTGGAAAGGACGGCAGTACCTCAGTAGTTCCCACACAGACTTATAACCTTTCTTGGAGATAGTCACAATGTTGGCACTCCTCAGGTGCCTAGGGATCTCTCCATTGTCCCAAATTCAAAGAATAAATTTGTAGTCTCAGTACCAGTTTCTTGCCACCAGTCTTGTAGTTTTCAGCAGGTATGCCATCTCATCCAGTAACCTTTTTCTTGATTTCCTTGATGGCATACTATAGATATCTAAATTGGTGGTGGGAAAAGAGAGGGGGCAGGGAAGGGGGAGTGGGGAGCATGAAAGGGAGCACCATGATATTCATCTATATACCTTACATACATTATAAGGTATTTTCCAAACAGGCACTCTTCATGATTTTGCAACTTCATGAGGTTTGCCTTTAATTTCATAAAGTTGCAAAATCCTCAAGAAGGTGTCAGTACTTTAACATGGAACCTATCATACTTCCCAGCTATCCCTTGATGTTTTCTATCCTCTGAGAAATATTCAGCATTTTACATCCCTTGTCTGGTGTTAACAGGATTGCTTGGTCTGGCTCTCAGTGTGAATCAGATGTTGCTAACAACTGTCATGTGGTTGTAAGAGACTGTGGTTTTGTATAAGGAGTTCTGTTGAAATGTCTCCCTGTAGGTATGGAATTAATGCTATTTAGGACTGAAGGATTTGTTTTCTCTGTGTTAGGGGAGTGTGCTGTCCATCAGTTGCAACATATCTTTCAGGATGCTCATTTCTATTTTTTATTAATTCCACTGAATTTCTCTCTTTCTTCTTTATCTCAGCATATTTAATTCTGCAAGCCACAAACATCTTTGAAAGTTTTTCTAAGGGTTGCATTCTTTGGAGCATAAAAATGTTATATTGTTCTTCTGGGAATATATATATTGTGGAAATAATGTAAAGCACTGGGAGGTTCAAAAACAGATCCTTTAAGTAATTATTATCCCTTTCTTGTCCTATTAGAATTATCGGCACAATATAAGAGTCCATGATCTTCTTACCTATGGAATATGTTTTCTTTTCCTGTGTACCAACAAAAATCTTTGCACGTCTCCATGATGTGTTCCATGCTGTTTTTCAAGAAATGACCTTGATCAGATAGTACCTCCCTCATGACCTCATATCAGTGCACACCATTCAGTGGAGTGGGTCTTCAGCTTCTTCCATTTTTACAGTTCCATTGAAGCCAATATTTTTGTGTGTCCAAACTGTTTTATTTGTATCCATTGTAGACTGTAAACTGTCTGGGGCAAAGTTCAAGTTTCCTTTTAATTTGTAGAACCCTAAGCACATGGACAGAGCTCAGTGAATAATAAGAGGTTATTTCCAGTTACTTTTCTCTTTTTTTATCTCTTAAAAAAAAAAAAAATACCAATGACACTAAGCCAAATCCTTTCTTATAATATTTAAAAATTGGCTGCATGCACCAAAGGGCATTATACATTTTTCAGTATTATTTGCCTCACTCTAGTCCTTTGTCATAAAGTATCAGTAAAAGTAAATAAGTACTCTACAAAAAGGAATATTTTTAAGTAGAATACAGTGTTTTATCAAAAAGACTTCACTTATTTTTCAGGATTCTATGAATTTTGATGCCCTCTCTCGCATTTCCACTGAATTATGAGAACATAAAAAACTTTTGGAATCTTATCTGAATTGAGTTGAGCCACTGAATATTTACAGACTAAACGCTAAAAGAAATTTAATTTCTTCTCACTTTAGCTCACTTAAGGCATGGACAACATGCAATAAAGGAAATAGAAATATTAAATTTTTCACAAAGGAGGACTGTGGATAGGGATATATACATTTTTGTTTTCTCATATCCATACATAATCCATGTGTGAATTTGAAAAGTGATGTATAATGCCGAAGTCTTTTTCCTCTTTGTGTTCAGAATCTCTTCATGAGAAAGTTGTGGGATATGGGAAGGCTACTGGGCACTTGGAATTCATGAAGGGTTCTCATATCTTGTGTAGAAGAAAATTCTCATCAAGAACTCAGATTCTTGCATCCATGCCCATATTTCTTCCAGATATATAACAGGGAATTTAATGGACACTCATTTCACAATTTCTTTATAATACATTTTGTTAGACCCCGACTCCATGTGGCGCCTAACGACCAGGGAGACGATGATCCAATTGCTCATGGATCCTGTTACTCATTAGCCAGAGCAAGCAGGGAGAAAACACCAGCACACATTGCTTGCAACAACTTTATTCAGAATGGAGACAGCTTCACTCCAGGTCCCCCCAAAAAACAAAAAACTGGGGACCTACATTGAACATTAGTTCTTTTTTACATTTTAAACACCTTGGTTCATACTCATTAACAATCACTCCACCTTCTGTTTCACCCATTTCTCCTCCCATCTCAAGCTCCACCTTTGTTTACTGTTTACTTCATTAGCATGAAATTGCCTATGCATTTCATGAATTTAAATGCCTCTCTTCTAACAGTGCATGCGTAAGACTTTGACTCCAGCTTCTCCTGGTCAATTGCTGGTTCTTTCTGGTTTCTTGCTGACTCCTTCCTCATCTCCAAGGTCTTGCTTCTGCTTTATCTCCTGACGATAGCTGGTGGGCCGCATCTTGTTCTCCTTACAATGTATATGCTACACACTACCTCATTTTTAGAAACTGCTTGCCTAAGCATTTGCAAGGTTATTTTTAATATATCATTCTGCCTTGTGACCAGCAGCTTCTGCTGAGACACAGATTAAAGCCTTGTTCCAGCTGCAGATCCAGTGCTCCCCAAAATCCACATATTATTTCCCTAACACATTTCAAATTATTTTGCCATTATAATATATGGGTTTTCTGTGTATTTCCTATCACAAGCAGGCCATTGAAAATTAAGATGAATCTTTGCTTAAACAAGAATCTCACTTCCTGAGTCTGTGAGGAAACCATTTCTTATTCTATTAAAATAGATAGCAAATTTCATATCTGATGCTACATTATTAAGACATAATAGTATATGAAGTACTCACATAATGGCTTTCATCAGAGAATCTTGAGGTACTTGTTAAAAATTATATAATTCTCTGAGAAAGAGGAATAACTAGGAGCTAGCAACAGAATGCACCCTTTCAAGTTGGTTGGGAATTTCTAGACTTCCATTTTTATATTTATGTTGATGAAATTTTATATTAATTTGGATGAATGTCTCTATTTAAAAACATTTTGGGAAAAGTTTCAAGGTTGTCAAACTGGGATATTTTAACATTTTTTTACCTGAAAAGTTTCCTCTTTCTTCCCCCCCTCCCCCCCCCCCATATTTGTGTTAGGTTACCTACACTGCTTAAAAGCTTTAAAATGTTAATGGTAAAAAAAATTTAAAAGAAACATTTCAAAATTATGGAAATTAAACAGTCCTTTTAAAAAAAGTTACTAATTTATAAACATTTTGAGATTTAAAAGTGTTGTCCTATTTTAAGAAAGGAAAGAAATTGAATTCTCAAAACCTCCTAGGGATCAAGAAAAGCACATTCTGCCCCACTCTGCTATATGCATCAAGTCAGGCTAATGGTAAGGGGAACCAGGGAGTGTTAAGACAATGTCATCTACTTCTGCACAATGATTCACCTTTAGAGATCTAGAAAAAATCTTTCTACCCCTTTTTTGGCATAGCCTTTTCTAGCATCCTTTTTCTAAAGAAAATAAGATATTAGTTACTTCACAAGTAATGTTTGCCTTGGAATTTCCCTAAGATTGAAAAGAAATTCTTAAAATATTAATTTTGTTTCTTTAAATCAAGTATTATTTTACAGTCAAAATCAATTTATTTTGCCATTTCTTGATCTGGTGATTAATTACTAATGCAGATCACAGAGCAGAGACTGCATTCTGCATGTGTGTTGCATGGATTTAAGTTCTTTGGAACCTATTCTCCTAAAAACTTACTAAATGAATAATGCTAAATCCTATCATTAATTTTACATTTGCTGCAGCGAAGTAGTAAAGCATTAAGACATACCACTGAAGTACAAGAAGAATTATTTTGGATGTATATAACATTTTGAACTTCTTGTGAAAATATGGGTAATAAAATATTGCTACCTGTGATATATCAATTGAAACTGTGACTTACAAGAATCTGATGAGAAACCTGAGTTAAAGATCTGCATGTACCACCTGTAGTTTCCTATGTTAAAACTAGTAACCACAGTGTTGCCTGGGGTTATTAACTTTCAGTTAGAGCAGCTTTAGTTGACTGGATTTTTGTAGGTCTCTTGGATCGCCAGTTAAGGCAGGTTTTCTTTAATTGTTGCTTTCCTTGCCAGTAAAAAGGCAGCTATTACCTGCAGGAGAAAACTTCTTAAAACAGAGATATGGTGGTAGATGTATTCTCTATTTGATCATTTGTCCTCTGATGCAATATGATTCACATCTGTAAAAAAGCATAGTCAAAGCGTTCTGTTTTTCACCCCCAATCAGTCAGTTCAGAGTTGTCAAATGAAGCACAGCAGGCAAGGAGATCTTATGTAGAGTTCAAAAGTCTTACATTGCATTTCATTAAAGGGTTTACAGGAGGCAAATCGTAAAGCAGTAATAAGATGGAAGGTTTCTCTTAGTTTTCTCCAAAAGGAAGATTCAGTTTTTATCTGGCACCATGAATAATGGAAGTTATTCTCTTCCTCTTTCAGAGATAATTTTAATTAGTAATTATATATTATTTGAGTTTTCAATCATAAAATAGGTCAAAAAAGTGTATTTTTGTGTCTTACAATTTGCTTCCTTTTCTTGAAATTCTTGTAATCTAATGAAGAATTAGGACAGGACATTCAAATTTGACAGGCTATGTTAAATAAACAAAGAACAAAAAACCAAGCAGAGGATAAAAAAATAAAGGGATTTATAGACATGCTCTGGGAGGGGGGAGTGCTTTAATTAATGCAGCTCCAAGAGCCACGCTAATTAAAAGCACAATAAGCAGTGGCGACACATAGGGCATGTACATACAGCCCCTGAGAGCACTGGTGTGCCCTCTAATCAGCCGCTCTCACAGCTTAGGCGTTGGCCAGGTGGGGCGAGTGGAAGCCTACCCTGCAAGCACCGGCTGATCACTGCAGCCACTCCTGGAAGTGGCTGCAGTGATTGGCTGTGAGGGAACTCCCTCCAGGCAGTGAGATCTGCTGCTGGGTGATTTCCTCCCCCCACCGCCAGCCTGGGCAGTGAGACCATTGGTGGAGCATCACATGTATCAGTGTCCCCACACAGAAAAATGGTGATGGGGTGCTTTGAACTAATAATAACTTGACCTAGAAATATCACAGTACAACCCAGAATGCATCACACTCATTTGATGCATTTTCATAATAAAATGTTCATCATGCTTAGGAAACAAAAAATAAATACTGGGGTAAAAAATCCTGACCTTCTTGAAAACAATAGCATAATTCCCAGTGACTTCACTCACCTGAGACAGAATTCACCCTGAAAATTTAGGTTGTATTACATTATTAGTGGTTTGAATTATATTGGCAAGAGTTACAAATATTGAACTGGGAGTAGATCCAGGTCAAATTTTGAGGTACCAGCAATAATGGTATGTATGATTCATCATGGCAAAAGACACATCTTGGTTATATTTGTGCAGCAAGGAAGTACCTGACAATTCTTTGTTCAGACTAGTGCATTCAAACTAAAAAAAAGTTACTGTTTAAATACTTTGTGAGTGTCATAGACAAAAGCATATCAGCCAAGTTACTAGATTACAGAATACAAACAAGGAATGATACTGTCAGAGACAAAGAAATTACATCCCTCTTATTTTACTCTTCCTTTTACTAAAAATCCACAAGGTTATACACTTCTATTTTTAAGCTGTATTTTATTGCTAGACTACTTATAGAATTATTCAGTCAAAATAAAAGCTCCCAAGGGGGAAAAACCAAACCACCTAAATCATCATAAGCTATATTAATCAAGTAAATTTTTGTTTGATAGTGTACCTGAAAAGGAAATATTAAGAAACTCAAATGAGGCTGGGTCAAAAATATATGCATAGTGTACAAGCCAAAATTAAGCTTTGTGTTCTGTCATATAATTCACTTTTATTTGAACTCAGTAAAAATTAATATTCAGCTCTTTAAACATTTGTCAGTATGCGATTTATGATATTCTCAGCTATTAATTTTCTTGTTTTTAAGAAAAGAATGGGCTGGATATAATTATGAGTATTAACATTTTGAGAGGAAATACTGTATTTTCTCACATACCACACAGCCCCAAATAAGACATGTGCCTTGTTTCTAGAAGGCAGAATGCAGAAAAAAAGATTTATATTCCAGAATTATGTCTTTGAGCTGGCTTTTTTTCCTAGTGGGGAAGTGCTTCAAGATGCATGCCATCTTCTTTGTGGGACAGCAAGCAGGAGGGAGTGGACTCCAGTATTAACCCTTTTGCAGTTGCTGTCAGTTGACTACAGGTTTTGATTGCTCAGCAAAGCACCGTTGCCAATTTGAAAGTGGGTATGGAAAGATTAACACTGCCTCTTCAGCTTGATAAGTGGCAGCCATGCTGCAGTAGTGACTGCAAGCTTCTATTCCAGCAAAGAGAAATCTTTCTCACTTTAAGACAGCTCCCCCCCAATTCTGGACAACTGATTTTTGATAAAATGGCATGCAAGTAATTGTGGGATATTTTTGTCACATAGTTAACATTTGTTTGTGGAGACAAGTATTTTGTTTGTGGACTTATATCAGAGACCTTCATGCTAATGGTTTAATTCACCTGCACAGTATTGTGGGACAAATCTTATCTAATAATGTTATTGAAGAAGGACACTTTCCCCCACAAAAGCTTGTCAGGCTTCTCTCCCAACTATTCTGTTGGTCCAATAAAAGAATCTTTGTGAATCTGTTTATAGAGCATAAATGGTCAAAGAAAGGAGTCAAACTTTGAGGGAATATTTGAGGGAGCCCAACAGAAAGACTTGTCTAATCTTGGGGGAAGGAAAGGAAATATAGTAGTGTCTCAGGGAGTATCATGATGTGACCTGTTGCTGTCTTTCTGATCTTATCTTGTAATGGAGGATGGATGATGAAACCATTTTTGTTGCAGCATTCCAGTAACATAAAACAATAAACATGTCTAATTTGTTTAATACGTACATGCATATTTCATACCTATTTACAACAAAATGTTTATGTTCTTTATGTGAGCTGTTGGATTTATGTATTTATTTTTAATATGTAAAGTTTAAATCGGTGAATACATTTTTGATTATAAAATAGAGGACTTAAAAATTCAAACTCATATTTAAGAAGTAGCATGTAGAAAGGATTTTTTTTAAATACTTATCATCCATATTTTGAACAACACTTTTCTCATTGTTCTTGTGTGGGCCTCAATATAAAATAACATATAAAGACTCCATAATAAAAAATTATGATTACTCAATCAAAATTTGGATCACAGGTCAGCAAAGTACTCACACACATGTTTAAATGTAAACAATAATGAATGTGTGAGAGAAATAAGCATGTGTTTGAGTCAGAGTAGCTGCTGTCAGGTGAAACTACCCCTGATGATTCATGAGAAGCCAGATTGGTAAACAGCTGTGGTCGGAGCCAGTGTTTTGCCTGCATTAGGTTAATCAGATAAACTTGTTGCAGGCAGGTGTGCCTTCTTCTCTCATAGCCACTTCCTAATCTGGCTGCACATTATGCATGCAGGGCAGTTCCACCTAGCAGCAGCATCTACACCACCTTGGTTGAGAGCCATCAAGCTAAGATTTATAGATTCACAGATTGTGAGGCTGGAAGGGACCTTGGAAGATCATTGGGTCCAGCCCCCTGTACCAGGCAGGAAAGACAGCTGGGATCAGGTGACCCCAGCAAGGTAAATGTTCAGTCTCCTCTTGAAGATTTCCAGATTAGGCAATTGCACCACCTCCAAAAGGAGCTTATTCCACAGTGTGGACACTCCTAACTGAAGAGGTTTTTCCTAATGTTGAGCCTGAAACGGTCTTCCAGGAGTTAGTGGCCATTACTCCTGGTTCTCCCCAAGGGTGCCCTGGTGAACAGTTGATCACTGAGCTCTTGATGTACTCCCCTAATATAGAGGTAAGCTGCTACCAAGTCCCCTCTCAGCCTTGTCTTTTTCAGGGTGAAGAGGCCTAGGTCCCTCAGCTTTTCTTTGTATGGCTTGCTGTGCAAGTCTTTGATTATATGGGTGGCCCTTTTATGGACTCTCGACCTTTACCATATCCTTGTTAAAGTGCATTGCCCAGAACTGGATGCAGTCCTCTAGCTGTGGTCTCACCAATGCTGAGTAGAGTGGAAGAATCACTTTCTTGTTTTTGCTGGAGATGCATCGATTGATGTACACCAGAGTATTATTTGCCCTGCTGGCGACAGCATTACACTGCCAGCTCATATTCAGACTGTGGTCTATTATTACCCTCAGATCCCTTTAATTTGTGGTGCTGGTCAGTTTGGCTGTAGGGGTGTAGGGAGTTGTTCATCCCCAGGCGGAGCCCTTTATATTTCTCAATGTTGAAATTCATCTGGTTTCGACTCACCCAACTTGCTATCCTGTCTAGATCTGCCTATATCTGTAGCTCATCATTAAGTGTGACCGTGCTTCCCCATCCTACCTTCTGCAGTCATATCGCACATAGACTTCTTAATGAATTTTTCCAGGATTTACCATGGGATAGAAGTTAGACTAATAGGTCTATAGTTACCTGGGTCCTCCATCTTCCCCTTCTTGAAGATGGGCACAACATTAGCATTACAAGTGAGTCAGTACAACAATGGTTCTCAAACAGGGTGACAGCTCAAGAAAGTTATGAAGGGGTGCCCTGAATCAAAAAAGATTGAGAATCACTGGCTGAAGATACTGCCTGAGGTACTACTTTACTTCCTCTCCTACACCTGAGGTTTGATAAATCTTTCTGTTTGGCTCCCTCAAATGTTACTTCAAAGCTTGACTCCTTTCTTTCACCATCTCTGCCCTACAGACAGACTCACAAAGATGCCTCTAATCCTTTCAGTTCTGATTTTTTTCTCATTTTATCATTTGTACACTATCAGGGCTATAACTAAAAGTTTTGATAATGGTATACAGCTTTCCTGGAATATAGTTGCTTGCTGGCTGCATGATCTTTACAGTTCAGAAAGGAACAAGAAATAAA
Organism: Alligator mississippiensis; assembly: GCF_030867095.1. Classification (NCBI taxonomy): domain Eukaryota; kingdom Metazoa; phylum Chordata; order Crocodylia; family Alligatoridae; genus Alligator; species Alligator mississippiensis. The sequence continues at coordinate 43,314,557 of NC_081829.1, forward strand.
TGTATACTGTGATTTCCAAAACATAACACACAGTTTTTATTTCATTTAGAAGATTTTCTCAGACCTTTAATATAAATCTAATGCAGTCCCTCACATTTCTATGGTATCTGCAAGGTTCCCGAGTTGCGGCTGTTATTTCTGCTTCTAATCAGAATGTTTTTGTATTGCCTCAGTGTCACATGTTTTAAGCCTCCTGAATTTCAAAGTGTTTCATTTTGAGTTTAATTTCATTTCAAAACCACTGTTCCATTTTGTTTTGTCAAAAATGTTTTGCTGTTTCAATACTGTTTCGACTTTTTGCCCATAGGCTATAATAGCACAAAACTGTGCTATTATAAAAGCACAAAACTGTGCTATTATTAAAAGCACAAAACTGTCTATAACATTCACATTTCTTGCCTGATTTGGATGCAACCTGCAGGGATGGTAGCCCCTTCTCAGGCCATGAAACCTGACAAGTCTCAAGGAGATAGGTACAGGGGTTTCTGGGAAACTGCACCCCAAAATCTTGAAAGCAAAACTCATGTCATATGTGTGTGCTAAGTTGCAGAAGGGTGAAAACTGCAGGTGTGGTAGCTCCTGCTGAAGCCATGAAGCCTGACAGATTTCAAGGAGCTTGGTGTAGGAATTTCTGGGAAATTGCACCTCAAGCTGCAAAACTCATGACATGGGTGACACTGTGTGTGTGGTAAGGCACACCCTCACTGGCACTGGGGCCTTTACACAAGACAAGAGCCTACCCCAACGAGGTCTCCTCCTCCCCTACAGCCTCAGTCTGGACAACCAATTTAAATGACAACAGGTAATAACTTAGTAAGCAGCACAGTAACACCAGCAGCATCTCAGGCAACCAAACTGTCAAAGACTAGAGCCTTTCTTTCCTTTCCTGCAGGAGCTTCTTCTCCAGAAGCTGCCAGAGAATTCTCCCTGCAAGCCCTAGCCCTGGGGCTTAGATGTGTGGTTTGTAAATTCAAACAAGCACTGAACCTTGCTAACCTAACCTCATCCCCAAAGGCAACTTCCTACAGCTCAAAACACAAAACCTGTCAACAGTCTCTAACTACGTGTGGGGGCAAATTTCTCTCAAAAAAACAACAACACTGTCTGTCTCCAGTCTCTCAGACATGGTCCTGAAAGGGAATTTACAAACCACTTTTTCACAGCCAAGCCTATGAACTTTACCTCACCAGCCTGCTAGGTATTAGGTACAGAAACTCATGGACTCAATATGGACTGTGGAATTCTGACAGACTACATCCTGTCGGATCTCTGACTCCCCAGGTACCTCTCCACCTTTACCTGTGCTGCTACATCCCCCCCACCCACCCAACACACACACCCCAGCCTGTCCCTCACTCACTGACACTTCCATTTCCATTTTTAGTGACTGGCTTTCTTGCCTGCATTGCATGCCGGCATCTGGCTTCTTTTCTATTCTTTCCATCCAGGAACAGCACACACACAGACCAAATACAGATGCTTCCTCAGCCTGAAAAAAAGGTTTTTCAACCCAAAAGCTGTCTTCCCAGGCAGCTAAGCTGAACTTACTTGGAGTCTCACAACTTCACTGCAACCAGCAAGTCTCAGACTTGATGGGTTTGGGCTTTTCCCAGCCAGGACTGTGTGTGTGCGTGTGGTGACTGGAGGTTATGGCACCTCCTACCCAACTTTCACCTGGGGGATCCTTGGTTCTGGCATTTCCTGGGGCTGCCGCACTGCCAGGAGTCCCACCAGGCCTCCCCAGCCCTGGCAGAGTGCAGTTTTAGTGGTCATTCCCAGGACCTGGGGTCTCTTCCTTCCCCATATCCCTGGCCCATACCTCCAAGTTCATCCTGACATGGAAGCTCAGCAGGGACATGCTCTTCCCCTGCTGGCAGGTGATGCAGTCAGTTCCCCCTCCAGCTCTGAGCACAGGGCATTAAATGGCTTTTAAAAAAGGAAAAAGGAAATAGGTGTGGATGGAGTGAGGAAGGTGGCATCACTCTGTCTGCACCTGGAGCTTGGGGAACCCCAACAGTGGGAGGTTCAGCTTTAGGAACACCAGATTCTCCACTAAACCAGGATCCCAGAAGGTGTGGTGGGATGTCACTACATCCCTAGCAATGCTAAACACCCTCTCACTTGGAACACTGGTTGGTGGACAGGACAGGTCCATAGCCAAATGAAGTTCAACATTCAGAAATCTAAAGGGCTCCACCTGGGGATGAACAAGCCTCTACACACCTACAGCCTTGGCAGTGCCAAACTGACCACCACCATGAATGAAAGGGACCTGGGGGTAATAATAGACCACAGTATGAATATGAGCTGGTCCAGGCAATCATGGCCAGATCCAGCCACATCTGGCTGCAGCTTGCCCAGTAGGCCAAGGGTTCTCACAGCAATGGCTCCATGACCTTGGCAAGATAGGCAGCCACAAAGGCCTATGTGCTACCTGCCTGGTGGGGCGGGGTGGGATCTGGTGCCTCTGGATCCCACCATAGAAGCCGTGCCTTGGTCCATATGGGCAGCACCTGTGGTGGAGAAGAAAACTGGCCAGTGGATAGTGTGCTAGCATAGGACGGTGTATCCTCCTCTTTCATGTCCCCCTCCCTCTGCCATTCTGCCTCAACTCTCTTCACCAACACCTCCATCCACTCATTCAGGCTTTGGCTGCTGCATATGTTGCCCTTCACCCTCAGGTCACACATGGCAGCCAGCATGTGGACCATACTGGACTGCGAGGGATCAAGCCATTTCCTGATGCCCTCCTTCAGCCACCTCACCAGTGCTTGGATGTCTGATGACAGCGGCTTGCCCCAGCCAGGAACATTGTTCCCCTGGAACCTCTCCATTCGGCTTTGAAGTTCCCTCACTATGAGGATAACTTGGCTAAGAAGGGCATCACCAGCGCTGAGGGTCTCAGTGGGCTCAAGGAAGAGCTTTAGGACCAGCAAGATCTGAAAGATGGTCCCCCACTCAGCTCTGTTAATGGGGCTGCTGATCCTAATCTCCCCAAGCAAAGCCATCTCATGGATGGACTTCTGTTGGTCCGCCAGCCTCTCAAGCATCAGGTATGTGTAGTTCCACTGAGTCTCCACATCCTGCATGATTTTGTGCTGTGGGATGTTCAGTTCTGCTTGTTTGTCTGGCAGCATCTTGCCCCACTTGATGCTCCAATGGAAGTAGCCTGCCACCTTCCTGCATTTTGAAATGAGCTTGCTGGTGGTCTTGTTGGTGGTGCTAGCACTGTCACCAGCAACCCTATTCCCCTGCAAGGTGTCCCTGACAATGAGGTGGAACTTGTGTGCCATGCAATGAATTCCAACAAAGTTGACGTGACACACCACCTTGACCATATATTGGCCCCATTGTTGGTGACCATGAACCCATACATGAGCTCGCCCTGCCCAATGAGCCACCCCTGCACCAAGTGGTTCATGGCCTCCATTATCTCTGTTGCCATGTAGGACTCATTCATAACCTCAGCTTGAAGGAGAGCCCACCGACGGCCTGACTGTTTGCACCAGTGTCTTGTTGGGGAGAAGTACGCATGATCTCCACCCCAGCTGCACCAGATGTCCAAGGTGAAGTGTAAGGCTACCTGAGAACTTGCCTTGCACAGCTCCTCCCTCAAGTACTCCTTGCATGCCTCATACAGGGAGGCCTGTATCATGATGTATTCATCATCCTGCTGAAGGTAGTGTGTGCAGGTGCTTGGTATGATGAGGCCACAAGCGCCATAAGCCACCTGAATCCTGGATGCTGAACTAAGGCCATCCACAGCAAGCATCTCCCCAATTCTCTGGGTGATCTCTCTCGCCCTTGCAATGTGCCCCCCTTTCTGTCCACCTTTCCCTCACTGTTCCAAGGTGGCCTACCTCTGCTTTGAGGGGACAGGGCCTTTGGAGTGAGAGGGGGACTTTCCTTTAGGCATGTTTCCACTGGTTCCTGGTTAAGCAGGAGCAAGGGCAAGGGGGTGGTGACTATGGAGATGCATCAGCATCCCTGTGGTGCTTTCTCATGTGTTTTGTTCCCTTGTCCCAGCTGGTTTTGGCTTGGCAGTGTAGGCAGATAGCATATGTGGTATCATTTGCCAGCTCAAAATGATCCGAGACCACACTGCACACTCACTTCTGGGGTGTGGGTGCATGTGTGGATGCTGCAGTTTCCCCCTTCTCAGATGGCAGAAGCACAGCAGCAAGAGGAGTGGAATCAGCTGAGCTGCTTGCCTCCACACCCTCTACCTCAGCCTCCTCTGAAGTGCCTTCTGGGGAAGGAGGAAACTTGAGGTGTGTGGAGAACAAACTTCTGCACTAGTGGAGAAAAAACTCAGCTCATTCCCTCTCCTTCCCCAGAATTTTCCTTGCTATGGCACTGAGCTCCAGGTCCAGCTCCAGCTCTTCCTCTGGCACTGCAAGTCTCAGCATGGGAAGTGAAATGGGGGTGGAGAAGACTGTCATGCTGGGTCTGGTGCTGCTGCTTGTTGTCATGGTGGTGGTGGTGGGGTTATGGCTGTTTCTTTTGGAGGGGATGCAGTCTCAGGCACAGGCAGTGGTAGTGGCACTGCTCCCCTCTCCTTGCTGCTTGTGGAAGCCTCATCCCTGCTAGTTGTGGGAAAGAGGCTGAGTCTCAGTTTGCAGGGGGTGGGACTTACAGCTCTCCCTCTACCCCCTCTTCCACTCCTCCCTGAAGGCTTGCCAGGTACTTTTCCACCAAGGTTTATGGTGTGTTTCATAGTGTTTTCATGCTTTTATAAAAATATATAAATGTATCCACATTCCTATGTACATTCTCTAAGGTGTATATTCTGTGTCGCAAGGTATGAATGTATCTGTGTTCCTATATAAATTCTCTAAGGTGTGTAGTCTTCTATGCTGCAAGGTATAAATGTATAGAAATAAAATATAAATGTATCTCCCTTCCTATATAAATTAAATTCTATAGTGTAATATCTAATATAATTATACAATGAAAATAATAAATCAATTAATATAATAATAAAATAAAGGTGCTTAGAAGAAAGAAAAAGGTCATCTGGAATCCCTCTTGATAGGCTAGGTTGGCAAGTAGGAAATCATTCAAATAAATGCTAGTAGTAGCCTTCATTGTCTAATGTTCCTGAGCTGCTGGAACCTTGCTCAGTAACTGTCAGACCCCAAGGCAGAAAGCAGGCCAGATGAAACAATGTTGTTTTTTATGCTGTATTTCCATCCCTTTCCCAGAGCACTGGGATTGCGATGGACCTCAGAAAAGGATCACAGTCACTGGCCAGCTACACAGTCAATATGAGAGCAGTCCTTGCCCACTATTCCTACTTCCCCCCTCCCTCTCCTTACTTTCTGTTTTCCTGCAGGCAAGCCCAGTTTGAGCTTTGAAACTTGAAACATTTTGAAACGTTTCTATTGCCCTCATCTTGTTTCAAAGCTCTTTTGAAGTCCTTTGTTTCATTCAGATTTCCTTGTTTCAAGCTCAAAATTAGTTGAAGCTGTCAAAATGAGACAGCTGGTGAAATTTTGCATAGTTCTACCTTCCAGTACCTCTATTTCAGTTCTCATCCTTCATCTGTCCTACCTGCTTACATTAAAAACTCTTCTCTGTGGCTCTTTGTTTGTGTCAGGGAAACATTTAGTGAAATGGGGCCCCAGTCTTGCTTGAAGTCTCTAACTGCTAGTGCAGTACAATAACAATAATAATAAGGGCCTGGAAGGTAAAGAAGTGCATAAATAGGAGGATCTTCAGGGACTTTTACTTGGGAGAATATGTATTTTTCAGCATTTAAAATAAAATAGTTCTGATTAACATTTTGGAAGTTATTATCTTACAGAACACTCATAAAAATCTGAGTTATAATAAATACGTACAGCTAAGTGAAGTAGATATCACAGTAAGTAGGTATGAATTTACTGTGCTAATAAACAAGACTATGGATGTTGGCAGTGATGTTTATTTCATCAGAATCATTTATATGAGGCAAACTATTGGAATCATACTCTCAGAGAATTTAAATAGGACTGTTTAGAATACATCAAAATGTTAATAGTGCTTAAAAGAAAATATGCTTGATTTTAGAAGAGTTTTAGTATTATGAGTTATTAGTGAAATTTCCTTGACTATTCTTTTGAAATATTCCCCTACTTGCTGTTCAAATGAATGGATGCTGTTTTCTCCTAACTGAATAATAGGTCAATTGAGACCAAAAGTCTTCCAAACACATTTATGGTATCATGCAAAGCATTTTTTTTCTTTAAAGAAAAGTAAACTCTCGGAGGAGAGGGGGTGTCAGAAATTTTCTAGATCTGTATGTAAATGAAAAATATCAATTTAACGAGGGCAAAATAACTTCTGGATGGTGTTCTTGTTTTCTTGCAGATTCAATGCATAAACTTTTCTTGGTTTTCTGGTTTCATTGCTTTTCAATTTTGCAAATGATCCAGTGGCATTTTAAGACTGTGATTGCCTGTTTTGGAAGTGGTCCATCAACACCTTCAAGAAAGAGATTAAACTATTTGAGTTTGAAATTTTCAGGAGGTTGACACCATTAAGAGAGGAATAATTGGTAGAAAAAAATAGTACTAGAATGGTATGATTTATAGGGGAGCTTTTGGTCTTGTAGACTGCCCTTCTGAAAAAAAGATGGGGTAGTGCTGTACAAAATATGACAGATTCTAGGCTTCATTTACATGGATGCCTTCTGAAGTCAGGCAAATATATAGATGTATTTGGGGACTTAATTTATCCCATAGTCAAGCAAACACTAGAGCAAAGTATGGGACTTTAGTATTCAGTGGAAGATAATGTCATAGATCACCAGACTAGAGTTCTCTCTTTATCCATAATTTAGGTACAGGAGAGGCAAAAAGCAACATAAAATTATCTTCCTTATCCTGCCTCCCTATTCATATGATTCTGTTGATACTGCTCATAAAGATGTTGATTGTGGTGACTGTTTTTAAAATGTAAGTACTTATCATTGTTTAGATTAGATCAGTGATTTTCAACCTCTGGTCTGCAGACCCCACGGGGGTCCACAGACTATGCCTAGGGTCTGTGGAAGATGACTGTGATCAATCAAAGGTATGTGAATGCCCACACTTACAATTCAAAGGGGTTGAAACCTCCATTCATATTTTTTTTACAAAGGTCCTTAAATGAAAAAAGTTTGAAAACCATTGGGTTTGATTCAATGGGGTACTAAAACACAGCCTCAACCTGACCAGGTTCTGGTTTACTATAAGATAAAGAGGTGCTATATTATATTATAAGAATTTCCATTCTTCTGAACCTTTGCTCACAAAAGAACACTATGGGCATATCCAGATGAGCCTGCACATGCCTCTTACAGCATCTCAAACCCCTTTGAGACACTACAAGAGGCACATGTGGGAATGGGAAAAGATTCCCTGTGCTGCAAGTTTGCAGCACAGGGGCAAAATTTGACCCCTGGATCTCCAAGGGTCAAAAAACCCTCAGAGAAAAAAAGTGGGGCAGGCAACTGGAGGCTAGGTCCTCCACAGAGATGCTCTGGCTGTCAGCATCTCTATGGTTGGCCCTTGCCCTGGTGCTGAAGAACGCTGCCTGCCCATGCAGGGAGCTGGACCCAGGCTCCAGTGCTGGTAAGTAGGGAGTTGGTGGAGCTGGAGGAGCAGGGAGGGGACCATGAGGGGGACCCCTGCTGGCCCAGTCCACTCCCCCAGCCCCTCAATCCCTGCCCTGCCCAGCCCCATCCTCCGCCTGCTCCCTAAGCTCCCCCAATCTCTTCCCCACCCAGACCCACCCCCTGCCTGCCCCTCCAGCCTGTCCAATCCCTTCCCCACCCAGCCTGATTCCCCACCTGGCCCCCATCTCCCCCAATCTCTGACCTGCCTGATCCCCCTGATCGCTGCCTCCCCACCCCAGCATCCCCACAATTAAAACAAAAACAAACCCCACACTCACTAGCAGTACATCTGCCCATTGGGGTCACTGGGACCCCCCCAACACACAGCATGGGGTGGGTGACAGCCCCAGCAGCCCCATCCCCATCTACAGCCCCTGCTGCCCCCTGCTGCCCCAAGCTTCCTGGGGGGCCTCTGGCAGGAGGCCCTGAAGCCCCCACAGACCCTGCTCCTGTTGTGAGTAGAGACAATTTTTCTTAATTTAATTTTTTAAGTGCCAGAGGCTCGGGTGGCAGGGCAGCCATTGTGGGGCTGGGGGAGGGGATAGGCCTGGGTGGGGCAGCCATCGGGGGGCTGCAGGAACTGGTGGGGGGTGGGGCCAGGCAGGGCAGCAAGCCAGGGGCTGGGGGAGCAAGTGGGGTTGGGGCACATGGGCCCTGCAGGGAAGGGTGGTAGCCCCTGTGGGGGGGGCTGTAACCCCTGGTAAGGGGCAGCAAAATAAATAGGTATTTAGAATTAATTTTATTATGATGACAGAGACACTGCTAGGATTCAAATTTGCTTTAAAACTGTAGATATTTCAATAAAACATTGCCCAGCTGATTACTGTCTCTCTGTCTTTCACTCTCTCTCTCTCTCTCTATATATATATATATATATTGTGGTCTTCTGTTTTAATTGTGGAGGAACATAGATTTCAGGGTATTTTACAGCGTGACTGGGATTTTTTTATCATGGATTTTTTAGTTTTCAAACACCAGAATTCATGCTAGGGAGGCCAGTGGTGGGACCCTGCCTGTTCAGAGCTGGCACCTAGAACCCAGCTGGAGGTTTCACAGTTTCATAGTTCCATAGTAGCTAGGGTCAGGAGGGACCTGAGTAGATCATCTAGCCTGAACCCCTGCCACAGGCAGGAATGAATGCTGGGTTCACAAGACCCCAGGCAGGTGATCGTCCAACCTCCTCTTGAATTTGCCCAAGGTAGGAGTGAGGACCACTTCCCTGGGAAGTTGGTTCCAGATTTTGACCACCCTAACTGTAAAATATTGCCTTCTGATCTCCAACCTAAACCTATTCTCCATCAGCTTATGACTATTGCTCCTTGTCATCCCAGATGGTGCTGGGGAGAAAAGAGCTCTACCTATATGCTGTTGATCCCCCTTGATGAGCTTGTAGGCAGCCACCAGGTCCCCCCTCAGCCTCCTCTTGCTGAGGCTGAACAGGTTCAGGTCCTTCAGTCTCTCCTTGTATGGCCTGTCCTGCTGCCCTCTCACCAAGTGGGTGGCCCTCCTCTGATCCCTCTCCAGGTTGTCCACATCCCTTTTGAAGTGCGGTGCCCAGTACTGGACGCAGTACTCCAACTGCAGCCTGACCAAAGTCACATAGAGGGGAAGTATCACCTCTCTGGACCGGCTTGAGATGCACCTTTGAATGCATGACAAGGTGTGGCTGGCCTTGCTGGCTGCGGTTTGGCATTGGCAGCTCATGTTCATCTTGGAGTCAATAATGACTCCGAGATCTCTTTCCACCTCTGTGCTTTCAAGAAAGGAACTCCCCAGCCTGTATGTATGCTGTGGATTCCTTCTCCCAAGGTGCAGCACCCTGCATTTGTCTACGTTGAACCCCATCCTATTCTCATCTGCCCACTTTTGTAGTCTGTCTAAATCTAGTTGCAGCCTCTCTCTCCCTTCAAGTGTGTCCACCTTGCCCCACATCTTAGTGTCATCAGCAAACTTAGACAGCGTGCTTTCCACCCCCTCGTCCAAGTCTCTGATGAAGATGTTAAACAGTGAGGGCCTGGGGTACCCCACTGCTCACATCTCGCCAGGTTGAGTACAACCTGTCCACCACTACTGTCTGGGTGCACCCCATCAGCCAATTTTTTACCCATCCAACTGTCCAGGCATCAATGCCACAGTCACTTAATTTGTTGATGAGGATGGGGTGAGAGACAGTGTCAAAGGCTTTCTTAAAGTCCAGAAAGACTACATGCACGGCGTCACCATCATCCAAGGATTTCGTTACTTGGTCATAAAAGGCAATCAGGTTGGTCTGGCAGGACCTGCCTTTCGTGAAGCCATGTTGATTGCCCCTGAGCATGATCTACCCTGCAGGCCCCCCACAGATGTGCTCCTTGATGATTTTCTCAAAGATCTTCTCGAGCACCGAGGTGAGGCTTACAGGCCTATGGTTACTTGGGTCCTCCTTCCTCCCCTTCTTGAAAATTGGGACTACATTAGCCAGTTTCCAATCCCCCAGCACCTGGCCAGATGACCACAAATGCTCATACAGCCGGGCCAAGGGCTTCACGATGACCCCTGCTAGCTCCCTCAACACCCTTGGGTGAAGGGCATCTGGACCTGCAGATTTAAAAATGTCTAGCCCTTCCAGAAAATCGCTAACTACACCTGCGCTGACTGAAGGCTTGATAGAGCTATCCCCAAGATTGTCCCTACCTCTGGTAGGTGGGATATCCTGGTCCCTTTTCAAGAAAACAGACGCAAAGAAACTGTGAAAAATATCAGCTTTCTCATTTGGCGTAGCCACAAGATTACCATTTGAATCTTGCAGGGGTCCTACATTGCCTGATGCCCGCTTCTTGCTCCCAATGTACTTGAAAAAGGACTTTTTGTTGTTTTTAATCCTGGACACTAGCCTGAGTTCCATCTCTGCCTTGGCCTTCCTAATAGTCCTCCTACACTCCCGGGCCGAGGAGGAGTACTTCTCCTTGGTGATAGCTCCTCCCTTCCACTGGTTGTACACCCCCCTTTTAGTCCTCAGGCATTGCTGAATGCCCCTGCTGAGCCAAGGGGGTTTCTGACCACTCTTACCCCCCTTGCTTCTCTCAGGGACTGTTATCCTTTGGGCCTGGAAGATCACCCCCTTAAGGTTTGACCTTTCCTCATGGACTCCCATCTCCTCTACCTTCTGGGCCGTCAGTGCCTCCCCCAATAGTCTCCTAAGCTCATTGAAGTTGGCCCTTCTGAAGTCAAGGGCTTAAGCCTTGGTGTGAGCCCTAGATGTCCTGCGTCGGATAATGAAATCCAGCAGGTGATGATAGCTATTGCCCAGGTGGTCAAGGACGTGCAGTCCCCTCACCAGGTCATCCCCCGTGGCCAGGACCAGGTCCAGCAAGGCGTTACCCCTAGTGGGGCTGTGCACTTCCTGGATAAGGTGAAGGTCCTTTAATACAGCCAGGAACCTACGCGAGCTGTCTGGGTAGTTTAAGTCACCCATGACAATAACATCCCTTGACCTAACCGCCTCCATAAGCTGACTGGAGAAGTCCTGGTCCCCCTGGTTGGGTGGTCTGTAGTAGTCAACAAGGCAAACTAACATGTGAACAAGGCAAACTAACCAGACCACTAAGAAGACTATGTGGAAAGTAGATTCCCTCTCCCAGTTCAGAACACTGGTCCATACAGGGGCAGATGTAGGTAGCCTCTGATGGTATAGAAAAAAGGGAAGTAGGAAACAGAATGCATGAAATCAGTTGTGTATCAAGGCAAAAAGCCCTCTGCCCCCTGAAACAACTTGATGAAGCCTGGAGCATTAGGTATGTTTGACTATGTTAGGGACAATGCAGACAATTCTGTCCTACCGATTGCCCATGAAGGAAAAAGAATTCACAGCTTCAAAGGCCAGAAATGAGCACCTTAGCCATATACTTGGTTTCATATGGTGTCAAACTCCTCCCAGAAAGTGATTTAAAGCATATTTATTTTTAAAAGGCACACAATCTTGTTTGAAAGGCTTCTAGTGATGGAGAGTTCATTGCATCTCCTGATAAACAGGATAGCATCATGTTTCGCTTGCAAGGTTGAACCCCTCTCCACAATATCAGATCTATTTTCCATGTGCAAGTTCTGTACACAGTGATCAAGTCACCTCTCAACATTCTGTTTGATAAGCTGATTAAGTTAAGCTCCTTAAGCCTTAGTTGTAAAGCTTGTTTCCTCCCCTTGGATCATTTTGTGACCCTCCTTTGAACTTTCTCCAGTATTTCCTCATCCTTCTTGAAATGTGATCATCAGGAGTGGACGCAAGTGTTTCAGTAATGGTGATACCAATGAAAAGCACTTTCTTACTTCTACTTGATATTCCCTTTACAATATCTGTATTGGAGGTCATTAGCTCATTTTGCCATAGCACTACACTCTAGAGCACTCAGTGTTCCTTATTACCCCTAAATCCTTTTCCAAATTACAGATTTCTGAGACACTCTCTCAGATTGTAGATATACTTCTTGCTTTTCAGATGTATAACCTTGTATTTAGCTGTGTTAAAACATATTACTTTGGACAGTGACTATTTAAAGAAGCCGTTCAGATCACTCTGTAACAGTAAACTATTCCCCTCATTTACTACCCAACCAGCCTATATGTCACCTGCAGATTTTACCAGCCAAGATTTTATATCATCATTTTGATTTGTTGATACAAATATTAGAGTTGGACCAAGAACTGATCCCTTGGGGATGCCACTAAAATAAATCTTGCTTATTGATATTTTCCCTTTAATAACTACATGTCGGGGTTGCTCAGTGAACCAATTATTAATACAGCTAGCCTATGCCTCTTTAATTCCATATAATTTGAGCTTCTTAAAATCAAAATGTCATATTGTACTGTGTCAAATGACTTGGAAAAATCCCAGTATCAACCAGACCTGTTATCTAGTCAATAAGAAAACAAAAGGTGTATTTGACAAGACCCACCTTCAATGAAAACATGATGATTGGCATTCATTTAGCTTCTAATTATTCATAGATAGGACTCTGAATTAACTATTTTGTTATTCCACCTTGGATCATCATCAACTAGCTTACAGTTTCTTTAGTCTTTCCTTTCCCCTTTTAATTTTTTTTAACTCTACTGGCAGTCTTTCAAGCATATGGAATTCCCCCAGTTTTAAAAAAAAAAATTGTTTAAAAAATGATTTTAGGGGTGTAACTAGCAATTTTGGCATCCTGGGAAGAGATGCTATCAAGTGTCTTCTGCTCCCTTTCAGCACATTGGCCAAAAGGGAGAGGAGAGCTGTTCAGCAACATTTCTGTCAAGCAGCAGTAAAAGAGTAGGGGCCAAAGACTCAGTGTAGGGACCCTGGGGGCACCATTATGATGGTTCCTCTAAATTAGTGCCCTGCTCACCCATCCCTAATTATGCTGCTGGTGGTTCAGACAGCTCTTTGGTTAGCTCCTTTTTAGACCCCTTGTAAGCTATAGTGTGGGATTATTGAATTAAGTTCTGCATTTAATTTTAACCCACTATTATTTCAGCCTACATTATGCACTCTTAGAAGAGCAATTTATGAACACTGTTTTTCAATTACTGAAGATTTAGGTACACTGGCAAAAAAGATAAATGAAACAGGAACCATGGAAGCACATTTTGAAAGATGGTATTTTAACATAGTTTATACTGAGGCAATTTTCAGTTTTTTTAAGTTGGTGCCTGTATGCACATGGCAAGAACTTTGAATAGCCTTAGATATGAATCATCTGATATCCTACAACAGGAGCATTTTTATACACAACAGGTTTTGTCTCTTTATTCAAGAATCATAGGTATTTCAGTTGAAGCACTCACAGTAGCTTCCATTGCATTGCCTTTGCAGAAGGATCTGTGTGCTCCTCAGAACAGCACCAGAGATATCCTAAGTAAAGAAATCTACAGTTTACATACTGAGCAATGTTCTCTTGCAAAAACAACAATGAGCAAACAACAATTATTATCATTATTGGCAATCCCCTGCACTTGAGGATGATTGTCTTCTATGATTGTCTTATCTGTGGGTCCAAAGATGGCTGACAAGGCCAATCCAGGATCAGCTGGTTCTATTGCAATTTAGATGCATGTTTCTGTATGGGGTGGGTGGCTTTGGATTCCTGATTCAGTCTGTGATGCTGTTTCTACTAATCCTGCTTTTTCATCTCCTGTTGTTTGTCATGATGTTTCAAAGTACTGAGATCTTTGCAGAAAATTTGTTCTCCATTTGGGGTTCCAATGGGTTGATGTTGATGTTGCATTTTTTCAAGTTGGCCTTGAGGACATATTTGAACAATTTTCTTTGCCCTCCTCCTGAGCATACAACTTGACTGATCTAGGAGAATAAATCTTGTGGTGCAAATCTGGAGTCAGACCTCTGGATGATGTGGCCAGTCCAGCAAAGTTGACATTAAATGATCCTTGCCTTGATGCTCATGGTGTTTGTCTAAAAGAGGATGTTAATGTTGGTGCATTTGTCTACCCACTGGATTTGAAGGATCTTCCATAGGCAGCACTGATGGTGCTTCTCCAGCAACTTGAGGTGTCTCCTGTACATGCTCCATGTCTCAGCTCGCTACAATAAGGTAGGAATAACAACTCATTGGTAAACCATGAGCTTGGTTTTGAATCTGATGTCATGATCTTTGGACACCTGTTTCCTCAGGTGTCCAAAGGCTGCATTTACACATTTTCAGTGATATTGGATTTCTTGTCAATGCCAGTCTTCTGAGATAGATGGCTTCCAAGGTGTGGCAAAAACCATAAATCTGAATAACCAGAGCTGGAGACTGCTTGTTAAGGGCTTGTTGATGGAGGACATTAGTCTTCTGAATATTAAGTGTGAGTCTCAATTTCTCATATGCCTTGGTAAAGATATCAATGATTGCCTGAAGGTCTGCTTTTAGGTGAGCACACACAACAGCATCATCATGATGCTGGAGCTCAGTGATTGAGGCTGGGATGGTCTTCATTTTGGTTCAGAGCTGGCTGAGATAAAACAGCTTACTTAAACATCTTACCATCCATTTGTTTGTTTAGTTCCACTTCAACTGGAAGGTCGGTGGTGGTCAGATGTAGCACCCTGGCAAGGAATATTAAGAAGAGTGTTGAAGCAATGAGACAGCCTTGCTTAACTCCCATTTTAACAACAAAGGGACCTATGATAGTTCCATTACTGAGAACCATTGTTGTCATGGAGCAGGTGAAAAATGGTGACAAATTTCAGTGGGTATCTTCAGATCTTTCAATCTGTACCTCAGAAGGATCCTCCATGGTACTTCTCAGTTGACAGGGTTGAAGGCTTTTGAGAGGTCAAGGAAGGCCATGTAAAGAGGTTTATGTTGTTTCTGGCATTTTTCCTGCAGCTGGTGAGTACTGAAGATCATGTTGGTTGTGTCTCTTGATATCCTAAACCCATGCTGAGATTCTAGGAGGAGCTCTTCAGCAGGTAGGAGGAGACAATTCAAGAGCATTTTTGCAATGATCTTTCCTGTGGTGGACAGCATGGCAATCCCTCTGTAATTTCAATAGTTGGACCTGTCTCCTTTTTTGAAGACTGTCACAATCATGGTGTCCTTGAGGTTGTCTAGGATTTTCTCATCATTTCAGACCGTTAAGATGAAGGCATGGAGTTGTGATGTAAGCTCCTCTCCCTACTGCTTGAAGATTTCAGTATGGATTCCATCTGTTCCAGGTGCCTTGTCATTCTTCATCTGCTTGATGGCTTTTCTCCCTTTGTCAAGGGTTGGGAGGATTCTGGGATCATCTCTGATTTGGTGTTTTGGAATGGAATTGATAACACTCTCATCAACTACAGAGTCTCAAATGAGGTCTTCAAAAGGCTCCCCTTTCCTTGATCAGGTTGTCTCCATCCTTAGGTCTTAAGAGGGTTGGTCCCTGAGTGCTTGGACAGTAAATGGTTTTGGTGGCACTAAAAACCCCCACATGTATGTTGTAGATGTCAGCAAAATGTTGAATCTTCTTTGCCTCATCTTCCCACCATCCGTTCTGCATATCACAGGCCTTCCTTTGGATCTTTGCCTTGGCTTGTTAGTGATTCAGTTTCTTTTGCTTGAACTTGATGTTGCTCTGCCAAGCACAATAGGCCTTGTTCCTACAATTGATGAACACTTACATCTAGTCATTTTTATCAAACCAGTCTTGTTGGTTCCTGATAGTGAATCCAAGTGTCTCTCTGCAGGTCCTGATGATGATGGACTTGAAGGCACCCCAAGTGCTGCCACTATTCTCCCATTTTTGTTGACTGGAATTCAGCAGTTTTTTGTTGAGGCCCTGGTGGATGAAGAGGTCTCATTTGACCAATTAATCTATTAGACAAGGAAGTGAACTGCTTTCTGACTCTATCTATTATATGTACAGATTACATAGCAAGGCTTCCTTCTTTCTTGTGACAAGGTATTTAGCAGAATTGTCAGATTCCAATGAATCTGCAAGGGCTACACCATGAGCAGTTTGAGGCCATGAGTCCTTTTTCTATGGCCTCAAATTTGTGACCTCTGGGCTGTCAACTGTGTGCCTTAACGACCATGCCACCCAGCACCACCCCAACCCAAATCATGTTAAGGTTGGCCACCCCTGTCTTAGAATGGTGTGATACTTTTATAAGTTTTGTACTTGATTGTAAGTTTCTAGCTCTCACAGTTATGAAGAAATGCTTCCTTAGAAGCAGCTTCAGACTCTTCAGTCATACAGACTATATCACTTGTAATTAAATAATATTTTTGTTTTCATTGTCCTAAGAGTGAAATGTCCCTCAGTACAAATGAAGTTGTGAGATCTGCATGAGTCTGCAGATAGCCTGAAACTATGAGATCATGTCTAACCACAAGCTTACTGTGCTTGACAGCAGTGACCTTCCTGAACATCTTCACATGGTTGTTTTCTGAACTAGAAGCAATATAGCTATGTACATGTACCCCTTGGGGTAGGGTAATGAGCACTGCAAATTGGCAGTGACAGCCTATTCTTGTGCCAGTAGCCTACATGCATGTGAAAAAAAGCCACAAAACATTTTTAAAAGAAATATTTTATTTTGGTCAAAAATATCTCACTTTTTTGACAATTTTATCTCAAAACTCTCCCTTACATCTTTTCTTTTTACATTTTGCATCTGGCATTTTTCCAGTAGGTAAACAATGTAAAATGTGGGAAAGTGTGATACCTTCCTCCCCCCTCCCCAAAAAGAAATGCACAAGTTTGATATTTCTAAAAGTATTGTTTGAAATTTAAAACGACAGCAAATTGTGAGAGAAAAAGTGAAACATTTATCACCATTTTTTAAAATGTAGATCAGCCCTAGTAAATATGGATTAGAACATTTGCTTATAAGACTAAATAAAATAAATGTCAGAGGTCATTCTGACAATCTCCTGACCAGTTTTCAGTTGTCAGTTTTCTGCAGGAAGGGTGTCTTCAGCAGGGATTTGAGGAACAACATATTCTTTTCTGTTTCTGAAATGACAAACAAGGAGGTAGAATTCTACAGTATGTTAAAGAGGAAACAAATCCTAGCATTCAGAAAAATCTATCTAAACAAGCATTGTTGCTTCCTGTTCCAACGAAATAGTTGGTGTTTTATCATATTTATTGAAGTATTTTGTATCAACTTAAAAAGGTATAAAGTCCTCTCAGATTTCTTCACAGTACTTGTGGTCAGTCTTGCATGAAAAGGCCATTTGTTCTTCTCATATTAAAGCTTGTGCTTTCATGTAGTTCTGAGAATTTTCTATTGCTGTAAATTAATTTCACTTCATTAAGTAGAAGGGTCATAGAAAATGGAATAGTGTTTGGAGCCATAGAAGATTACTGGTTTGAGTAATGGTAAACTGGCACCTACCAGTTTGTTCTTCAATACTGGGAAGAAGCTACTTGCTGTTAAAGCTGTTTCATTAATCAGAAAATCCTACATATGTGAACTTTTACTTTAGAGAAGATAGAATTATTATTTGCATTTGATAACATTTTGTAGTCCAGAACACTAGATACTAGCCCCCTAGGGTGACTGTAGCACAAAGGTAAAGATTCAGTTTTCCATGTTGAATAGTTGTTAATTTCAGGTTAGTAACATTTATTCATAGACATCCACTCATTGAACACACATTGTATGTGTGTGGCTCGATTATAAAGAGCTGAATTCAAAGCACGGAGAAATTTATTATTTAGATATTAATTTGTGGGCTTATGTAAATTATTATTTCTTCTTCCAAATATTCATTAAAGCCATCACAATAGTTTTCTCCTAGAGGAAAAAATATAAGGACTACTGAAATATTCAATGTAAAATAGCTCACTGTAATATATTTCATATTTTTCTCACCTAGGCCTGATCCCATGAAGTCAATAGAAATATTCTGACTGACTTCAGTGGTTTTTAGAGAAAAATATTATAATGTACAAAGAACCTTGTGGTCAGATATTTAGCAGCTGCTTTAAGGTACATGGGGGCATAATAAATGGAAACTCCATCTTCCTTTTCTTCAGGAGTAGCTATTACTGTGGCTCTCATTAGCAGGAGAATACATTCAGAATTACAGTTTCATACATGATCCCCTTTCTCATTTTCCCACCACAGTCGTATCTGATCTGTATGTACTGTATACTTATAGTGGCACAATCATATAAAAATGGAAGTCTTGGTCTTGCAAACACATGTGTGAATCTTATGGGAGGATTTCAATGATTCAGATGACTTTAGTGTGATTTAGCGTGAACACTAGTGACCTTCAATTGGATTTAAAAACATTAAGTATTAAGATTTTGCCTCTTTCTTAGCAGCTACCTTTTTACTTAAAATAGGGCTGTCCAACTTAAAAGCAATTCGGGGCCACACACCACAGGAGCTGCACTAGCATGAGCCATGGGCTCCCAGGCCACACACCTGTCCCTGTTGCGCCACTCACTCAGACAACTGCTGAATCATACATGCCTGCACTCTCCGTCTATGCACTATGCATGCTGATGGCTGCTGCACTGCATGTGGGGGGCTTATCCCTTGCACTGTATGTGGTCCCATCGTCAGCTCCCTGGATCCAGACTCTCCACTGCACCGTGCCATGGGCTTTCCATGCACTGTAGACTGTGCTGCCCTAAGGCCTAGGATGGGAGCAGGAAGCACAAGCCTGGCGAGGAAACAGGGATCTGAGTGAACCTAGGTGCAATAGCAGCTGGATTGGTAAGACAGCAGTTGTCGGATGGGAGCCTGGAGGGCTTCACATTAACCCCTTGTGGGCTGTCTGTGGCCTTCAGGCCACCAGTTAGACAGCTCTGACTTAAAATATTTAAATAAAGTCTGTTTTCCCAGATTGCTGCTATTCCCAACATCGTTTTTTGGGGAGAAACTTGATTCTTATTCGTAATGTTTCATAAATGCTTAACTTAACTGAAATACATAGAGATATCTTATTAGCTCAGTTACTGAGCAGAAATCGGTAGTGAGCCCTGTGTCACAGTAGCAGAACTTTAATTAGTAGTATGGAGATTTTTTTCTTCTGTTCAGTGAATCAAGAGATCTCAAGCTGCACAAAGTGTGTCACTTCAGAATTGGATTTGAGAATCAATGCACACTGAAGTTAATCATCGATCACTAAGTGGAAGGAAAAGTATTCAAGATGTGTTAGTTAATTGAGTTTGGTAGTCACAGAGTGGATTCAGGGCTCCCTGAAGCCTGACACAGCCATGTGACATTCTAGCTGTTTTTAAATTACGTGAAGAAGAATATTTAAAACCCACTCTGGAGGTTATATTCAGCAAGCTGTTGCAACTTGGCTGAGTGTTGCAGTGGTTAAACTTTATATTGCAAGCAATATAATATAGTCAGTTATATATAACAGTCTCTGCTGGGTTTCCCTTAAAGGTTAGGATGGCGGCTCTAATTTGTGTTGCAGACTAAATTTGGTTTTATGTGTTCCCATGTGCACATAGCCTTTATTCAAAGGTTACATAAGTGGGCCCAGCTGCATGCAGAGCCATTCCCCCATCAGAGCAAGATGTCATAAAATGCCAGTTGTAACACCATGTGAATGCATTAAACCAGGGGTTTCAAACTCATTCGACTCTTCCAGATGGATCAGGAGTGTGCTAGGCTGGTGTGCAGGCCAGACTGGGACTGACCCCCTGTGCAGTGACCATGGCATCGCACTCAAGGACCAGCCCAAACACTGCACATGTGACACATGGGGACCTGGCACTGCAGGCGAGAGAGAGTCAGTTTGGCCTGCTGTGTGCAGCCTGTGCCACATGTTGCCTGCATGCCATGGGCAGCACATACCCCATGCTGTCCTCATGTGCTGTGGACAACTTACCCTGGGGCTGGCACATGTTGCATGTGGTCCATAGGGCTGGACTGGCAGCACACACTGCCTGGCATGGGACCTGGCTGCACACAAGGGGCTGGCATGGGACCTGTTTCATGCAGTGCCTTATTGGGCTGTCTCTTCATGCTGGTTCTGGCTCGGTCTGATCCAGAGTGGCCCTGGAGCTTGCACACAGGGCCAGTCTGGCAGGGCGAAGCATGCATCCCCATCTCAGCCCCCTCTGCCTTGTGCAGGGCATGAAGCACCAGGTCCAGCCTGTGGGTCTGTGTTTGATTAAAGTGATGGTAGGATACAGGATAGACATGAGTTTTGGCTCTAAACAGCAGATGCTGAGAAAGTTACATCCTCAAAGACTCGTTTGAATTTCTTATTACAGGCACTTTTAGAGAGAGAATGTTGTAGAAGAACTATTGATCTGCTGAAGGAGTAGGAGAGGAAAGAATTAGGCAGCACAGGAAAGGAAGGTGTATGAAAAAATAATTGCACTTCAAAAGGCTTATACTCATAAGAAAGTCCTATCAGTGGGCGCACCTACTTGTGTGCCTGACTGCGCAGTTGTAAAACAAGTACTAAATGACTGTGTAGTAAATGCCATTACTGTGCATTCCTGGTGGTGCACAGGTCATTTCTGACCCTACTGAACAGTATCAATAAGCTTGTTCCTACTTCTACTGTGCAGTAGCGTCGGTGTCATCATCCATGCCCTCTGATGTGATGTCACTGCAGTGATGAGCTACACTGCCATAACTCGTTGCTACAGTGATGTAGTATCCCTTGTACGCAAGCCCACTATGCAGGGATTAGAGGCAGTCTAATTCCATGGCTGGAATAACCAAAGCAGATGGGTAATGACTTCAGAGGAAACTAATAGCAACAAGTAACGTTTCTGTGCTAGTTTCTGAAGCCTATCTTCCTCTAGCATATATTGCCCAAGGGAAGCAGATAATACTAGCCTGCTATTGCCAGCTCATTTGGCTGATAGCTTTCTCTCTTTTACTTGTTCAGTACAACCAGTTGAGTTGAAAAAGGCAGGGAGAAATCAGCTGACTGAAAGCCAGATTAATAGAAAGGTGCTGAATGGAGCCAATGTAGAAGAACAGAGAACAATCAGAGGTTAGGGAAAGTGATGTTTGAGCACACTGTGTAAACTGCTGTGAGAGGAAATTTGCACAGAATTCAGTCATGTGCTGTCAAATTTGACATGGCTGACTGAGCTGGCAGAATGGGCTTTCATTGGCAAGTAACAAGTAAACCTACAGAGGGAATGATGACTTACCATTCTCTTCCCTTCCTCAGGAACTGGCACCTCTAAAGGAAAAACTCCTCTAGTCTAGGGATGGCCAAACAGTGCCTAAAAACAGCAGATATAAATCTTTGCACAGAACTGTATTCAGCGAGCCAACAATTTTCCTGAACACCAACAATAGAACATCACCACCAATTTAAAAAAAATAAAAAATTACATTTTAGCTAGTGTGTTTTGATAGGGTGGTAAATAAACTGCAGAATCTGATTATCTTTGCATAAGAGAACATTATTAGAATTATAATTAGAACTTTTGCGTGATCTTGCTAAGTAATTTACTTTTAAAGACAATTTGTAGCTTTAAAATTAAACTCAAAAACCAAAAGAACAAAGAAGAACAGGGGTTGGGGTTGTGGTTCTAAACATATGAAAAAATAATGATGGACATGATTGTCAAGTGCTTTGCATCTTGTTTACACCTGTACAAAGTATGTGTAACATTCTCATAACATTCTCATCTGGTATTTTGCGTTCACCTGCTGCAGAAGGGAGATATCAGACAGGGCAGAGGAAAATCAAATGTTGTGTAAACCAGTGATTTACACTGATTTACGAGCAAGCATCTAATCAGAAAATGCTATCTAAATGTGTATAACCCCAATTTAAATCAGTTGACATAATCAATGTAAACAATTTTATTTTTCAATTTACTTGTTAGCATAGTTGTTAATACAGATCAGTCCTCAATGATAGATAGCACACTTCTGTTCACAGAGAAACCAGAGCAGTGCTTTGCGTAGCTGTATCAATCGTGCATGTGGCCTTAGGCAGAATTCTGTTTGTAATCTGCGCATCAGTTTGTGATTCAGATACTTTTCTCTTCCTGCATTTACCTTTCCAAGATGTGGCATATGAATTGGAGAATAATATCACATTACCACTTGCTGACAAGTTGCATTTGCTGTGTTTAGAATGCATTTACAGCATTTCTTTTTTGTCTTGAAGTGGAAGCAGTGAATTGCTAAAAGAAATAAAGGAATCATTGGGAATTATGTGCATCTTTCAGGCTATTTCCAGATGGGGATTTGTATGTGAAGAAAAATATCTAATCTTTTTGACCCACGCCAATCTGTTTTCAGTACAGTAGCAATAATTCTCTCTTGTAA
Organism: Alligator mississippiensis; assembly: GCF_030867095.1. Lineage (NCBI taxonomy): Eukaryota > Metazoa > Chordata > Crocodylia > Alligatoridae > Alligator > Alligator mississippiensis. Next base: position 43,336,924 of record NC_081829.1, read on the forward strand.
GGTGAAATAATTTCAACAACCATTGAACAATCTAGTATCTTAATGGAGTTAGGTTGCCATTACATCTTTTTTCCCTTTATGTAGGTCAGGGGTTGGCAACCACTGGCACATGTGCCAAGCATGGCATGTGAGGCCATTTTGGTTGGCACACCATGGCCAGCCCCAGCTCTGGGTAGCTGCTGCCAGTGATGGAGCCCGCGCTTATCCCAGCAGGGCTTGCAGCTTCCCACCTGCCTGCTGGGAGCAGCTCGAGCTCCCAGCTGGCAGCAGGTACCCAGAGCCAGGGCCGGCTGCAGCCAGGAGGCTCCAAACAGCTACACCGGGATCCAGAGCATCAGCTCTGGACCAGCGTGTGCACCCGTGTGTCAGAGCGGGCAGTGGGGGAGGGGCCTGAGGCAGTGCAGCCCCGGTCTCTCCCCTGCTTCCAGCACAGAGATAGTGACTGGGCTCCGGAGCCCAGCTCAGCTGTTTGCAGGCAGCCTGGGCTCTGGGTAGCTGCAGCAAGCAGTGGGCAGGCTGAAAACAGCTGCGCCAGGCTCCACAGCTCCAGCATCAGCTCCATGCTGGTGGCAACTGCACGGGCATCTCAGAGCAGACAGAGGGGCAGCTCAGCCTGCCCCGAGGTGTGCGCAGTCACCGCCAGCATGAAGCTGATGCCAGAGCTGTGGAGTCCGGCACAGCTGTTTGCAGCCTGCCTGCTGCTTGCTGCAGCTTCCCAGAGCCCAGGCTGGCTACAAACAGCTGAGCTGGGCTCTGGAGCCCAGTCACCATCTCTGTGCTGGGAGCTGGGGAGAAACCAGGGCTGCACTCCCCCACTGCCTGGTCTGATGTACGGGTGCAAGCATAGGTACAGAGCTGATGCTGGGGCTCTGGAGCCTGGCACAGCTGTTTGCAGCCTCCTGGCTGCAGCCAGCCCTGGATCTGAGTAGCTGCTGCCAGCCGGGAGCCCAGGCTGCTCCCAGCACATAGCTGAGATGCTGCAAGCCCTGTTGGGAGCAGCCCAGGCTCCAGCAGCTACCCAGAGCCAGGGTAGCTGCTGACAGTCACAGAGCGTAGGCTGGGGGTCAGGGGCTTTGGGTGGGGGGCAAGGGGTGGCAGGGCTGGGGGCAAGGGGTAGCAGGGCTGGGGAGAAGGGGCTTTGGGTGGGGGGCATAGGGAAGCAGGGCAGGTGGCAGGGGCTTTGGGTGGAGGGCAAGGGGCACAAGCAGGGTATCCTGCAATGTACCCCCTGCCCTCATTTTGTTTTTCTGGCATGCCAGCACTCCAGCACTTTCCAAGGTAGGCATTGTGGTGTTTTTCAGCTCTCTGGCCAAAAAACATTGCCTAACCCCAATGTAGGGTTTTGCTAAAGAACATGTGTTTAAACCAGGTCATACTTCAGTGTTAGTCTTGTGTCATAGCATTAAACTTCATGCCTAAACACACATGAGTTTGTTTAGGCATGAAATTACATACCTGGGTTTAATTGCTTTCTTTATATCCTGTTTCAGATTTCCAAACTTGCATATCTTTTACTAGATTGTCTTTCCATCCTGGCAGGCAACTTGAAACCTGCTTTGTTGGTAATAATCAGCAAAGAGTTCATCCTGGGCAAAAAGAGAGAGGGCAGGGTGCAGATAAATCTATTTAAGTTGCACAGTGGACAGTGATACACTTAATTCTGTAGTACAGTTTAATTCACATTGTTTGGGAGGTGTTTTTTGGGTTTTTTGAGTTTTTTATTTTTCCTTTTTTTCATTTTTTGGCAATCTCCCCAAGTTGCTTTAGAATCTATTATTTTGTTGTCTGCTCATAGTTTCTTTTGTGGAAATCAAAAGCATTTCAAGTCTCAGTTGGTATAGGCTTCCAGTAGCTAAAGCACAAAGTATTTGAACATTCCTTTGTCCTTACATGCTTTTGTTTGCTTTTTGCTATAGTAAATGGACATACTAAATGACTTAAACTATAGCTCATGAATTTAGGCAAGTGATGGGAAGCAACATCACTGAGTGGTGTTAAAGTGCTTTTATTAAATGTATGTTATTGTTTAGTTTGTCTTGTGAGGTAGGTGCAGCTGAGTTTTATACTGCAGCATCCTGCATTTGAAGATTATTATGGTCTAGGCCCTGTGTCAGATATTTTAGCACAGCAAGCCATCAGAATGATTGGCTGCTTTTTGAATTGCCACATGCTGTTTTCCAGCAAGTTGTCAGTATAAACAATGCAGACATCAGCTACTGTGGCCAGTGCTGAAACACCAATCACAACAGATTCCTCCACCTCTTATTTCATATTTAGTCCATGTTGGTGGCTGTACACTAAGGACTCGAACAATAAAAGCTGTATTTAAAAAGATGAATAGTGAAATTATTAAACCTGTGCTGTAGATATACCGGAGACAAAAGTTTTTAAAAAGTCTTGGAGATGAGCATATTTTCCTTGTTTTTTATTGTCTTCTGTCTTTCAAATTTTAGTCCTTACTTAGGAATGAGAACAGAGCAGCCTGTAGTAGAATAATCACAGCTGAGGGGTTGTCTAATTGTAAAGCTGAGAGCCACTTGTTGGACAAGAGGTTAGTAGCATAGATTAGTCCTCCATTCTTCTGCAGCAGGCATTTTGTTCCAGAGAATGCTATTGCATTTGAATACTGGTAGGGATTTTTTTTTTATTTTGGTTAAATATAAGAATATATCTGCATAATCTGCATGGGGATACAGTGTGAACTAAACACATTAAGTTGCTTTCTTAAGTTTGGAAAGTAAATGTTATACATATCACAGTACAATATTATATATTATATACTATACATTATAGTGTGGGAACACACACACACATCCTTATAACTAATATTTATATATTATATAAATAATATATACCTTATGCTGTGATTTTCAAATTATATGTAGAGTGTCTGTGTGTATACATACACGTATTCATACATACACACACACCGAGTTTTAAAAGACATACATTGATTATACATTTATGCCTACGTATAAATTTATACAGATATACAACACATATATACATATAAACCTTACCTTGTATATGGTGTGTGGTTCTTTATAAGTATGATACTAAGCTCTTAGCCAGATTGTTTTTTTCTATTATTGCCTGATATAGGCTTTGCAATATACCAATATATTCAGACAGGAGAGTGATTGGCTTTGCGTATGCATATGCAATAGACTTGATTGATTTTTTTTTTTTTTTTAAGGCAAAGAAGACCAGTATTGTTAAAGGGACTCCTGAACAGGGATACTAAGCGATACAACAAAAATTCATGCCTGGCTATTATAACTTTCTGGGTCCTGCCATGCAACATGTTTTACTTTAGGTGTGCCCAGCTGTGGGACAAGAAATCATGGGAACCAGCAGCAATACAATTTCCAAATACAGGCTCCTGGCAAACTGTCTATGGGGCTGTCAGTTTTGAAGAGGTCAGACATCTTTTCTGTACACTAGTGCTGTTGAATACCAAACAGTGCTGTATATCACATGTCAGGGTATCTTGTGATAGTTTGTCACAAGTTAATAGGAATTGATTCATAATATTTGTATTAGAGACAATTCTTTGAGGCTGCAGCCAAGATTAGAGCATCACTACAGAAGCTGCTTGTACAGAGAAAAAGTAAATGTGAAAGCATCTGCACTAACAGTTATATAATTGAAACAGACAAAACAGAAAGCAGGTTGGGAAAAGGAAATATTAATATAAAGAAAGCAGGCACAGAAAATGAGTAAATTGTAATGTCCAAAGGTCTTACATGTAAGTGGGCAATGGCTATGTCTACACATGATGCTACATCGCCGTAGTAGTGCAGTACGGCTATATAGCATCTGCTAGCATCCACATGTGACAAGCAGCTACTTCTCCGTAGCAATGCATTCCCCCAGCGCACATGCTGCTACAGCAAAGTAGCTGATAAAAATAACTGTGCCGCGTGTACAGTGCAGTATGGGCTGTTACTTCACCAAAAGGAAGTACTAAATCACAGTGCAGTAACAACATTGCCATAGGAATCATGGAGTCACAGACATAGAACTGTGCTATCTTTGACCTGTTCTCACAGATATGGGAGTTCTCACCTACCCTTCTGTCATCTCTAGCTTACTTTCTCTGAAAGCTACTTGCTTATACCCAGACTTTTAGCTCTAAGCTCCAGACCCATAAGAGCAAAGTATACACTGCCACACTAGCACTCAACTGAAAACAGTCAAGCCACAAGCTTAATATTATCTGCAGGCATGACACAAGAGGAGATATTTTGTAAGTGGAGACTTACTGAAAGTCAAGATTTATTTTCATTTTGAGTGCTTCAGTAAAGAATGGTATAAAGTACACAGATACATGTGGCTATACAAGACAAGGTAGCCTCAACATAGTAATAGTTTTTAAAGGCACTGTCAAACTAGATAGTTGTCTAAGAGCATTAACATTAGGAGCCTCTAGTACTTCAACAGTCTCATCTCTAAATACACATGCTACTTTTTTTTTATCTTTGAAGATAAAGCAACACATTCTCCTTTGTAATCTGCTCCCTTTGGGCAGTTCTACATAGCATGGGTTTTAATTCTCATTAAATTAAATAGGATTATAAAATTTAAACTTGTTCATTTTGGAGTGTTGCATCTGTGTTTACATGCACTAGGTTTTCAAATGAATTAAGCCTTGGAGCATTGCATCTGTGTTTACGTGCACTAGGTTTTTGAACAAATTAAGCTGGGTCCCTGGCCAGCACTGCAGGAGACCAGGATGGTCCAGCGCTGCCCCCCTGTCCCAGGGCTCCCCACCCACCCCATACCCATGCCCTGCCAAGCAACTGTGGAAGCAGGGAGCTGGCAAACCACACAAGAAAAAAAAAAAGTGGAAGAAATTCAAAAGTGAAAGCAATTCGAAGAGGTGAACCAGTGCCATCTGGTGGACAAAGAGGCTCATTACATTTCTTTGAGCGCCTTTGTGTTTGTGTGCAATAAATCCATAGACACAACACTTTAATTCCTATCAAGCCAAACTAAACTATGTCTGAGAAGTTTTAGTTTAATGTACCAGAAAGATTTTTAAAGTGTCCAGAAAACCCGCTTGTGCAAAGTCATGCAGTTGCAGTGCAAGAAAAGGCAAAAAATGTGACCTGTACAAAGGCCCTTTATGGTGTTCAAGTCAAGGAGGGAATCTTGATTTTTGGGAGGAGAGATGGTTTCTGATTAAGGTATTGAACTGGGAGACTGGAGTTCAAATTCCTATACTTTTGCTTCCCATGTGACTTTGGCAAAGACTCAGGGACAAATCCAAAAAAGAAAGGAATTTTGGGTGGATTTTAGGTACCAAGTTACAAAATTGAGATGTAGACAACCTCAGTGATCACCTTACCATAGAAATATCCAATATTTACTAGATATATCCCTCTTTGGCCTGATTGTTCTTTAAGTGCCCACTTTTCTGATTCTGTGCAGCCCAGGACTGTCCCAGGCTAAACCCAGTTCTTGCCTAAGCCAAATAGGGATCCAGAAACTAAAAAAAGCAGTGTCTAAATCCTATGAAGATCCTGATCTCTGAGCACACTTAATGCAAACTGAAAGATTAGGCCCCTCACAAAATGCAGTCATAGATACTTTAAAAACACACAAAACAACAAAAAACACTTGCTGAAGAAGGAGGAAGAAGAGATGGTGCTACCTCTGGCCACCTTTTATATAAGTCTGGTGGCAAAAGGTCTAGTCTAGTACTTGGGAGAACCTCTTCAGCTTTTCAGGTCCACACTTCTATCTCCCAAGACATGTTCTTGACATGCAGCTGTAGGATAGATGCCTGCGTGACCTAGTGTTGTTTAGAGGATCTGCTGTACTGGGAAAAGTACTTGGTTTCTGGTGTCTACTTTTGTGTATTATATTAAAGAGCCATTAGGAAAAAATACTTTGATTAGGGATTAAAATATTGCCAGACTGCCTCACTGCCCTGAGCTCATTTCCCTACAGGCAGTGGCAATGTGGATGTCGGCTTCAGATCACCTGGTCTGCCAGGAAGCTGGTCTTATGTTTCTCACCTGCTATGACTTTGATGATATATTGCTGGAGGCAATGTCCAAAGTGATCCTACCAGATCTCAATCCCTGTTTTCTTCTGTGGGGCTCCAAACCTCCCCTTTACCTCACCCTAGCCTCTCCAGATGGCACTCATAGTTCTCTGCAGTCAGATCTTAGTGCTGCCTGTTGGTCTACTGTTCTGCCCTCAGCCACTAGGGTGACTGTTGGCTTAAGTTAGGCGCATACTAGGCCTGTGCGAATAGGGAACTATTTGATACTATTAGGAGGCTAGACGAACATCTTGCTGGGGTCATTTGACCCCGGTACTCTTTCCTGCCATGGCAGGGGTTCGGACTTGATGATCTGCTCAGGTCCCTTCTGACCCTACCAACTATTAAACTATGATACAGTATAATGGGGAATCAATTAAATATCTATAACTTTCTTGTCTTTTGACTGATTCAAATGAAACTTGCAGGGATGGTAGCCTCTGCTGAGAGCATGATGAGCGCTATGTTTCAAAGTGATAGACTTAGGGGTTTCAGGGAAACTACACTTCAAATTCCTGAAAGCAAAACTCATGTCAAGTGTGTGTGTTAAGCCACAGTGGGGTCAAAACTGCAGGCATGCTAGCCCCTACTGAGACCACAAAGTCTGACAAGTTTCAAGGAGATAGATGCAGGGGTTTGGGGGAAATTGTACCTCAAGCTGCAGACAAGCAAAACTCATGACATGGGTGACACTGTGTGTGTTAAGGCACAGCATGGTGAAAGCTGCAGGCCTGCTAGCCCCTGCTGAGGCCATGAAGTCTGCCAGCTTTCCAGGAGATAGGTGCAGTGGGCTTCTGGGTTCTGGGGCTCTGCACCTCTAGCTGCTGACAGGCAAAACTCGTGACATGGGTGCTTGTGTAACTGTGTCTGTCTTGGGGCATGGGGGTGGGGGTGCAGGCCTGGTTGCTAGGCCCTGCTATGGCCACAAAGCCTGTCAGCTGTTAAAGAGATAGGTGCAGGGGGGTTCTGGGGCCTGCACTCCTAGCTGCTGACAGGCAAAACTTCCCAGGGAGCTTGTGCAACTGACTGTCTCTGTCTTGGGGCAGAATGAGTTCCTGGCCTACAGTAGCTACCCCCCCCCCCCCCCCCCCCGCTGCTGTGCCCTAAGACAGTTGCATAAGCACCCATGAAAAGAGTTTTGCCTGTCAGCAGCCAGAGGTGCAGGGCCCCAGAACCCAGACGCCCCTGCACCTATCTCCTTGACAACTGGCAGGCTTCGTGGCCTCAGGGGGCTAGCTGGCCTGCAGCTTTCACCCTGCTGCATCTTAACACAGTGTCACCCATGTCACGAGTTTTGCTTGTCTGCAGCTTGAGGTACAGTTTCCCCCAAACCCCTGCACCTATCTCCTTGAAACTTTTTAGGCTTTGTGGCCTCTATAGGGACTACCACAATTTTCACCCCACTGTGGCTTAACATACACATGTGACATGAGTTTTGCTTTGAGGACTTTGAGGTGCAGTTTCCCAGAAACCACTGCACCTATCACCTTGAAATGTGGCACACATCATGCTCTCAGCAGAGGCTATCATCCCAGAAAATTTCATCTGAATCATCCAACAGACAACAAAGTTATAGATATTTAATTGATTCCCCATTTTACCCTATGGTCGAATCGCTGAATCTTTTCTGAATCTTTTCTGAAACAGCAATTCTTCTGGCCTTTCTCCTGGATCCTCAGCTGTCACTGCACTTCAGAAATTATCAGAATCCTTGTGTGGGCAGACCTCTGCCTGTCTCCTTCTCTGCGTCATACTCACAGTGTTTCTCCGGCAGAGTTTGCAACACTTGCCTGCCCGGATGCTTAGCCACTCATCTCTCTGCAGCTCGCAGGGAACTGACCCCCTTCCGCCCCTCTTCAGGGCCAAAAATACCTCTGAGCAGCTTCCCTCCTCCAATCTGGAGTGAGATGCTGATCTGGAAGTGGGGTGACTGCTTCTCTTCCCTTCCGGTCTCCAGCTGGAGCCCCGCCGGCCATCCATGTTGTAAGTGTTGCTTGCTTTCACTTTTCCTGTCTGTAGCTGCCGGCTGCTTTTCTTCTCCTGACCTTCCCTGCCCAGCATGTAAGGCAACTCAGGGCTTTTGTTTACCCTTTGTCACTCCTTCACAGGAGACATTAAGGGCCGATTCAGAGATTCGGCCATAGGCTATACAGGTTTCCCTTACATAAAGTAAACCTACTTTATAATGTAACAAATAGGGATAGGTTCCCAAGGTGGTGAGGGAGGGAAGGAGTGAGGCTGGGACTAGGAAAAGGGTGGGGGCAGGGGTGCTGTTCCTGGGGCTACACCATGCTCTGCCTGTCCCCACTCACTCCGGCTCCTGGGCTGCATCATGCTGTGGTGCAGGAAGCTGGTGCTGGCTGCTCTCAGGCCCACTGCAGCAGAGGCTGGGGGGAGTGGCAGCAAGTGGAGCCCCAGGCAGCGTGGGACATGGCACAGCTTGTCTGCATTCACCCTAGCCCCCACTGCAGTGGCCCTGGGAGCGACTGGTGACAACTGCAATGAGAACTGTCAGTGGGTGAGGGGGTGCACCTCTTGCTGCTCCGTGCCCCTCAGGAAGGCTGCAGGGCTGTGTTGGACTCTTCCTGGGGATGCATGCCCCTGGATCTTCATGCAGGATGACAGCAGGCTGTTGCTGCAGGCTGGTGGCGGCACCAGGCTGAATCTTCCTGGCACTCAGGGCAGGCATGCTGAGTGCCGGGAACAACCTAGTGCCACCGCCAGCCCCAGCTTGCAGAGGCAGGCTGCTGTCATCCCGTGCACTGGAAGAGCCCTACTTAGCCCCCTCAGCCTGCAGCCCTCCTGGGGAGCATGGAGCAGCAAGAGGAGCACCCCGCTCCTTCCCCCACACCCAATGATGGTTCTCCTTGCAGCTGGCTCCGGTTGGTCCTGGGGCTGCTGCAGCGGGGGCAAGGGTGAGTGCAGACAAGCCGCACCACCTCCCACACCATCCAGGGCTCTGCTTGCTGCCAGTCCCCCCAGCCCTTGCTGCAGTGGTCCCGGGAGCAGCTGACACCAGCTGCTTGCACCATGGTGCAGCCCAGAAGCTGGAGTGAGTGAGGACAGGCAGAGCCCAGGGATGGTGGGACAGGTGGAGCACAGTGCAGCCCTGGGAATGGCACCCCTCTTCCTATCCCTTCCCTAGTCCTGGCCTCACTCCCTCCTTCCCTCACCACCTAGAAATGTATCCCTATCTGTTAGGGCTGTCCAAAGCTTTGGTTTACAGTTCAGTGGAATCTCCAAATCTGAATCAACTGAATCGAGTCAGGATATATATGGTCTGTGAATAGATTTAGGATGAAAATTAGAAGAATGTTTCTTACATGTCAGAAAAGTGACATTTTGAAATAGCCTCCCAACAGGAATAACAATAAGAAAAAATATTTAACTAAATTTAGCTTGATTGGTTTAGGAAAGGGATTACATGATGTGGTTGCCTGTGACAGCAAGGGGCTAGACATGATGACTTAGAAGTTTTCTTCCAACCTTACGTTCCTGAAAATGGACAATGTATAAAACCCAACAGCAGGAGCAGTCTGGCAGAACTGTCAGGTTTGACAATAAAAGCACAATACATTTAAACTACTGCAGATTGCAGCAGGACTGCTAGAGTTAATATTGAGGTGACATTTCTATTGGAAACTCAGACATTGAGGTTTACTATCTCAGCCATTCCAAACTGCATAATATAATAATATATATTCTTGTGTCAACATTGTTCTTTAGCTTAAACATTTATTTCCCCTCACTTCTGCATAATACTCCTGATGTACTTTTATAGAACTGTTCCTCTCAGCTTTTACTTTGCAAGCTAAATAATTTAGGCCCTTCTAGGAGTTGTCTATTCCATGAGACTGGTGTGTTCCTGCTAGGCTGTTCCCAAGCACACTCCACCAAGGGCATTCTTCAGACCTGGAAATACATCAGTGAAAATGCTCCAAGGCATCCCTCTGCAGCTGCTCTTGAAACCTTGTTCTCCAGAGTGCTTGAGTGGGTCTTTAGTGTGTGAGTGGGAGAGGCTGTGCTTAGGAACAGCATAGTAGGAGCATCCCACTGCTGGGGGGTAGATAAGCCCTTAATATCCTCTTATAAAATATACTTTCCATTTTTTGATTATCCTAGTAGTCCTTCTCTGTACCCAGTCCAGTTCAATGAGTCAGAAAGGCAAATAGGATGTTAGGAATTACTAAGAAGGGGATGAAAGCAAACAGAAATATTATTTTGCTACAACATAAGTTTACAATATGGTCACACCTTGAATAGTGTGCTCAGTTCTGGTCCCTCCACCCACCCATAACCACTTCCAAAAGGATATAATAGAGCTGAAAAAAGCACAGAGAAGGATAAAAAGGATGATCAAGGGCATTGAAGGGATTTCATATGAAAATAAACTATATAGGGCAGGATTGAAAAAGAAGACAGTGGAGGAATGATGCAATAGAAGTCTATGAAATAATAATCGGGGTGGGTGAAAACAAATAGGGATTTACTATTTACCACCTCTCACAATACTAGAACTAGGGGACAGGAAAGGAAAATGTTAGGAAGCTGGTTTAAAACTAACGAATTCTTTTTCATACAGCATGTAATTAATTTGTGGTATAAGTAATTTCTGGTGTAAGCAAGATGTGGTAGAGATGGACAATTTAACCAGGTTCAAAAGAAGATTAGACAAATTCATACAGGTCTGCTACAACCTCCAAATGAGGACTCCCTACATCTCTAAATGCTGCCTAAGTTCTTTTCCTGTAGGTACTCCTCTTGATCAACATTTCAGCATTCTATAACCACTTACAAATCTACTCCTGAGAGTATATGGCAACTCCCACAACAACCTCAATAGAACCCTTTTTACTGATCCAGATCATTAACGTATAGTGCTATTCTGCAACTTTATTTCTAGCTTTCCTGAACACTACATGACTTTCAGTATTTGTGTTTCAGTTATGATCGCTAATCCAACACATTCCAGTTATCCCTGTAATATCTTTTTTTCTCACATCATGGACCAGTAGTTTGATTTCCTCCATTTTATTGTTCATGTCTCCTGACTTACTGTTCAGATGTTTCATTTGTTTCCTACTGAATGACCTTAGTTACCAAAACAGATTAGATATGGTACTTTCACTAACTTTATTGCCTAGCTGGTTACTCATCTCATGAATCATAGTACTTTCTTTATCTGTCATCTTGCTGTCTGGCTTATTAGTTCTTTGTTGTGTCCTCATTTGCCTGATTGTTTTCTTTCTCCATATTAAAACAAGGTAAAGAGAATATGATTCTCTCTGAGTCTTCTGATCCATTTATTAAAAATCTTATCATTCACACCAGTCTTAATCCCAGAGGTCCAATATCCCAGGTACTCAAGGAGAGTCCATCCACTGGGAATATTCATCTTTCTGTGAATGCTTCATAGATTTCATAGACTTGATAGACATTAGGGCTGGAAGAGACTTTGTAAGATCCAGCCCCCAGCCCAAAGGACAGGCAGTCAGCAGGGGTTAAAAGAGCCCAACAAGATAGGCTCCCAAGTGTTTCTTAAAGGAATCCAGGGTAGGTGCCTGTACCACCTCTTGGGGGAGTCTATTCCAGGCCCTGGGGACTTGGACAGTATTTTTTCCCCCTTATGTCTGGCCTAAAATGCTCTTCTAAGAGTTTGTGACCATTGGACCTAGTCTTCCCATGGGGTGCCCTGGTGAACAGATGTTCTCCCAGTTCCTGGTGCACACTCCTTATATACTTATAGGCTGCCACCAAGTCACCCCTGAGCCTACACTTTTCCAGGCTGAAGAGTGCCGTGTCTCTCAGCCTCTCCTCATAAGGCCTTCATTGTGATGGCAAACAAGGTTCCTTGGGTGAATCTGATATCTTCTATTAGACCAACTCAAATAGTTGGAAAAATTCTTCTTTGCAAGGTTTGGATAAAAATACCCTTCATCAGGCTGAGGCAGCATCTTCAGGAACATCCCAAAACCTTCCTCATGACAGCAATCCTTGGGACATCTGATATCTTCAGTAGTTTTTCATGCTTTTATTCTCCTTCTGTAGGTACTGAAGTGATTCCAAAAAAGACTGCCTGAAGCTCCACTTCTTAAGAGGATTTTCTCCACCATGGCATAGGCAATTTTGTTGAAGTAGAAAACTGACAGTGTTGTCTCAGCATGAAGAATGACCTACACAATTTTTGTGGCTCCAGTCATGTTCTTTTTCAGTATGAAATACATATCTCTTTTCCTGTTTCTGGAAAACTGCATAGCCTTCTGTTCTCTGAATCTGCTTTAGTAACAGGCCAATTTATTCTTTTGTCAGTCACAAGAACCTACTTCCTTCTGGAATGAGCTTTAGAATCCATTCTTCTTCTTTTTATCTTCAGATCATTATTTCATGATCTTCTGGATATTTTCTTCATTTTTCCTTGACATAGGGTCCCTGGCTGTCTCCATTTACTGTTCTTGCAGGACTGGCTGTTTCTCTTTCACTTCTTGTTTCTACATCTACTGTTTCTGTCAGTTTCTTTTGAGTTCTCCATTGTAGTAAACTTGGTTTGCAGTTCAGTTTTCCTATACTCACTGTTCTCTTCTTCTGCCTTGTCCTGGTTACATGCTTCCATGGTTCACTTTTTCTAGTTTAGATGTCTGCTTTTTGTTCAGGAGGTGTGTGCAAATTTTGAGTTACCAACAGCCTTTTTTCTCCTCTTCTCTCCTCCACAGTCTTGAACTCCCTGTCTCTCACCTGTTGTTTCCCATTCCCTCAGATCTTCACTGCCATGCATTTGCATTTTCAAAGACCTGCATTTTGCATATTGCCTTCCATTCTACCCAAGAGAGCACACAAACACCAACAGACTCTCCCTATTCCTGAAGAAGGGTGTTTGTGCCTGAAAGTTTGCAAAGAACATTTATTCCAAATATGTAGTTGGTCTAAAAAAGATATCACATCTACCCAAAGAACCTTATTTGTCATTTAACTCCATAACTGTCTTTAACCCTTTCTGAACTCTGTAAGTATGCCCAGTTGAATCCCTAGTTCTAGCATTTTCTTATTCTATCAGAGACTACTTCACATATAAATACAGAAGCACAAAGGCTAGAGACACACATTCAAAAAGCCTGAGCCTGAATTGATTCAATCTTTGCAGGTTAGTTTAATCTTCCTAGGCTGAACTGATCTGTAACTGGATAGACATTCCCTCTGGACTGAGGAAATGCAGGCACATGCCTGCAGTGGCTCAAGATAGAAGTCAGGGGGCACTAGAGCAGCCCTCCCTTCCCTTCTATAGAGGTTTGCTGAAGGGACCTGTTGGTTTTAGATGGTTTCTTCTGGTCTCCTCCATTGTATTTTTTTGTATCAGAAATTTTTCAAATTTTAAGTCTACTTTGCATTACATCTACATCTTTTCTGCTGAACACAACTAAGTATGACTTACCATGGACTCTGTTTGGGCCCCCGTTTGTTTGTACAAGTAGCCACTTGTGCTTCAGGAGAGAGAATTTTTTTTCTCTTCTGGAAAAGAGGCCCCAGCAGGATGTTCTGATTAGGAAAGGGTGAAAACCCCACCCTGCCTGCACCATCCCAGGCTTTTCCCTGGTTGCTGCTTAAGGGACAGGAGAGTTGCCAGACCCTAACCCTGGGCACTCTGAGGCAAAGGGAGTGTATGCAGTGCATGCATTTGTTGATGATACTGAGCTTTTCACTCTTCCTCTTCCTGCTTCAACAACACAAAGGCCTCTCTCACTATTTCAAGCTCTTAAACAGTTTTTTCCAAGGAAGGAACAGAGGGAACATTACCAGCTGGCCTTGTAATTAGCCCCAAAAAGCCCTAAGTGGACACTGTTCTGTCTGTCTGTCCCAGTGAAATTGAAGACACACACACACACAACCCTCAGCATGGGGCTGGGGCCTGTGCTGTGGGAGATGGGATGGAGGGAGGGATACCTGCTTGAGCAGTAAGTGGTGAGGTAGGGGTGGTTCAGGGGGAAGCCAGGCAGACCCTGCTGTGTCTGCATTCTCCTCCTGAGCTCTGGCTAGGGAGCAGAGGGGCGGGGCCAGCTCTGTTCTCTGGAGCAGAGAGCACAGCCCAGCCAATCCCAGCCCAGGGCTGCAAAGCATCTGGGATGCTGGGGGACTCAGATTTAACTTAAACCAGGAAGGGGTTTGGGACAGACATTGCATAAACCAGTTTGACCCAAATCATTTAAGTTGGATTGACTTTTATTAGTAAATGTTTAGGATTGTGAATCCAAAAAAGCTGACAAAGCCGGTAGGGAAATACATAGCGCCCGAGCGAGGGACTAACAACCAGATTTATCTTAAATCAGTTTCAGCTATTTTGAAAATGATTTATGTGCACTGAGCTTATGTGCTGTTACAGGTTTAAACCAATTTCTGATCACTTAAAATGGTCTATGTGTAATGTCTGTCCCTAGCCAAAGAGTCAGCAGGGCACTTGGGGCAGCTGCGATGCATAGAGCCAGCAGCAACTTCCACCAGCTGCTATTTTTTTCTTTCCTCCACTCCTCCCCAAAGTTGCTACCCAGTAGTCATAATTATACTTATTAAGGTAATGATATGAATAGGAAGGAAAAGGATATGAATTTTGGGGAGTACTGTGTGTGCAGCTGAATGAAGGCTTTTTCCTGTGTCTCAGCAAAAGCTGCTGTTCACAAGGCTGGATAATATATTAAAAGTAACCTCAGCAAAATCTGCTAGTCACAAGGCTGGCTGATATATTAAAAGCAACTAACTTTGCTAATGCTTATGTAAGTGGATTCTTAACAAAAGGATATGGCGCAAGGTGCATGATGTGTTGGGTAAAAATAGAATGCAGCCCACCAGCTACTGACAGGAGGCAAAGCAAAAATATGGCCTTGGAGATAGTGCTAAAGTCAGCAAGAAAACTAGAAAGAACCATTGAGAAACTGCAAGTGACTGAAAGAAGATAAGGGTCAAAGTCTTATGCATGCACTCTTAGTAGAGAGGCATGTAAATGAATGGAATGCATAGGCAATACCATGCTAAGGAAGCAAACAGTAAACAGAGGTGGAGCTTGAGATGGGAGGAGAAATGGGTAGATCAGAAGGAGGGACAAGTGAATGTTAATATGTATGAACCAATGTGTATAAAATGTAAAAAGAACTAATGTTCAATCAATGCTGCTCCCCTAGTTTCACAGGCTATATGTCTGTGAGGGAGCTCACCTGAAGCTGTCTCCATTCTGAATGAAGCTGTTGCGAGCAATGTGTGCTGGTGTTTGCACCATACTTGCTCTGCCTAATGAGTAACAGGATCCATGAACAGTTGGACCGTGGTCTCCCTGGTTGTTGGGCGCTGCATGGAGTCAGGGTCTAACAATACTACTGTATTAATAGCTCCTGCCAGGTATCCTCTCAACGATAATCTACATCCAGTCATCTTTGATGTCATCTCCACTGTTTAAATCACTGCCACAGATGTCTTAGTAGCTACCAGGGTATTCTCTTAATAGTTCCTGCTTTTAAAAAAAAAAAAAATCTTGAAATTCTGACCTCCATTTTGCTAGCTTGCTGGTTGCTTCCAGTTGTTTGGTTTTTACCTTCTAATCAGTGTTGCCTCCTTGTTTAGGTTCAGCAGTTGACTGTCCATCAGCTGTGGTCAAAGGGGGGCCTCCTTCACATGTTCAGTTTCAAGGCCTTTGTTCTCACAGTTCACAACTCTCAAACAGACTAAACTACATATCTAAAACTAAAAATGAACAACCTACCAAGCAACAGTTAAGCAAATTCATTTATGTCACTTGAAGAACAAGGACTTGCTCTATCTTCACCAGGGATGAGTCGTATACAAACTTTCCTGTTTACTTTTCTCTATTTGCCGTCTTGTCTACTGGGTTTTTTTGTGGGGTTGTGCAATGCCTTTTCTGTTCGGATTATTTAGCATTTATTTTCTATTCCTTGAATAAATGATTTACATCAAACATTTACCTTCGTTTTTTGAAACTCATTTCTTTGGGAGACGTGAGTGAAAAGCTCTTGGCCATCTTTTTAAGGGGGTTTAAATTTAGGTCTGCTTGTATATATATTCCTGGTATATGCCTCTACAGCACATATATCTATGCATATCTATGTTTTATTTTGTTATTTTAAATAGGCAAAGAAATGGTAAATGATAGGTAAACTGCAGCATTTCATTATAATGTAGTTATAATATGAATCATGATCTTTTAATATTCATCTTTATGTAAATCATTCCAAACATTAGTTGTACAGCAGCATATTAAATGCTAATGCAATAGATTTCTGGCAAGAATGCAAAAAGCAATGCAATTATTTTACTACATCTTTTTATTATTATTATTACTTTTTAAAATGCAAAACACAAAAAATATAGATCTATACCTGATAGATAGATAGATAGATATCAATTATACATGCCAACCTAAGTTATGTACATGTCTGTCACAAACAATAAGTAATAAAAGTGAAAAAGAAAAAGAGAAAGGGAAGAGGGAGGGATAGAAGAAAAGAGAAGTGTAAGGAGTCATAATTTAGTTACTAAAATAGTCTAAAAACCCTTTCCAAATTGCACCAAACTTTTTAAAGCAGTTAAGCCTGCTAAGCATGAATCTCCATAGATTCCAGCTATAATCTCACTGTGCCAGATTTTGATCTTTGGAGATGTGCTACATTTTCAATGCAGTAACATAATCCTATGTGTTACTAATAAGGTATGCTTTAAGAATGTAATCTGGGAAGGATTCAGTTTGAATTCCTTATTCATATAACCAAGAACACACATATTTACCAAAGGTATCGGTGCTGTATTCAACACTATGCAAATTCTAATTCTAATTTATTTCCAAAAAGAACTGATAATAGGGCATAACCAAAACATGTAAACAAGAGTTTCTTGCAATGCATCACATCTCCAGCATATATCTACTCACAGTACATTTAATTTTTTAAGTTTTGAGCTAAATCAGTGCAAAAAAATCTTTTGCTATATAAAATGAAGTTGTCACGGCGGAGTCCTCACGGAGGGCCGTGATCTCCTTAAGGTCCCTCGCTCCGTGTCAGGCCGGCCCAAGGCACCCTCTAATTCTCGCCCGCCACGTCTTTGATGGTAAATATAAGATGGGAGGCTGCCTTGTGTTTTCCCTGGGCACGGCTACTCGGGACCTCTGTCCCCGCGGTTCTTCCGGACCCCCTGGGGGTCTCCCGATATGGTGGGTGCACCCTAGCCTTGTGGGCTATGCGTGGCTCCTACCAGCCCCTAATACCACGCCCGAAGCCTCGCAGATGTAATGGACGTTGTTGGGTCTGTCTCTCGCGTGCCCAGCCTCTTGCTGGGACTCTCGTCTAGCCCACTCTGGGCCTTCCCTGCCGGTGTGGTTCCGCTCAGGGACTCTCTAGCGGGCCTCCGGTCCTATGGGCCAACCGCACGGGCACCCTCTCTGACCCTGGCTCACCGCGCTGCTACTCCCTGTCTTCTCAGGGCAATCGCAGCGCCCTGCCTCAGTCTGAGGGGTGTTACCGCACTAGCCTGCGGCTGGGCTCGCTATGCCCGTCTCGGGCTCCTCGGTAATTGCCCTTCTCTCTAGGGCTCCTTAGTATGGCGCTCCCCCCTCTTTGGGGTTCACCATGCCCACACTGGGCTACTCAATAACATTGAATGGTGCTCCCCCTCTTTGGGGTTCGCCGTGCCCACACTGGGCTACTCAATAACATACAATGGCGCTCCCCCTCTTTGGGGTTCGCCGTGCCCACACTGGGCTACTCAATAACATACAATGGCACTTCCCCTTTGTGGGGTTCGCCAACATACAATGGCGCTCCCCCTTTGTGGGGTTCGCCGTGCCCACACTGGGTTACTCAATAATATTGCCCCTTTCCTGGGACCGGGGTCTATGTTTCCCCCCCCCCACACGCAATCCGGGGTCTAGGTCCCCATCCGCAACCTACAGGTTGCACCCGCGACCCACTGGCCACGCTCCTTGCCGTCAGCTGCTCACGCCCTGGCGTGCGAGCTGCGCCTTCCCTGGCGCTATGCAGATAATGCGCCCTCTTGGCGCTAGGGTACCCCACACTCTCTGGGGTCCCTGTGATTGAGGCCTCCTCCAACCCCTACAGCCTCACCCAAGCCTCCGGGTGTAATGAACAGAGCCAAACGTAAACTAGAGCTTCCTGGCTATAACACAAACATAAAGCCCTCTGGCTACACCTTTAGTGCCCAATCCTCTCAGGGCTATCATGAGCTGTACTCGCTCGTCAGGCTCCTCCCCATATGTCGGCTGAGGGAGCTCCTGCCTCTCCAGCTGCTGGCAGAGAACTGCCAGCCTGGCCTCAGCCCTGAGCTTTATAAGGGCCAGGCCCTGCCTCCTACAGGCAGCTGGTTCCCCTTGGTTGCTCCGGCAACCCGCAGCTGCGCTCATTACCTGAGCAAGCCTCAGCTGGGCTCGTTATGTCAGGCCAGGGCGCGCTCACTTGCTCCCTGGCAGTTTCTCCACTCTAGGAGCAGGGGCACCGAGGTGCCCTGCGACAGAAGTCTAAGATCAATTGTTGATGTTCAAATATTGTGAATTGCTGATTTCTACTGAGATTCTGTCATGTGAATACCTAGTTCTTCATTCTACTTATGTCTTAAATAGTCTGTATCAAGTCTGCTATGTGACCTAATATATTCAAAGAGGCAAAGAATAGGGAAGAGAAGCAGATTTCAAGGCAAAAAAGTGTGTATATATAAATGTAGCAAATACTTCAGATAAAGAATATGTCTATCTACATATATATTTTTTTTTAAGTATGGGGCCTACAAACTGATGTGAAGAAAGCAGATGGATAATGATATTGTACATGTGGAATAGTTTCTAGTTGGAAAAATATATTACATCCTTTTCTGAGTTATGTGATGAATTTGACCTTTCTAAAACAGTTACATGGGAATATATGTGGTTGTATCAAGTATTAGAAGATCAGTTCAGGCCTGAGGCTTTAGGTGTAGCAAATACTCCAGATATAGAGTATACATATCTCCATAGATACCTATATATAATACATATATATAAGGTGGATTCTGTTGTTATATACAAATCTACATAGAAACCAAGCTTCTTCCAGTTAGACTTGTGGGCCCTCTCTGTTTCCAAATCAGTTTCTGAGAGGAGTTTTAAAATGCTGACAAGAAGTTTTTTCACCAAGTTGCACTGGGATTACCATTATTGGACCCCTCAGGCCCCCTGAGATATGGATGTTGTATCTTCTGGACCTCCCCTCCAAGTCAAGAAATTTGTCCCATCAGCCCCTGCAGCTCCTTGCTGTGAGAGCCCGTCTGTCTGGTCATTTTTACACTTCAATCCTCACAGTCAGAAACTCTGCCCCCAACTCCCTGAACCTGCTTTCACAGGGCATCCAACAAAGCTTGAACAATCATAACAAATTCCTGGCTCTTCACTGTACATTTGATGCTTGGTATCTCTCTAGCCATGCCATGATTCAGAGAAGCCAAGTCCTCCATATTCCTCTCAGGTCTTCCCTCATAGGCTCCCATCATAGAACCCATGGGACTCCTTGATTTTTGTGCTTTTTGACAGCCCCCAGCACTGGAGGGGAGTAAGAGTTTTTCCTAGTCATAGATGAGGATCTAAGGATTATCCATGTGTAATAACTCTTTTAACAGAGTTTAAACTCTTTTATCAGAGTTTAAAGAACTTTAACAACTATAAGTGGAAGTAAATATCACAAAATTGCCAGATTCTGTCAGCTTTCAGAACTTTCATCTGGTTCACTCTACAGCACCCCTGGCTTCTCCCTTTTTGTTACATTTTACTGAATCCTTTAAACAAAACCTGTCAGATGCTTTCATACTCCTGTGGAATAGGTGGATTGGCTACATTGCTTAGACTTATCTATACTATAACTAATTTGTTCTTTCAAGAATACTGTGACAGGAATTCAGATTTTTTTAATTCATATGTATTTTCCCCTTCCTGTAATAGTTTTGAGGGTTAGAAACTACTTTTTCACAGCAGGACATAAAAAGTTTAAACCAAGACACATGCTCCCTCCATGTAAGTCATTCTGCAGAAATTATGCAATATATATTATATATTATTTTTGCCATTCAGGTGTGGGTAAAGATGAGACAGCATAAATCAAACACAGTTTCATATATTAAAATTAAAAACCTATTGCTTTCTTATTTTCATTCCTCTCAATTTGTCCAGAAGCTCAGAAACATGGAAATGTTCATGTTAGTCTATCTATTTTCTATGTTCTACCTCAGGAACAACAGGAACAAAATTATAACTTATGACAACCTGTACTGAATGTTGGTCTCCCTGGATTAATAGATAAGCAGTTTCTCAAGGTAGTGCAAATGCCCATTTTTCTATCATTTTGCAAGCATTAGGTGATATTAAGTGACTGGAAATTGTTCATACAAATTGACTTTTTAAACTAAATAAAATCATAATATTTTTTGGAATAACAGCATGCAAATTCATTTAGTATCTTGTTGATTTACTATATGTTTTTGTGTAATTTTTTTATTATAAATATAATTTTTGCTGTCAAAGACCTACCCCTTGGTTAAGGCTGAAGGCAGATGTGTGCACATCACGGGATCTCAAACCTACTTCTACAAGCTTTCAGAAAGTGTGGATTCAGATCTGAAGTTTATGGCTGATCAAAACTCTCTGATGATTTTAAGTCAAATGGTAGAGAATCATAGTACCTATTTGAGAGAGAGAGAGAGAAGTATGTTGTGATGGCCAACTCTAAACACACTTTGTGAGTCTGCATAATCAGTGGGACAGAATTTTGACATATGTCTGTATGTGTACAAATAGAAAGATGCACTTCTTGGTAATCGAGTTTAAAGAGAAAACTATAAGAAAACACAATTCTGTTCAACTGACATTACTATTGCCAATAAAAACAGGGGTTAAAGGGCTGTGTATGAGTTGTTTAGCATTTTCTTTCAACTGAAAGTTTCCCCAAACTGGTTTGAGTGACTTAGCATTTAATCAGTACACAGAAGATGGGTATGTGCTGCAATAGGGTGAATGTAAATACTATTTGCCCCATGAAGTAATTTTCAGGAAGCATCTTTGAATTTGAGAGAATATTATGTTTGAGTTTTATGCTCTCTGTGGTTTGATTGAAATATGCTGCCTGTGGAACTGCTATTGCATCTAAAAAGCATTATACTTCAGTGCTATGAACAGGTTCTAAAACCTGTGGCTTTGCATTTTTGTTTGTTTTGTTTTTAAATTAATTTAACAAAAACAGGTAAGAAAGTGATTGTGTCTGAGGACTGGAGTAAGAATACTGTCCTCTTTTTCCTTTAAATCATGAATAGATCTGAATAAATCTGAAGTGATGGAAAGATAAGTAATAGGGTATGGAGCCTTTCACTTCCCACCGTTCACCTTTTACCAAAGCTCTGATTTTCAGATTTGTAGTAATTGAAAGACTTTAGTATGGACTAGTAGTTTTCAGACAGGTACATGTACCCCCCAGGGATGTGGTGCTTTTCTGAGGGGTACATACTTAAATTTAATTATGGTGGTGTAGCTTCTGATTGGTTGGAAGGTGTGTTGTGGCATTGCTGCATGTTGACATTGGTGTCAACACACTTTCTAAGCAATGGACATGCAGAGATGCATCAGGTACAGGACCGCCAACTGTAAGTAAATTTACTGACTTTCAGTAAAATAAAGAAAAAATCAGGCTAAAAACAGCTGTCACAAAGTCCCTTGTCAGTAAAAACTGACTAAGCACCTGCAGCTTGAGTGGCTGGGATGTGGGGGAGCAGGACTGGTGAGCTTAAGACTAGAGAGTTGGGCTGGATGGGGCAGCATGGTGCAGGGTGCAGTCAGTACAGACACTCTGCAAATAATCATGCTGAAAATGCCTATCTATAAATTCCATAAGAAAATCATGCTGTCCATAAGTCACAAAGCAAAAACAGCTCTGCAAAATCAGCTTCATAAAAGCACAGAGCTCTTTGAAGCTCTGTGGTCAGAGAACAAGCTGGAAATGCTGTTGTGCCACCTGGCATCCACATGGGAGTGCAACAACCTGGAGGTAGGTCTTATCAGGGCTTTGTGTCACTTTCCCCAACATTCCTAGTCATGTTCTGGTACTGCCTCCCATCTACCTGTAACACTGCTGGCTGGCAGGCAAGTAGGCAGTCCTTCTTTTTCGGGTCCAGACTGGTATGGTGGAGTGGACTCATAAGGGTAAGGCTGCAGGGTGAGATGTTGGGGAGCAGTCAGGTATACCAGAGTTGGGACCGAGTTGGGGACCCCTGGGATGAGGGCAGCACAGTGTAAAACCATTGCTGTAGTGAAGTACGGTTGCCAAAATTATTTATTTATTTTTACTAATAATCTCCAATTTCTGTTACTACGGTTTGAATCTGTCCATTGTCTAGGGTGTGGCACAATGGTTACATTTACACTATGTAAGACATATATCAGTAAAACACTTCAGTTAAAAAGTTTGGTCTTCAAGAAAAACTTTGCTGAGTGTCAGTTAAAAAAAACAGTTGTCCTGGGTTGGCAACTCTGGTTGATACCTACTGCATCCCCTTCCCCCTCCTCCCTCTCTTGGGAAGCAGCTAGAAAACAAGGTGATCAGGAACAGCCAGCATGGATTCACCAAGAGCAAGTCATGCCTGACCAGCCCCATTTCCTTCTGTGATAAGGTAAAAGGCTTTGTGGATGAGGAGAGGACAATGACTGTGATATAACTTAAGTTCAGCAAGGCTTTTGTTAACAAGCTATGGAAACCCTGCTCAAAAATAGATTTTTTTTGTCAAACTAGATGAGAAGCGAAGCAGATGGAGGTGACAGGTTAATGGCCTCCCCAAGGAAGCATACTTACACTGCTACTATATAACATGTATATAAATGGCCAACCAATCCATTTAGGATAAAAACAGTCGACCTATATAGATAATCTCTGCATAACAGCCCAAAACACTGTCTTTGACCATATTGAAAAATCCCTAAGCAAGGTACTAATTGGCCTAACTTCATACTACATGGGAAACCAATTACGTGCCAACCCAGAAAAAAAACAACAAGTATGAGCCTTCCATCTGAAAAACCATGAGGCCAACCACCATTCAACAGTACATGGCCTGGGACCACACTATCCCACTGTCAAACCCATTTTACCTTGGCATCACCCTTGATCAGACACTCTCATACAAAGAACACATCATGAAGACAAAAGCAAAAGTGAGCACTTGTAACAACATTATATATAAGCTAACCAACTCAAAATAGGGAACTAGCCCCTCAGCCATCCAAACCACTGTTCTGGCTCTCAGCTTCTCCTCTGCCAAGTATGCATGCTCTGTATGGGAGAGAGCTGTACATGCCAACTATCATGACCCCATCCTGAATGATTGCTGCTGATGTAGCACAGGATATCTGAAGCCTACCAGCCTAAACATTTTGTAACTGCTGGCTGGCATCGCTCTTCCTGACATCGTAAGAATAGTGGCCAGCAGGATAAAATGGTTGAGGCAAACTGAAGATGTGAGACACCAGCTACATGACCATCGTGTAGCGTACAAATGTCTGAACTCATGCAGGAGCTTCCTCACCAGCACCTAGCCTCTCCATGCTACACCCAAGGAGATGCAACTACAGATGTGGAACAATAGGCTGAAGAAAATACCTGACAGCAAAAAAAATGGACATTCCACCAGCTGAGTCTTTGCCACCAGGGGCTTATGAACCATACCAAAGGTGGCAATATTTCAGCCACCTATGCACTGGAATTGGACGCTCCAAGAAACTAATGAAGAAGTGGGGCTATATCATTGGTTCAACCACCTGTGACTGTGGGACAGAGAATCAGCAGCTGCTGCAGTGCCCACTGCTTGAAGTCACATGTACAATGAAAGACCTTATCAAGTACAACAAATGGGCACAAGCATGTGTAACAAATGGTCAAATGTGGTGTACAGACATGAGAAGAAGAACAAGCTAAGGAAATACAGACTTCATGGAAGTACTATAAGGTGGATAAATAACTGGTTGAATTGCTGTACTCAGTGAACAGTCCTCAGTGGCTCAATGTCTAGTTGGGAAGAGGTAGCAAATGGGGCTCTTCAGGGGTCTGTCCTGGGTCTGGTATTGTTTAAGATGTTCATTAATGGTTTGAATGATGGGATCAAGTGCATGCCTATCAAATTGGTGGATGACACCAAGTTAGTTGCTATTTCAGACACTCTGGAGGCTAGGGATAGACTCCAGAATGACCTGGATAGACTGGAGTCTGCAGTCAATCAAATGAGCTTCAACAAGGACAAGTGCGAAGTCCTGTACTTAGGGCAGAATAACCACATGCACAAATGGAGACTGGGAGATGACTGGCTAGCTGCAGCACTGCATAGAAGAACCTGGAAGTTATGATCATATGTAAGCTGAATATGAGCCAACAGTGTGTTCTTTAAAAAAACAAACAAACAAAACCAACAGCATACTGGGTTGTATTAACAGGTGTATCACTTGCAAATCAAGGGAAGTGATTCTTCTGCTCTATTCAGAACTGGTGAGGCCTTACCTGGAGTATTGTGTCCAGTTTTGGGCCCCTCACTTCAAGAAGAATGTGGAGAGGTTGGAAAGAGTCCAGTGTAGAGGAAAAAATATTAGGAGCCTGAGAGACAAGACTTATAAAGAAAAGCTGAAATAAGTTGGGTTATTTAGTCTGGACAAGAGAAGCCTGGGCGGTGGTGGTGGTGGGGGGGGGGGGGGTTGATAGCAGTCTTCAAATACCTGCAGGGTGATTATAGAGGGGATGGTGATGGGCTTTTCTCTGTGGATGTAGGAGACAGGACTAGGAGCAATGGCTGCAAGCTGCAGCAAGGGAAATTTAGGTTAGAAATTAGGAGGACATCCCTGATTATTGGGTGGTCAAGCATTGGAACAGGTTGCCTAGAGAAGTTGCAGAATCTCCATCCTTGGAAGTTTTCACGAGTAGGTTAAACAAGACACTTGGCTGGGATGGCTTAATCAGGGAAGAGCCTTGATCAGGGGCCTAGATTAGATGACTTTGTGAGGTCCCTTCCTGCCCTTCCTGCCCTACTTTCCTATGATCTTATTATCCTAAGTATGGCATTCCAAGAGACAGTATGGGGAGGCAGCAGGCATCAGTTCCTGATGTGGCAGCATGTCTCCTGAGATGCCACACTTTTGGACACTCTGGCCACATCCAGACAAGCACAGCCACATTCAGGTGCTCTTCGTGCTACAAGGGAACAGCATGGAGTTGTTTTTGTTGACCCCCTAGATATCATGGGGTCAAAAAAACCTGTGCAAAAAAAAGTGGAACAGTGCATGCAGAGGCAGTGTGTGCTGCTCAAAACTGGAGCCAAGTTGGCCAGAGCTGTGCTCTGGCTGATGTCCAGGCTGCAAGCAACAGGATCACTGATGCTGCAGCCCCAAGAGGCCCCCAGAACTCTAGGTAAGGCTGCTGGGGCCAGTCCACTGCTGGCCCCAGCCTCCTTTACCCCAACCCTGGGTTACTCACCATGTGCCAGAGGGCATGTGGCATTGGTGTTCCCTGGGGACAACTAGTGGCAGCACAAAGTGAGCCACTGCTAGTTGACCCTGGGGAGCTCATGCGGATGCAGCCTCTATGTCTCCAGGAGGTCTTGCTGTCTTGCAACCCTGGAATAACATTTTTTGCTAGATTCTCCCTTCCAAAAACAAGGTATGTCTTTTATTGGTGGGCGGTGTTATATGTGAGAAAATATGCTGGCTTCTAAATCTTCCGTGAGGATATCTTCCATTCGAGGGGGAACTCAAGATGGCAGCCATATCCCTCTTTTCATAACATGAAATATCAAACTACCACCTGAGACTTCTTAAAAGCAAA
This sequence comes from Alligator mississippiensis, assembly GCF_030867095.1. Lineage (NCBI taxonomy): Eukaryota > Metazoa > Chordata > Crocodylia > Alligatoridae > Alligator > Alligator mississippiensis. The sequence goes on from NC_081829.1 coordinate 43,362,847, forward strand.
ATTGGAACAAAGCAAGTGGAATCCCACTTGCTTCAGCCAAGATGCACGAATGTAAATAAGTGTTATTTTGTCATTATGCTTTTCAAGATGTTGAAGTATATTCAAAGTCACACTTGATGTGTGACTTTGGTAAAACGTCAAGCATGAGACCCCTGAGAGGTTATATTCTCTGCTAATGTAAGATTTGTAGTTTAAAAGAAACATTACTTCTTGACAGCTATGCAATTATCTTGTCAATGCCGTACTGTGTAGTTAAATGGTCAACAGTTAATATGAACATAAATAATACATGGCATTCTAGTTTTGTAAAATAAATTATTATTAATGCTTTTGGAAGTATTCCATACACACAGCAGTTTACTTTTATTTATCTTTAAATCAGCCTTGTATGGCATTGAATAAATGTGCGCCTGTAAATACAAATAAGATTAACGGTAGGAATTCTAATATATTATGTTACGTTTAAAACAATAAAAGTGAAGTAATTGTCAGTGTCCCCTTCATCGTGGTAATCATTAAAAAATATTAAGGTTATTCACCATATGACCAGTCATCAGGCTGGAATGTATGTCTACGTATGTTAGAATTTTGTGTGTAAATCTGCATTTATCTAAAATCTATCCACGCTTTCCCATTGTACAGTATTTATGAAAACTGGAAAAAAAAAACTTTCCAGTGAATCAAACCATATCATTTTGCACATAGCTAAACTCTTTAATCTTATGATAGTTATTCTTTCCCTTTTTTTCTCCCACTTTTCTCCTACTTGTTAATTTTTCTTATTTGTTTTGATTAAAATCAATTTCTGTAGTGTAGGAGTTATCACTTCCTTTGTATTTATACAGAACCTGGCACAAAGGGGAATTGGTACAGTACAAACAAGAAAGGAATATTATTATATTTTAATTTAATGTATTATAAGGTATATACTACAATATATTAAAATAATATAATATTCATTCAATAATATAACATGCATTCAAGTCACCCTTAGACTTGAAAGGAATGGAATTGTGCAAGCTGTAATTCAGTATAGGATTTTGACCAGATTTTTCTCTTGTTCATCCTGTCTACCTAGCAGCAATGTCTAATTTCTCTCTTACCAGTACAGTAAAAGCTCTGTTATCCCACATCCATGGGGAATGAGGTATGCCAGTTAATCAAATATGCTGCGTCTGGTGCACCAGGGCTTTCACTCCCTGGCGTCAGTGTGCTGGGGGAGAGGGAGGGGAGTCCTGCACAGGCTGCTTTGCCCCGAGCCATGGTTCAGGAGGAAGATGTGGGACTCAGCTCACGGTGGAGTGGGACTTCCAGTTTCGCTTTTGCCATGTCCCTCAGAAGGAAGATTTGTATTGACAGATGACGATTAGTGGAGCATTACGGATGGTAAGGTGCTGGATAACATGGCTTTTCATTTTCTGTTTGCAAAGTATTTTTCCTCTCCTGATTAGTAAACCTGAAAATCCATGTTCTTGATAGTTTTCTTAAAACTCTTTGTGAAGATGAGAAGAGGCATGTAAAAGTACACTTCCATTTTTCTGGTTTCAGGGCACCTCTGGTACAATTAGAGTATCCTGAAGACTATCTGCACTGATAGTAACTGATGATATCATCAAGGGGGCATTAGAGCAACCAGGGAAGCCACAGCCCTATATAGGGGCAGGAAGACAAAGGAATCTCCATGATCCTTCTATGTCTTCTCTTATTCAGTGGAAATCCTACAGTGCGCTGGATCTGCCAGATTTATCCTTTGGTGTAAAAGACTGGAGAATTGTCCAGGATTTAAGCAGTTTTTCTGAAAATTGTTTGTGCAACATTTTAAGCACTGGTCCCTGAAGGAAAGAGATCCTTTTTCTAGAAGCATGGTTCAGTGAAGAATTAACTGGAGAGCTCACATATAAAATTATAATGTAATACATAGTGTGGATTTTTTAAAAATTTCATTACCAGTAAGAGATGTATTTTAAAATTCACAAAATTTTAATAATGAGCGAAGTGGGAAAAAAGGTTATGCACTGTAAATAGTAATTTGGGTGTTAAAATTCAGTGGTAAAATGCTTTTTTGTCTATTTTTTCATTAGTCATTGTGAAAACATTGACGTGAAAAAATTCTATAGTTTCTGAGGCACTCCAATTACTACACTGTCATTATATGGACTGTAGCAAATTTCTGAGGCATGACAATATGGTAACTTTTGCAAAACATGTAGTTACTAATAGTTCTTTAGACTGAATTAAAAGGAGAATAAAAAAGAGTGTTGTGGGGGCAGGGGAGGAAGAGGAGGTGTTGCAGGTACATATTCTGGGAAGGCAACAATGTGAAAAATAGAGCTGGTCAGGATTTTTTTTTTGCCATTTTTTCCTAGGAAAATCCCAATTCCTCATGAACAGAACTTTTCCAGAAAGAGTCAATTTAAATGAAACTCCTGATTCAGGAAAATAGACAATAAACAACTTTGGAACGGTGGATGATTTAACACTAGAAGTCCTATTATTCAGTTTTAAATTACTTTCATTTTAGAATTTTCTGTTTATTTATACTGAAAAAGGGATTTCAAAATGTAAAATGAAACCATGTCTGTTTAACTGATCTGATATTTTTGGATTATTGGTAAAAAAAAAAAAAAAGAGAGAGAGAGATATTATGGCTTTTTTTCTCCCTGATTTGGGGAAAAAAATAGTTTTGAAATGGAAAATCTGTTTCTCATCCCTGCTGTACTGTAAGTTTACTACTATTAAAGCTTTGGAGACAATACCAACTCTTTACCAGGTTATAACAAGTGTCAGGGAGGCAAGAATAGCTTGACATTTTCCTTTCAATAAATAAAAATATTTTCTTTACTGAAATGAGTAAAGGTTGTATTTTTATCCTTTCTTGTGCTCTATTAACCACCGCATTAGTTGCGTCCCACTGAGATACTGAGTCAAAAATTATTTATTTAAATGTAGGAGGAAAAAAAGTTTTTAATGAATTTAAAGTAATACAGTGACCTGCACAGTGTGTGTTTTGTTTTTGTTTCCTTGCAAAATATTCCTGAATATAGCTGCATATTTTTAATTGGAGGACTTTTTAAATATATGTTAAATATCTTAGGAATGGGAACTGAATCCATCTGTAGCAGCAGAATTGACTTTTCCCATATCTACTATCTTTACTTTTTTGTAACAAAGACATATACATGATTTCACAGATAAACAGGTGTACTTTAATACCATCTGTGAAGTTTTCCTTTGATGTTTGAAAGTCTGATTTTTACTCTTACCTCTCTGATTGCCTGACTTGGGTACTTCCGAATTATAATCTGACTCTCGCCCACAACATCTTGATTTAATATGATGTTATCAGTCAAATGTTTTTTTTCTTACAGTTTTTATCAGATAACATTCATACAGCCTGGGAATCTTTCAAACAGTTTTGCTTACATTTATTTTTTTCCTTTACTTTCAAGAACAATTTGCTGCAATTTTTTAACACCGAAACAACATGTATAAAACCAGGTAAAATCAACTTTTAGAACTGTGTGTGTGTGTGTGCGTATATATATATATATATATTGTATTAAACTGAAATACTTCTTTCAGTCTCTAGCTTCTTTTTCCTCTCAGATCACGGAGTACAATTGCCCCTAATTAAATTTCCACAAAGCCGAGAAAACAGAACAGTATAAGAATGAACTTGACCTTAATTGACTCCAATGTAAATCTGCAGCTTTCTTTCTTGCTGCTTCTGCCTTTGGTTTTCTCCTTTTCCAGATGACTCAAGAGTCACTACTTCTTCAAAGATCCCAGTTTTTCCCCTCCGGTTGAATTCCCCACTTCCAGACTGAACCAGCTCCCAGAATCTCCCTATCACCATCTATGCCCAGTGGCTCCTCTCCCTCCGGGCCTCCTCTCCGTTCTCCCTCTTCCAGCATGCCATGCTGAGTGGCACCGCCCTCTTTTAACGTCAAAGAATAGCTGCTATGGAAGCAGCATACTCTGGGTGTGATCTCTGTTTTTATTCCCCCAATCTCTTTTTTAGCCAGTCCCTCTTCACACCATCCAATTAATTGCTGTTAGATGTGTTCCAGCAGTAAAACAATTTGCTTTGGAAACTGGGCTGCTGCTACAAATTCATTTATGCTTTCCTGTCACTTATCTCCAGAACAAAGCTGTTTGTAATTTTTTAATGTAAGATTGTTTTTCTGCTATTGATGTAAAACAGTTTGTGGCTAGTCTGGTTGAGGTTGATTAAACTTTATAAAACATCTGGTGAAAGAGATATTTTCATGGTTTCCTTTAAAAGGAAAACAAAAAAACCCCCAAAAAGTTAAGAATGTACTTAAGTAAAACATGGCTTATAGGCAATGGGAGTCTTGGGTAGTTGGTACCAGGCCACAGAACCAGACCTTTGGCTGGAATGTTATCTGTATTGATACTGGCTGAAAATTATGGCCATGAGGGGTCACCCATTAAAAACAAACAAATAATTCTAAACCTAATCGATTTAGATGGCCTGAAATTTGAGGGTCATGTTTCTTGAGGAAGTCATTCATTGGTGTGTTGGTTGTAGCCATATTGATCTACCTTAGAGAACACACAACACCAGCAGAGTCTCCCTATGCCTGACAGGGCATTTGTGCCTGAAAGCTTGCAAATAACTTTTTTCCAACTATTTAGTTGGTCTAATAAAAGATATCACTTCTACCCAAAGAACATTGCCATTCATTGGTTCAGAATGTTTTGACAAAATGTAGTCACTGGAAAGTGCTTTCATTGAAACTTTTCTTTAAAAGGTATCAGCTTCAATTACATTTTTGTTGGGTAGATATCTCAAGTCCACTACTGAGTTACAGAAATGAAAGAGGAAGAAGGAGAGGGAGAAAAGGAAACCAAGTTTCCCTAGCATAATGAGTCTGATTCTGGGATTCTCTCTAATTCCAAGTAGGGACTTAAACTTCATTCTTTCACATCCTTGTCAAGTGTTCTAACTGCCTGGACTTTTGGTAGTTCTGTGGACAGACGTATCCTGGAGAGTCCTATTGGAACTAGATGCCATTGGTTATCTAACTTTGTATTTCTACCTGGTTTTCTGGTTGGACAAACAAGCATGGTTCCCATGAATACTGTGGACATGTTACCTGGACTAGCACCACTACTTTATATCACCTACACTGTAATGCTGTGATTTCCTTCCAGGTGGTAGATGTCCATGTTACCTGATTGGAATACAAAGTGAGCTAACAAATGAAGGTTAACCCTTATAGTTCTTCAGATTAGAAGGTGTATTTTCCAGGCCAGGTGGGGAAAGTTTCACTTTGCATGTTTTCTGTTCTGTTGCTTCTAACTGTCATGACTCAGTGGGAAAAGTGTCATGACCTTTTCCTCTAGTCTTTCTGTGGGTATACTTTCCAAATAGAATGGACTGTGGAACTCTTAGATTGTCTCACTTTTTAGACTCATTTACCAAGCTATAATGCATTCTATTGCACTGTCAAAATTGCAGTGGAGGAAGTAACATGTACCCTCTTGCAGTTTCTCACAAATACATAAGAGCGATTTTTCTACTGGCTGATTAGATTAATTCTAAAATATATATATTAACTATTCGCTCAAAGGTATATAGTAAGCAGATAAAAGTTAAAACTACAACAGACCTGAATGCCTGAGTTTTGCCTGAAGCTTATCACTTTTGTTAAATTAAGCAAGTGTAGCTGACTCAGAAGCATTCCAACTGCCCCAGTTCTGTCCTTTGCTCTGATAAGAACCATCACCATGTCTTCTCCCGAGTAGCTTGCAATCACTTACCTCTAACAACTGCTTACGGATCCCTAAGCTTGCAAACAGCTATGTAATATCTAGCTGGTATGTCAGAAAAACATATTTCCCATTTTATAGCCCAGTCATTGTTCCCTTGAAGTTTTTTAACCACAGCTGTTTTATCTCTAACAATTATTTAATTTATTGCTTGTACTTTCTAACATATTCTTTTTAATTTAACTCTGTATAGTCAAAATAAAATCAAGACAGTAAACTGAAATAATAATATTCAGGAAAATAATACAGGTACCAGCAATACCCTCTACAGGATTTTGGTGTACTAATCATATCATGTCACATTGGCATTAAATTATTATTATTATTTGTGTGATACACAAATACACATACACTTTTTTAAAAGAAACTTTTCTTGTTTTAAAAAAAAGGATATTTTGTTCTTGATTATTTTCTTTTCATCATCACCATCACAACAACCATTGCTGAAACTCAAAATTAAATGCTCACATTTTTGGTACATTCAATATCTCTTATTTCCTTTTTGTTGCAAAAACAGTATCATACTTGCTACTGAGAAATTACAAGCAGAATTATACATACGTTTCCCCCATCTGGACCTTAGCAACTTGTTGTTTCAGAAATGTCATTTATGCATTGCAATTAATAATGAGCCATTGTTTGTCTTATAATCTCTGTTTGCAGAGCATTGCACTATAAAATCTGGCTGTTAAAATGTGCTGTGGGTGAAACAAAGGGCACAAAGGTCTCAAAGTGTGGGTTTTTTTTTCCTACAAAATTTACAGAAATTATCAGTTAATTTTAAGACAAAATAGAAGAAAGATGGAGACTTGGTAGTTTCCAACACACTATTCATCTTTAAAGCAGCTTTTCTTTTTTGATGGAAATGTTGCAGGTCATTACTCCAAAATGCCATCTAGACCCTTTGGGAATTTTATGACAAATCTTCACGTACGTATAGTATATAAATGAGTTATTTTGTACATACCCTTATATTTTTCCATCAAAAATCCCATACCATATTCTCCTTTATGAACATTGCTGTGTGTAAAACTGCATACAATGGATGGTAGTGTTTCTCCTCAGCCACAGCAATCCCAGCTGAGTGCAGTGTTCACAAAACCAAAACTTCTGCTGAAATGGGCTCATCTCTGCCAGGCAGAGGACTTAAATAAGGGATAGTTAAACTTTTTAATGTGTACATGCAATGGCTAGGCCTTGTCTGTTCAGTTTTGTGTCACTTTTAGGCAGGGCATCCTAATGCATTAGTGATACTATTTGACTATAACAGTTTGTTAACCTGTGGAGGTTATAGATGTGCTAATAGATATACAGTTTGTGGAGATGGGTCATTTTGCACAATATTCTAAACTTGCCAAGGTACAGTTGGCCTGTGCAACATTCAAGTTTCTCTTGAGCCTTATTTAAGTTACTGTGGGCATATCTACATATGTGCTTTAATGTGCAGTAGCCCATTCTACTGTGCATTAAAGCAGTGCATAAAAACCTTGCTAATACACAATAGAATAGGCTACTGCTATTAAGCATCACCTAAAAAGCATATTGGAGGTACTAAATTTAATCTGCATAAGGAAAAGTGCATTAATGGCCTGTAAAGTTGACATGAGCGGTTCATAGGTGGGTTCATAGGCGGCACAAGGGTTCTTTTCACCCAGCATTACTAACCCAGTGGCTGCATTTAGAAAGAGATCTAGCAATGTACTAATGAGAGGTCCATTGTATGACAAAACCATCCACCCAAAAGCATAATAAATATTGTTCAAAAATTGCATGCCACGAGAAACATATTATGTGTCTACATAGTGCAGAGAAAGCATGTGGAGATGGTACATTGCCCTGCTGCAACTCCGTTGGAATGTAGGTTGTACTGCTACAGACACTCAAGTTAAAAAAAACCCCAAATCACAGCAAAGTACATGACTTCTCTTCCTCTACACCAAAGATACTTTGCTGAAACTGTGAAACAAAAACAGCTGTCATTGTAATGCCCTTTTATTAGAAAATGTAAGTAAACAGTAAACTCTGGAACATGTTTTACTTGTTTTATTTATTTTTTATTCTTTGTATTTCTGTAGGCTGTGGAAACCAACCTTGCTTCAAAGGATAGTCACTGGGTCTTTGTAAATGAGGTAAGAGAGCCAAAAGATGGAAGCTACTTTTGTCCTGGGATTAACTCTTTCATCAACTTTTATTCCTCTTACTTTGCACATTTAATTGTGTCAGACAACATGTACTTTTTAGTTTGCTTTTGAATGCTATAAGAATGCAAATCATATGGCTATCTCATTTAGATTGGCATGAGGTCTACAAAGGTAAAAAAAAATCCATTGTACATGATTGCTACTGAAAGATTCTTCATTTTTTGTCTATGCTGTTCCATTAGCTATTTAATGGGGGAAGAGCTACTCAAAAGACACTTCATAAATGTATACAGTATATGTGGATATAGTACACCATTTGCTTTCTGAAAGCATGAAGTCAGAAAAGAACACTAAAACAAGTTATAAGGCCTGCTACTTGCTAAATTGGTACTAGGGCTGGGCAAAATGGCAGAGTTCCATTTTGACAGAACAGTGTTTCATTTTGATTTTTTTTTTTTATTCGAAACAGCTGTTCCATTTTATTCAATCAAAACAGGGTCAAAATGGCAAAATTGTTTAGCCGTTTCACCCATAAGATATAATGGGGAAGAACAAAACAGCCTATAACTTTGCCGTTTCTAGGTTGATTTGGATGAACCTTGCAGGAATGGTAGCCCCTTCTGAGGGCATGAAGCCTGCCAAGTTTCAAGGAAATAGATGCAGGGGGTTCAAGGAAACTGCACCTGAAATCCTTGAAAGTAAAACTGGTGTTGTGTGTCTCTGCTAAGCCACAGCAGGGTCAAACTGCAAGCATGCTAGGCCCTGTGGAGGCCACAAAGCCTGCCAAGTTTCAAGGAGATAGGTGCAGGGGTTGGGGGAAAACTCTACCTCAAGTTGCAGACAAGCAAAACTCGTGACATGGGTGACACTTTGTGTGTTAAGGTGCGGCATGGTGAAAGCTGCAGGCCTGCTAGCCCCTGCTGAGGCCACAAAGGCTGCCAACTTTCAAGAAGATAGGTGCAGGGGTTTCTGGGTTCTGGGGCCCTGCACCTCTATCTGCTCACAGGCAAAACTTGTGTCATGGGTGCCTGTGCCACTGTCTTGGGGCATGGGGGTGGGGAAACTACTGCAGGCCTGGTTGCTGGCCCTGCTGCAGCCACAAAGCCTGCCAGATGTTAAGGAGATAGGTGCAGGAGGGTTCTGGGGCCCTGTACTCCTAGCTGCTGACAGGCAAAACTCATGACATGGGTGCTTATGCAACTGACTGTCTCTGTCTTTTGTCAGCATTCTTATTAATACTTTTGGAAGTATTCCATACACACAGCAGTTTACTACTTTGTCCTTCCCCATTATAGCCTATGTGTGAAATGTTGAAACAGTATCAATGGCCAAAACATTTCAACCTGCCTCATTTTGTTTTGAGGCTGTTTCAACTGTCTCTGTTCCATTTTGATTTTGCTGTTTCAACCTCAAAATGGGTCGAAAGAGTGTTGAAACAAAACTGGCAGTGAAATTTCACGCTACCCTGCTTGGTACAACCTGCATTTATGAGATACACATTTTTTTCTCTGCTATAGAATTATGACTCACTTGGGCAAAATCCAACATCATATGGATACCTAAGATGTCTGTTGCAGGGCACTTAGGTGCCTGCTCCTAGAAAAACAGAAACTGTTTGGGGAGAACCCAAAGAGACAGACAGGAGCCCAGGTGCAGGTTGCCATGGCAGCTAGCTAATGAGGAAATTAGCCTGCGCCTGCACCTGGTCAGCTAGCCGGAAGGGGCAGGGCTCTGGGCCCATATAAACCCCAGGACGGGGAATAGGGAGTTCAGTTCTCTGCTGGTGGCTAAGGGAGAAGGAGCCCTCCTAGAGTAGGTGAAGGGAAGAGGCCTAAGTTCTGCTCCAGGTAATGTAAAGGGGCCAAGCACACCTTATGTAGCTTATGTTATGGTATAGACCAGGGGCTTATGTTTGGTTGTTGTTTTATAAGACTGGTAGCTTGGGTGAGGCTCTTTGGGGAAGGTGGAGGCCTTATTGGAGGGCCAACTGCAGCGTGGGGACCCCGGCACCAGTGGGGGCATAGCATTTGGGGTGCACAGACCCCAGTGCCACTGAGGGCGCTGTGGGGCGCAGCGACAAGGGCTGCAGAGAGCCGGGCACTGTGGGGCGCAGTGACAAGGGCTGCAGAGAGCTGGGCGCAGCGACAAGGGGCTGAACTATAACGAGGCCTAGACGAGACAATACCAGTACCATCTGTGAGGCTTGGAGCATGGTAAAGGGGCGGTTTGGAGCCACATATACTGTCCATAAGGCTGGGGTGTCCCTGGGACATCTAGTTTGAAATGGGACCCACAAGAGGTCCAGAACCCACGGGGTTCAAGGAAATCCATCAGGACTGTGGCCAACTGGATGTGAAGGCAGCTTCCCTATATTACAAAATACATCAAAATATGGTGTAATTGCATGATTTTATACATTTCTGTTTCATAATGATTTGTTGAAGGATAATAAAATATTTAAATACAAAGAGAACTATATTTATTGTTTTGGATTAATATTTGAAACATATATTATCAACTTTAACTCTCTGTTCTTTTATGTGCTTTTCATTTTCTTCTTTGCTACTAGCTAATCATTTTCCTTTAAAGGAAGTTTAATCTGTTAACAGTAATTATAAATTGTGCTATGTGGCTTTCAGAAATGCTCTGTAATTAAAAATGGTGCTAGTGCAAGGTAAATAAAATCACTTTATACATTTTTTTTTCTCTAGCCTCTGCTACTTTTATGTGCCTCATGCATTTTCAGCAGCTGTAGCCCAGTAAAAATATCAGTAAGGCACCCATAGAGCCAGTGCTTATATTCTCATAAAGATAACATGCTGAATATTTCCCAAAACATTTATTATGGGGGTTTGTTTTGGATTTTTGTTGCTGCTGCTGTTGAGGTGTTAATAGTTACATAATAAAGCCTAAGTCTAAAAAAATTTCTAAAACATCATGCATAATAAACTTCAATACACACTGTAACAAGTGTGGGACATACTCTTCATTTGAGAAGGGCAAAGGCTCTGGAGGGAGCTGAGTCAGCAGGCAAAGGAACATCTGATCAGAAAGGGGTAGGACTTAACTGAGAGAAGAGCCCAGGGCCAGAGCTGGGGCAGGGAATCCCACCCTGGATGCTGATATGGAAGGAGCTATTCAGCAAGTTTAGCCAGAGGGAGACTCTGCGCTCACAGGGGTTAAGAGAAGGCAGCCTGTGATATCCCCACTTAGTGGTGTGAGGATCTCTTCGCTCCCTGGGTCAGGCACCCCAACATGCCTACTATGACTTGATGGAAACATATTTGAAGAAGGGATTTGGTGATGTTCTCACACTGTCCTGGAGATGGTAATACTCACTTAACTGGGGTGGCCAGTCCTGGGGCTCCACCTTCCCTACACCTCCGTCTACTCACCAACCACGTGGGCCATTGTGCTGGATGGCGTAAGAAAATCTGGACCGAGGGTGTGTGTTCACACACATGCTTGCGCACACAGGCCTGACCCTGTGGCTCTCAGGAGCTCTGATAGTGGAGCAGGGCTAAGTGGGACAGTTCAGAGCCTCACAGTTAGGCTTCATCTGCTGTGCCCTATGGCTAAGCTCCATCTGCTGCCACCAGCAGTTGTCCAGTGCCACCATGATCAGCCTGGGCCTCAGGCTCAGCAGCAGCCACAGTGGCAGGGCGTAAGACTGCCAGTGGTGAAGGGGAGGTTCTGTGGGGCTTTGCAGCTGGGGCTGACAGAGCCTGGCGACTGCTGCACAGAGGTTGTTTCCAGCTGGGTCCATCCTCTGTGCACAAGGGATGGAGCCTTGCTGTGAATCTCCACACTGCCCCACCCCAACCTGCTTCACCATCCCAGCTTACCCTGCACAGGTGCCCGAGCCTCACCCCAGTCCTCTTCACCCCAGCCAATCCCTGCCCCAGGCAGGAGAAGCAGTGTTCAGCTCAGCCCACCCTCTGCCTCTAGCTGGCTCAGAAGGAGCTGGGCTGGGCACACCCAGGCAAGGTGGCACCAATTCTGGGCTTATTTTTCAGTTCTCACCAACTAACTGGGATAGCCTATGAAATCTGGGATTGTCCTAGCCAAACCAAGACATATGGTCACCCTACACATAGGCTGGAAGTCTCTCCTTGACTTTAGAGAACAAAGACTCCTGCATAGTCCCCTGAATTGGGAGTATAAAATTATAGGAGAAAGCACTATCTGCTTGTTCTCTTTGGGCATCCATGCAGAAGCCAGAAATGGTGTGATGGTGAACTCTCTTGCCCTGAGTGAGTGAAACACTTTAGCAAGCATCTAACTTTAAATTTATCCACAGAGCTACTGCAACATGATTTGCTTTACTGGGGCCAAAGAACTCAGCACTCTATGGAAATGAAATTGCATATACAAATTTTGATTCCAAAGAAGTTTCAAACCTGCTGAGCAAGTTGTGATACTGAGTGGTGGTGGTAATCCTTCACAGTTGAGGATGTTCATTCCCATGTGTCAAGTAAAGAGTTTTAAATGAGTCTGTTGATGGCCAAGAAAGTTGATTCTAGAGATAAAGACTTTTTGGCCAGGTCATGGTTAAAGGGAGGGTTGGACCATGGATTTTTCAGTCTTGTTTCCTTTCTTTCCATTTCTGTCATTTTTCTGCCTCCAGGTCAAGACAGTTTTCCTCTAAGTAAGATATTCTTTCTCTCACAAGGTGTCACCATGTAGCCCTGTACCAAGCCATTTTCCCCCAATTGGTGGTGTCAATGTCACACTTCTTAATGTTTGTCTTGAAGGTGTCCTTAAAACATTTCCTCTGGCCCCCAGGTGTCCTTTGTCCTTGCTTGAGTTGGGAGTATAGCAGTTGTTTTGGTATATGTACATCAGACATGCACACACAGTGCCCTGTCCACCTCAGCTAATGTTGAATAATCAAAGCTTCCATACTGGTGGTGTTAGCATTGGTGAGGACATTGGCATTTGTGCAATGATCCTCCCACTTTATGCTAGGTATCTTTTGGAGGTAGCATTAGTGATGGCATTCCAGGTTTTTCAGGTGGCCCCTGTAGGTCACCCAATTTTCATAGTCAAGAAGAAGAATTGAGATTACGACAGCCTTATATACTAGGAGCTCTGTTTAAGTCCTGATGCCATGGTCATTGAACACAAGATGATTCAGTCTTCCAAAGGCAGAGCTGGCATATCAGATCCTGTACTGGATCTTCTTATTGATGTTGGCCACTTTTGAGAGATGGCTGTTGATGTTGAACACTGTGCATAAAATCTCCAGCTCCTATCCATCAATGAGGATCTTTGCTGGGGGATTGATTGGCTTGGAGTAGGATCGAGAAGTAGGATGAAAGAAGCCATCAATGGTCATTTGTAGGTCTAGTAATAACATTACTAGATTCGAAGGGATTGCATTATTTACTAAAAAGGCCTAATTCAACCCCCACTGAAGTCAATAGGAGTCTTTTAATTGGTTTCACTGGGACATGGATCAAGCCTTATGAGAGGAACATTACACTTTTCAGAACCAAGGTTTTTGAGATAGGGACAAGAATGCGAGGTATATAGGATTTTTTTTGCAGGGGAGATTGGATCACTTCCAAGACTTCATCTTTAAAATCACAACTTCATGATATTCAATATATCATTACAAAATACACTTGATATCTTTAAAAAATGTTGTTATAAAATATATCTAGTTGATATTATTTTAAAACTGCTTACATACATTGTGGTTTTGGGGGTAAAAAATATACCTCAACACTCCTATATTTTAGATCTATATTTACTATAGTTCTAGTTGTATTTATTATGAATTATTTGTCTTTTGAAAAACTGAATCATGAAGTTAAGCTTAGAGCAAAAGATATTTATATATTAATAAATTAGTACCAAATCCTTTACAGTTTCCATCAGATAATTCCATTTTTGTTTTTCACATTGGTTCTGGGTAGATTTGGAGAGGAATGACTCCAAATTCTTGATTCAGTAAGCCAAATACATTTGAAAATGAGAGGTTGAAGTTTGTGTAAAACCCTCTGCAAAAGCAGACAAACTCTGGAAACCATGACTTCCATATTGTCAAAATTATTGGTGTTTCCAGGGTCTCAGTCCCAAGAAATTCTGAGAAGCAAGAACTTATGGAATTTGCAGTTGGCACTTTTTTAGTGTCAGCACCTGAAAAATGTGTTTTCTTCTGCTAATCACTGCTACATCTTATAGGTTGTTTTTTCCCCCTGCAGTCTTTGATGGAGCCTCCCCAGTTATGGTAGATTACCAGAATAAAGCTCCTTCTCACCCATTTTCCCACTTGATGGCAAGCTATGGCCAAGTTTTTGCCTCTTTGGTATTTTTGCTGTGGATGTTTGCTTTTATTTCCTTATCATGGTTCCTTCTTTCTCCCATACCTTATTGCATCATATTTACTTCACCTTCACTATGTTTTTCTTTTCCTTTTGATGTTTTATTCTATTTTGCTTTTCTTGATTTTATTTTCACTTTGTTATTCTGGAATCCACCCATTATGCAGTCCCAACTGACTCCTCCTGCCATCCCTTCTGTTTCCCTTTGCCTTTTTGCAACTTTACAAAAGAGTGGTGTGTGTGTGTGTGTGTGTGTGTGTGTGTGTGTGTGTGTGTGAAGAATCCATTAATGAGTTAGCAGTAAGAGGATCCATGTGCTTCTGTGACTGCCCAGGGCTCAGCACCAACAGCAGTTGGCCAGGAGGCTTGCAGTGGGCAGCAGGGACTGGGGTGCTCCATAGAAGGAAGGATCAGGCCCCTCAATGTCCACTAGTGCCAAGCTCCAAGGGTCCTAATCCTTCCTTCTACAGCGTGTCTCTGTCCCTGCTGCCTGGTGCGAGCCTCCCTTTCTTCCCCCCCACCTGCCTGCATCTGTGCTGGCTCACGTCTTTCACAGCCCAGAGCAGCCAAGTATCCGGCGAGTGCCACCACATCTCCCTGCAAGGGTTGGGTGGGGGGGGGGGGATAGCAGGAGGAGACACAAAGGCACCTGGGAAGCCAGGGGGGACAGTGACGTAACATGTTTCAATAGGGGATCTGGTATGAGGTTTGATAGACAAGTTTAACCTAAACCTGATACCTCATCAATCCAGGTCTATCTTTAACTTGGATCCTCCAGTTTTAAACCAGGACCCTAAACTTCATTTATGGGTGTAGACTGGTTTTCACTCATTTATACCAGTTTGTTTAATGTCTGTACCTGGCCTATGTGTATGTGTGTATAAAAAAAAACCATACAAATAGCTAACTGTTCTAAAGTTCAAGAAAAGTTAAGGGATAGTCTGGTTGAATAGCTAGATGAAGAACGTAAGGGAAATAAACATAGTAAATGTCTGCTATACATTGAAGAAAGGTGAGGATGAAATTGTTCTTGAGCAACTAATCAAAGTTTCTATAGAATAGGAATTGGTGGTAATGGGAGACTGATCACCTGAATGTGTGTTGAAAATCCAATACAACAAGACACAGACAGTCCACCAAATTCTTGAAATATATTAAAGATGCCCTTTTTTGTCTTCTGAAGGTGAAGAAAGTTATTAGGAGATCATGTGTTTTAGATTGGATTATGACTAATAGGGGGGGACTGGTTGGATATGTAAAAGGTGGAAGGTAATTTAGATTAAACTGATCACAAAATGATGGAGTTCACTATTCTAAAAAAGGAGGAGTGAGAGTAGCAGAATAAGGATAATGGATGTAAAAAAAAAAAGCAGTCTTCAACAAACTCAGAGAATTGGTAGCTACGGTCTCTTGGGAAGATAATCTAAAGAATAATGGAATACAGGTAAATTGGAAGTTACAGAAAGAGACTGTGATAAAGACAAAACAACAAACTGCTGATGGGGAGGGAAAATAAAAAGTGTAAAAAGTCATTATTGTTGTATCAGGATACAGTTAAGGACCTTGAAATCAAAAAGAAATGGTATACAATGTGGAAGACAGGGTTCATAACTACAGGCGAATCTAAAGGAATAGCACAATCTATAAAGCAATAAAACCAGAAAGGTTAAGATGTGGAAGGAATTACAATAAGGAAGGAGAATTAAAAAGGAACAAAACAGTTCCTATTAATACATTAAATGGGTAAGAAAGGCAAAGGGAAGTACAGTTCCATTCCTTAAAAGAGTAGGAGAGCAAATAATAGATGATGAAGAGACAAATGAAGTATTTTGTTTCTTCTTTTCTCTGGTCTTCAAAAAAAAAAAAAAGATTAATAGTAAATGTAATGAATTAATTGATTTTAACAGGCATTTAGGAATGCAGGGCATAATAGGGAAAACAGCTTCAAGAACAGTTAGATAGGATGGTTACACTGAAGTTGGAGGTGCTTGCAGAAATTCACCCTTAAGAAATTGGCCAAAACAATCTCTGAACTATTAGGCTAAGTAAAGACAGTCAAAAAGCCCAAGGCTGAAATGATTCAGTCTTTGCAGGTTAGTCAAAACTGGACAAATTAAATTGAAACAGAAGTGAACAGACATTTACCTTTAATTCAGGAAACGCAGCCTGCAGTGGCTCAGGCCAGAAGTCAGGGGGCACTAGAGCACAGCTTTCTGGCAAGTAGTCAGCATGGGCTGTGTGTTCGCTTCCTCTTCCTGCTGTCCCCGAGGTCTCTGGAATTTGCAGTCCAAAAGCACAGTACCAGGACTCTGCAGGGTTGCTCATGACTTCCTCTTCCTGCTTCCAGGTGTCTCTGGGATTTGTAGCCCACAGTAAGTTTGAGCAAGGGAAGGGGCATTTAACCCCCCTCCCTGGCCCCAGACCTCCAGCTGGGGAACAGAGGGGTTGGGCCAGCCCTAATCTCTGCAGCAGACAGCCCAGCCCAGCCCAGGGCCTCAAAGCATGCTGGGGTGCTGGGGGACTCTGATTTAACTTGAACCAGGAAGGGGTCTGGGACAGAAATTTCATAAACCAGTTTGACCCAAATTAGACAAATCTGATGCTGCATTCAACCAGGTTTATGTTAAACCAGTTTTAGCCACTTTGGAACTGGTTTATGTGCACTGAGTTTCTGTTCTGTTACAGGTTTAACCCAGGTTCTGATCACTTAAGCCAGTTTATGTGTAACTTCTCTCCCTAGCCATAGTGATTATTTCTGCAAATCAATGGAGGACATCAGAGGTTTCAGAAGACTAAAGAAATGCAAGCACAGTACCTATCTTTTCAAAGGACCAAGGACTTTATAGACCTGTCAGCCTAACTTTGATTTCTGGCAAGATACTGGAATAAATTAGTAAACAAGCAATTTATAAGCACTCAGAGGGCAACAAGGTGATTAAAAAAATTAAAATGCATGGTTTTAGCAAGAATGAATAATGTCAAACCAGTCTAATTTCCTTTTTTTTCAGGCAAAATTGGAAGCAGGAGATGAAATACATCTTGACTTTAGGAAGGCTTTTACCAGCATCCCAAATGAGATACTTATAAGTGTACTGTAGAAATATTATCTAAGTGAAATCATCATAAGGTTGGGTGTACAACAGATGAAAAACCATACCCCGCATAGTTATAGCTTACTGATTGAGTGGGCATGTCAAGTAGGCTTATGCAGGGGCCTATGTTTCTGCCTGGTTCTAATCAATGTTTTCATTCATAATTGGATGATGGAGTAAAGAGTACATGTGCAAACTTCATATGAGAGGAAAAGCTTAAAAAGAGCTGTGAGCTGTCTGGATGACAAAATCAAATTTCAAAGCAATTTTGATAAGTTGGAGAGAGTCCAAAACTAGAAATACTGAAAATTCAGTAAAAAATCAGTAAAAGCAATAGCAATATGGTATACTTTGGAAAAAGAAATCAAACCCACAAATACATAATGGCAACTAACTAATTAGTTAGAGAGTAGGGCTGTGTGAAATTTTACCACGTTTTGTTTTGTCGGTTTTTCGAGGTCGAAATAGCAAAATCAAAATGAAACAGATATGGTTGAAATAGCCTCGAAACAAAACAAGGCAAGTCAAAACGTTTTGCCATTTCAAAGCTGTTTTGACATTTCACCCATAGGCTATAATGAGGAAGGTCAAAACAGCCTATAACTTTGTCATTTCTGGCCAGATTTGGATAACACTTGCCAACATTGTAGCCCCTTCTGAGGGCATAAAGTGTGCCAAATTTCAAGAAGATAGGTATATGGGGTTCAGAGAAACTGCACCCCAAAGTCTTGAGAGGCAAACTTTAGTAGTATATATGTTAAGCCACAGCAGGGTCAAAACTACAGGAATGCTAGCCCCTGCTGAGGCCATGAAGCCTGCCAAGTTTCAAGGAGATAAGTACAGGTTCTGGGGCCTTGCACCTCTAGCTGCTGACAGGCAAAACTCATGTCATGGGTGCTTGTGCAACTGCTGCCTCTCATCAGGAAGCAGGACTGAAGATCCCCCATCACTTGCCACCAGAGACCTGGGGGTAATAATTGACCACAGAATGAACATAAGCCGGCAGTGTGAAGCTGTAGTCAGCAGGGCCAACAATATGCTGGCATGCATCAATTGATTCATCTCTAGCAAAACCGTTGCAAAGAAGTGATTCTCCTGGTCTACTCAGCTCTTCTCAGCACTGGTGAGATTGTAGCTGGAGTACTGGATCCAGTTCTGGGCTCTGCGCCTTAACAAGGATGTGGTAAAGCTTGAGAGTCCAGAGAAGGGCCCATATGATCAGTGGCTTGCACAGCAAGCCATACAAGGAAAGGCTGAGGGACCTGGGACTCTTCACCCTGAAAAAGAGAAGGCTGAGAGGGGACTTGGTAGCAGCTTACTAATGCATCAGAAGTGTACATCTAGGGCTCGTTGAACAACTGTTCACCAAGGCATCCTTGGGGAAAACTTGCAGTAATGGTCACAGTCTGGATACCCTAGTTGTGAAGTAATTTTTCCTAATGTTGAGCCTGAAATGAGTCTAAAATGATCTTCCAGGAGTTTGTGACCATTACTCCTAGTTTTCCCCAAGGGTGCCCTGGGGAACAGTTGTTCACCGAGCCCTAGATGCACGCTTCTGATGTAGTGGTAAGCTGCTACCAAGTCCCCTCTCAGCCTTCTTTTTTTCAGGCTGAAGAGTCCTCGGTTCCTCAGCCTTTTCTCATATGGCTTGCCGTGCAAGTCTCTGATCATATGAGTGGCCCTTCTCTGAACTCTCTCAAGCTTTACCACATCCTTGTTAAGGT
This sequence comes from Alligator mississippiensis, assembly GCF_030867095.1. Taxonomy (NCBI): domain Eukaryota; kingdom Metazoa; phylum Chordata; order Crocodylia; family Alligatoridae; genus Alligator; species Alligator mississippiensis. Next base: position 43,381,929 of record NC_081829.1, read on the forward strand.
GCAGAGCCCGGAACTGGAACCAGTACTCCAGCTGCGGTCTCACCAGTGCTGAGTAGAGCCGAGTAGAGCAGGAGAATCACTTCTCTGCAATGGTTTTGCTGGAGATGCACCAATTGATGCATGCCAGCATATTGTTGGCCCTGCTGGCTACAGCATCACACTGCCAGCTCATGTTCGTACTGTGGTCAATTATTACCTCCAGGTTTCCATTTCAGAAAAGCTTCGGCGCCAGGTCGGAGATCCGGCTATAGGGTATAATGGGGAATCAATAAAATATCTATAACTTTGTTGTTTTTTGTCTACTTTGGATGAGACTTGAAGGAATGGTAGCCTCTCCTGAGAGCATGAAGCCTGCTAAGTTTCAAGAAGATCAGTGCAGGGGTTCTGGGGGAACTGCACCCCAAATTCTTGAAAGCAAAACTCATGTCATGCGTACATGTTAAGCCACAGTGGGGTCAAAACTGCAGGGGTGGTAGCCTCTGGTGAGCCCACAAAGCCTGGCAAGTTTCAAGAAGATAGGTACAGGGGTTGGGGGGGAACTGCACCTCAAGCTGCTGACAGGCAGAACTCGTGAGATAGATGATCCTGTGTGTGTTAAGGTGCAGCGGGCTGAAAACTACAGGAATGGTGGCTCCTGCTGAGGCCACGAAGCCTGTCAGCTGTTCAGAAGATAGGTGCAGGGGTGTTCTGGGGCCCTGCACCCCTAGCTGCTGACAGACAAAACTCGTGACATGGGTGCTTGTGCAACTGACTGTGTCTGTCTTGGGGCAGTTGATTGTCTGTATTGATTATTTCCTCTCCTTTGTCTCTGCTTTTGTAGGTGTTAATCCATGCTCATTAACTCCTTATGTAGTAGCTAGGCCCTGTTTATTGAGCTGGTCCATGAGTGAATCAAGATTAATTCGTAATTGGTAACACAGCAGCTTAGCAGCCAGGCCTGCACTAGTCTATCCCCCTGCCCCCCCGCCTTGGTGCCCCAAGACAGACACAGGTGCACAAGCACCCATGTCACAAGTTTTGCTTGTTTGCAGCTTGAGGTGCAGTTTCCCCCAAACCCCTGCACTTATCACCTTGAAACTTGGCAGGCTTTGTGGCCTCACCAGGAGCTACCAGCCCGGCAGTTTTGACCCCAGTGTGTCTTAACACATACACATGACACAAGTTTTGCTTTCAGGATTTTGGGGAGCAGTTTCACCAAACCCCCTGCACCTATCTCCTTGAAACAGGGTTTTTTTTCCAAGTCACTTCCAACCCTGCATTTCTGAGGCCAGAATTTACAAGAATGTGGTATTTTTGCTCAAAAAAACCGATTTCACTTAAATGGGCCAACCAACAATAAACAAAAGATTTGTTTTTACCATGCTTTAGTCCACCGCCTCATCCTTTTTTTTACTCAGACCTATCTTCTTACACATGCACTTTGACCATTCATGGGCACTCTTCAGCATCCCTTTTGGTGTACTGATTACTGTCTGGGCCCTGCTACATATTCAAATTAAAGATGGATAGAAACTAAATATAAAGGTGTTAAAAATTTTCAAGCACTAACATTATAGCTGATTGGCTCTTTTTATCATGTGCTAATTACTTTGCACATGTGGCTAGCCTAAATTTATTGCACAATTAACCATTTAATTGCATAATAAATGCAATGTATAGTAGGGGACCCTGTTTTATTTTGTATTATAATGTGCTTGCAGGTATTTACTGAGTCATCTGGCTTGGTTACATTTTTTCCATATTACCTATTCCTCTTTTCATAATTGTTTTCTCCCACTATTATTATGTGATATTTTAATGAGAGTTATTTAACCTTGCAAAGTATGTGGGGGCTTAAGCGGGGAAAGATGGGATAAAAACAAAGTAACAAAGTTGTAGCAAGTATGACATCTAAACTGTGGCATTGTCTCTGTGACCAGTTCATTCTGTTCTGGGATTTTTACATCTATATTTTTTCTCAACTAAAGTAATTCCAGTACAAATTTTAACAAGAAATCAGTTTACATATTTCAGAGAAAATCAATTACTTAATATCTTTGCTGACAAAATTGAAATCCACTGGAGCTACATATCTCATATTTCATTTCAAATCAACTTGGAAATTCATTCTTCTAAGTTTACTATGTAGCAAGCTACAACTATTGTGCCTGCTTCGATTCTATAAACTAAATCCAATATTAATCTAACTGACCTGATTTCAGTTACACTGGGAATGAATTTGGCATCATCTTTCTAGATGTCATTCAACTGAAATGGGAAAGTATATAGTAATTTTACATAGTTTTGGTAGAAGGATGCATAGCTGGTGAATTGTAGACACTTTCAGCACTTTAAAATAGCTTTAATTATAAGGTGTGAAAAATAAGTCTGAAAACTAAAGGTTAGAGCTTCAACGTGACTGCAGTTCCCGTTTGTTGCTTTTTCATTGAACTGATTTTGGTTGGTTCAAATTAGCCCTCATCCAATCAGCTACACAAGGATCCTTGTTATTAATGTACAATAACCTATTATTACCCTTCTTGTTCAGTTTTATAATTACCACATACCACACCAGAGGAAAGAACAAATGCTGACATTCAAGAAGCATTCATTTGTAAACTTTAAGGGTAGAAGCCTAGGGGTCTATTTGGAGAATTTCAGAATGTTTGCATCTTACTATCTATATTATTTCATGTAATAATATCAGAAATTAATGAATTATGGCATAAATATTCACAGCAATAGACCTAGTAAGCTAATGATTCTTAAGCAGGGAGCTGCCAGATCCTTTGGAGGGTGTTGCAAAGTGTGAGGAGATAAGCAGATAAGTGCAGGCTCAGGTTTGTCCCTGCTTGGCCAGTCCCCCTCCTTGACTGCCCAATCCCTTTGCAAGGACCATAGATTTGTTTTTGAAATTGGGTGCCATTCAGTTCACAAAAGTTATGGAAGGTGCCTTGAGTCCAGTGAGTGGTGTCTTGAGTCTAAAAGGGTTGAAAACCATTTTAGTGAATGAAGGTGGGAATTGCCACCTAACATATTTTGAGGAGGAGACTTCTTTAAAAAAAAAAAAAAATTAAAGCATGTATTTGTAGATCCATTGGGGTGAACAAGCATTTACCACATCTGACTTAGGTCTAGGTGGCTTTTTGTAAGTCACCTTGACTTGAGTGGGAGCAGCATGTACTGTAGTTTGTCACTGTCAGGAGCAGCATGGGGAGTCCAAAATAAGTCTGATGGAAGTAACTTATGATGGGGGAGTGGAGAGTGGGAAGGGGGTGGTGCAAGAAAGTCTGCAGGGGTGGCTGGTGGGTCCACTGCAGGGGGGTAGCCCTGTCAGAGTGGGGGTGGTTGGGAGTTGAAAAATGTCCCAGTCAAGAAGGCTAGGGACAGAAATTACACAATAACCAGTATAAGTGATTGGAAACCAGTTCAAATCTTTACTATAACAGAAGCTCAGTGCACATAAACCACTTTCAAAATGGCCGCAACAAGTTTAAGATTTACTTGGATGGATGTGCAATCAGACTTAACTTTGTAGGCTCAGAGGACAATCCTTACTTGCCTTGCTAGTGCCCCTACTTTGTCATTGCTTTAATAAAAGCCACCATGCCTTCTTGTTTCAGGATACAATGTTTATGAAGTTGCCTGTCACAAGGTTATATTGTTCTTAATGACTTGGGAGGTGTTCAGTCTTGTCACAACCCACCTTCAACTCTCTGGATTTGGAACTCGGTGAATCTCTTTCCAGAGTGAGATTCTGGGGTTCCACTTCCCCCTCCCACTCTAGCCTTACACCACCTTGATGTTAAATATCTTGTTTGGTAAGTTACTCATCAGAGCCATCACAATCATGATTCTAGCTTCAATGTCTGGTTGCTCTATGCTTTATGCCCATCCTAGTATTGTTCAGTTCTTCCAACCCAAATGTCTGCCACTTTGTTGCACTGTCTCCCTTAGTGTGTAAACTTTCACCCTTAGTATGTAAAATAAAGTGTTAGTAAAGCTGATGCTTTACTACCACTTTACTATCATTGCATCTAAGCCTTAGCTAAAATGCATATTGCCTTAACAGTATTGCACCTTCCCATAGAATCTTCAAGTACATAAAACTGAACCTAATTCCTAAACTATCAGGTGCAGTTGGGCCACACTATCTAAGCAAGTGCTCATGCCAATAGCAAGTGCTTAGTGCTGAGACGTGAAGAGCTAGTGCAGGCAAAGTTTACTCTCTATCTTGTTTCCTAGTCAGGAGTGACTGCCTCTTGCAGTTCACTCACCACTTCCTTACCCTTAGGTTTCAGGTGTCCTTCCTGTTTATGTCCTGGAAACAAACCTGAAGGAGCAAATTCCTGTTCTTTTCCTGGCTTAGAACTTCCCCTCCTGCCCCAGAATGTTGCTTAGGTCCAAGGAGATGATTCTGTGCTGCCTTGCTCAGGGCTCTGTATCGGTCTCTGCACTCCTCCTCAGCCACTGGCTCCACCAAATGTCCTGGTGTCTCCATCTCTCTCCTTCCCCGAATCAATTATGATTCTCTTCTAACTGGCAAAACTGCCCACAACTGGCAGGCCAGCTGTTTCTTGAAAGGGGGGTGGGACGCTACCGCACACCCTTTCTGGATCAGTCCAGCTGCTCTCTACATTGTCCTTCTTCCTGCCAATATGGTAAGCTCTTCTTTAACCCCTTTTTGTTCTCATTCTCCTCACAAATTGATTTAGTTTAAATCAGTTTATTGAACTTGTGTCCCAGACCCCCTCCAGATTCAAGTTAACTCACAGTCCCCCAGCATTCCAGGATGCTTTACACCTCCTCCACAGACCCCCCCTTGCAGGGTGGGTGGGCTCCCTTTGGCCCAAGCTACCTGCTCCAACTAAGTAAGGAGGCATGCTATAACACTCCCTGAATTCTGGCCTGGGCCACTGCAGGCATGTGGCTGCATTTCTGGAATTGAAAGTGAATGTCTGTTCATGTGCTTATCAGTTTAATCTATGCAGTTTAGACTAACCTGTGAAGATGAAGATTGAATCAATTCAACCGCACGCAATTTGATTGCCTGTATGTAGCTGAGGAGGGGCAGGGGTCTAGGATTAGCACAGACCTGGGGATGTGCTGCAAATGTGTGCAGGTATTCTTGAGATCAGGTTAGCCCTTTCTGAGATCAGATTAACCCTTTCATGATCTAAATTAGTTGATGTCCTGAAGTTGGTGTGTCTCCTGAAGTGTGCTAATTTAGACTGGGCAAACTATTTTTTGGCTGAATTAAACCCTCTGAACACATGTGTGATTGAGTACTTAGATCATCCTAACTCCAGTTAGGTCAGTCTAAATGTATGTACCCATTAGGTTTTTCTCTGAGCCAAATTAAGGCTTCAAAAGTGAAAAAATAAAGTAATCAAAAGGCAAAGAAAACCTTGGTCTTGATTCTTCTAATATAGTACAGCTCCCAATGTTTGCTTACAGCAATGGTCAGCAACATTTTTGGGCGAGTGCCAAAAAAACACACAACATCTATTTGCATGATGGATTTCCAGGCCAACAAAATGGGGCAGGGGCAGTACTTGGCTGGATTCACTGCATATTATTACAGTAAATAATCACAAATGTTGTTTTTCTACAGTAAATACCAAATTTTAACAATACCAAAACTAAACAACTTGGTGATGATAAATAAAACTTCACATATTACAAACACAAAGAGAAACACAAATGGATTTTTTTCCTTTGTTGTTGTTTTCTTTTTACTTTGTTAAGGGAGTTAGGATGTCACTTTGACATGGGTTGTGCTCTATCAATAAAAAGTATGAATGATGATGAATATTGAAATGAAAACTTTGTGTAGTACATAAATATATCCTTAGTTACATCCTGTTAGTGACTGGCTTGGCCTTGCTTCTGAGTTTGGAGAGGTTAGGCTGGTAGTTGGTTATTATCAAATGCAAAAATGAATCAGAATTGTCAGTGGTCAGATGGCTTCTCACAGAGGTCAGTATGGTTTTAATTTCATTTCATTTCATTTCATTCACACTTCTACACAGCAGGGCCTATTTGATTAGGATTTGGCCTGAATCGGGGACAGTGATTCGATTCATTGATTCGGATCACTATCCCTGATTCAATTCAGCCAAATCTGCATCTGAAGATTCAATGCTGATTCAAAGAATCAGTGATTTGGACAAACACAGCTTTAAAAGATTTTTCTACATTCCTTGAGGTAGCAGGCAGAGCTCATGATCACTGTGATGCTGGTGTGCATGGATGCATCCCACAGGAGTGTAGGGAGGCCCTCCACATGCTCAGCAGTGAACCCAGAAGTGGACTGAAAGTACTTCCAGTTCACTTCTGGCTCTGCCGGGGAGTGCATTGGGGGGCCCCTCCGTGCCTCCCTGGCTTGGTGATCAACCACAGGGGGACCCTGGGTGCCTCCCCTGAGACCCAGGTGATACCAGTCACTGAGCTGAGAGGGTGCAGGTGGGCCCCCAGCATGCTTCCCAGTGGACCCAGAAGTGGACCAGAAGTGTTTCTGGTCCACTTTCAGGGCTGCTGTTGAGTGTGCTGGGGAGTCCCCCCCCATCCCATGCTTCTGTGGGACACTCCATGCACCCCATCATCACAGCACTCATGAGCCTCCACTACCTAGAGGTATGTAGAAAAACATTTAAAGTTGTGTCTATGTATGAATCTCTGAATCTTTTCAAATCTCTCTGAATTGATTTGGAGGGTTCCTATTTGATTTGGAGAAATTAAAGGGTCCTCTGTTTCAATTTGGATTTGGAGATTTGGCCACCAAATTGGGCCAAATCTCCACCAAATCAAATCAGGGACTGAAGCTTTGCCTTTGGATCTGTTTATTAGGACTGTGCAGACAGGAAAGCTACTTTTTCATGCAGGCATACTTGTCAGGAAAGAAAGACCAACATACTGTGATCTTGAGTTGCCAGTCTCTTTCATTTTCAAGTTTACCTTGTAGCAATTTAAACTTTGATACCCAGATGCCTGAGCATTGAAAGTCAATCAGTTGTGATTAAATCCTTCAATGTTCATCTACTGAAAGTACTGAAGTTCTGTGTTGCTTTCCATACTATTGTCAGAGGTCACAAGAAATGAAAACAAGTCCTTTGTTGAAAGTCTTGGAATTATCTTGCAAACTCATCTTCCAACTAGTTGCATATATCCCCAGTGTTCAATTGATGCTGCTCAGAATGGGTTTGCAGAGTGGGGAAGTAATAAAAAGTAGACATTTTGATATTTTATGTGAAAACAGACAACTTAGCACAGAAACCTTTCCAGTCTTCATAGAGCTGAAGTATGGTTTTCTGTGTCCCTTCTAACTTAGTATTCAGATCATTTGAGTGTGATGTGATGTCTGTCAAGAACATCAGTTTTGATAACCATTTGTTATCAGTAATTTCTGCATATTGTTGACCACTTTCTTCACTAAGAAATGCTGGCACTGGATTTAAGACCCAAATACCTTGTTCCAGGTGGATCCCCAAACCTCTGACTGGCCACGATCTCTCCATTCAATAATAGGTGAATTTTATTGGTACACAGTTATAGAGATAAAAATAATGCAAACAATTCTATAAGTCCTGGCATTCACAGAGTCAAGGTATGTCTGGCCAGCATACAAGCTTCACTCTGAGGTTCTGTCTTGATTGTCAAATGTCAGCAGCTGGGAGGTTGGATGCCAAGGCCTGCCCCACCACACAGTGGCATGGGTGAGATGCGCTGTGGTGTTCTCTCTGTCCATGGTGGCCTCGGGCTCCCCTCTCAGGGGTCCCTTTGATGCTCTGAAATCCCTTCTTTTGTATCTTTTTCCTTCTGTGAAGACTCTTCATCTTTGGGCAACATTGATTGGCCTTCCTGTGGTTGTCATACTGTCCATGTTTTGTCCCATTAGCATATTCCTTTGTTTCACAAACCTATCACATGCGCACATCCTAATTTGGTTCTTTCTGATTTCTCCTAATTTGGTCCATCTACCAAAGTTGGGCACTGTGACCTGGCCAATGAAGCACAGTGTCTTATTTCATGTTATGGAACATTGTGGCACATGTCTTCAGTGTCCCAGCCTGGGTGTCTGCTTGCTGCTTGCCTGTGTCAGACACAGTGGACTTTGAAGTAACTTTGTGATAAACAGGCTTTTAGAAATCAGTTAACTGTGTCCTTGCCCTGGCCATTATTCTAAAAATATCTACTTTACCTACAAACCAATTCCCAAAAGCAAATGTCTAAATAGCATTTTCTAGCCATCACAAAAGAGCTTCATAGGTTCAGGACAAGCAACAAATTGCTTGAGTACGTTAACTCAACCAGTGTACTTTACTGTGCAGCACTAAATCTCCATGTGCAGAATCCATATTGTTCAAAAGTTTGTGGAATCTCCTGTGTCAAGGAGGAGCAGAAAATCAAAAGTTGACAATTTTTACAACAGTTGTCATGACTTCATTTAAATCAGAAGACAAGATTGTTGTGCACTGGCTCTTTTGATGAATAATACAATGGAAACTTATAAGACAATGTCCGATCTTGGTTTCCAGAAGTTTGTTTTTTGTAAAAAATCCAGCTGTTTTACCAGCCATAGCAGGTGCACCATCAGTGGTAACAAGTTGATCTGTTGTGTGAAAAAGTCTTTGAAAGCACTAAGTATGTCGTGGCTTTCATTGTGCTATGTATAGCACGCAAAGAAAATAGTTCCCCCCAAACTTCCCCCAAGATAAAGTAGTGAACAATTATAGCAAGACAGGGGATATCATTTATGTTTATGCTTTCATCCAGTGCAAGGCTTATCGTATTACATGTTTGGAGGCCTTGAGTCATTTGTTCCCTAATATCAGCTGCCATTTCATCTGTTTGCCTTTGAACTTTCATGGATGACAATGGCATTTCTTCAATACGAGTAATGATGTCTTTCTTATTTGTAAAATTGTGAAACCGTTTCTCAGCACATTTTAAGAAAGCGTCCTTTAAGTACTCTACATCTATAAAACACTTGCTTTTCTGAGCTGTAACTTGCCCGTGTGGAAAGAGCACTTTTAGTTACAAATTTAGAAAAGCTGATGGTCTGTTTTTCAGATGAATCAATAGCTTTTCTAATGCAATCACGTTTGTTTGCTTTATTGATTCCAGAACATTTGGCTTCATGCCTGGTTGTGAAATGGTGCTGGACACTGAAAGCACAAGGTATCACATTTTCACTGCACAACCCACAAACAACATGATCCCCTTTCTGCACAAAACCATACAATTCTCTCTACACTGGCTGAAACTTTTGAATATCTAATTTTGTTTTTTTTACTATTCATAGCTTGGAACATATAGGCATCTTTACCAGTTGAAGTAGTGCAGGGGTTCTCAAACTCCATCTGTACAGCTGTTTGCATTCTGCCTTCTGCCTGTGCTTCCCCTGGCCCCTGCCCCACCATCCATCTGGAGGCACACGCCCAGCCACCAAAACTCAGTGGAGTCAGTGCTGGGGCTGTGGAGCCCACCATAGCTGTTTGCACCTTGCCCACCTCCTGCTGCAGCTGCCCAGAGCCTGGGATGGCTGTGGTAGGCAGCCAGGAGATGGCAAACAGCTGTGTCAGGTTCTGCAACCCCAGCACCAACTCTCTGATGGTAGCAGCTGCATATACAGCTCCATGCAGATGGTGGGGGAGGGGCATGGGTTGCACTGTCCCAGGCCTCTTCCTGGCTGCATGCTCAGAGGCATGCTCCCAGCTGTTGCTGCAACTAAGCAGATGCCAGAGCTGCAGAGCCCCATGCAGCTGTTTTCAGTCTCCCGGCTGCAGCTGGCTGGAGCTGTGGGCAGCTGCTGCCTGCCACAGAACCTGAGCTGCTTGCAGTAGTGCTTGCAGCCTCCTAGCCACCTGCTGTGAGCCCATGGCTGATGGCAGCTGCCCAGAGCCCAGGCTGGCTGTTGCATGCTGAAGGAAATGGCCTTGCATACCAGAGCATGGTACGTGTTCTGAGAATTGTGATGGAGAAATCAAGACGGAGGCTGGAGACCTGATGGAACAGACTTTAATACATAGCGCTATGGAGAAATCGCAAGGGGATTTCTGCCTGGTTGCAGGCAGGTGGACTCTTTTATACAGTGCAGTAAACAACTCCTATTTGTTGTGCGCAAACTTGCTGCTGGGTAAGATACAGCAGTCGCACTGCTTGGCTGTAAGCCAAGCATGTCCATATATGGCAGACAGTTTTCCTGCTCAAACATGCATACCCAACCACCACCCAGCTTCCCTATTACCCTGCCGCTACCTATGTCAAGGGCCTGCTTCCACAGTCCCTGCCTTTGATGGCAACCCAACCAGAGTTTGCCATCACACTTCCATAGACATTAGTTGCGCAATCTCCTTCTTCTCCCATTCTCTACGTTCCAGCTCCTTCATTACCATCATTCTCATTTCACCCTTGGTTATTACCTGCACAGATTTCTTACAAAGCAAGGACATTCAATTCATTATACAACAAAAGCACAAGCCTATAACTAAGATAACTATGGTACAATAAATGAGACCCTTTATCAATTCCTTTGCCCAGCCTGACCAGTTTGGTAGCCAGGACCAGGAGTCCCACCACTCTGTTGCCGACTTACATTTTTCTTCCTCAAACTCATCAAGGGCCTGCTGCATGGAGTCTATGTGCTCCCCTATTTCCTGATGATTCTCAGGAATATAGACACAGCACTCTTTCCTAACCAAGGCACAAACTCCCCCCTTTGAGGCCAGCATAAAATCTAAAGCCATACGGTTCGGCAGGGTGACTTGGCGGACTGCCCATAGCTCCTGATTAATTCCCCTCAGGGCTCCTATAGTTTCATTAGCAAACCTCTCAAAGGATGTAGAAAGCGCATTCACCCCATGCATGGCCTTAAATGCTCCATACCAGGGGAAGCTTGATCTGAATATGCCCTGAGTGTCAGTTATGAAAGGAAGGTCTGCAGGTCTTGAGACCACACCCTATCTGTTCCTGACTCGATTACCAAGTCAGGGCCATATTCAGATTCCTGGCATAACTATTTCAACATAACAGGTGCCTTTCCAGTTAACAGGGAGCCACTTATAGGCTCTTTTCCCACAGATATAGTAAGGGGTGGGGCTTTCTGGGGATCCTGCTTGTATATGCATTCTGCCATTCATGTTGCAATTGTGTGAAAAGTGGAAATTCAGGCCATCCTGAGAACCATTGTTATAACACGATATAGTAAGATTACATCTGCTAGAACCCATATTTTTCCCTGTGCCATTGTTCTTATAACACAGATAACCCTCTGTACTATGGGTCAAGATGAGGGCTGGAGGGTTGTAAGTATCATTCCAAGAATAATCAGAAGCCTTCCAGGATCCTCTCATAAATGATGTTTCATTCCAATTGGTATTTGTGCAATTGGTCACATTTTGGTTCTGGAAATACTAACAAAATTCAGGCTTACCCCAACTGACCCCTACCAGGGGAATGCCAGCACCTACCGTAAGGGGAGCTACTGAACAAAACCAACAATTACTCAATTATAGGAGGATCGGAAGTACTCAGCTAAGGAGATGAAGGTATCGTTGGGTGGAACGTTCCATTCCTCTGTCGCTTTTCAAATGCTTAAATAGCCCAAGGAGATGAGGGCTAAAAGGGGGAGAGAGAGAGAGAGAGAGCCGCATCTTAAGGAGATGGAAGTCTTTGCTGGTCCGGAGTGAATTCCTAACTTAGAGGTTCAAGGTCTGGTCCAGAGGCTGCTTGAGCTCCTAGGTTCCTTTGGATGAGCCCAAGTCTGGCTCTTGGCTCTTGGGAGTGATCTTCAAGAGTTTCTCGCCTTAATCCATTGTATCTTTACTTTGGTGTCCCCGGTTCGCTTGCACTCCCAGGAGTCAGTGGGTCGGAACTCTGGAGCCTGAGGGTTCAGGATTGATTCCCTCGTCGGCAGATGTGCCTTTTTACAATGAGAGGCGTGGACCCACGAAGGTATCTCTGCAACTCTGACGGCAGTATCTGTCATGAGGAGGACTTGGTACGGTCAAAGCAGTTCTTCCGTGTGTGTCTCTTTGCATAGATCCAATCTCCCGGCTGGAAATCGTGTGCTGGTCCCATCAGGGCCGCAGGCTGGGTGTCTTTTACCCCCGAGTGGACGGTACTGAAAGCATTAGTAAGACCTTTACAGTATGCTACCAAGGAGAAGTGCACCTCCGCGATGTCAGTGGCTGCTGGCATTGCTGCAGGGTAGTATGGTCTCCCCATCAGGATCTCAAAAGGGGAGAGAGAGTGCTTCCTGACTGGAATGGTCTGAATCTCCAGAGCAACCAGAGGAAGTGCTTGTGGCCAGGAGAGGCCAGTTTCCTGGCACACCTTAGCCAGTCTGTTCTTGATCTGACCATTCATACGCTCCACCTTACCACTGCTTTGTGGGTGATAGGGCATGTGGAATCTTTGGGGAATGTGGAGGGTTTTGCAGACATCCTGCGTAACCCTTCCTGTGAAGTGTGTGCCTTGGTCAGATTCAATACTGAGAGGCACCCCGAACCTAGGAATGACCTCATTAAGAAGTTTCTTTGCCACAGCGGTGGCATCTGCCTGCCTGCAAGGAAAAATTTCCAGCCATCCGGAGAACATGCAAATCATGACCAGAGCATGTTTGAATCCCCCTGATGATGGCATATCAATGAAATCAATTTGCGAGTGTGAAAAAGGCTCAGTTCCCACTGTCCTGTGTCACAGGCAGACTTTCCCAGATTGGCCTGGGTTGTGGGACTGGCAGGTCGGGCATTGTGCAACTACCCGCTGGGCCTCTGTGGAAATCCCAGGGACAAACCAATAATGCAGGATGTTCTTCATGATCCCCCCCTTTGGCAGTGTGTGCAAACTCATGAGCCACACCTGCCAAAAAAGGCAAGAGAGACTTAGGAGCTACAGGGCAGCCATCTGGGTGCCGCCAACAGCAGGATGAATCAGAGGAACATCCCGCTGAAAGCCACACGTCACGTTCCGCATCCAAAGCCGCGGCCTGGAGGGCAGGAAGGGGAAAGGAGTGGTGAGGCTCCAGGGAGAGGACAGCTTGGGAAGCCCAGGAAGCCCAGGGTCCATGTTGGGCTGCATGACATGCCACTGCATCTGCAGCAGCATTGCCAAGGGAAACAGAATCAGAGGAAGAGGTGTGAGCTTTACACCAAATGATAGCAATTGAAGAGGGCAAGAGGAGAGCATCGAGTAAGGCTGAAATTAAAGGGCCATGTGCAACAGGCATGCCAGAAGACGTAAGAAATCCGTGTTGAGCCCAAATCATGCCGAAGTTATGGCAAACACCAAAGGCATATCTGCTATCAGTATAGATGTTAGCAGATATTCCAGAGGCAAGATGACAAGCGCGAGTGAGGGCATAAAGTTCAGCAGGCTGGGTTCCAGAGAGTTCCAGATGGCCACTTTCAACCACAGAATGGGGGATACAAACAGCATACCCTGTGACCCGGGACCCATCCAAAAGACAAAACGAAGAGCCATCAACAAACAATACAAGATCGGGATTGGGAAGGGAGAGTCAAAAAGGTCAGGGCAAGGGGTAAGGACAATGTCCACAGCAGTTTGGCAATCATGGGGGAGGGAATTTGGTTCCCCATCAGAGGAGAGAGGCAAAAGGGAAGCAGGGTTAAGGGGAGCACAGCGGACCAGAGTAATGTTATCAGCTGCAATAAGGATTTTCTCATACCTTGTGAGGTGAGCAGAAGTTATGTGCTGAGTCTTACCACGCTGAAGGAGGGCTAAGACGCTGTGGGATACTGCAACAGTGAGGGGGTGGCCCAAGATGATATCAGCACATTTTTCAACCAGAAGTGCTGTTGCTGTCACTGCTCGGAGACATGGAAGGTACCCTGCCGCCACCGGGTCCAGCACAGCACTGTAATAGGCAACTGGGTGGTGGCCTCCACCCTGGGGTTGGGTGAGGACAGTAGCAGCACAACCATTTGATTCATGACAGAATAGTCAGAACGGTCTCTGGTAGTCAGGGAGCCCCAGGGCGGGAGCTTGGGACAATGCCTATTTGAGCGAGTTAAAAGCTTGGGAGGTGGCATTGTCCCAAGATAGGGGTTCGGGGGCAGAATTGGTAACCATCGCAGACAGAGGTTTAGAGAGTTCGGCAAAATTAGGAATCCATTGGCAACAATAGCCTGCAGAACCGAGGAAGCCTCGCATTTGCCGCTTGGTGACAGGCTTAGGGATGTCCAAGACTGTTCGGACACACTCTGTGGTCAGGGCCCGCTCCTCTTGTGAGATATAATGTCCCAAGTACGTTACCCGGGTCTGGCAGAACTGTAGTTTAGTACAGGAGACACGGTGACCCTTTCAGGCAAGCTCCTTCAAGAGGTGGAGGGTATCCTGTATACAAACAGACTCAAAAGGTGAGGAAACAAGCAAATCATCAACATACTGGACTAACACAGACTTCGCAGGTAACTCAATGGTGTCTAGGTCAGCTTTCAACAATTGACTGAAGAGAGTAGGAGAGACAGTCAGTCCTTGTGGGAGTCTGGTCCAGGTCCATTGTTGCCCTTGGAATGTAAAGGCTAGTAAATATTGTGAGTCTGCATGGACGGGAATACTAAAAAATGCATTAGACAAATCAATAACAGAGAAATGAGTGGCTTCCGGAGGGATAGAGGACAAGATAGTAGCGGGGTTAGGCACAACAGGGAATACATGTTCAATCACAGCATTCACAGCTCAGAGGTCTTGCACAAACTGATATACTTGTCGCCCCTCATTATCAAACTTCCCAGCCTTCTTCACGGGGAGGATCGGGGTGTTACATGGGCTGGTACAGGGGACAAGGACTCCTTGTTTCTGGAGGTCCTTGATCTGTCCAATGCCCTCCTCCGCCTCCCGGGGAAGAGGATACTGGGTCACCCTGGCCAGGGGTTTCCCTGGTAGAACCTTGAGGTGAACAGGGCTGGCGCTGGCCAGTAGGCCTACATCAGTATTGGCCTATGTCCACAATTCTTGGGGAATCTGGTCAAGGAGTTCCTGTTGCAACGAGGAAGACCCTGGGTCAGGCTCCGCCAAGAGCGCCACTATCAAGGCTGGACTATTGTCAGCTGGCAAGTGTAGGTAAACCCCATCAGGTGAAGAAGAGATGGTGGCTTTCAATTTACAGAGCAAATCCCTGCCCAGGACTTTCATGGAACTGCAGGGGCTGACCAAAAAGGAGTGACGAGTTGTCAGAGGTCCCACTTGCACAGTGAGATTTTTAGAAACAGGGTGTACAACGGGTTGTGATCCAATTCCAACTGCAGTAACAGCCTCAGAGGAAAGAGGCACATCAGAGCGGTTAAAAGAAAGCATAGAGTGAGTGGCTCCGGTGTCCACCAGGAAACAGGCGGTGGCACCGTGAACAGAAAGCTGGAGAGGGCAGTCCCCATCAAGCGGCAACAGAGGGGTGAGAGAGACAGGAGAGGTAGAAACAGGGGCGTCCCCCTGTAGTGGACCGGGCTCTCCTAATGGGAATTCGGGGTGGCTCGCTGAGGCCGTTTCGGACACGCATTTTTCCAGTGACCTAATTGTTTGCAATATCTGCACTCATCCTTGGATTTGTCCCTGGATCGCCGGTTACTGGTGGGGACCCCTGAAGCTGTCTTCGGCCAGGGCTCAAGTTGTTTGGTTTGCAAAGCCATCAATTTGGATTTCTTTGCCGCTTTCTCTGAGCACTCCTTGTCATGGTAATGTATGGCAGCCTATAATAGTTCAGGCAGGGACTTTTCCTGCCACCCTACCATATTCTGGACCAAATTAGAAATCGAGGGTTGGAGTCCTAATACGAAGGATTGGATGAGAGAAACCTTATAATTCTCTTCAGGATTGTCACACCCTGCATGTTTCCTGTATGCTCCCAAAAGACGTGCCTGATAATCAGCAGGGTGTTCTTCTGGTTTCTGGGTGCATGAGGTTACTTTTCCCCAGTCCAGCTTAAAAGGGCAAATGGTGTTGATTGCCCCTAGAAGGTTGGTAATGGCCGCCTGCAGGGTTGCATCATCTGGAGGCTCCTGGCGGGGCCATGTGGCAGCGGAGGTTAACTGCTGGCATTGGTCTGGGTTTAGGATTGTATCAAGGAGCTGATTGATATCACCCCAGGTAGGCTTACAAATGGAGCAGACAGTCTGCAACTTGCATTTGAAGCCCAGAGGGTCCTCTCACATTTTTGGGAAGGTACCTTCCAATTTAAGAGATCCCCAGGGGTCCAGGGGACATGGACCCGCAAGGGCTGGCCCCCAGTAGGATTTGGATATTCCTGAAGGGGCAGCTGTTGAACGGGGTTTTGGGGCAGCTGTTGAAAGGGAACTGGCCCGTCGGTGGCGGCGGGTGATGTGTGCTGGGCTCAGGCTGACTGTGCGGACAGCCTCTGGGTATGCCCGAGGACTGTAAACCATTACCAAATCGTCCCCCGTGATGCCGGGCTCCATGCGGCCAATGTGGTAAGTGTTGTTTTGTTCTAGGGTGAGATGGATGACAACCTCCCCATGTGGATTGGTTGGGTCAGGGAGAATAACAGGGATTTCCGAGGTAATGGGTAGCGGAAAGGCCAGTGGGGTTTCTGGGGTCGCGACCGCCACCCTCTGGTTGGGACCAGGGGGAGGGGGTGGCGGTGACAAGGCAGGAACCCAACAGTCCAGAAGGTCAGACGGGGGCTCCGGACGCTTGGGGATTTGAGGGTAAAGGGGGCTGCCGGATGGTGGGGCACTGGCGGATGGGGTAGGGACAGAGGCTTTCATCTGAGACAGCTGCTCTGTCAGCTTCTCAGTGTTAGCCTTTTGGGAGGCAACCTGAGAATGGAGTTTTCTTTTCTCCGCCTCATCATCTCACAGATACCAGGCATCCATTTGCCGCGGATGCTTATCTTCCAGGAAGAACCGGAGGTTCCTCAGGATGCCCATAACAAATGTTCCCATGGTGGGGAACTGCCGATCGGAGTACAAATTCCATTTCCCTAGGTACCTACAACTATCACGGCCATATGTATTACACATAAAGGCCGCAGGACTCCTGCTAGGGTAGTCACTTTTCGAGGTCGA
This sequence comes from Alligator mississippiensis, assembly GCF_030867095.1. NCBI lineage: Eukaryota > Metazoa > Chordata > Crocodylia > Alligatoridae > Alligator > Alligator mississippiensis. The sequence continues at coordinate 43,398,953 of NC_081829.1, forward strand.
CCCACCCATAATTGGGAAAGAGTACGCAAAGGGTACTCACCAGAAGTCTGATCCAACCAGGCGTCCTGCATCCTTCGTGGGTCTGGAGATCCCAGCAGTGAGGCCAAAAGAACCAGGATGGGCAAAGGTCGGGGCTGGTTACCTGGAGTCCCCTGGGGTCGGTGAACTCACGTGTGGAATCCCACTACTGACACCAAGACTGATGGAGAAATCAAGACGGATGCCGGAGACCTGATGGAACAGACTTTAATACATAGTGCTATGGAGAAATCGCAAGGGGATTTCTGCCTGGACACAGCCAGGTGGACTCTTTTATATAGTGCAGTAAACAACTCCTATTTGTCATGCGCAAACTTGCTGCAGTCACATTGCTTGGCTGTAAGCCAAGCATGTCCATATATGGCAGACAGTTTTCCCGCTCAAACACGTGTACCCAGCCACCACCCAGCTTCCCTATTACCCTGCCGCTACCTATGTCAAGGGCCTGCTTCCACAGTTGTGATCCTTGACTTAGAGACTCCACAGAGAGAATGCTTATGTCTATAATGCAAAATGCAGTGTTTGATGGAACTACCCAAACTAGATAAATAGAATTAGTTTTATAGGAACAATTATATATTTGAGGGAGCTATTGGACAAGATTTTGGAACAGGGTGCCTTTAGTCAAGTCCTGGAAAGAAGCAGGTACAACCTAAGATAATTACTAGACAAAAACATTTTTGTTTAAACCCATTATGCAAATAAAAATAGTCAATTAAAGAAGTGGGAAGTTTAAAATGTAGAGCAAAGATCAGTTATCAGAAGTAACTTCAAACAAGTAAAGGGCTGTTGAAGTAGATAATCCAATTATGTAAAATATCAAGATTATTCAAAAGAGAAGAGTGTTGTTATTGCCTGTGGAATATAGAGAGATTGGCAAAGAGCAGGTAAACTGTAAATTTTGATAAAGCCATTGTCTGTGTTTAGACCTTGGTTTTTAGTGTCCAGTATGGTTACAGCTTGTTGTTCCCAGGACCATGTTCTGAAAATACTTTGTACATTGAGTACAAGGTCTGTGAGGTCAGAAATGGAGTGGTTGTTCTGTTGAACAGTGTTAAGAAAACATTTTAAGGACTCAAGTGAAAACAGTAAGGTGGTTGACAGACAGGTTGGCATGGATTGATTCTCCTGGCAAATAAAGCTTTTTTCTTGTTAGTATCTCTTAACCAGCCTCATCTGGTTGTACTAACTTGACCATTTTGACTGTATTTTTAAGCATGAATTATTTATTCTATTTTTAATGTTTAAGGTGTTAAATGTAAATCATACATTTAAATACTAATTTTTCAGTAATAAAATTGGAAATATGGCAGAGGACAGCTCTTGGGAATTTGCTCTGTTTAATCCATAAATTGGAGATTTTGGTAGAGAGAATTTTTGTAAATTATAAGCACTGGTTAAACTGGTATGAAAGTAGTAACCAAAGAGTTATGCTGTAGCAACTGTAGTTCCAAAGCACTGATTCAAAGTTAGTCTGACACTTGACAAGAAAAAAAGACAGGATGTGCTTTCTATTGCCTGCAATCATGCTAAGAAAATGTTTAAAGAATAAAGGAAAAATAGGAGAATAGCAATACCTTCTTCAAAAAAAATACTATAAAGTAACAAATTGTATGTATACTGACTAGAATATCTGGATAGCCATGTCACTGGAACACAGTAAAATAATCTAGAAGAAGACATCATCCTTAAATGTTGTTTCTTCCTATTTGGATTGTTAATGCTAGCACACAATGGTGATACTACTGCTATCATCTAACTTTCAAGGGTTTGGACAGTTAATTTGGTTGGAAGAAAGATCCCCAAACTGAAAGTTTTTATATAGCTTCTCTGATTCATCAAAACCCTGTACAGGGGAGCTATTTTTATGACATTTCCAGTATTTTGTTTCCCAGTATTTTCATTAGTTCCATTCAAACTTCTTTGCTTCCTAGTTTCCATTGGAGTCTGATCTAACTTCAGCCCTCTCACATTTACTCCATTTTGTAACCCACTTCACTTATGTCCTTTATTTTCCTATGATAGTTGAAGGCTATTCATTTTATGATGGAGGAGAAAGTGTTTTATAATCTCTGCCTTGGTCTAGATTTTCTTGCTTTCCATTTCCAACTTGTGGTTGCATTATTTGTGCTAGTGGCATTATGTCTACCTTTTACAATGTTAGACATGACCAATACATCTATTGTTATCTTTCCCCTTGCTTTGAAATTGAAGTGATTTAGGTTATTCACTCAGCAGCTGGGCACATCTTCTAGAAATTTACATCATTTTCCTTTATAAAATATTTTTTTCAAAAAATTAGAAAAGCAGAAGGAAAAGGTTGGAAATTATCAAGTTAAATGAATTTCTATGAAGCTGCTTCTTTCTCCTATTTACACACAGATACTAGAGAATGATATGCAGCATTTTGGTCAGTACAGTACTTGAAAGGAAATCTTGGGAAACTCATGGCTCAGAAAACATGTTCCCATAGAGATTAATGTTCATTCTTTCTTTTTCAATTTAAAAGAAATCTGCCATAAGTCTTGATCTAACCATATTGTATGGTTATATGTATATACCTCAGTTGGTATAAACTGGCATGGCATCACTGAGTTAAAGCTAGGTGATGACCTGGAATTTCAGTGTATTTAACTGTATGGACTCAAGAGTGCAAGAGGTTATAAAAAATAATTACTGTTCACAATAGAGGCTCCATTGCCTCAGACACCAAGGGGAAAAAAATAACTTTAACTATTTTGTTGTGGGTTTTTTTTACTATTTCTTTTTGAAAGGTCCATGAAAGATTTTTTTTTTTTTTTTAATTACTGTCCTGCTTACATTTTTTTAATAAGACTTACCTCATTTTGTGGCTTGTCCAAAAATAGTAGGGATTCTTTTTTAAAATAACAAAGACTTGAGGAAAAGTTAAAGAGAATGAATTTTCTGATTGTCACGTTTATTTCAGGGTTAACAAGGAACTTTTTTGCCAGAGCAAAAGTAAATGGTTTTGAATTTCTCTAATATTATACCAGTCCATTTGTGCATAAACTATATTTGTTTACCTATTGAAACCTTGTTTAATGCCATTTCTTAAATTACTAGTCTATTTGGCCCATTTTTTGCATATAATATTTAATTCTCTCTTGGTATATAACATGGATTTGAGTTGTGCAATATGTATACACCTGGGAAACACTCATATTAACTGGAGTGGCATTTTTAGAATTGCTTCTCATTTGCCTAATTCAGCTCCTGGAAATGCTCAATGGCTTCAGTAGGAACAGGGGTAGGCCAGCATTAAGTGATTCTGTAAATTCCTTTTTAATGGTGAAAACCTTCGCTTACTGCCATCATGATCAGATCCTTTTTTTGCAGAAGATTATATACTAACTTCACCTCACTTTGCAGATTTCTTCATAAATGTTTCCATAAGAATTTGTTAGATATAAAGAATATTCCTTAAAGCAAATGACTCTATGGGGCTTTTTTTCCCCCTCAGTCCAGGCTACTGCTTTTTTAAGAAGTACATAGGCCATACAGAGCATGTTCGAAGGGCATTGATCCTATGGTAAATCCCACATAAATCAACATCTTGCACCCATAAAACTCATGGTCCTCCATGCCATTCCATTTAATCCTCCAGGCTCCTCAGAGATGCACTTTCTGGAAATCTCTTTTGGTCCCTTAAAATATTAATGTAATTAACATTTATAATTTTCTGTCGATACCTTTAGGAAAATAGAGATTTTTATGTGAAACATAATTGTCTCATTTTGCAATTTGTTTTATGAGAGCTGAGACCAACTAAACTAGATTTAAATATACCCTTGAGCAAAATGGTTAGATATTCCAAACAAACTAATTGAAACCTTTTGTGTACAAATCAATAAGCAGACCAATGAGTGCCATGAATGACCACATCTTGAATTTTAAGCATTTTATTTAATCTTCTATGTTCACTGCAAGTATAATTTTAAAAGGCCAGTATTTTATTTTTGAAGCTGAACTGGGTGTTTATTAAAAAAATAGCTTGATCAAGAACATACAAATTAAAATGTATATGCACTTGCATATACAGAGACTGAAACTTGCTTTCAGCATCTTTGGCCGGGCATGACACACATGTCCCTCTTATCCCCATCTTACTCCTTCATATCTTTCTGTGTAAGATAAAATGGAAGAGAAACATAAGAAAGAAAAATACCCGTGGTACAAAAAAGAGGTAGGGCTGCCAAGCACTATGCCTGTCTGGTGAGGAGGGGGCAGGGTTGGCAAGCGGGAGGTGAGTGGGGGTTGATGGGTCTGCAGATGGAGGGATTGTCTGGCCCGGGGTGGGGGGAGGGTTGGGGGGCTACAAATTTCTTGGACAAAGTCTGCAGAGGAGGATTAACATTACTCCAGGACTGGTACAAAAAGGAGGGCTTGTGGCAGGCTACTAGGGGGTGCTCCTGCACTGAGCCACCCACCTCATTGTGCCTGACAACCTTCCAGGCTCTGAGTGCCTCCCTGGGGGTGCCTCACATCTGGCTGACCCCCTTCCTGGCCTGGCCCCCTTCCTTCCACACCCTGTAGCCTGGGGGTAGAGCTGCCACCACTCAGGGATGGGCTTGATTCTGGCATGGTGTCCCCTGGGAAATACAGGCCTGGTAGCCCTCAAGGGTACTTGACTCACTTCAAGAATTTGGGGTGTTTCCCTCAGTCAGAAGCATAAGTAGTGATTTCCCTTAGTCAGCTGAACCAAGGGGACCCCAAGGCATAATCTAGACCCACTCCCAATAAGTTTCCCATGCTAGGTACAAAGGAGAACTTTATTGGTTACGAGGAGTAGAGTTGGTACACATTTGAGTAGTATCAGAGAAATCCCATAGAGCAAACAGGGTGGCTGGACTAGCCTTTGATCATGCATCTGAGTTACTGCAAGCCATATATTTAGTTAGATCTCAGGTCACTTACTCACAAGTATCATCCAGAAGCAGGTGGAGATTCCCTCTGGAGGCAGGCAGTTCACTGATCATGAGTTTTGAGAGAGAGAGCAAGTTTCAAATGGTCCAGCTCTTCTCTCTCTCTCTCTCTCTCTCTCTCTCTCTGATTTTTCATCATGACTACTGCTGCTCCTCCTGGGCAGTCCTAAACTTATATAGCCCTTATAACTTCATTTACCTGGTCCAATGGAGGCCAGCACCTTTTGGTTGCCAGCCAACCAATTTGAAATGCATCCCTGGTTGCTGGGCAGACTGGCAGTCTCTAGCCAACTAGAGAGCCCAACCCAGGTATGTGATGCCAGTCACGTAGGCAGAGGGAGCAGGTTTCCTCCTTCCCTCAGAAATGTATCCAGCTCAGGGTACCTAAAAAGATAGGATAAGGTGTATACCATCTGCAGGGCCCATACTAACCAAATTTTCACAGAGCAGAGTTTTTGGGGAGAAACAGAGGTGGACTCCTGCCACAGGGGTTTCCCAGCTGCAGGGCTGTGCTACAAACAAATGCAGGCATTAGCTAGATTGAGTTAACCCCTTCTTGTATCATGTTAACCTTTTCTTGATTTCTTGATCTAAATGAGTGCACCTTTTGAGGTGCACTAAGTTAAATTGGGCACACTATTTTTGGATGAATTAAGCCCTCTGAACATCTGTGTGATCAGGCATTTAGATCCACCTAACCCTGGTTAGGTCAATCTAAATGTAATGTTTGTACATACCCTTAGTTAGAGAGTGTATAAGTGAATGAATACTTGAGAATTAGTAGACCTTACCTGTAAATGACTATACAAGGTACAAAGTAATGGTAAATGGCCTTTTATCTTTACAGGTTTCCCTCACCAACTGTGGGGGTTAGGTTTATAAAAGTTCCTATGGTTGGCAAAATCGTGGTTGGTAAGACAAAAGACTTATGGGAAAAATGAGGTTAGGGACTTAAAAATGAATAATAAAGGAATATACAGTGTATAAAAATGTTTTTTATTTACCTTAATAGGTTAAAAAAAGATTCACATTTGAGTAGTGTGTCTTTTAAAGAAACTAGCACTTCCTGGCGTACCACTCACAACACTGGTACACTGGTACTGTTGTACCCTAATAGTAGCCTCACTTTTCTTAATGGTTCTCACAGTGGATTCGTTTACACCAAAATGCCTCCCTACATTCGCCATACTCTCTCCACGTGCTAGACGATCCAACAACTCAAATTTTGTTTCCAAGGACATCAATTTTCTTGCCCTCTTCACAAATTGCTCACCTCTACCACTCACCTGCTTAGAAGCCATGGTTAAGGACAAAATGCAAAAATCACAAAGAAATCAGGAGAAAAATGTGTAGCACCTGTGACTGGATGTTAATGGCGTGAAGCACAGTGTGAGACTGTGTGTGTGAGAGGAGATGGGAGTGCCATGGGTGGCTAGTAAGAGTGTGGGTGATTTGAAATGGCTAGTGGCGGGCTGATGCGCAGCCACAGAAAACTGTGGTTACTCAAAACTGTATACCGTGGTAGCCAAAATGGTATGTAGAATATTAAGTGTGGATACTCAAAACCATGGCTGGCAAAACTGTGGTTGGCAAGGGAAACCTGTATCTTCGTAACAAAGAGAAAACCTCCTGTACCTGGTAAGGGTGCTGTACTAATAATTTATTGGGAAATTAGTTGAAAATGATTGACCCCCTGGTTTTGTATAGAGGGCTTTCAGGACTATGCCATCACAAATCCAGTATTTTCATATTACCATTCATTGCATACTGCCTTGTGTTTGAACAGCCTAGAAATGGGCTTTCTCATATTGGTTTGGTTATTTGGATTACGTCAATATAAAAAGCTCTAGGACCAAATTAAGTGCCTTGCTTAGCAGTATGCTTTACAATGTGAAGAATGATTTTTGTATCTTTTACATGAAGAAAAGGAAGCACATTACTTTTAAAAAATGTGCCAAAGTTGGGCTTAATTATAGGATCAGTATGAAATGGCTTTTTTCTCCCTTGGCTCCAAGCCTCAGGCCTAATTCTGAATACACACTGTGATCCTGATTGATACAAAAGCACTTGTACATATTTTTATTTGTCATTTTCTGGGATTCTTTTTATTTATTTATCATGGTTGGCTTGCAGATGAAGTTGCTATGTATGGCATTTCCCATTTAACCTGCTGTGAAACTGGAGCTGCAAGTCTTTTGACAGATGACATGCAGTGTCTTTTAGTTTTCGATGAATCATATAGAGAGTTTGCACCTGGAGGTTCCATCTGACTTCTTCAACTAACTTGTTTCATGAACTTAGGGGAATCCATTATTTTTCCTGTGCCTTAGTGTCTCCATCTTTCAAATGGATTATCCATAAGCTGATACAGATGGCTGTTGGTTTAAAGGCCTAATAAGAGAGACACAGTTAGCTGCGTTTGTCTGAAGTCAGATAGGAGGCAAGCAAAGTAGGTTACATGCACATACACACATACCCACACACTTACACTCACACACATGTACGTATATAGCAAAAACTTTTGTGAGCTGTTTATCTACTTTGATTAGTCTGTAAGGTGTAAAACTACCCTGCCAAGTTGTAATACATACAAAAGGAATTCTCCAAAAAAATTGTCTGCACATCCCCACCACACAAGCAATATTTTTTGCTGTCAGTCACAAACCACTTACATGAAGTTTAGTTTTATATATGTATATATACTCTCATATATACTTGCTTCTCTAATCAAGCAGTCTGGAATGAGAGCTTGCTCTTTTGGGCTGCATCCAGACAAATGCAGCCATGTGGTATGTGGTGCCTGCAAGGGAACAGAGCAGAAGTTTTTTTTGAAAAACCCAGGAAGAAAGCAGAGTGAGACATGCAGCAGCGGCTGCATGTATGGCCAGAAACCAGAGCCTGGCCAGACGAAGCCATGCTCTGCTGCCAGCTAGGCTCTGTGCAGCATGTATGCCACTGCTGCAGCCCCAGATAAGGCAGCTGGGGCCAGCCCAGTGCTGGCCCCAGCCTTCCCTACCCCACCTGTGGAACTTGCCGTGTGTCAGGGTGCACATGGCACAGGCATTCCCCAGGGACAGCTAGTGTCGGTGCAAGGTGCGCAGCCACTAGATGTCCCTGGGGACCCAAACATCCATGCACATCTGGATGTGGCCTAGATGTCTGTTGATCAAGTGGCACAGCCAAGGAAACTTTATCCCTGGGGGGGGATTAATTTTAAAAGTCTTAAGATTTAAATTGTTATATTTAAATAATTTTATTTTTGTTGCAACTCATTTCCACTTATCTGCAGAGGGGCTTATCATATAAGGATGAGGAAGAAATGTTAGTTAAGAGGTATCCCTTACATATTTTCACTCAGAGCAGGATGCCAAAAGGTCTTTTTCTGGATGTCTTCAGGTCACCTCAGAAAAGATGGGCTTGAGTGCAGAGCCATGCTTTCTGAGAAGTCTTTGGCACTTTGATCTTTGCAAGCCTTTTGGTTCTTGCAGGAGCCCTGAGGAGTTTCCGTGCAAGGCTTCAGGGCTTTGCCTGAGTTTTCTTCAGGCCTCGCAAGCCATTTGTTTGATGTCTAAGAAAAGAATTTATGTTTAAACTATTTATTTTATCCGCACTAGTTGGCTTGTCATTAACAGAAAGAGGGTTCACCTTCTGACAAGTTAAAAATACATATTCCTAAAATGGAATTTGGAAGAAAGACCCTAAATTGAACTTAAGTTATTGAACCTAGTCAACTTTAACAAGTAATTATATTACCCCCATGGCCATTTCACTCATGGCTTGAGAGAGAAAAGGGCATGAAAACAAAATATTTATTTTTGTTAGTGGTAATATATTGGACCAGATGCACTTCTGCTGATGGAATGCAAGCCGCAAGCCCCAATTAATAGGAAAGTATAAACATAGCAGAATAAAATTTCTTGCAAGCTCCACTCTGCAAGGGGCTCATGAATGGCTTAACTACTGCTTAGGGGAGACAGTTTGTTGGATTGGACTAGCTACAGGGATGGTAGGGGCAAAGTATCTAGGGGATGTGCTGCTTCAGACAGACTCTGCCTATGGGGTTCTACAGGGGCTTCCTCCAGAATGAGACACCTGAAGGAAGGCAATCAGGAGTATTACGTCTTGTCATTTGTGAGTCACAGACAACAGGAACAAATTGTTTCTCTTGCAATTGCAGAGATGAGCTAATTTTGATTCTTAAACTAATTTACTTCCTAAGAAAAAATATTTTTGATGAGAAATATATACATTGTAGAGTTCCAGTAAGTCTCAGGTACAATATAGAGGCAGTGCTAGTATCTCTAAGTATTAGAGAGAATGGAGAAGCTCAGGCATGGGAGATTTGGTCTGGAACTTTTAGGAAAAACCAGACTAGGAAAAGAACCAGTCAATGTTTGCTGTTCTCTTGTGTTATTCCCATTCTTTGTCACAAATTATTCTATGTGGTTACACTTGTGTCTGCAAATTCATTTATTTCTCTCATTTTCTCAAGTTATTTCTCAACCCCATGTGTCTTTATCATATTATTCCTCTTGTCCTAACTTACGTAATTCCAACATATATGTGCGCGTGTGTGCACACACGCTTGCGTGCGCGCACACACACACACACACACACACACACTTCAGACTGGGTACCAACTCCAAAACAAATAAGTGAATGCTATATGTATGTTGATTTGGATACAACACAATGGATAACTTACTGTTAATGTAAATTCTGAAATCTGTGGTACAAATATGCAGGTTCAGCATTATAACACAAAACTATGCAGGCTGCAAGGGTTCCTTTGGGAGTCACTCCCTAAATAGGCAGTATTGGGGGTGTTAATTCATTCTTTCATCTCTATTTTTTCTACTGTTTTGCCAAGTGCCATGAGAACAGTAAAAATACAGCACCATGTATTATTAGTTATCCTTTATGTTACAGATAAAATAACACTCAGGGTATTCCTAGCAATTCAAAATGGCAAACACATTGAGCAATCAAATGCCTTTAGCTCACAATGTGTCTATGACCTTATGAAACAGAATTGCCATTATACAGTCTCTACATTTAATACATTGTCAAATTGTAGCCACCTAAAAATAATTATTTTAGATTTTTCTTCTTCATGATGTCTACTTCTTCCTACTCTTTTTCCTTCAGATTTCCTTCCTTCTTTTTAGTTTGTATTTTTTCTTTTTTCTCCTACATTTTAAATGTTTTTATGTGTGATAAATTGTTGAATGAAAACTCAAGAATGTTCAAGCAAAATTGGCTCCCAAATCCATATCTAGAAATCTAAAAAAAAAAATGGCTTAACTTCTGAGAGGGCTGGGCACCCAGAGGATCTTCATGCTAGGTTTTAAAGCAGACAAGAATTCATCTTGGGAATTGAAGAGGAGTTGGTGGCCACTCAGCACTTCTGAAAATTGGCACTGAGGAAATTCAACAAAAGTGACTCTGAAAACTCAATTTTAGGCATTCAATTTTTAACACCTGATGTCAGTTGAAAATCTTATTTTGTCTTTCTTCACAAAAATAAATTTTAGTATACTTAGCTGAATCAGAGTAACTGTTAGAAGCAAAAAGGCACTTTTACATGTCTATAGAATTGTAGTGCTCATGATAAACTTTCACAGGTTTGGTGTCAGTTCAGATGCATGCCCAAAATATTAGGTAAAGAGGTTGAAGTTACTACTTTTTATCCCAGTATAGGTTGTTATATTTTGGGGAAACCAACCTGGAATACCTAGTTTGAGGTATATCTACCCTGGAGGAAAGTTTATGATCATATTAGCAAGGTCTCAACTAGTCATGACTCCTTTGTAATATTTTAGGGTATATCTAGGTTATTTCAGAGGCTTATCAGAACTGTCCATATCATGTAGACTGCAGAATTGTGGCTACAAATCTTGCAAGGATGAGGCTTTCTTATGAGTTTCACACAGGTCAAGATTACCATAACAGCTGTTTAGTTGCAGGCTGAATTGGGATGACATGAGGTGCACAAAAAGGATATGTGCTTCTTTAATTCAGAGCCCCGGTGATAATTAACTGACTTTCTCTGTGGGCTTTCAATAAACTTTTGCTGTAGTCTTTTGTTACCTCTTAGTTAACAAAGCTACCCAGACATTCATGGAAATTACTTAATTAACATATAAAACATACCAGGGTAGTCTGAACATAAAAAGTGCTGTGTAAAATGTAGTACAGGAAACCCTCGTTAGTTGCAGGTTCGGCATTCCCAGTTTAAAATATTCACAAATGCTGAACCTGCATTTTAACTATACTTTAAACACTTACCAGAGCTCCTCGGGAGTTCCACGCTTGCTGCTGCCTGGCTAGCACCAATGCCACTGTGCTTCTGCCAGAGCTGCTGGAGCCATGTGCCCCCCCCCCCCCCCTCCCAGCTGCCAGGGTCACTGTGTTCATGAACGCAGTGCCTTATTAGCGGATTTTGCCATTCATGGGGGGTATGAAAACGTATCCCCCACGAATGGCGAGGGTCGCCTGTACTAACAAATGATGCAGAAAAACCTTTACCATTAACATGGTAAGACCATCTGTACTGGACCTAATATATATAAAATATTCCAAAAATTGTTTCTCATTTAGAAATTTGAATCAAGAATTTTCCTGGAATCCAGGAAATATGAAGTTTTGTTTCCTTCCTTCCTTCCTTCCTGTAAAAACTGTGTTTTTCTTCACAGGAGATCAACGATAATGAAATATTAGAATTGGTACACAGTGCTCTTGGGAGGATGACAGTTATCCGGCAAATCTTTCCTCTGTCAAGGGACAACAATCAGAGATGCATGAGAAATAATCATCGAATATCTTCATTGCTATGTGATCCACAAGAAGGCTATCTGCAGATGCTGCAGGTCAGTGGCATGTTGCTGAGCAGGATACCCCATGACTCAATGTTCCTTGGAAGCACGATATAAGATAGATTGTCTATAAATGTGATCCTTTACAGAGCCAAGGACAGGAAGAATTGTAATGAATTCAATTAAGTCTCTGTATGTTGCTTTGAATGGCATAGTTCCAGAGTAACCTTAATTACCTGGTTTCTTTCATTTCCTGGGACTGAAAGCTTTAGATCTGTTATTTTATGCATAAAGTAATACTGGGCAATTATATGATCTCTTAGTTGACTTGGGGTATTTCATTCCACCAGGGACTAAGTTAAATAAAAATAAAAATTGTTGTTATGCAACTTCAATGTTGCCTATATCCTCACTTTATGCCTATTAGCTGTTTTGTGTGAAAGGATTAATTTGTGAAGGCTGCAGTGTTCAGTCACTGGCATTGTGATGCAGAGCTTTCACATTAAGGTGACTGAATTGAATCCATATGACAGGTTCAATCTATCCCATTTCAGGAGTCTAGAAGATGTCTGTCTAACCTACAAGATGTACACTACTGGGCATTAGTTTCAGATTCTAGTCAAGTATCTCTCTTATTAAAATGAATACTTTGATCCATTTTGGAAGAAATCTCTTAGGCTTAGGAACAGAAATTGTACATAAACTGGTAGAAGTGATTGGAAACCAGTTCAAATTTGTAACACAACAGAAGTTCAGTGGACATAAACCATTTTCAAAATGTCCAAAACTGGCTTAAAATAAACCTGGATGGAAATTGGGTCAGACTTAACTGATTTAGGTTAAATCAGTTTATTGAACTTCTGTCCCAGATACCCTCTAGATTCAAGCTGTCTGCTCCAGCACAGCAAGGAGGCAGGCTCTAGCACCATCTGGCTTCTTGCCTGGGCTACTGCAGGTATGTGGCTGCATTTGTGGAAGCAAACATGAATGTCTGTCCACTTACTTATCACTTCTATCTACACAGCTTAAACTAACCTGTGAAGATTAAACTGATTCAGCCTCAGGCTTTTTGTATTTAGCCTTATTAGCAAAGTGTATGTCCTAGGTACCAAAATATCTCAAAATAAGATGCAACAAACAAACAACCATATAGTGAATGAAGTTGTAAAACAAATTTAGGGTTGGGTGTTCAAAGGAATTTGAGACTTTAAGTGGTACTTGTCTTTTTAAATTGCTTAGATACTTTTAAATATCTGATCCCTCATCCTGTAAAAGATTCTGATAAAAGTGAATATCTATTTTGGTTAACAATACAGTGGAAATGGAAGTAGTAGCCAGATAAACTGTCCTCACAATGCTCCAGCCTGGGCACCATAACATTTGGGGTGGACAAAAGAAAACCATTATATTGAAAGAGATTTCATAGTCCACACTCATTCAAAACCTGATTCAAAACCTAGTGTCCCAGCAGTATCTAGCCAATGCAGTTCTGTACAGGTGTTATTAAAAACAAGAGACTGTCCCAGTGCGTAAAATGTACACTCTATAATTCCATGCAATATTGTGCATTGTATAGTCACATATTTTATAGAAATAGAGCTGCATCATAGCTTTGTAGGTTGCAAGCACATTTTTAAAAAGCCTATAGTAGTACTCTTTTAAAGAATTTGAATTGGGTTTTCTATTCACCTTTTACTGCCTCAGTATTTCTTTTTAATTAGAAGGATCCTGTCAAGATTTTTCATAATTTTTCCCAAATTCAATATATAATCACTTGGAAGATAACCTATTTTTTTTATCATGCAGGCACAGTATTTCTTTCTGAAGGGCAGCCCATGAGTACTGGGCTTTTTTCAGAACATATGTTTTAAATAATAAAAGTAACCTTGAAAAGTCTTTCTTTCTCTGTTAAGACACCTGGAAAGATGGATTTTTCATATCAGATATAAGCAAGGAAAAATTGCTGAGATTTTTGAGCCCAAGTACTAGAAGTAATGCCTTAAAATCAAATAAGCTAAACAGAATAAACAGAATAAATTGCTAAAATGGATTCTACAAGTATCTGCTAAATGTTCTCTCAAGGGATAAAATGCCAACAAGACCTCGATTTTATGTAGTTAAAATGGTCTGTAAGTACACAGGATATCCTCCCCAGAAATTTTGTCTTAGTTTTAACATAGCAAGTTAGCCTAGTATGATACTTTGTAATATGCAAAATATTGATGTGTTCTTATTAGCATGCAGGCAAACTACTCACATAAATCCCACAAATTAGTGAAACATATGGGTGTGATCATCCTTGAAAAGGAAGAAAGCAGGACCTCAGGAAATTGCAAACGCTTATTTTCAGATTGTAAAGGAAAGCAGTCCGATTGGTAATTGCATGCTCCATTAATAGGATATCCTAAAAAATATCCTCTTACCTTCCAGTGTGTCTCATGTTCTACCTTAGAAACCATTGTTTTGAATGAAGTAATATTCATGCAAATGATTCCTCATCTTCTTTGCCCAAATGGTCAATAAACGAATGATGTCTTGTGATATTTCTGTCATCTGGTATGGATTATGAACCTCTAGGAAGTTGATTTGGAAACTAGATAGGTCCACAGTTGCTGGAGATTTATGAAGGAGTAAACTATCATGGAGAGGTGAAAGGCCCCATGCCTTGTTATCCACCCTGCCCGAATCATCCACTCCCTTTATCATTTTATGCAACCTTTAAGCTTCTAAAGATTCTGAGCAATCTTTTGCAGCTCCATCTTAAAAATTGCATATGATCAGTGTAGTAATGATAGCCTTGGAGAAACCAAACACCCACCACTGGGGGTGACAGATGGAGTAGGAAGGTGGGTGGGATCTCCATGAATACCAGCTCAGGATCAGCATTCCCTCTAAGCTGTGCAGTGTGTGTGGCCATGCACAGCTTAAAGGGAATGCTGCCCAGGACCCCTGCATGCAGGGTGCACGCAGCCAAGTGGATGGGATGGGGCCACAGGTGGGCAGGGAATGTTGTCTGGGAGTGGGTTGGGTGGCTGGGGATTGTGGGGCAGCGACAGCATGGGGTCCATATAGTAACATCTCACACACTAATACCAGGTTCATTTTGGTGACAATCAGCAAGCAGCAGACTCTTTCCCACACCCTTTTTCCATATGTACACCTCCATAATACATGTTCCAACCATTTCTTCTTCCTTGCACCTCTCCCTTGGGTATGTTGATATGCTTGTCAAGTCCCATCAGTGTTGCACCTCTCTTACTGGTAAGATATTTCTCACTACCATCCATGCTAGGTCAGCATGTTCCCCTTTTAGTTGTTTACTCATCACTGCTCTCCATACTTTCTTCAATTGTCCTTTTGTGAAGTTTCCCATGGCACCATCCGGTCTCTCTCCATTACTCCTTTTTTCAATTTCTTATGAACCTTCAGGACCTTCTCTATTGTATACTTCTGCATGAAACCTTCCACCCTGATGCAATGAATTGGTGGGTGTCACACCGATAGACTCTTCAGAGAGGTCTGATGTAACCTCCATTTCCTCAAAATTGTAACTGCATGAAATCAGGTGATACATGCTGCTTCTCCCTCTTCCTTCATTACTGCCTTGCATATCATGCTTACATATTTCACATAGACATGTTAACAATTAAAACCAACTCACAGGATCTCCAATATCAAGTTTATTGTACGGAGGTGTGCAACTATTGTACCCTGCACAGGATTGGAACCAAAACGGATATTGGCTTCCTACACACACACACACACACACACATATGCACTTATTCATTCAAACCTATATAGTATCTGCTGTAGTGATTGTGAGAGTACTGGTGTTAATATATCTACCTAGCCGAGGCACTGCAGTCTTCTATCGATGGATGGTCAAAGCTTCCTCCAAGGTGATGTCTTTTCTAGAAGGGAGTCACTGGCTTGTCCTTCTGGTTGGTAGATTCTAGTGATGGTTGAAGAAAGAGGGCACCACTGATGGTCAAGCTTCACTGCCTTTTCTCCCTCTCTGGCAGACTTCTGTGGTTCCCCAGCATTATTTCGGCTGACCAATCTGGAGGTCACTGCCCCACATGGGTCTTGAGTAGTGCATGACAGCTGTCAGTCACAGTTACTGCGGGTTCCACCTGATGATGCAGTTTTGTGTTCCTCCCTGGGCTTGATTGACTCAATGGCTGTGTCTTTCAGGTTCCAGGAATCAGTTCTTTGGCTTGATGAGTTTTAAATGGCTTGTAGAATAGAGTTTTGTAATGGTAAGTTCCTCTGGTTAGACTACTGTCAATTAACAGCCAGAGGCTCTCGCTTTGTACTCTCTGCTTGTCATTCAATTACCTACTGACTCATACATATTTGCATTCACTCAGAGGACCACCCAGTATGTTGCAAGAATATAATAATTAAAATGATATATCTTGTTTTCTTTATATTTACCAAGGAAAATAACAACATTAGACATAACACATATTCAAGTTCACATATTTTCCCATTTCAAAAAGCACTTAAATGCAAAGTGTCTATATAACTCTTGGGGGGAAAAATATTGAAGTCCTTCTTGATTGAAGAAGCCTGTGCTCCAAACTGCAAATCTTGCTTTCAGTATTGCAGAGATGACTTGCTGTCTTCTGGTCCTTCAAACAGCAGCAGTTGCTTACTAAGGCCCATAAGAATATGAACTGTCTCACAATGCCCTTAATCAAAGGGTTAAAGGATAAATATACAAGTTTATTCTCCAGCAACAGGACAGAGACAATCCTCCTTCCTCTCTCTGTTCTCTCTACAGTTACTTTCTTTTTCTTTAAACGGGGAAGAGCCTGCTTATCCTCTGCCAGACCCACAAGCCTGAACCAAGTACTACCCAGCTTATGCGGTTTACATGAGCAACAGCTAAAATTTCCAGGCAAGGTCCCACTGGAGACTAATTTTCTGTGGCAGTTACCACAGGGAAAAGGCCTAGGAGTGGTGTGAGGCCAGGCCTTAAGGGAGGAACCCTTCTTTCCTGACTAGTGGAGGGGCCAGCCAGCAGGCCACAACCAGAAGAACTCTGAGACTGAGCTGGGCCCCAGGAAACTGGTAGGAGGGAGAAACTCTGCCAGAAGGGGTTTGGAATTTGGGGGTGTTCAGGAAAAGTACAGCCTAATTCCTATCCCCTTATCCTCATGTAAGAAACAATGAAGTGCATCTATCAATCTGGGGCATCAAAAAGAAAGGACACAAAGGAGAAAAAAGCTCAGGATGAAAAAGAGAGGCAGACACTGGATCAGTCTGGATGGGTGGTGAAAGGAAACAAGGAAGTTGGAAGTAGAACAGTTGATGCAGGTGGCACATCACTTGCAGGGGATAAAGAATATTCTGATCATGAAAATATGAAAAAGGAAGCAAGCAGTGATGTAGCAGGAGAGTGTGAAAATGAGTCAGGTTTCATGGTGCAAGCTGAAGGAGACAGCATCAAATAAGAAAAACGAGACTATTGATCTGGTTTCCGGTTCTGTGCCTGAGCTTCACCAGGAAATGTTCTCTAATGACCCAGCCACCAGGGGGCATCTTGATAAGTTGCAAAGGGATCTAATTGTGTCCAAGGTCCCATCACCCAAACCTGTAAGCTTCCCACGTGATTCCTCCAAATGGTCATTCCCTACATCTGTTTTCTGCAAGATTGTCCAATGATGAGACTGTGAAAAGGGACTAGCTCATTTGGAGCCACAAGGCAGCAGGTATGTTCTACTTTCCATGCTGTCTCTTCTGAGATCAGAAGAAAAATCAAGCCCTGTACCATTTCATAATCTGCCATGGGGGTGTGAATGATAACTGGAGAAAACTCCAGTTGATGAAGTGAAGAGTCACAAGGCCAGTTCTGGTCCTCTTCAAAATTATTTACAGTGGAAAGATCTTGCAAATGCTCTTAGTGGAAAAGGAGCCATTGATAATACTTTTGAAAAGGGTATACAAGCAGCCAGTCACCTCCTTCCCTTGCTCACTTCTTTCCACTTCCCAGGGTAAGGGCAGCATATGTGCAGCCCACACATGGTGGACACCACCACACCATGCCCTGCATTACTTGCCTGCAAAGCCCCACCCTCCCCAGCTGGCATGCAGCTGCTACCACCCTGCACTGCAGCAGAGCCATGCAGCTGGTTATGGGGCATAAGCAGTGGTGCAGTGGTGGCTGCTGCGTGCAAGACCCCCCCTTTCTCCCCCCCAGCCAGGTGGCACATATGTGGCCCGCACATGGTAGCCGCCACTGCACTGCTACTGCCGCTGCTGCTGCCATGCCCTGCACCACTTGCCCGCAAAGCTGTGCAGGTGGCCATGGTATGGTAGTGCAAAGTGCAGTGGCACAGTTGCAGTGGTGGCCCCTGTGTGCGAACCTCCCGTCAGGTCAGCCGGCGCGTATGTGGCCTACAGAGTGGCATCCCTGCCCTCACCCCCTGGCCCTGCTCCTGGGAGTGGGCACAGGGGCATGCTCCTTCCCCTTCTTGATCTACCCCTCAGCACCTTACCTTTCCCCCACCCTGCCCTGCCCATTCCCCCCACACACACACCTGCTGGAGTGGGTGTCAGTGTCTGTGTGTGCATTTGTGTCCACATGTCTGTGCCTGCATGTCTGTGAGTCTGGAGGGCTGTTGTGAGGGAGTGAGGGGCATCAGGAGGGCTGAGGAGGCTGTGAGGGGGGGGGAGAGTATGGGGCACCAGCAGCGCTGGGGGGAGGGGCTGTGGGGGGCCTTTCATTTTTATCACAGATTTTGGGTTTTTAATCAGAGAATTTGCAATTTTTAATCAGATAAAACCACGATCCCTGCTGGTGATCATCATTCACTCAACAGATTTTATCACTTTACAATTACAATTTCAATGAAGTTTTAACAATGGTTCAGGGTGTAACTTCATCCTACAGGGAGTACATTCCTTAAGAGTTTAAAAGTATAACATATAAAATACAAAATGCCATGGTAAAGATGAGACAGATGAAATATGAAAATGCGCTATGAGAAATATATAAAAATGCAATGTGAGGTTGTGAGGATCAAAGGCTACAGTGAGTTAGGTTAGCACAGGATATATTTACCACTTTGCAGTGGATAGTTTAGTTCTTTTGTTTTCTTTAGTGACACTGAGCTTAATTGATTTGTAAATGTATTTTCTAGGTTTCTCCTACAGAAAGCCACTTCAGCTTTCTAGCTTGCTCTGAGTCTTGCCACACCCTTGCAATGAGTGTGCTAGGTCTTTGCCAATACTGAGAAGGAAAAGAAATACCCAAAATGGGGGTGGGGAGATGGTTTGCATGCAAGAAGGGTCTTCTGTTATATCTATGTCCAGAAGGGAAATGTACAAAGGGGGCTTTGTGCTACAACAACAATTTTTCATGTCATGGTGAACCACTATGTTGAATATATTGGTGACTTCCCCTCCACTCCCACAGCTGAGCAATGCCTTTCTTTCCCATTTCCAATGATTCCTGTTTCTTCGTCAGCCTTAAGTGTCTGTCCAATATCATTAAACATCTATGTAAGTGAGATACTCTATGCCCCTTCTCTCAACCTGTTGCATGTTATTAGTGTGGCCCCACCCTCCATGAGGTGAAGCCAGAGCAGGTGGCCCCATGCCTCTTCTGCATATAGATTTTTGGGAGATCCCAGGGTTCCTGACATGGACACCTGGTTCTATATGAAATGTTTACTGCTCAGTGGATTAATTAGTAGCTTAGTAAGCATCGCACATCTACACAGGTGCACCTATTAGGCTGGAGTAAACTAATTTACCCTGCAGCAGGACTGTACTTGTAAATACAAGTAAAAACTGAAGCAGCACACATGTAGACACTGCCCTGGTTGGCTGGGGCATGAGGGTGCTTCAGTGCAAGGGCTGCCCTGTGCTAAAGCACCCTTGTGCCACAGCCAGGCCCTCTACAGCATGTTGAGCCAGGGGGAAGAAGCCCTGGGCTGGCAGGCTGATCCCCACCCTGGGCTCTCTGCCAGCTGGAGCTACTCCAACACAATTCAGCATGCTGCAACTCTGGGTGCACATGTAAAAATGTGCCCAGGAGCAATAAACTTTGGTGTGATAAATCTCAGCATTTAATGCATTCCATTAATATGCACATGTAAACACGCCTGGTGTTTTTAGATTTGTTCCTTACTTCTATATGCTGAGGGAGAGCAGGGTCTGACAGTAAGGGGGGCAGGGGGAAAAGGGCTTTAGGGGGAAGAAGTTGAGGAAGGCAGAGGGCAAGGGGCTACCTTACCCCCCAGATTTATTTTCCCTGTGGTAGCAGTAGGAGGGTGACAAGTTCAAGGCAACCCTCTAATAATTAGATTGTTTGCTTGGAAAATTATAACAAATTTATAAGTTTTCCATATATAAAACCTAATTATTGGGAGGATATTTTATATTCAAGTAAATGCAGTGATCCCAGTTAGCTTTAAATTGTGAGATTTAATTGAGAAAATATAGTCGGTAAAGAATAACATTTGGGCTATGGGTTATTAACTTTTATCCTGGCTAAATTAATGGGAGTATGTTTAGAAGCAACTTAATTCTCAGTATTTTAGTACCAAGTACTGGAAATGTGTCTTGATGAGTTCACTTGACATTAGTCTGTGACCCCCTCTTCCTAAGTAATTTTCTATTTATGTTCATTTTTCATTCTTATTTAAAGGTGAAATGGGGAAAAAGAGTTTAAAGATCATTCTGTTTCAGCTGTTTGACTATGGTGGCCAACATCCTGTAAGCTCTGCTGCCTCCTCCCTCTCATATAGAAGGAAAATATTTAAGCACTTTTCTAAAGGCTTAGAAATTTATGAATGGAATGTATTAATATATGCTATTCCTAATCTGAAAGTATTCCTTTATAATAGGAATATATATGTATATATTCCTAATATAAAGTGTGTATCTAAATGTTCCATATATATATATATATATATAAGTATTCTTAATATTCATTGCACTCTTAAGGAATAGGATTGTCACTCTTACACAGCTTGAACTGCATTATATATAGGGCCTGATTTATAGAGATATGTTAATACATTGTCTAGTTCCTTCCCTTGAACTCTTCCTTCTGCTGTAGATGACATTTGAAAATGGTCCTGAATTTGTCCACAGATTTGATATAAGATCTTTTCTCTCCATAGCCTTCTTTGTCCTGCTTATTTAGGAGCTAAAGCCAAAGTTTTCCAACATTATATTTTTAGGGTGATTTGCCCTTATTTGTGTGTTTCCATTCCATTTTTTAAATTTTATTTGTTGTTCACAGATACTTCATATATAGCTTATAGATTCATAGACATTAGGGGCTGGAAGGAACCTCGCAAGATCATCGAGTCCAGCCTCTCTGCCATAAGCATCCAAACACCATTTGAATGAGTCCAGAGGAGGTGCTTGCACCACCTCTGGAAGGAGTATGTTCCAGACCCTGGACACTCAGACCATAAATAAGTTTTTCCTTATGTCCAGTCTAAATTGGCCTTCCAGAAATTTGTGGCCATTAGACCATGTTATCCCTTGGGGAGCCCTGGTGAACAACTGTTCTCCCAGATCCTGGTGCACCCCTCTTATGTACTTATAGCCTTCTACCAAATCCCCCCTGAGTCTTCTCTTCTCCAGGATGAAGAGTTCCATGTCCTTCAGCCTCTCCTTGTAAGGCTTGCTCTCTTGGCCTCTGATCATGTGGGTGGCTCTCCTCTGGACTCTCTCAAGCTTATCCACATCACTCCTGAGTTGGGGGGCATAAAACTGGATGCAGTACTCCAGCTGTGGCCTCACTAAAACTGAGTACAGTGGGAGAATGACATCCCTGGTTTTGCTTGAGACGCATCAGTGGATGCATGCCAGAGTTTGGTTTGCTTTGCCAGCCATGGCATCACATTGGTAGCTCACATTCATTGTGTGGTCAGTCAAGACCCCCAAGTCTCTTTCGGTTGTGGTGCTAGTGAGTGTAGCACTGCCAAGCCTATCAATATGATGCTGGTTTTTCCTCCCAAGGTGGAGCACCCTGCACTTTTCTACATTAAATGGCTTCAGGTTTTGGTCTGCCCACCTTTTGAGCGTGTCCAGGTCAGCCCGCAAGTTCATGATCACTGTCACCAAGCTTCCCCTCGACCCTCAGATCACTCATCAAATCATTTCCTTTGGCCAGCACCAGATCTAGCAATGCTTCTCCCATAGTTGGCCTGTAGGCCTCTTGCGTTAGGTAGAGGTCATCAATGCAAGTGAGGAAGCTATGAGACCGTGTGCTCTTCCCACAAGATGTCAGGGAGGTTGAAGTCCCCCATGACGATGAAGCATCGGGAGCATGCAGCCTCAGTCATGAATTGAATTCTCAGTCCAGCTCTTCCTCTTGGTTGGGAGGTCTGTAATAGACTCCTACAGTTATATGCCCTTCCCCATGCTCCCCCCCATAGTTTAACCTAGAGGGTCTCAAGGCACCCTTCTTGGTTGATAAACTCCATTTGAAGGGAAGTGTATTGCTCCATCATGTAGAGAGCTACACCCCTACCCCTCTTCCCAACACAGTCTGTCCTGTACAAGGTAGAGTCTTCTATACCTACAGACCAGTCAGAGGTGGAGTTCCACCAGGTCTCTGTTATCCCTACGAGATCATTATCATTGGCATTCAGGAGGGGCAGTTTCTCTTGCTTGTTCCCCAAACACCTGCCATTTGTGTACAGGCAACTGAGCCTGCTGGGGAAGCCCTGGGTTTCCTAGCATGCTGTGATGTGACCTTTCCTTGGGCTGTGTTCAGAGTGGGTTCCCTTGGGCTACCTAGTCTGTTACTACTGTGGCTGTTGTGATCTGGGCTAGAACTGTTAATTGATCACCCGTCCCCCAGCAATCTTAAATTAAAGCCCTGTCAAGTAGGTCAGCCATCCTGGCCAAGAAGATCTTCCCTTTCAGGGTGAAGTAGAGGCTATCCCTCCCGAACAAGCCCCAACAAGCTAACTTAGTTCACTCTCTTTCAAACCCTGTTTTTTTAAAAACATGTCGTAAAGACTTAGAACATTTCATGTTATTCAACCAGAGCCTAAATATATAGCAAGATTTAAAAATGTAGGGCTCAGTATGATCATGCCAAAATAATATTATTTCTCAGTGTAGAATCGCACATATCTCATCTAGGAATGTCTGACATTTTTTAATAGTATAGAAATTAAAGCATAAGAGAGAGTTCCTTAAAACTTTCCTCTTCACATAAAAATGTAATTTTATTCTGAGGCTTGCCCATTGAATCCAATTGCAGATCTCAGTTAACAGTTATATTTTTCTTAGGAATTACTACTGTTGAACAGCTCAGGTTGGAGCCCTTTATGCAGATCTATTTAATCCCAGAACCACAAGTAATATTGTGCCTGATTCTTCAGTTTTATTAATCTGAGCAGACCTCATTGTACTCCAGTAACCCCAGTGATTCCAGAGTAGCCTACTGCAGGATTTTGCCAGTGCCCTTGGGGTCAGCTAATGAACAGCTTAAGAAGAACCCTGAAATGGCATGAAGCCATCTCATTCTCTCTGCTTGGTCATGCTATTCCAGAACAGAGTAGCTCATATTTATATCCAAAGCAGTAGAGAGTAAAAATTATTTCCTATCCCAGCTTTTTAATTTAAGTTTTATTTCTTTCATTTTCTACATTTCTCAGGTTTGTCAGTTCACCACTAAGTGTTTGAAAAATATGTCCTTTAATTCCAGGAGTTGTAGTCATGCTAAATTCTTGGGAAGTTTAGTGGCACATATTGAGGTTCACTTGGGATAATGTTGGCTTTAAAATTTAGTTTAATTCATACTTCTTAATCTTTTTTACTATAAACTGTTTATTTGCTTGGATGATGATTGGAAGCAGTTAAAGGGCACTTAATACTAGAAGACATAACATGTAAAGAAGGTGATTTTTTTTTTTAAAGGTGTGTTCCTTGGTATAACAGTGTGGAATGAAGAAAGGGAAATAAAAACAGAATGTCAGTTAAATCTTCCTGACAATGAGATCTATTACATTTTGTCTCCCAAAGGAATACCTGTGGATGCCCTTTAATTTGAGATAATAGATACAATAAACAAAGCACTAAATAACATACTGTTAAAAAAATCCTGTACTGTCCAGGGGGTTGAGAAGAACCCTATAAATTCTATTTCTATGATTCTTTGAAAGTTTTAAATATCCTTTTATTTAACTCAATAAGAATAAATAACTTTCCAGAAGTTTGAAGCTGAGATTTGAGTATTTAATGAAAGTTTGTGCATTGTGTATGGGTATGTATAGGTGTTACATTTAGATTGACTTAATCAGAGTTAGATCAATCTAACAGTTCCATGGCAAGGATGTTTGGTGCCCAGGGCAAAGCCAGCAGCATCAGCCTGCCTTCACTCGGGGCACATGCCCCCTCATGCTTGCCTGGGAGTGCATGCAGAAGTGGGAGCCACCCTTTCCCATCCCTGTGCTCCCCCCACAAAATGAGCAACTTGCGGCTCCATCCCACACCCTGCCCTGGCTAAGCAGTACCTGTTGGTGCCCCTTTGCTTCAGCACCCATGGTGGTTGCCCTGCTCTTCCCTCCTTGATACAGTACTATAAACACTCTGTACAGGTGTTCAGGAGGCTTAAATCACCAAAAAGTGGCATGCTTGATCTAAGTTAGTTTACCCGAGGAGGTGCGGTAACTTAGATCGTGATTACATTAATCTTATTTAGCAAAGGGTTAACCCAGTCTCCTGAAAATCTATAACTGGTTCACAGTGCAGCCCCAGGGCTTGAGGGAGTTCAGCTGCCTGCCTTACCCCCAGGGCCGTGTTATTCCCACCCTATTCCCACCCAACCATAACAGAGCTATTTTTAGTCCTGCAACACCCACTCCTGCACCAGGCAACACCCCTGCCAACCCACCAGCCCCAACCCCCTGCCCCCCCAATCCCACCAGCCCACCTTTGAATGTGCCAAACTCCACCTGCCTTGATCCACTAGCCCTCACCCAATTCTGTCTGCCCCCCCCCCCCCCCCCCCCCCCATTCCCTATTACTTACACTGGTTTTCACACATGGCTCCTAGGAGCAGCAAATGGCTGTATGCAGTTCTTTGAGCAGCTTAAAGGAAACTGTAAATGTAGACCAGTTTTGGCAACTGGCTGTGTGTGTACCCTATGAGTGTAGCTATTATTTTGTTTCAGAATTTCTCAGGAATACTAAGCTGCTACCTGTGATTTTGTTTTCTAGGAGAATTGAAGCATTTGTTTAAAACATATATTCTCACACAATGTATCAATATGAGCTATGCAAACTTATGAAAGAAAATTAAATAAGCAGGTTAAACCACCAGCCTCCCAACCTTGGTGGCATCCCCCAGCATGATATGATTATGACAAGTAAACTATCAGATAGCTTACTTATCATAAACTATGATATGTATAGATAGATGCATCCCTACTTTGGAGCTCCATACATGTATCTTCACTTTTGGCACACCTTGAGCTTTGGAAATAAAAACCCCATTGGAGAGCCAACTGGTGTGCAAACATACAAACACAATCATATCTCTCTCTAGGCATTGCATGTTTATGTCACTGGCAGAGCTGTGGGGGGTTCCAATTTTTGCTCAATCTCCATCTGTTCTAGTTTTGGAGTTGACTGCTGTGGCCACTCATGGCATGAGCTTGTCATCTGTAGGTTTCAAATGCCCAGGTTGGGAATGAATTTTTGAAGTAGTGGCAAGTGGGTGTCAGCTTGTCTTCCCAGCAGGTCTCTTCACTGGCCCCTTGTTTGGCTGGACTTTTGGCTTTTCTGGCAGCACTGAACCTGCTGGTGGATCTGGTCAGTCTTCTGTTGTTCATCATTGTCCTTCTGTAGGAAAAGTTTCCTTTTGATTAATACTTGGACAGAAAGTGAAAGTTGTCCACATATATAACTTTAAAAATAAGATCTGGTAGCAATTTTTCACAAGAAGGATTTCAAATCAAGGTATAACTAGGTATAAAAGGGTGTTTTATCTTCAGTGCATTGAAGAAACTCCCCATTTTGATTTTGCATTCCTGCTGCTCCCCTCCTTGTGTGGAGTTTCTTCTATGGCACAGAAGTAAGGTCCCTTTTGAAGGCAAACTGTGAGGCTTTTGTTTATATAGTGAAGAGGCAGATCCAGGGGGAGGGGTGCACTACTGAACTTGCACTCTCCCTCCCCCACTTTGATTTATGGACCACCCAAAGTTTAAAACCAACCACCTAGCAATGACAGCAGCATTTCTAGTCAGACAGTGCTGAGGGAGTATTCATGGTTCATCATAATCTACCTAATCCTTTCTGAATTTGTTATTCCACAGGTGTTATTGACCTTCTTTTTAATGATCTTGACATTCCACCAATCAAGTTATCCTTTGTTCTGCTATTCTGCTGTCTGTTTGCTGTTCCTAGTAATGAAGATCCTATCCCACGGCCCCACAGATTGTTTTTAACTCATTCCAATGAAATTATATTTGTTTTTGCTTCAGTATTAAACTGAATAATACAGTGCTAGGCTCCCAGCATATTACTAAAGCTCCAAGTTTATTTTTAACTGAAGAAAAATGTGTTGTTTTATATGTAATAGTGCACTTCACCATCTGCACCGCCCTTTTCAAAATTCTAGATTTTCCCATTGCTTCAGTGAAAAGCGTTTTAAAAGAAACAAGATCCCAAACAATTAGAGCATAAATCATAAGAGGGTGTAAGAATTACAGGTATAAAAATACATTCCAATATGTACTTATTGATAGGATTTATGTTGTTAAGACATGATTGCACAGATGTAGTATGGTGATGGTTGCCATCCAGAGAGCAGGTACAGGAAAAAGAATTTCATATGTCTTTGAATTTTGCTAGGCATTAGGTAACTTCAGTATTTGCAGATCTTAGCTGGAAAGTGAAAGAAAAACTGAAATTTGAAATTATTTTATCCCCATAAAAAGATAAATAAAACTTTTTTGTCATCTTCTAGAAGTTTTCATTACAAGAAGGAATTTCTGCTCTTACAAAAATATCCTTTCCTTCTTCTCTCATGAATGTTACCAGGAGAAATTAGAAGTATTTCAAAATGCTTATGGGAAACAAGTCCATCATGTTGTTTTCTTCTAAGGATTTCTTTTCTACCAGCCATGCTTATTATTTGAAGGCTAGTTTCTGAATTTCCTATTTCCTTATGTTTGAGACTGCCAGGGGTATAGCCAAAGGGTGTTATTGATCATTCAGGCATCTACATAAATTCCCTTTTAGAGTTCCTATTCTTTTATCCCATGGGTTTTGTTTTATAGTTAGTTGTAAATTGAAATTTGTGTCTATACTTGAAATGAAAAATATGAATGAACTTTGTCTAATGGCCCCCACTTCTCTTACATGGCATCACTATCCTGGAATTTGCAGCAAATTCACAGTGTTGCCAGGAAAATGAGAATAACATCGTATCCAGGCAAAGTAAAACTGAACTGGAGATAATCCATTCTGTTTTGATTACTTTTTCTCTCTAGGAAATTGTTTATATATAAAAATTATGATATATCCACATCTATACATATAAAATTATGAATTCAGGTGGAAAAGATTGTTGTTTTTGGAGGAGCATATTTGAAAGGTTTACAGGTTCTGCCCTTTCTACCTAAAAAGAAATAAAAGTAAAAACAAGATAGGAATATTTTAGTAGTTGACAGTAACAGGAAACATTGCTTCTAGAATTGTGTTGGATTATTCATATAGTACAGAGATGTCTATTAAATATATTAATTTTTAATGTGATAATTAGATTTTGGAATTCTGGAATGTTGTGCCCATACAGCCACACACTAAAGCAGGGATTCTCAACTAGTGTGCCTTGAGGTCCTTTCAACTTGCTACCATTTTAGGGGCTGGCAGGAAGTTTCTTTTGTTGTATATTAACATTGATGTTCAGGTATTTTTTCTCTTTTTATTATTCTAAAATACGTTAGGATTAGATGGACAAGGTTCTTTGGGTGAATCCGATATCTTTTATTAGACCAACTTAAATAGTTGGAAAACAATTTTTAAGCAAGCTTTCAGGTTCACAAACCCTTTGTCAGGCAGAGGAAGTTTCAGCAGTTGGTGTGTGCTCTTCCTGGATGGAATGAAAAGTAAAGAAGCCAGAGGCTGAGCCAGTATGCACACAAGATAGACAGTCATTGAAGATGTAGATTGAGGAGTCAATGGGTGAGAGACAGGCTGTGGGGAGCGGTGGGGGGAGAGAAGGGGGATGAATAGTGGAGAAGTACCTGGGGAGTCAGAGGTCAGGCAGGTTATAATGTGTCATAAATCCAATGTCTATATTTAGTCCATGATTTTTAGTATCCAGGAGGTTGATGAAGTGAAGTTTGTGGGCTTATCTCTGGGAAGTGTTTTGTAAGTTTCCTTTGAGGATCAGGACTGAAAGATTGGAGAGAGAGTGGTTTTCTTGTGAGAAATGTGCCCCCACAGATAATTGGGTAGTCCTACCTTTGATAGATTTCTGGTGTCAATTCATTCTGTTGCACAGGTGTTGTTTGGTCTCACCTATGTATTTTCCATCAGGGCATTTGGTGCATTGGATGAGATATATTACATTTCTGGAGGTACAGCTGTAATATCTGGGAATGCTGATGGCTCTGTTGTGGGGTGTAGTAATTGTGGGGGTGGTGGAGATGTGTTGGCAGGTTTTTCATTTCTTGTCATGGCATGGTCTGGATCCATTTGGTGTGTTCTGGGCCTGAGGAAGTTTGCTTCTGGTGATGAGGTTAGCGAGGTTCGGTGCTTGTTTGAAGGCTAGGATGGGTGGCTCTGGGAAGATCTCTTTAAGAATAGGGTCTCTTTCTGGTACGGGTTGCAATTGTTTGAGGATTTTCCATGTGGGTTCGAGGGAGGGGTGATATGTCATAACCAGTGGTGTGCGATTTGCGGGGGGTTTTCTTCTGTACTGCAGCAGTTCTTCACATGGTATCTGGGTGGCTCTTTCAAATGCGTGATCTATCTGTCTGGAGGAGTGTCCTTGTTGGGTGAAAGCCTTTTTAAGATTGGTGAGGTGGCAATCTCGGGTGTTCTCTTCAGTGCAAATTCAGTGGTATCTGAGGGCTTGGCTGTATATCACAGCTTTTTTGGTGTGTTTAGGGTGATTACTAGTTCTGTGCAGATATATATGTTGGTTTGTGAGTTTCTTGTATAACATGGTCTGTATTTTATCATTCTGGATACTGATCATCGTGTCTAAAAAGGAGATATTGGTGCTGGAGTATTCTAGAGAAAGTCAGATGGATGGATAGTGATTGTTGCATTTCTGATGGAACTCAGAGATTTCAGGTTTTCAGTCTAAATGATGAAGATGTCATCGATATATCTTAAGTATAGCAAGGGTTTGATGGTACAGTTCTTGAGGAAGTCTTTTTCCAGGTGGCTTACAAAAAGGTTGGCATACTGTGGGGCCATTTTGGTGCCCATAGCTGTTAGGATTAGATGGTTATTATTAGTGCCCTGGGTAACTGTCTGCTAAATTATGCTTCTTCTGTACTTTAAACAAGGGCAGCATGTCATAGAAGAACATTAACAGAAACATTATATGACCCATGCTTGATTGAAATTTAAAGTACAGTTCTACCCTGAAAAGTGTGGGTTTCCAGTTTCCTGTTCATTCTCTTCCACGCCAAATCTCTTTGGTTTACAAGGAAAAAATAGTGTTGTTTTTCTAATATATAAGATTGATTTGGATGGCTGAAGGCAGGCTGCTTTCTTTTTTAGCTTGTGCTTCAACAATAATAATTCTGTACTTGCAACTACTTTTAAAAAATGTTGACTGTGAGAGTGTAGTCAATAGTGTGTGCATGTGTGTAAAAGTAGAGAAACCTCATGAGAGTAACGTAACATACATCGCAGAGTTCTTGATAAAAATATAACATATTTATGAAGTAATGTTTTAGAGTAGAATCTGAATGTAGGCGAACCAGAGTACCAGAATATATCCTTTTACTGCGTGGTTACAATATTTTCTTCAGTATTAAGATAGTTTCCCAGAGAAATGGAAATGGGTAGCCGCAGATAAATTACTTTCACTTTTGTCGATAACTCTTTTGCTGCCATATCAGTAAGACAACTGCTTAAAAGTATGAATGATAAAGAAGAATGTCACTAATCTGTACAAGCAATACAATTAAGGAAGTATTCTGTGGGTCATGCTAAAAAGTTAGCAGGCTAGTGACAAAGTGTTTATTGTTCTGCACTGTATCATAGAAGACCTTGGTTTAGATATCTGGTCACAAAGGCTTGGTTCTTCAATTATATGTAAGGTATATCAGCACAGTACATTGTACTGCCATGCAGAGATATTGAACACCTGATAGGTCATACAGGGACATTTCAGATATCTTTCCAGCAGTAGCAAATTTGGAAGGGATGGGGGGTGAGGGACACCAGCCTTGGGTGCTGACTGTGAGGGGGCACCAGAATCACCACCCTCCCCACCACAAGCAAGGCCAAACACAAACATGGGCGAACCAGGTGGCTGTCCAGGCAGCTGTCCAGGGCTCAGACAGAAAGGAGTCTGAAAATGGTGGTTGTTTTTGGTATTACCATCATCATCATTACCATCATCATCTCTAGCAAAGGGGGATCCAATAGTAAAAGTTCCCTCAGGGCCTCAATGAGTCTAGGTCTGGTGCTGTCCACCAGCAGTCTGCTGCAGCAGGGGCAGCCCTGCCCTGCCAGACAGTGCAGCCCTACACCCAGCAATGTGCTTGGAGGGCAGGAGGTAAATGGAATGAACACAAGGATGCTCCAGAGAGTTTGTCACAGCAGGCACAGCCTTGCACCCAATAGAATATCTGGGGTGAGAGGGAACAGATGGGAGATTAGGTGCAGCTCCCAGGGAGGCAACGTCACAGGGCTACTGCTGCCTGAGTCAAAGCTGGTACAGTAGCAACAGCAGCAGTATCAACTGCCTTCAGTATACCTTAAGACTTCCCACCACCACCATCTACAGTAGTCAGCCTGCCCTCCTCCTCTTCTTCCCACTTCCTGCTCTTCCACCTCCTCCTATTCAGCTCCAGGTGCTGAATAATCTTGCTATGCATCTGCTTTTCAGGGGATCATTACACCATGGAGACATACCCTTAGATATGTAAATAGGAGTTGGAGGTCTAAATAACTAGTATTTGGGCCAAAGTCCTTTGTTATCTGGACTGATTATAATTACTGAATAAAATATAGTGTTACCTGGGTCCCATCAGATATTTGATATATTATTTCAATCAAAAGAGGAAAGAGGAGCAAGTGGGTGTGACATGTTTGTACCCTACATTCTTAAATAGCTAACTAGGGAAAGTATTTCTGAGAATGGGGCTGTAATTTTCCAGAACAGGAACGCAACAGTACAAAACTGAGAAAACACAACATGTTTCTACTCTGTGGCAGTTCCAAGGAGACTTTGCAATGAGTTGTCAGTTGCAAAGTGTGGGTGTAAAATGAACTTTACCAGGGAACTGAGAGACACTTACTTTGGCACATTAGAAATGGCACTTTTCCTTACGTATGTAAACTCTTTTATTTTTCTGAGTGAGCAGGGTTCTGTTGTGGAAACCAGCTGAAAACAGAAGAGGAAGAGAGCACACTGTTGAATAGCAGACTCCCATGGTTGCTCTTTTTAAACATTGTTTATTAAAAAAATGAACAATATAGATTCATATGCAATTGATGAAAATAAGAGTTATGTAAAAAGACAACAAACCAGGGGCTTGGTTCCTGGGTCCAATTCTCATTACCTCTTTAAACACTCACTTGTTTAACTACTCAGGAAAGGAAACCTGACAAAAGACTATTTTTGTGGCCTCTTTCCAGTTAAAAGTATAGCAGAACATAAGCAAAGGAGATGACTTTGCTTAGGGATAGTGTAATATGGGAGAGGTTTTTACTCACCAGTAGTACTTCATAGACTTTGTATGTTTTTAATATGAAAACATGTTTCCATGATTCATCACTGATAGTCATAAGTATATAAATGCATCTGCTTTTTCTGTACTTTTCTGGGGCTTGAAGTACATGAATAATAACATTTTTGTTTTGATAAATGTTCAAGTAGGAGTATTTAATTACCATTTACTTTAGTCCTGGGCTCTGTAGGAAATGTATTCCTCAAGGAGATTCTAGGTTAGCTGTAATTATACAATAATTTAGTAGATTTGTAAATATATTGTTAATTAAGATTACATTTTATCTAAAGACGTTTACTTCATAGAGCCTAAAGAAGAAAATAATGTCCATTGGCATTTTGGAAGCATATTAAATTTTTAAGGAGTCTCTACTTTTATTTTAAGTTTCTATTTTAAAGTATCCTGTTAAACACAGAAATATAAATGCCTTACTGGGTCAGACTAGTGGTCCATCCAGCCCAGTATCTTGTCTCCAACAGTGGCAAAAGTGAATACTGTAGAGAGAGAGAGCCTTGAATTTTTATATATCTAAAATGATCTATCTCCTGCTCAATATCCTCCCTGGCATCCACTATAATTTGTTTAGAGGTGCCAGAGCAAACATCTTTGTTCTATTCAATAGCTATGAATAGATCTATTACCCATGCATTTGTCTTTTTAAATCTGGCTTATGTTATCTGCCTCTACAACCTACTGTGGCAGTGAGTTCCATAAATTCACTACATGCCGTATAAAAAAGTGTTTTCTTTCGTTATTTTTAAACCTGTCTTCTAGTAATTTCATTAGGTGCATCCTAGTTTTAGCATTCTGGGACTTGGGGAATTAATAGTTCCCTATTCACTTTGGCCATACCATTCATGATTTATAGACCTCTATCATAATCCCCCTCAGCTGCCTGCTTTCCAAACTGAACATTCCTAGCCTTTTTAGTTTATGCTGGTATGGCAACTACTCCAAACCCGGAACATAAACAGGGATTAGTATAATGATTATGTGAAAAAAGCCATAAAAGGCCAGATTTAAGGTATTTACATTTTGGCTTTCTTTCATATCTTCTGAGGTCTCCTACATTACTTGCTTTGAAGATTGAAACAAAGGATTAAACTGGCATAAATAGTAAGCTGGCTGCGGGCTGGAACTCTGAGTGGCCTAAACTTTAGAGGAAATGGATAGCTGCATTTTGTGCCTGTTGTAGCCTTTTTCCATTTCTTTGTTCACATTCAGACACAGCAGGTGTATCTACATTTGTGCTGTACTGTGGAGTTGACTAATTAGCTCCACAGTAAAGCATTTCTATCTACACATGTGGTGCTATTAGGCCACAGTAAACTAATTAACTCTGCTGTAGGATAGTACTGTCCGGGACAAGTACTATCCTATGGTGGAGTTATTTAATGCACTGAAACACATGTGTAGATGGTGAGATGGGTCAGTTGGAGCAGTGCAGGAGGTGTCTGTCAGCTAGCTCCACGTTGGTGTACCCTTGTGCCCCAGCCAGCCCCTCTGCAACATGTAAAGCCAAGGCAGAGCAGCTCTATTTCAGGCTGGCTCCTTGCCAGCCAGCTCAGTGTACTGTGGTCCCTGTCGCACATGTAAATGCTGCACATGGGAATAATAAACTCTGTGCACACTGCACTGGACTTCATTCAGGCACAATAATAGCACATGTAGATGCACTCAGTATGCATGTGTGTGTGTGGGGGGGGGGGTGTTCTGAACGCACATTGAAACATAGTATGAATTATCCTTCATGTGTACACTGAGCTCTAGACCGCAAACATTTTCTAGGAAATGTCTTTTCAAAACCATGCCTCCATAAAATGTTTCTCCATCAGCAAGAGAGAGACACATGTACAAAGAACTGTTGGCCAGCCTTTGTCTAAGAAGGAAGTCTAGAGTTTTCTAATGATCTAGAAGACAAAGATGGTTTCTTATCTCTAATGCTCTTGGACATTTAAGGTCAGTGAGGAGTTAAACAAGATTCCGTAGGCTTGGCGCACAGACGGGCCCTATATTTTCAGTGTAAGTGAATGGACGTGTCTAATTAGTATCTCAAAGTGTTTGCACCAGCCAGTCTTCATCAGGTATGTCTTGCCTGGTTTGATTGAGCCAGCTGCTATATATCAAATATTTACTTTTTTTGCAGACATTGTGATATATTACTGATGGCAGTGGTTGTATCTCTGGAGAAAGATATACTTTGTCTCATATCCTTAGTGTATTGTTTGTAATGGAACCTGTATAATTTCACTGTCTTTGCAATGAATGATCTCAGGTAAATACTGAAGAAAGGGGAGTACAGTAAGGATCCATATGATGCCCCTGCAGGCTTTCTCTCCAGGAAAATGGAAGAGGAAAATTTTCCTTTCACCGTGTTTTGGGTTCTGTTCAAGAGAAATGATTGGTGTCAAAACAATGCTGTTCTGTCTACTCCATTTGTGCCATCTAGGCATATTACTACTGCTTTGTTCTCTACTATGTCAAAAACTACAATGAGAGCTGGTAAAATGAGTATGGAAGATGAGAACTTAAATCCATTCAGCCTTTAGCCTCACTAATTAAATGAATGGCAAAGTATCAGTCATTAGTGAATTTGACTAATTTACCCATAATCGTTACCAACCTGAACAGGAGTATTTCAAGTGAAAGACTCCAGTTTTACTATACCTCATAGGCACTCATTTTTATTTTTTTGAAGCAATCCTCAAGAATGCTAATTGTTTAACTCTTTTCACTGCTTACAGGTTTCTAATCTTTATCTGTATGACAGTGTGCTTATGCTGGCCAATGCCTTCCATAGAAAGCTGGAGGACAGAAAGTGGCACAGTATGGCAAGCTTGAACTGCATGAGAAAATCCACCAAGCCTTGGAATGGAGGTCGATCCATGTTGGAGACTATTAAGAAAGTAAGAAAAGACGAATCATAAGCCTTAATGTACAATTTTAAAAAAATGTGTATTGTTTGAAATTAAATTCTCTAAAATTATTTACCCATCAGTTATTATAAACAAAATTGAATTGCCATGAAGATGTATGTTCAACTGTTGGTGTTATCAAGTATGTGCTTTGTATAAGTGACACAATGATGACTAGCTGTATAGCTCTATATACGTGTAGATCAGTCATTTCACAATAACAATGTAAGTAAGTAGCAAGGTGGGCCACGGATACAGGATAAGTTCCTTTTGTTAGATAAAATAGATTGGCTTTCAGGAAACACAGAAAGATCATGCAGTGTTGGCTATGGTGGGCTTGATTCAGATTTCACACTACTATAAAATGCTCAGTTATTTCTCTCACTCTTTTTCTTTCAAATACACACTGAGCTTTGGACCAAAAATCTTTTCTGAAGAATCTTTTCTCAAAACCCACATGCCTCCATGAAAAAAAAAAAAATCATCTTCAGCAGAAGAAAATATTTGATTGCATTTTATTTGGTTGAAAATGTTTTGTCCTACTCTAATGACAACTCTAGTTCATTGTTCAGTTTAATCAAGGTTGAATATGCTTTGACTTCCACCGCTTTTAAATAGATATGAGGTGAGAATCAAGCCCAGTAGGCCTTGTACACAAGAGTTTTAATAACAATTTTTTGTTTGTCATCAAGCCTCACTTGTTGTCCTAATATGTGGTGCTCTTTCTTTTAGGCCAGACATTTAATGGGTTCATGTTCTTTACCAGAATCTAGCTCTATATTCAATGAAATCAAAAGTTCTTTTGTTTTCAGATTCAGCTGTGGTCCTTTCTACTTTTCTGGTGGCTATCCTTGTGCAGGTAAAAGGTCCAGTGGCATTTTTCAAAACACGCAATAGCTATATCTTTATTTCCTTTCTCAGTAAGATAGTTTCGTTTGTCTGAGGCTATGCGTGAGCAATTGCAGAGCATATCATGGCTGCCACATTCAATTTCACAGCAAGCATTAGCAAAACACTTTAGGAGACTTAGAGGATGAAAGGTGCTTTATAAAATTAAGTTCTATTCTATTCTAAAATCTATAACATTTGTTTCCTTAGGGTCATATAACTGGGCTTACTGGTGTTATGGAGTTCAGAGAAGACGGCTCCAACCCCTTTGTCCAATTTGAAATATTGGGTACTAGCTACAGTGAAACCTTTGGCAAAGATGTGCGGAGGGTAAAGAATTACAGCTTATTACTTTCTTCTTTTTTTTTCCTTGAAAAAGGAACATGATCTGTTTATCTGGAGAAAAATGCTGTCATTTTAGAAAGAATGCAAGAAGTGCTTTTGCTCACAGTACAGAAGTAATTTACTTCAGAAATAATTTTTTCTAATTTCTCACACAAACCTTGAAAATAATTTCATACTGTCAGGAGGGAGATCTGAAAATTGTTTTCAAATATGCAGTATTGCTTAATGTATTCTACGCAGAAGGACAGAGCATAATGGTGAAGATGGCAGAGTCCTACCCCTATGTATTTTCATGTAAATGATGATATAATTGGCATGACTGAAACTTGTCCTAATAAGGAAACTCACTGGGGTAATAAATTACAAGAACATAAACCTTTTTAAAGTGTAGTCTCTGTTCTTCAAGGAGATATTAGGTTAGCTGGAGTGATAGGATATGTTTTTTAAATATATTTCAGAATTTGTCTGAAAGCTGAAAAAACTAAAGGAGGTATAGTAAAGGGAGAAAAGGGATATATTATACTTGAGGGAAGGAATGTCATAGCCATACTAGCTAGTAGAGCAGAGGCAGTTTGTAATTAGGTAGAAGATCAAACTGGCAAAAAGTGATCGTCTATAGTCTGTTGTGGGATTGAAAGCTACCTAGGAAATGTTCATGCAGGTGAAGGTTGTAAATTAAGGTTAGAACACAAATAGGAACACTTGATTTGCTTGGGTTTTGAGTAGAGCAGAAAACTGCAAAATATTCATGTAAGAATATGCACTATTTTTTTCAGTTAAAGTATTGCAAATTAATATTATCATTGTATTTCTTACATAAAGAAG
Organism: Alligator mississippiensis; assembly: GCF_030867095.1. Classification (NCBI taxonomy): domain Eukaryota; kingdom Metazoa; phylum Chordata; order Crocodylia; family Alligatoridae; genus Alligator; species Alligator mississippiensis. Next base: position 43,435,633 of record NC_081829.1, read on the forward strand.
ACATGAGCAAAGAGAAGGAATGGCATGTAAGATAAAAGTTTGCCACATGTCTTGGTTTTTAATTATACGATCCATCTATTTTTTTATTATTTATCCAAAATTCATTTTCTTATGTTACTGGACACATGAGAACAAGGTACATATTTAGATTATTGCTTTAAAATAATGCTTTCTCACAACAGAAATTACCAGAATTTGTCTGACATTTATTTTGCAAGTCACTGATGATTTCAGGTGTCTATATTGTTGATTGCTTAATTTGAGATTACTTAGAAGGAATCTAATTTTCAGAAATCAGTGATGCTGTGCACAGAAAACCGAGACCTTGAAGTGGTCATTAAAACAATAACAGAAAGAACAGAAACATTGCATATGCATAAAGCTCCAGGATTAAATTATTAAGCACCCTACTTTTCCAGCAATGTCTCTGAAGAATTTAGACTGGTAAATGCTCCCTCTCTATATTCAAGTGAGTGGGGAAAAAACTACTTTTCAGTCTAATTCATGACATGTTCTACAACTTTTCTGCTTGATATAAGGGAACATTCCTAATGCTTTGTATTCTACTTGACTGATGAACAACTAAGATAGTGTTGGGAGGTAGAACTGTCTGTTGAATAGAGCATTGAACCTTAGTTCTGTTCCTGGCTCTGTTGTAAATTTTCTGGTTGACCATGGGCAAGTTGATTAGCAGCCTTGTGTCTCATTTTCACCTTCTTTAAAACTGGGATAACAAAGCTTGTCAATCAGCAAGAACAGGTTCGACACTGTTGGATGTAAACTAAAGTATAAATGTAAACCATCCCCTTGATTGACCAAGTGGTTCAGAAAGGCATGAGCTTTCATAGGCAACAACCTGCTTTGTCAGATGCTTAGGATGTGCCAAAGTACCATGTTTTCTCACATGTAACACTGTTCTTTTTCCCCCAAAACCAGGTGTGGAAAATTGGGGTGCACATTATATGCGAGAAAAAGTAATCACCATGCATCCAGAAATTTGTTATCAAGGGAGCTGTGACAGCACTAATTGTTGAGCCTCAGGGTGCCACAGCAATTAATGCTGCCATTGTTTCCTCACAGGTTGGATCTGGTGCATAGCTCTGGAGCCAGCATGAGGTCAGATCTAGCATGCAGCCCCAGAGACAGCACATGGGGTTGGACTTGGCATGTGGCCTAGGACCTAGCATGCAGTGCTGGGCTCAGCACACTGAGTCCAACCCAGCACATGGCTCTGGAATCAGTGAGCAGGCTCAGTTTAGTGTTTGGCCCTGGGTCTAGCGCTCCCAATCAATCTATTGGCCCCATCTGGTGCATGGGGCTGACAGCAGGCTTGGCTCCCTACTCACAGCAAAGAAAGATCTTCCTTTTTCTTCCGGTTTTCCTTCAAAACCAAGGTATGTTCTATATACAGAGGTGCACTATATATGAAAAATACTACTACTGAAAGCTCATACCTACCCCAACTGGTTAGTCTTTAAGGGCACAAGGGCACCTATACACATGATGGAACTCTGCTGCCACACATGCTAATTAGCATGTGTTGGAGAAGACTCAGTTAACTGAGTCCACTGTGAGTCTGCCGGAGCATGCTAATTAGTGTACTCCAGCAGTCTCTGTATCACATGTATTCATAATTCCCACATTTCACAATGGCAGTTCACTGCTACCATGTTGAAGCATGGGATGCTGCATATATGTGATGCTGTGGATGTTTTAATTAGAGCAGCTCTCACAGCCCCTCTAATTAAAGCGTTCTTGCCCTCCACCCTGGAACACATGTATAGACACTCTAAGTTGCCACCCTGCCTGCCTCCTGCCTGACTTCAGACTAATACAGTTAACTACCTCTCTTTCATGATAATTTTTTCAGTCTCCTAAAACACACATAAGAATACTGGAATAACTAGAAGAAAACAAAACTGGCTCAACTCAGATGAAATTCGTATGCTCTGAATATTACAAAAGCCAGACTACTCAGACATGCTTCTAGGACAGAAACACAAAACTGACTCACTAATTTGAATGGGAAGGATGAGGTGGTACACATAAGAGATGGTTACTGTGTTAATATGTTTTAAAAGAAATTAAATATTTTTGAATTTACAGATGGTGTTCACCTGACAATGTACACACATTTATAAATGAAAAACAGTGCAGAAAATGTAAGAGAATGTATTTTTGAAAGACAGTTACTGGGTGGAAAGCTATTTATTGCAAGGTACTGGTTTGGGCAGGAAAATATTTTGAAAATATATATTTGTCTTTTAACTAAATAGGTGGAAATAGTAAATAAATGAGTAGAATTCTAGAGTAAATGACTGGAAATCTATAGGAGCCATGACAGGAGATGATATTTTTCACAGGATAAGTACTGTAGAATTGTCAGCAGACAGTTACTTTGAGCAAGGATTCTGACTTTTTTATCATTGCAGCAAAAATCTTTCACAGTTCAAAAATATTTTCAAGGGTCAAGCCCCCTCCTCTCAAATTACCTGTGAGAGAGAAATTCTGGTTTATTTCCATATCCCTTTTTTCTCTGGTTTAGCTGAACAGGGAACCCTTTTGCAAAAGTATGGATGGTCCTTTCTGTCTTGTTTCTCTTACCACATACGGGATGGGATGAAGCTTTCTCAATGGTAGCCCTATTCTTTCTCTCACCTGGACTCACATTAAGGAGGAGGGTCTGCTGACGACATATGCATGTGACTATGCAAAGCCTTGTTGGATAACCAATGTAATGTTAATGTAGCATGAGATCCCTTCCCCTTAAGGGGTCCCTTAGAGATAACTTCCAGCTGGAAATTTGCTGAGAGAATGGATGAATGGAAGTACACCCACTGAGAGAAAATTGTTGATCTAATGATACCCAAAACTTGTCAGCTGAGCTTGCAGCTGTGGTTGCTGCAGACGGAATTGGTCATGCCATGAACTGCTGAGGGATGAATTCTACCTTGCCACTCTGAAAAAAAGCATAACTGTTTCAGGAACCCGTAGGTACAAAATCTTCTGTGAGTTTCCTTCCACTGTCCCTTTTCTAGAGCCTACTCTGACAGATATTATTATGGGGGTGGGTGATATGAGCCTCTTAGAAAGATTTTGTTTTATATCTCCACTTCTTGTTTTATCAGATCTAAATGATAGGGGACATCTGATTCCTTATGACCAAACCTGTAAATAAAAATTCCTTTGGAAAAATCAGGTCATTCATATAAAGCAGTAGCACTGCAGCTGATATACTTTACTCAATAGAAGTTGGAAAAGACCAGTTGATTATAGTCTTGTTAGTCTTTATTCTAAAGACAACTGAAAAAGATGGACCTATTCAAGCTTGTGGCTATATGACCTACATTTTAGAATTTCAAAGTGAGCTTTTCCAACATATTTAAGGGTGCTGAACTCCCAATGAACTGCAATAAGATTCGAATGTTCATTCCTTAAACATCTTTGAAAATGCCAGTCTGAATTGTTTTACAAGGGAAATTGACTGTATGTTAGTTGGAGGAGCAAGGGTAATGGGATTTTAGGGTCAGGCAATGTCATAGGAAAAATAATAAACATAAGAAGTGATCAAATCAATGAAATGAAAATGAAGAAATAAAACACACTGCAGCAGACATCTTCTGTAGGCTGAATCCATGTGTAGCAGTTTTAAACCAAATGAAATTTGAGGAGGAGAGAAACTTGAAGGTAGATAGATGCAGAGAAATTAGATAAGGACAAAGGAGTCGGGAAGATGGCATTCAGGTAAAGTTTAAGGGCCTTGTTGCACATTAATTTTAGATGGCTCCTGGAGTTCTTAACTCCTGGACTGTATACACATTAACACCAAAAACTAGTTTTAGGCACACTTTAAGCAGCTTAAAGTTATGCCACTCCAGGGCAGGTTTAGCTCTGATGTGTGGCCACTTCCCACAAATGAACCACCCAAGTTACAGTCCTTCAGCATCCCAGGATGAAGTGTCCCGTCCCTCACCCTTCTGTTTTGTGTAAACAAACTTTCTACCCCCTGAACTATACTGCCCAGGATTCATTTCTGGCACCAAGCCAACTCCTTCTGCCCCTGGGGGTGTGACCTTCCTATCCTGTGGGGTGCTACCCCATGTGAACAGTCTGCAGAGCACATGCCAGCTAGCCAGGTTGCAGGGCAAAGATGGATCCAGGAGGGGTAGGGACAAGGTAGAGGGCTGGATCAGGTCTCCATGAGATGAGGATTCCTCCCAGAGTAGAGACAGTAGCTCTCCCAAAAGCATCTTCCATCACTGCTCCCATCTTCCAGCGACCCCAGGAAGCATGACCAGCACCTCCCACACCCCAATACCAAATCCCAATTCATTAAAACATGACGCCTTCTTTAATTTACTTCCTCTTTTTTATTTCTTTTTTTTACTACTTTTCATTTTGTCTTTTAGTGACTGACTGACTTCATTTGCCACACTTTTCTGACACCATTTCCTTTCTGCCTCACATTTCATTTCTGCTACCCCCATCCCATTAACTCTCTGCTTCCCAGCTTCATGTTTTCACCCCCCCACTATCCCATCTCTCTCACACCACAACCTAGAGCAGGGATAGAAGCCTGTCCTGACTTAACAGCTATGTAGTAGCAACTCACAGTGGTAGTTCCTAATCAGGCCCCTGCTTGCCAGCTCTCTAGTGGCAAGTCACAGCTGTGCAGGTAAGATACAGTCAGAGAAAGCTTTTAGTCCTAAGGTGTGATGTGTCCAAAATCTAGTTAGCACTAATACTGATCAACCTCTGAGCAGCAAAAACTGCAACTTGTAACAAGGCCCTAAGAAGCAGTTGGAATGAGCCCAGTAGTTCTTTCCTTCCAGTCTTTCTTCTGTTTTGCTGTTTTCATTGTAGCTGACAATTAGAAGAAAAAGTCCCTTCCACACACCTTCCCTTTTTGATATCTTTAAGGATTGCTGGTTTGAATTTTGCATTGATGTTAACTGTTGTTATAGTCTGGGTCACTTGAACTTCATCTGCTAACATTCTAGCTTGGAATGTTTTTGCTTAAAACACATTTTATTTCTTTTTTATATCAAACTTTTTCAGCAGGTATAAAACCCAAAACATCAGTGCATAAGAATACTCTCCTATTCACTTATATTGGTAGAAAAAAAAACTTTGGACTGAGATGTGGAAGGTGCAATTCCTGTGTCTCATCTTGCAGAGTAGTATGGACCCTTGAGCTAGCTTCAAATGAGCTAGTTCAGTACCAGCAGTAGTCTACCTCTGGCTGCATGGAGCCCTGCTATAAATTGCTGTGGCTGGACTGACAACTAGCTTTCTAGGACACTTTTGATTGGACGTTTACTTCTCCGACTTACTTTCCTTATGTATAAAATTGGATTAAAATATCTTAGTCCTTTGTAAAGTAATTTGAGACCTACTAATGAAAAGGTATTTAAGAGCTGGGTGATATTATTATTGATTTCAAAGAACTAGAGATTGAAAAGAACTAGAGAATGAAAAGAACCAGGTCTAGGGCACTCTTTACCCTTCATGCCAATTTCTTCCCTGCACATCAATGCCGATGTAACTTCTACTTTCACAGCATGGTCTGATCCACTGCCCTGAGAGACCCCCATGAAAGAAAACCAAGAAACCTAGTGACTCACACCCTCCCTCCCACTTTGTTCCTGATTATATCAGGGTTTGTTTTGCCATCACCATTCCTGAATTCATACAGAGAACCTTGTGGAAATTTCATTGTGGTGTGCCCCCTGGGAGGTAAGCAATATCACTTATGTTTTTTCACTAGCATATTTCATCCCTGTGATTAGAGAAAAGAATAGGAAGCCAGGGCTCCAAAGTAATAATTCTAGCAAGTCACTAACTTCTTCCGTAGTCTTGGACAGTTAAGCAATATCTGTGCCTATTTGTCCATATATACAAGGAATATAATAGCAATTAAGTTCCCTCACAGGGGTGCATTTAGGTTTAGTTAATTAATGGTTGTAAATGCTTTGAGATCAGCATCATCATCATCATTGACAAGAAAATGCTGTGGAAGTAGAAAGTGTTGTTGTTATTATGTTTTAGTACATTGTACATTAATTAAACAGCTTGCTTTAAAAATATTTTCCCCAGCTGGCTGAATTAACAGTTCATACACATAGTTTATTGCACAAGAAACATTCTGTTCAAAATGATAACATTTACTACAGGGTATCCATTTATGTCATTCCATGTATTTTTTTTGTAAATTTGATTTTCTTGGAATATCTTCTCCTTCATAAAACAGCCTTTCTGTTTCTCTTAACACTTACAGGTAGAGAACAGAAGTTACTGTGAATAGTTTTGTGATTCACTTACTTTGGCTGGAGCCTTACTTATGAAGTTGGGTATAATGTTAATTGTTCTGTTCTAGTTGTTACTCTTATACAAAATTTCAGTGACTGAATCAATGCCTCAAGCTCCATTAGCAAATGGCTCATATCTTCTAGGGGTTTGAACAATTAAATGGCTGCATCTGTAAGAATATAGTAAAATCCCATGATGTGGTTGCTAGAAGTTATATACTGCAGGGAATTATCTCAGGCAGTTAGTACCGTCATTGAATCAGTTTTACTCGTATGGAAAAATACCTAATCAAGGTGCCTTAGTTTAGCTGTAAGGCAGGTGCCTTCCTCCTGTTTGAATCATTCATAAACATACACTTGGGTGCCATAATTCAGGTTAATCTATGTTACTATGCTGCTTTTCAAATGGGATGAAGTTCTGACTGCTTGAGGTCATAAAAATTTTCATGACACTTTACAAAGATAGGGGCAATAGCACTAGCATCTTGGATAAAATCCAGTTCCTGTACATTTGGTGTAATTTCCCCATGTTCCTCTAAATGAACTGTGTGCCATGGTAGACTGAATTAGAAAAGAGCATCACCATTCATGCACAAACTAGAGATAAATCTGGGATATGACCCAACAATAACCACCATCTTATACATATATATTTCTGTAACCAGGTGACCTATCCCTGTAAGAGGGGTAAGTCAGCTCTGTTGAATAGTTGCAGATGTGAGGAGGCTGCTTGTAAAGGAGTGGCTCACTGGGAGCTTAAAAACCCCACAGAGGAGAGCAGTAGACAGTCAACTGTGTGGGAAGAGTTGTGAGCCAGAGGCAAGTGGCAGGGTATAGGAAGGGGCCAGACTACTGTGCTAGGGCAAGAACCCTCTGAGTGTCTGGGATTGGAAGATAGGGTATGTTTGCTTGTTTCTTCTGTTTAAAGATTCTGTTCGATCTATATGAACTAGATGAGGAGCTCCTGAGAGAGCAAAAGCCCACGTGGAGAAGCCGGAAGGTGAGGCAACACACTTACAATTTCACTATAAGCGGGCGTGTCTACACAAGACATTTACTGTCTAACTTACTGTTGCCTACTTAGCTCCACAGTAAACATATCATGTCTACATGTGCAGTGCTATTAGGCTGCAGGCAGCTAATAAACTCTACAGCAGGGTAGTACTTGTAAATACAAGTGCTATCCTACCGCAGAGTTATTTACTGTGCATCAATGTACATGTAGACTCGGACCTGGGAGTAAGTTGTGCCTGGTCAGCCCAACCAGCAAGGGGCCACACTCCTGCCTGCTGCCTAGACGCATGGCTCAGCAACTTCAGGAGCCTCATGGTCCAGCCAGCTCCTCTGGTGTCTGATGCAGCCACCTGCTGCCTGGGCCTGACCCCCTGTACACCCTGCCAGGTCAGGGCTGCACCCCAGAACCCAGGCCACACTATTCCCACTAGCCAAAGCCTAGGGCTGCCCCCTGCTCCCCTTCACCCTGGGGCTGGCACCCCAGCAGTTGTGACTGGAGCCTGGAGCCCCCCCTGGCTGCTGCAGGGGAGAACAACAGGGCAGGAGCAGCCCTGGCCTGAGCTGCTCCTCCCCAGCTCAATTTGCTGCTGTCCTGGGCGCACATGTAGATGCTGAACCTGGGAGCAGTTTACTGAAGAGCAATTTGCTCTTTGGTTTATTCAGTTGCATAGTTTTACATGTAGAAATGCCCAGTTTCATATAAGACTGATGCTATTCAGTAGTTAAAAAAACCCAAAAAACACTTTTTGTAAATTCTATGAGGTTCCTTATTTGAGGTGAAAAGTACATCGAAATATGTGGGGAAATTTTTATTGTTTTTCTGTTTTAAATGAAGAAGCAAAACACTTGTATGAAATTTATTTGATTTGTATAAGAATTGCCTTTCAGGTTGATGGTGAAATGAAGCAGGTTATTTGTTTCAGTTGTACAACTCTTTTTTTCAGTTAATATTTTATTGATATGATCAGGGATCCTGATTTTCTGTGTTTAAACATTGCAAATTCTCTGATTAAAATGGCAAATTCTTTGATGAAAAAACCCCAAACCCATGTTTTCTGCAATTAAAATGAAACATTACTATATATATAGGTATCCATTGAACACAATGTTTTATTGATACATTTACAATTTTAAAGCTATTTGGAAGCCAACCAGTGCCTCAATTACTATAATAAAATAAATTCTAAATATCTATACATTTTGGCATTCGATTTTCAGTTTTTTATCATGGAAAATCAGAGCTCCCTTTGCCCCTTTCACTCATCAGGATGCAGGTTCAGCTGCAGCTGCCTCACCCCCCAACTGCTTTGTGGCTCTGAGTAGCCCTGATATGCCAGTACCCTGTCCATGTCATTGCCCCTCACTCCCAAGCCACAGCCCCCCAACCCTGCTGGTGCCCCTAACTCCCCACCCATGATCCCCTACTCACCACCAGCCATGCTGGATTGGTCTCCAGCTGCCAGGGCTATAGGGCCAGGGACCCAGGTCCACAACTTCCTGCCCCCCACAGCAGCACCTGAGCCCTGGCTGCCACCCATGGGAGGCAATGGGAGGCTCTACCCCAAAAATGGCACAGCTGAAGCAGAGCCCATGGGGGGATGGGAGAAAGCTGCCTGCTGTGGGCATGGGCTCCCTACCCTGTTGCCCTCCCCCAGCATCTCCATCACCTAGTGGGTGGGACCCAGCATGGCAGGGCAGAGCAGGGTCGGCTGGGGAGGCTTGTACCACCATTGGGAGCTCCATGCTGCCATGGTGAAGTGTCCCTGCCTGTCTGACAGCAGCAGGGGTGGTGGCACAGAATTTTGCCCCTCATTGCTGCTGGGTGGGTAGGTGGTGCCTCACTAGTCGGCACAGGGCACCCAGCAGCAACATGAGCCTCCCTACCTTGCCTCGCTCTGCCATGTTGGGTCCTGCCTGCTGGGCTGTGGGGGCCTTGGGGGGAGGGCAGCAAGGCAGAGAGCCCAAGCCCTCAGTGGGCAGCCTGTGACAGGGAAACCTAACTCTGTCGCAAGGAAGCAGGTGCACCCCTTTAAGGCCAGAACCTTCTGGGCACAGAGGGCTGGTGAGGAAGGGGTTAACTGCTGAACTGGGACAGCTAGTCAGCTGACTAGAAGAGGCAGGACTATAAAAACCCTGGGTTGAACAGCAGTAAAGAGGTCAGCAGCCAAAGGGGAAGCAGTATTCCTGAGAGCTCCAGGAAGAAGTTTGGGGAGCGGTCCATGGCAGGAAGGGGGAAGCTACAGAAGCCCCTGTGAGATGGCAACTGCATCTACAACCAGGACTGTAGCTGGCGGTGCGGAGCTGAGACTCAAAGAGAGTTCATGTAAGTTGGCCCGCTGAGTTGATTGAGCATGTGCAGTTATTATTATTATTTTTTGTGATTATTGAATAAGACCGCAGGTTTGGGTGAGGCTATGAGGAGGCCTCATTTTTTGGGGACCCACTCTGGAGTGGGAGTCCCAGCGCCAATGAGGGCACAACTTTGGGGGGGGCACAGACCCCGGTGCTACTGAGGGTGCAGCTTTTTGGGGGGGCAAAGACCCCAGCTCCAGTGAGGGCGCAGCTTTTTTTTGGGGGGGGTACAGCCCCAGTGACAGTGAGGCACAGGGTGAGACAGGGCTATGGAGATCCCGAGTGCCAGTAAGGGTGCAGTTTGAGATCACACAAACCCCAGCACTCAAACGACAATCTTAAAAGGGCCAGGGAGGCCTGGTGCACCTGGGGGTGCAAGTGTATTTTTTTTTTTTTTGTGTGTGTGTTCGTTTGGACTAGTGGGGTAGCACCCTGGCGTTGAATTTGCAGCCCCCTTGCTGTGGGGCTGGTGCCTGTGCCTCTGGACCATGGAGTGCTGTGCTCCTGAAGGGAGCAGAAAAGGGGGCCACGAGCCTCCAGGCACTGGAAGGGAAAGCTAGAGCCTCAGAGTCAAACCCTGTTTGGTAGGTTTGGATGGGGAGGCCTAGCCAGGAAAAAAAAAGGGGGTCAGGCCATCCTAGGAGAGACCCCAATATAATAGGCAGTCTCCTGCTTGCATAATAATTTCCCTCAAGACTTGGCAGGAGAGATCAGGGCAGGACAGAAGAATTCCAAGGGTGCCCCACGTAAGGCACGGATGACCAGGAAGATGGTGCTGGGGAGGGCGACTTGTTACACAGACCATACCCACCCTATGCACAAACCTGGGGGGCATATATTCCCCTCTCCTCCCTGGGAGTGTGTGCAGCAGTGGGGAGCTAGCAACACCCCCCAAGATGAGCAACCCACAGCCTCATCCTACTCCCTGTTCAGGTCCTGCAGCTGTATTTGGCCCTGGGCCCCAAGCCCCATGCACCATCTGGGCTGGGTAGCAGACCCAGCCCTGCCCAACTCCTTCCTTCCCTCCTTCCCTCACTATGGCAGCCTCAACTCCCTCCCTGCCCCCCCCCCCAACTTATCTGAGGAAGCTACTCTCCAGGATGCCTGGTGGCCATGTGCCTGGTGGCCATGTACCTGTGTACATGTGCACAGGCACATGGCACCCCCTGCCTGACTACCCTCCTCCCACTCCCCCTCACCCTTGCAGGCTGCAACTATGCCACTTTAGAGGAGGAAACCCACCGCTTTCTGTGTTTTTTGTTGTTGTTTGTTTTTTTTTTTCCTACGTTGAAAGAGAAAATCCAGGTTTTTCTCCTTGAAATGAGAATCTGGGTTTTACCACATTCTTCCATGGTGAACAGAAAACCTGGACCCCTGGTTATGCTTAGTATGTTTTATTGCAAAACTATAATTTGTATGTTGCAGAATGATTTACCAACATAGATCTTTTGGTCTGTGGGGTAGTATCAATGGTTTCAGTTTGATTCTCTACAGTATAAATCTTTGCTGCTAGACCCTTTGCAGGAATTGGACTTCTGCTTATATGCCATTTTGACTGTATTCAGCTAGTCCAAGTCCATCTTTTCAAAAACTATCCCACTCTGAGTCTTAAGTGATCAGCATATTATCAGCAATTTACTTCTTTCCCAAGACTCCATCAGTCTGGCACATGTAGAGCTGCATCAGTCTTGATATTTGGTAAAACCGTTGACATAAGCAGAATGCAATGTCAAACCTGATAAGTCATAAATTCGAGAGATTTTGCTCTTTTTTTTTTTTTTTTCTGCTGTAGTAGAACTAGCTACTAGAAGGGTGAGGAGTTGGTAATAATTTGTATTGAGCAACTGGTTACCTTGAGTATCTTTTCAGTACTGTGTGGTGGTGTTGTGTTTTTTTTTTTTTTTTTTTTTTTTTAAGTTAATACTTTTTTCTTGTTACTACAAGAATTGCTAATTGTTTCAGCTGAGCCCAAACTGCATGTGTGGGTATGGAAGTGCAGGTAGGGGGGCAGATCCTCTATAATCTACAGAGGTCACAGTTTAAATATAGGGGTACTCATAAAAGTTTTAAAATTTAGAGTCCCCAATGGATGGATGATAACTCTCAAAATGAGAGAATCCTTTTTGAGTGTAATTACAATATGTTTGTGCTTACATACATGGAATCAAAATTATGTCTGTAACATCACTTGCAGGTAATATGTTAAAGGCATAGTAGCACTGCAACAAACTAATTCTTTAACTAATTAAAAACATAATAGTTATGTAGTGTGAATGTCTTGTATAGTACTTTCCAATATAGCAGAACAAGGACCAGACCATAATAATTACAGAGCCCTCTATTGAACCACCTTTATTATTTAGTCACGGAAGGTAAGTTCCAATGTCAGTGCCAAACTTAAGTGCACTTCAGCTGATTGAATGGAAAATGGGGTTGAGGTGTTTTTTTTTTTTTAAAGTACCTGGGTAAGAACTATATCATGCTGGAAAGTTCATTAGCAACATGTATGGTACCTAGAACTAAAATGATTCACAAGTATATCACCTAAAATATTGGAGTTGCTTGTTGATAGTGGCCCACCTTATACAGCTCTTACTTCTGAAAGGTCAAAGCAGCCTTAGAACATGTTCTCTTAATCCAGTGCAGAGGTGATGATAACAGTAACATGCACAAGAACTAAAATCTCTCATTACTGATTAGCCAAATCCATTTGTAAGGTTAAAATTATTTTGTGAACTATTATCTAACTACCCTAAAATCAAATGGTGAATTGAGAAAATCTAATTTCCCCTCTTCCCCCCCCCCCCCCCCCCCCCCCTCCCTTGGTAACATACATTTCTTAAAAATAGAATTGTACAAAGGATAAAATATGTAGAAGGCCAGTAGAGAATTCTGCTTATAAATTTAAGATTCAGCAAACCCTGTGTGATATAACTTTCTCCTCCTATCTATTATTAATGTTTGTGCAGTGCTTTGAGATCATTAGATAAGAGATGTCATGCATCTATAATTTTTCTTCAAAAGTGTGACATTTTTCTCTCTGAACAGATACATTTTTAATGTAGCAATACATCTTTATAGCCTGCCATTCCACTTGCAATAAAATCCTCTTTGAAATGGGGGTATTATTTACTATGAAATCAGGTTAATTTTATTGTCATCTACACTGAAGCACTTACAGGCCCTTGGCAGATGTGCAAATAAAGGTGTTAGGGAATCCAGTGTGGGATCCCCACAAATATGCTTACTGGAATGTGCATGAAGGAGGCATGATTATGGGACTGAGCATCAGATACCTTCATGCCTTATTGCCAGTGCAGGGGGAGCCTGTAACCATGATCCAGGCTCTGCCTGCACCTGCAAGTTGGCTGATCTTCAGCCACGGGAGTGCATGGTGTGCCGCCAGGGCTGGGAGCTCAGATCACCTGATGGGGCTCCCCACTGCAGGAGTACATAGTGCACTACCATGGCTGAGACCCCTCCCCCTGGCCTGGCTGCACATTCAGTTAATGGCGTGATAAAACCTAGCCGCAACGTTATTACACATTTTTTGTGTAATAACGTTGTGGTTTATTCCTTGTTTTATCACACTAATTGATTGAATATGTGGCCAGGTAACAACTTAATATATGATTAACTGATTGGTGATATCTTAAGTGTAATGTGTGCCAGAGGCCAAAGATTGTTTTGTTTGTTTTTTCTTGATGAGGGAAGTTCCAGAGGAGGGAATTTTAGGAGCCTTGTGATTTAAGTCTCATTTTCAGGACCGATGAAGCCTATTGTTACACCTTTATTGACCCATGCAGTTAGCCAAATTCAGGGTCTCTGTTAGAAAAAGAGATTGAAGATGGAGTCGGGTGTTTCTTTGATGTAGTGCTACTTATTTATAAACTTCAGTGTACCTGAAGACAGCAGTTATTAAATAAAAAAACTTTTTTTTTTTTTTTTTTTGCTTTAAGCTCCTTTTAGAGATCTCGGTTTAAGCATCTCTCAAGGTCATGCTCCCTGTGCTTAGGTGGGCTGTGTCTAAGGCTTCCTTGCTGCATCTCCTCTCCTTCTGCTGTTTCTTTTCCAAATGCACAGAACTTTTACAGAAAAATAGCCAGTGAAATCCCCATCATCCACATGCCATTGTTTTGGGAAGTGACATGCTTGTATTAGGGGTGAGGGCTGCTATTTTTTAGTTCTGCAAAGTGAGCTTAAAGAAGAGCAGCAGTTGCACTCTACCTTTTCAAATATATTATTATGCACTGAGGTAAAATCTATTGATGTGCCATGCCCATGCAATAAAGAAAGAGCGGCTCCTGTGTGACAAGTGTTCAAAATAGGTTGTTGATAATTTCTGTTTGTTTGTATGATACCAAGTATTGAGTGTACTACTTAAAAAGTAGTTGCTGTTATCTAAATATTTACAGGCTTGATAGAGTGCAAAAATAGGCATGCTTCTAGTCATGAAAAACCTTGCTAAATATACCACTTGAGAAGATAAAAATGACTGAACAAATTGAAGCATGTAGTCCCAGGAGGCTTAAGAAGTCATAGAAAGTAGTAGTGAACTGGTAAAAACCGACAATTTCTGACATGGAAAAGAAGTCTTAGAGTCTAGTTAACAAAGTGTGAAAATTTCAGTTTTAATAGCTTTGCTACCAACTATGATTTTCTTTTAATTTTCATTGTTCAAGTCAGTCTAACAAATAAGTAATAAGCAGGTTCTGTTCACGATTATAGTTAGTTCTTTGTAATCCACCAGAATCTTGTTTTGCTTTCCCCTTTTTTGTTCCCACTCTCAGGAGAGGAGAGTAGGATTAGAGCTAGCAAAGAAAGCGCAGCTGCAGGGGCCAGGAGGTGAGTAGCCCAGTTAAATGCAGTGCAAGGACCAGGCTGCAGGCAGCAGAATGCTGGGCTGATTAGAGATTCAACAGCACCTGAGCCCTGTTGGCAGGGAGCTGGGTCTGATGACTGGAAAAGAGGCCAGGAAGGAGCCATGTAAGCCTGAGTCTGGGACTGGAGTCTCAGACTGACCGAGACCTGCAGAAGAAAAAGAAGCTCTTCAGGAAGCTTCAGAGAGATGAGGAGTTTTATGTTGGGTAGTTGATTCCTTTTTGGGTTTTGCTGATTGGGTTGTGGCTATGTGGCTGTCTAGAAGATACCAGGTGTTTTGAGACTGATGAGGGTCCAAGGATGGGTAGGCTGCAGCAGAGGAAGGGGAACCCTGCTAGGAAGCCTCAAGGACTGAGCCAAATGGGAGGGCCCTATAAGCTCTTTCAGCCTCTAGAAAAAGCCTAGTCCATACAATTACCCTAACAGCAAGGTGTGGCAGGAAGAGATAGGTAGTTAGGGGGAGGCTGGAGAGCAAACCAGGACAGGTGGGACCTATAGGGGTGCCACAGCTGTCCTGAAAGTTTGGGTCATGTTACAGTATGCTACACAATTTTGTCAGTGCATCTTTATCCTGATTAGACTGATTTGCAAATATTAGATTAATTTTTGGCATTTAACCTAACATTTTGCAACATCAAACCCAGTTTCTCTGTTCTTATTTTACATCATTTCTTCAGTAAAAACAACATGAAAGCAAGAGGCCCAACCTTCCCCCACCAGATAATAATGAATACTTCCCAAGGATTGGTTATGCTATTATTTTAAGATGCCTTGCTTGTTTTGAAGCCCATCAGTGATCTTGTGGCTTAAGGGGTACAGTTCCATGGTGTGGCTGGTTCTCCTATTCATTGTGAACAGAGAATCAAAAGACTGGAAGGGATTTTTAGGCCACTGACCTGGTCCCCTGTGTTTGTAGGCAGTCATTTTCCTATGGAAATCTCCACTTCAAACCCTCACACACAACTACAAGGCACAGTACCTGAAACACCAAAGCACTCTAACATGCCAAAGGTAAAACCAAGGTACCAGGGAAGTAGTTGGTGAGCTATGCCCAAACAATCCTAAAGACAGTGCCTCAGGCTATGATTGAAGGCAGTCCCCCTTGTATGCTCTACCCTCCCCTGCGCCCCCCCCCCCCCAAAAAAAAAAAAATTGGAAGAAACAACTTATTAGCAAAGACTTGTTTAAGTCCTGGCAGGATCACTGCTTCACCCCAGTCAGAAACATCTGGTCTTACCTGGAGTCGGTGTCCCTCTCCTTCAGAGGAAGGGGGAAAAACAACCCCTAGAACTAGCATAATTAATGCAGGAGAAAAAACTCCTTCCCAACCCCTCCTGGCAACCATCCAAAAGCCCTGAAGCATAGGCTTATAAGGCACTTTTCAAAATACAAAACAGCTATATCTATTTCTGGGGACTGCAAATACATGAATCCACATATCACACACATTGGTTACCACATACTATCCCTTTCATAAACTTGCCTTGTTCAATCTAAATGTGATTTATGTTCTTTAGCCTCTACCACTTTGCTTGGAAGACCACTCCAAAACTCCAGTCTTCTGATAGAAATCTTCCTCTGATTTCTGAATACGATTTATCCATTGCCTATTTGTAACCGTTGATGTTTTTCCCATGTTGGTTTTGTACCTTTTAATTAATGATTCTAAATCATGGCATGAGGCATGAATTGCAAGGAGACACCATTGACATCTATCCAAGATAAACTTCTATAAAATTCTTCTAGATTCAAGGATCTTTGTGTATGATATTTTTTTTTTATTTGACCAACTGCATGGTTGAGATAAAATTAGACAAGCTTTTGAATAACAACGCTTTCTTCATCAGGTCTGGGAGAAGAAGCAGGCACAACAATGAGTAAAAACAGTGTGTAGGTTTTTGAAATGGGAGAAGATTCCCAGGGGTAGCAGGCAAGCAGTTAACAAAAGAAAAGATGCTTGATTAATCTCAGATCAAGACCTATCAAAAGGGAAGAGGTTTATCATCATCTTTAGTGTGAAGGCAGAATTTCAAGAATCCAGTAGATTATAGTGTGCCATAAAGTCAGTGTCCATGTATAGTCTTTGATTCTTTTTCTCTGGCCAGTTTATGAATTTTTGTTCCTATGTTTGCCTTTTAAAAGTATCTTGTACATTTCCCTTGAGTATGAGGATAGTGAGGTCAGGAAGAGAGAGGTAGTCCTATGAAAAATGTGATCCTACTGGCATTTGTGGGCATCTGTCCTTTATACTTTTTCTGTAAGAGTTCACTTGAGTGCATAGTTCCTGTCTAGTTTCACTCATAGTTACCATGAAGGGATTTGGTGCACTGGATCAGATGCATCACATTTTGGGAAAGGCATGTGTAAAATGAATATATTCTGATGTGTTTGTTGTTGGAAGTGCTGGTTGTTGTGTCAGTGGAGGTGTGTGGGCATGTTTTGCATCCTATTTGATGTCTGTTGATCAGTGAGGGGGTTACTACTGGTGCTGAGTTGAGCAGGTTAGAGGGTTGTTTGAAAGCCAGGAGTGGAGCATGGGGAGATTTTTCTTGAGGTCTGATCTTTGCCTAGTATGGACTGTAATTGTTTGATGAATCTTCAGATCAGTTCCAGTATGAGGTGGTAGATGACCACCAGGGTATGTAGTCACAGGGGGGTTTCCTTTTGTATTGTAGCAGGTTACTGTTGGGATTTAGATGGCTTTTTCAAAGATATGGGCTATTTCTTTCCTGGAGTGTCTTCCTTGTATATAAGATTTTAGGCTGGCCAGGTGAGTGTCTCAGAGCAAAGGTAGCCGAGAGGCCTGACTGTAGATTACAGGGGGTGGTTTTGTGATGTGCTTGGGATGATTACTGTTTTTGTAGACATAAAGTCCCTGCTACATGTTACATATAAAAATATATATAAACTGGCTAATTGTCAGCCATCTTCAGACCCACTTCCCATCATGGAAGACAGTCATCCTTGACTGTGAGGGATTGCTGAAGAAGAAGAATCACCCAATAAATTTTGACTAGCCACACATGCAAAGTGCTTATCACACAATAAACATGACTATCTTGCTATAAAAAGAGTTGGCCAGCTATAAAGTTAATGCTTGAAATTGTGTAACAACTCTCTAGCTGGTTTCTATCCAGCTTTAACGTGACTCTGTAGCAGGCCCTTAGTATAGTGGTCATGGGTAGCATGGGGGATGGGTATTTTGTATATGGGGCCATCCTGGATGAGGAACTGGTATCTACCAAGTTCATGTTAGTGTAGGACTATTTCAGGAAAAGTTTGATTGCGGGGTGATAGTTGTTGAACCTGTGGTTAAAGTTGTCAAAAAGTTCTGTCTAGAGAATGAAAGTATCATCTATGTAACACAGGGATAGTGCAGCTGTGATGGTGCAGTTTTCCAGAATTTTTCCTCCAGGTGGTTCATAAAGAGGTTGGTATATTGAAGTGCCATCTTTGTGCCTGTCGCAGAGCACTTAGGTGCACTGCTCCTAAGAATGGAGAAAACTGTTAGGGAAAGAGCCCTAGCAGTGAGTGATGAGCCCAGCTGCTGGCTGCCAGGGCAACCAGAGGAGGTCAGCTGACCAGAAGGGGCAGGGCCTGGCTCCCATATAAAGCCCAGGGGCTGAGACCAGGCTAGCAGTTCCCTGCCAGTGACCAAGGGGGAAGGAGCTCTCTCAGGGAAGAGAAGGGAAGCCTGACTGAAGAAGCAACATCTGACATGGCTGAGGGATGGAGTATTCCCTGGTAGGCTGGAATGTTGTTATAGCCGGGCAGCTTCCATTTAAGTTATAGCCGAGGGGCTTGCATTTTGTTTGCTGTTTGTTACCAGTGGTTTGGGTGAGGCTATTAGGGGTTGGAGGAGGCCTCATAGGGGACCCACAGCAGTGTGGGGACCCCAACACTGGCAAGGGCGCAGCAGTCGGGGTGCACTGACCCCAGTCCCAGAAAGGGGGACAGTTGAGAAGCCCTGGAAGAGGGGGCAGCATTGTGGAGAAGCCCCAGGAGAGGGCACAGAGTGAGACAGGGCCGTGGAGAGCCCTAGTGCCAGAGAGAGTGCAGATCGAAGGAGGCAGGGCCCAGAGAGGACAAGGGGGCAGATTATAAACAAGGCCCAGACCAAACAACGTCAATTCCACCTGTGAGGCTTGGGGCATGGTAAAGGGGTGGTTGGAGCCATGCATAGCCCATAAGGCTAGGGTGCCTCTGAAGCACCCATTGAGAAGCAGGACCCACGAGGGGTCCGGGAAACTACGGGGTCTGAGTATCCAGCAAGACGTGACCATGGGGGCGTAAAAGGCAGCCTCCCAAATATGTTTTGTCATCAAAGACATGGTGGGCAAGAGTAGAGGGTGCCCATTGGGTCAACTTGGCATGGTAAAGGGGGCCTTGGGGAGATCACGGCCATCCTACTGGACCCTGCGCCGTGACAATGCTCATAGCTGTACCCATGGTTTGGAGGAAGTGTTGTTTGTTGAAAGTGAAATTGTGGGTGAGAACTAAATGGATTTTTTTTGTGCACCATACTTCAAATCTGAATGTAGCCTGTGTTCTCGTTGGTATTTCAGGCAGGCAGGTATGCCTTCATGGTGTGGGATATTAGTGTACAGGGTAGTGACATCCATAGTTGCAAGTTTGGCCTTCCCAGGGAGGTGGTTGATGCTCAGGACTTTGTTGAGGAAGTTTGTTGCATCTTGTAGAAAACTTGCTCTTTGAGTGACAAGTGCTTTCAGGATAGTTCTTCAGTGAGAATACCACACAGGTGGATATAACGGGTCTGCTGGTCTTACTTTGTTTATGAATAGCATATAGGAAGCTCATGGAGTAAGACAGTGTGAGATTAGTGGAAGTAATTTTTTTCCTGAAGCTGTTATGGAAAGGATTCAATGACATTATCTAGTTCCAGAGTTAAGACTTATCCAGAGTCCTCCCCAAGTTCTTTAGAGTAGTTGGTGTCAGAGAGTTGTCTGTTGGCCTCATTGATGGTGTCCTGATGTTTGACAATGACTATATAGCCCCACCTTTGTGTGCTGGTTTGATTATTATATCATTATTGAATCTTGGGACTGTACAGCTTTGTGACAGCTAAGAGTTGTGTCTGTGTGGTGAAGGTGCTTGCTGAACACTCTGTGAAGATTAGACCAGGTGTTTCTTGTTGTTTGTTCAATTATTGTGAGCTGTACATTGCCTCTAAGACTTTAATTAAAGTAAAACATTAGTGAGGCCTTGTATGTAATGATGCGGTTAAAATTAACATTATCAGAAAAATGCAAAGACTTTTACTGCTATTGGTTGGCCATAAAGAAAGTTCGTAGTGTAATAGTATGAGTAACTGTAAGTCAACAGCATATCTCAGAAGTTATAAATTGGCTAGCACATCCAGAAATCAGCAGAAGGAAGACACAGCATTGTGAGAGAAGCTACTAATTTAAAGATTAGCTGCTGACCTGGATTCATTGGGCCAGTAGATCTCGAGGAGCCCAAGGACTGAATACCAGGGTACTTCCCGGTACCCCTTAGACAGCTCAGACCAGGGACGCCTAACTTCACTGAGTTTTATAGAAGAGGAACTTGTTATAACCCAAACTGAGAAGTGTCCCTGACGCAATGGAATCCGCCTAGCAACTGTTGTTACTTCTAGGTTGGTACGTTCCATCTCCTCACTTAGCAGTTCATTACAGTCCTGGCATAGTGGAAAATCCCATTTGGTTTGCATGCCTGTGACATGGTGGAAAATTCCATTGATCTGGTTTGATACATATGGTACAGGGAGAAACTAGGTCACAGGGAGAAGGGAAAAAAAAAAAAAAAAAGTAGGTCACACTGGAAAATTCCGCTAGGCCAGAACCCAGTGACTATATGTTATGTCATGGAAAAGTACAGCTTTAGAAAATGTTCCCACCGACTTCATGCAAATACACACACCACAATTGGCCGGTTCTAAATTATTCATATTTGGTGACTAGCGATTGGCTTGTTAGTCACATAAAAGGTAAATCAGTTTCCGCCCAAGTTGGAGAACTCTGGATATTTCCCCACGTTGGAGAACTCTGTGGTTTTTCTCCACGTTGGAGCACTCCATATACACCTGGGAGAACTCAGAAGTTGGAGAACTCCGCATATACCTCAGAGTAGGGGAATTAAACCCAGCGAACTCTGCACATATCTCAGAGTGAACCTGGTGGACTGATCACCCACCAGCAACTCCCCGTCACACAACCTTCCTGACGTACCCCGGTACCGCAGTAAGCCGATTACAGGAACTTCGTCTGTCCTCTTGCGTCTTTAAGAGAGTCTTTGTAACTCGTTTGTAACTGCAATTAAGCCAGTCAACTCTGCCTGCACCCATACATCAGTGGCGTAAGTAAACAATCTACTTGTTACCAATACGCTTCCGTGCCTAATTCCGCTCCATCGGTCAAAAGTACCCACCTGCCGTTTCCGGCTACTGGCCACAGCCCGGCCTACCACGCAGCCGCCACAGAACTTACCATACATCAGGCATCAGAAGGGACTGCCAGTAAGTTGCCAACATGAATTGTTATAGTCTGTCATTGTTGTCTTGTTATAACTACACATAGTTGTGTGTTTTAAGTCAATAAACCTTTCTTACCTTTTTACTCCCAACCGCTCTCTCAATGCCGAACCCTCCTGCTGGTGGCTGGGCCACAGCTTTTCTCTCTGAATGAGAGAAGTTGTTGTGGTCCTGGGTTTTGTTGAGAATTTTGCTGTTAGCGTCCTTCCTGAGACAGTTGATGTAGGAGTCCAACATGTGGTTCCCTCTATTAGGAGTGTCTAGTCCAATATTTTCCTGTTTGTTGCATCTTCTTTGGCAAGAAGGTTGTCAGAGATGGTTCTGTCCTGCTTATGGAGGTATTCTTGCAGGCAAAGTCTGTAGAAGAATTCTTTTTATTCTGCACATACTAGTATCTTGTCAGGTTGTTTCTCCGGGCAGAAGTTCAAGCCTTTGGAGAGTATAAATTTTCAGAGTGGGATAGAGGGTGTTCTGATAAGGTGATGATGGTGTTCTGGGTGCTGCTGTTTTTGATGTTCTCCTGTGTTGTTGATGTGCTGTCTGAGATGGCATCTCTTGTGCAAACTTTTTTTTTTCTTATGTTGAATGGCTTTTATCAGCTAGTTTTGGTAGTACATTTTGGTGTGCTGCACAATAAACAAGTATGTATTCAGGTTACTATCGTCTAGTTTAGTAGCATGAATAAGTATGTACTGCTTAAGTGTATCCCTTTTGGAGTAAATTAGGTGAAGAAGATGGTTTCTCAGTGTTCTTTCTGAAGCTTCGTTGAATGTGTTGGCTATAGAGTTGCAGATGAGTCTCCTTGGGATGATGTTATGTTTCCTGTACAAACTTAGGAGGAAGAAGTTGCTATGTTGTCTTGCTGTATTCTTTAAGTTCTGCATTTTCTACTGTAAATGGTAGATCTTGGTATCTTCCATATTTTGGTAGTATGTTGGAGTGATATTGTAGTTGTGAGGGTTCAGGAATTGTGTGGGGTAGGGATCTTTTATGGTTGATCTAATAAAAGATATCACCTATCAACTGATTGGGATAAGATTAGATAAGCTTTCAAATGGAAGGCATTCCTCATTAGCTCTGAGGCAAGAAGCAGGTAGGCACAGTGATGATTATAAACCGTGTTTGAGGCTGTGATATTGGAGAAAGTGAGAGGCAAGGATTTTGCTTAGTTCCTTGACCATCACTGCTACAACACCATTTCATAAACACTACCATAAAATTCTTTCTTGCTTGCGACAATGTAATTATATAGTATCTATAATGAAGTTTTACAGAGACTTATCATTTGGTGTCATTCAATTTAACTGATGGCACAAATTGGACTGATGTTATCTAGCATAGTTCCTCTGCTCTTCTTGGTCTGAGTATTTCTGGAGAATGTGAACAAATACTGACCAATCGTTCCAAGCTATATTATCGTGTAATTTGATCTGCAACATATACTGTATTTACTTTGAAGATAAGATGATCCTGAAAGACAATCCCCCAATTATTAAACTTGTATATGAAACATTTATAAATGTGTCTTATAATTTTCCAGGTGTACAAGCTAAATATTGAACAGTTGTCTTGACCCTCTTTCCCCCCCCCCAACCCCCCCAACTACAGCAGGGGAAAGCAGTAGTGTGTGTGTGTGTGGGGGGGGGGGGTGCCATCCTGCTCCCCCTGCCACCTGCACCCTGCTACCTGCATCTTTCCCCAGTCTTTGCCTCTTCCCCTCCCCTTCCACTTACTGCTCAGGCTGTTTGGTCCTAAACCACAAGACATGGAAACTTGGCCCTTGCCTGGCCATGCAGCAGTGTTGGCACTACTGATTGGCTGGGCAGGTAATGCAGCAGTGTGGGTGCTGTTGATTGGCCATCAGGGGAAGGAGTTTCCATGTGCTCCATGCCTGGGAGAGACCCCACCCTAAACTAGAACTGAGCTGAACTTGACAGTAAAGGGGAGGGAAGGAGGCAGGTAGAAGCTGCAGAGGGTAAGTGAATGGGGTAGAAAGAGGCTGTTGAGTGTCTGACTCTACCTCCAACCTGGGATCAGGGCCAGAATCAGAATTGCAGCAGCTGCCTGCTCCTGTGTCCACTTCATATGCAAATATAAGATGTGGGTTTTGTTTTGTTTTCCTACACTGACTGGGGGGGGGGGGGGCAGGACCTCATCTTACAGTCAAGTAAATACAGTACATCTTTGTTTTGTTTTTAAATGAATCCTTGAAAGAAGTTTTTAACATCAAATTTTCTTATTTATGCAGGAGGTTACTGACACTGTCACGTTCTGTGTTTGTCTCCTATTGGACCAGCTATGTTGGGATACAGTCAGACAAGCTTTCAAATTCAAGACATGGTTCCTCAGGTCTCAACTACATAGCTGGTCCAAGAAAAGATATCAATGCTACAACATAATTCTTGTGCTACTGTTTCATATGCTGATACTTTGGGATCTAGACTGATTTTTTTTCTGTAGATGAATTTCTGCTTCTCATTTCGAATACTGACTTGGGAAATGCTGGTCTTCAAGATACAGTGGTGCTCCCAGTCTTTTTATGGCCAGGGTGTAGGCTCCTACTCTGAATCCTTCCCTCTCCCTCAGTGGTTCAATTTAGATGTTTGTTTGCAGTGGATCTTGTGCTGTGACAAAGGCTCTAGACTGCAGCCTGAACAATTCCCTTTAATTGTCACTCTGCTATATACAGTCTTTCTCATGTTGGCTGCTGTCAGGATAATGTTAGTCTTCTCTTAATGCGGATTTTTACATCGACGTAATTGTACTTGGCACAGTATATAGCACTTGTATAGGTTTCCACACAACATATTTTTAAACTGGATTATTTGGTATCTTACAATACAATAATAACAATCCTCTCTGGAGCAGGAGCATGTTCCCACACAAAATTGAGTTGATCAATGTTGTCCTTTTATCTGTGTGCCCTCTTTTGCTCCATAATTATCTGAAATGCCTGATCTCAATTTAAATAACTACCAACAAAAAACTGGCTTTTTTTTTTTTATACTAGATGGTACTGAGTCCATGTACCTGTTAAGTAGTCATGGACACTTCACAATGTTTCTTGAACCTGACTGTCCAGTTTTGAGAGCTGTGTGTTCAGTTTTTACTAGAAAACATCACCAGAAAGAAACTGCAAGAGCAAATGAAGGTGAAGAGACACTCCTAGAGATGGTCCCAGCATGAAATCAAAGCAAAAGAGCCATGGCAGAAGTTTCTGACAAGAGATGAGAGCAGGACTCCTGACAATTTTCCCACTATCTGCACAAATGGGGAAGGACTGGACCATATTTTTAAAAGCAATGACATTACCGAGGAATGATGTTGTGGCCAGTTACCTACAAAGCATTAAAAACATCACCGCAAGCACCCAGAAACCACAAGAAGCTCCCTTGGCACCTACTCTGCAGTATAAAGTCTGACCAGAAGGAGGCTTAATAGATTTGGAAATTACTCAGGACCTCAGGAAGAATGCTCTATCAGCAGCCAGCTCAAAGATGCTGCATAGGGGGACCTTTTCCCAGTAAGGATTATGTGCTGCATTACAATACAGTTTAAATCTTCACTGTCGAAGGAACTATTTGTGGGTATCAGCTGTCTGTTACCATGTTGGGTGAAGCTAGAGATGTTTCTCCAGCTCCTCAGCATTAACTCTTGCCTATTATACTCAAAATTACTTCTTAAGCTGGAGACCTAAAATTCTAATAGTCTGTTTTTTCTCTGGTGTCAAATCCCATAACTCATTTTCCAGGCTGCTTCCTGCATATTCTTCCCCCAATCCACACCTTCAATCCTTCATCTTCCCTGTCCTCCCCCTCAGAAGCCAGCACTAGAGGAGTTTAAATATGCTAACATATAATGTAAGGCAAGTGTGTTCACTGTGGCAGATGCAGAAAGAGAACTTGCTAGAAAAGATAGTGTCTCCTGGTTTAATGCACTCGGCATTTATTGAAGTTGAGATTTTTGTGAGGTAAATACCTTTGTAGCCTGATTTGGGCTATTTCAAAATAAATAGAATTTTAAGCAATTTGGCCTTAGCAGAATTTTGCAGTAATTATTCTAATTTGGCAGTGAACATTATGATGATCAGGAGAACTTTATGACAAAGGCAATACTATCAATAATACCATTGCCTTTGCAAGCTTTGAAATATTGTACAGCCATACCATCCTCATGGCATCTCACCTCTGCTTTTGGTTTCTGTATTGATACAAGTTTCCCCTCCTGTCCTCTCACACCATAGTGTAAGTTGTTCCTATTCACAACCTGTCTTGCAAGGAGATGCTCTTGCAGTGCACACCACTGCTCCAGCTAAGTTCAGAGCACGTTCCTCCTTTTGTCTTTCTTAGAGCTAAGAAAATAAATCCCCTTTCTGCAGCCCTGTCTTGCACTCCAGCCTGCAGGGAGACATGAAGGGCTGAGGTAGTTGTGTCCCCTGTACATGACCCAGACTTCTGGACAACCAAGAACCTGGACCAGACCTCCACTGGAGTATCCCAGGTCCCATACACAAACATGAACACACAGGCCAAAAGATTCCCAAGACTCAGGACCCAAAGACTCAGTTAAAAATCCAGAACCTCAGAACTGAAGATCCAGGCCCAAGCACTCTGCCACCCAGATCCAGACATGGACCTACTGCCAGTGTGCAGGAGCTGTTTTGGCATTTGGGGGTTTTAAGCAGTGGATGGATGAATGGGATCAGGCTGACAGGGAGATGATCTTGCCATTTTGGGGGACTTGGGCAGGGGTAGGGGTGTGGCTAGCCCAGCACCTGCCACCTGATACCGGAGTCATTTTAGTTCAGGACATGGGTGAGTCCTCCAGGTATGGTTGTTGACAGCAGGTGGATGCGACTGGAAAGTTTGTTGCTTGTGGGGACAGCCAACCACAAGCTATGACATGCTATGGTCGCTCTGTAGTGGATGACATACCTGACTGGACCCTGGACTCCGTTGTGTGAGAGGGAACTACACCACAAGACCCACACCTATATACCTTGAACTATACTTTTTCACCTGGCACCCAGGCCCCAGGGCTACCACCAAACACTATGGTACAACCTTGCTCATCTTCCTCACCTATTTATATCTGGGGACAGGATGTGACTGTCAAGGAGAGGAGGGATCTCATCCCCATCTGGGGCATGGAGGAGACCCAGGAGCAATTTTATAGAACTGTAGGAGTAGATTGCCTCAGAGATGAGAGAATGGGGCTGTGACCAGGATTGGTCACAGTACAAGTGCAAACTTAGATGGATGAAGACCTGTTTCAAAAAGACGTATAGCACCAATCAGACTACTGGAGGCAGGAGGCACGTTGTGCTCTTCCATAAGGAGCTCTCCTGCATTCTTGTTGCCACCCCACGCCTATGCCACCAGTGGGGAGGAGTTGCAGCCGATGGTAGGAGGGCCCAAGGGAGATGCAGGGACTGGGCCTAAAGGAGCAGCTCCCTGGGGACAAAGGGGAACCAGGAAGACAGGGTACATAGCAGGACCAGGAGGTGGGTTGCAACTGTTGCCCTCAAGCTCTTTCTGACTGGCAGGGCCATGGGAACCAAGGGGTAGGAGATGGGGGACAGCTCCAACAGCATGGTGATGGAAGCAGAGAACGTAGACCCAGATACTGTGCTCTCCATGTCACAGGTAGCCTTGGGAATGAGCACTTGGATGGACTTGGATCCCTCTGGATCTGGGGGAAGCCACATACCCAGAAACACTGCTTCCTTTGTTGGCACCAAGAGCATTCTGGTCCCTTTCCTTCAACTGCTATCCAGTGGCTGACCAGACCATCCTGACTCATGCATTCAAAGAGACTACCCCAAACAGGTGGTGGGAGGTATTGTTATGCTTCCACCCTGGCTGAACAAAGCAAATGGAGCCAGTTCCTCAGCCATTCACTCAACACTGGTCAACTAACAGTGTGACTCCCCCTATTTCCTCAAATGTGGACCTGAGGCATCCAGCTCATGTCCTTCAGCATTTTGCACCTCATTAGTCAAGAAGTTTAAAAATAAATATGGCCTAGTCATACCACCCTGAGTTCCTCAATACGATCCTCTGTTGCTGAGAAGAGCTGGCTAATCCCTCCCTCAAATGCTGGAACAATGCCAATACACTCTCTACTCCCCTGCCTCTGCACTACAGTAACCTCTCCCCAGAAAAAAACTCCACTGAGGGTTGTAAACAACTCCCACTCCCCCCATTTGCAACCCTTCAACTTTTGTACATTCTGCTTCTGGTTTTCTTCCCCCCTGCTCCCACCACGTTTAGGCCCTGGGATCACAGTACTGCTACGAGAGAGCACTCCAGTCACAGTGTGGAGAGGGACCTGACAATTCCAGTTTCAGGGTGCAAAGCACCTTCTTTGCATGATTGAGACTAATGTGGTTAGCGTCACTGCAAAGGGACAGTGAGATCTAGGGCCCATAGCTGGAGACATCTAGGTCCCTTGGAGGACCATGAGAAGCCTAATGTTCCAGCAGTGGAGCTGGCTCCTGCAGTGACAGAAAGGGGATAGCAGCATCTTGGTGTAGGTAAAAGGCAGATGCATGATCCCTCATTGATCATGTACCTGCCCTCCACTTGCACCAAGACATCCCTGTCTTCACGCCCAAGCTTGGAACTTATGGTGTTAGGCTCATCACCCACCCCTTCCCACCTAGTGCCTCCTAGTTCTGGTGGAGGGTGCTGCACTGTTGTTAAGTCCCTGCTTTCCAAACCTACCCACCCTTTAAGGTATCCTCCTTTCTTCCCTCCCAACCCCTAACCTCCTCCACCATTTGCTTGTTTTGCACAAAGGGCAGAATCATCAATTTTTAACTTGGCTAATGTTAACGATTCTCATTGAAGAAAATTATTTTTGGCAACTGATAACAGGTAAACTAAAGCACATCTCTCTTTCCATGGCATATTTCCCTGCATGTTGGTGTTTTCCTCTCTAAAGGCTGGTGTCCAGCCAATCAGGGCTCTCCTTGACCCTAGATACCTTGTGAAGCCCCCAGCAAAACCTTTCTATGGGGACCCTGCTATGAGGAACCTTGCTATAGGAAACTTGAGGCAGGAACCACATGACAGACAGGTCCCCCACCCAAGCTAGGGCTTAACCACTCAGGGCTTCCTGCCTTCTGAAACCCTCAGGCTATATTCCTCTGGGGACCAGGTGGTCCAGGAGATAATCGATCAGGATATCCCTGATCAGGACTCTGCTGGTTGGCTTGTCCCAGGCATGTACATTCTAGTAAGAGGGTGCTGTGGCTGTCCCACAAGTCCTGTTCTGCCACCACAGTTTGTTGGTGCACCATGCCTCCTCTGCAAACACCTCATGGAAAACTTTCTCCTTGACCTCAAGATTTTGTACAGAATACAGGTGGAGGCATAGAAGAGTGGTGAGTAGTCCTTGACCTTGTTGAGGAGCATGCTCAGAGCCCTCCAATACACCTTGAGGCAGCATCTGCTGAGGCAGTAGTTGAGATGCTCCTTCCTACAGTCCAGGTGCCCCATGTAGGGCTTCATGAGCCAAAGGAAGAGAGAGTAGGCCAGGTTTCCAGTGATGAGGGATGGGACAATGACTCGGCTGACCTCAGTGGTAGGAGTCCCAGGGGTATAGTCTCTGTTTCCCACCATCTGAGTATGGTGGAGTTGTGGAAAATCCTGGCATTATGGGCTCTGCTTGCCCAGCTGACAGAGATGTGGGTGAAGTGGCTATGATCATTGATGATGCCCTGCAGCATGATGGAGAAAAAGCTCTTCTGGTTGATGAACTACATGGTGCCTTGGGATGGTCAGGGGATGGGAATAGGGATGCTCTTGATGGTTCCCATGCATCTTGGAAAGCCCATTCTGAGAAAGTTGGCAATGACTTTTTGTGGGTTTATAAGGTGGATTAAGTGGTTCACCAGCATGTTCTGGATGACCCTCCACATCTCCTAGAGTACCACTCCAGCCATGAACTTTCCCAGAAATAATTTCTTCTTTATCTTATTCTCCTTCTGTGGCATTTGAAACTGTGTCTTTCTTATGGGTCTCTTTCATGCTTTTTAAAAGCTGTTAGAGTACTTGAAATTTCTTGTCGGCTTAAGAGCTCTGTATGGACAGACTGAGACTATAAAAAGAAACATAGCAATGATAATTATTATTTTACTGTGCAAAAATCTTTCATATTGTCAAGATGCATTTTTGAGGAGCCAAGAGTCCCCAGCAGAAATATAGAATTGTTAAAATGAAATCATGGGTAATGATGCTTAGTACAGCTGGCATCAGTAAATGGTGGAGTAAGATTTATTTTATGTTGACATTTGAAAGCTGAAAATACTGTTATGTTTCTCTTAAACATTAACAGAGCGTGAAAAAAGTCATTAACCAGTAGTTATCACATAGTGATTTCCCAGGCTGTGGACAGACGTAACAACTGAAACTTTTCAAGCATCTTTGAAACATTTTAAAGCAGCGGTGCTCATGGTTTTGGTCCCAAGGGCGAGAACAATAGCAAAGGGTTGGTCCACAGGCTGGGTCATGTCCTGTGTACTGCCTCAGCCTAGCTAGCATTGGGCTCCTTGTCCCACACACTGCCTCCACCTGGCTTCACGGGGCACCTTGTAGACCAGATGACAATGCTGGGGGTCAGATCAGGCCTGTGGGCCAGAGGTTGAGCACTGCTGTTTTAAAGGGACAGTTCTGCAAATGTACATGCCCTTCCTAACAGTCCAAAAGTGGCTGATGCACTCCAAAATATTACCCCTCTAATTTTGAAGTGTTTTAGTTCTTGTTACATGTACACAGAGACAGGGAGCCATAAGCCCATAGGAATCCCACAGTGCTCTGCTCTTCCTGTTCCACATCCACAGGAGAGGGAAGGAGAGCAGTGTGGACAATCTCACATGATGAATTATAGCCTGCCACCCTGTGCAGCTCACAGATCCCATTCCTTGTTCCTTGCTTCTCTAGCACTCAGAGGCCCACTGTCACTGCCAGTTCTGGGCTCTCCCTCAGTGCCCTGTACCTCTCCAGAGGGTGAGAGGGGAGACAGAAAATTAGAAGGTATTGTGGTTGGAGAGCTGAAATCTAGATGGTGGGGATCTGGGAAGTCTCTGCTGCCACTCCTCCATCCCCCACCCTGCAGAAGCATTATGTATCCCCTGTTAACTGCAGGAGAACTGCAGCTGCATGTTGCCACACAATAGTTTTGAAACTTTTGAGCCAAAGGACACCACAAAGACTGTATGTATGTCCTGGCTGCGGTGATTCATTTTTAAAACATTTCAAATCCTCATTCACTTGGAAATACTTCAAAATTTATTTCTGTCTGTGCCTGCTTTGCTTCGAGTATTTGTTCATGCACTGCCTTATTGCATGCACCTGGTGACAGGCACGGGGAGGCTTCGTGCAACCTATTCAGGAACCCTGATTACCCTGGGGAGAACGCCAGATCTCACCTGCCACGACTTTGGAAGTATCTTCAGTGGTGGGGTCTCCCATTGGCGGTCCCTTGAGATTGGTTGTTCCTCCTGATGGATATTCATGGGGCTCCACCTCCCCTACACCCCTGTCATACAGCAGCCTCTGATGGACCACCTGATCTTGACATGACTTGCCCTCCAGTTGTGATGGTCCTTATCGATCACTTACTTTCAAGTGTCGGGTCTTCTCCAGTCACCTTGGTGGACTACGGGTCCATTGGGTGTTCCTCTCTCCTACGGGTCTCTCCTGCTCAGTGCTGGCTGCTTGTCAGCTCTTGTGATTAAATAGTCACTTGGACCTCTCAGTGTTGGGTTATCAAAGAATAAAAATAAAGCAACAAACAAGGAAAATGGCAAAAGAAGAATATGCACAGGATGGAAGGCAATGAACAGATGGACACACAAAAGGAACACAAAGGCTGGTAAAGAAAAACAAAGAGATCAGGTCGGACTGCCTTGATATACTGCCTGCCCTGGAGCCTGTGCCTGGCACCATCCTTTGACACTGTTCCACCCTCTATCTTGGCTGCACTTTCTCCACTTCTCTCTGTCAACTCTTCTCCCTTGACCCAGTCTTTGAGCACCCGGTGCTGGGAGTCTCTTCTGTCTCCGGGACTTCCCCCTGCTCTTCCCTGAGCAGGGTTTCCTCCCACATGCTGGTCCTGCCCATGACCGATATGGAGGCTTGTTGCAGCTGCTGCTGCCTAGGGAGTCCCTGTCTGATTGGGACTTCCCCCTTCTTGCTGGCGCTGCCTGCCACCAGTGTGGAGAGCCCCTGCAGCCTCCATTGCCTCTCCCACTCTCTTTTGCTCCCAGCTGGTGCTGGCTTTTATTCTCACCAGCCGATGATCATCAGTGACATCACCCACTGGCTTCAGCTGTATGTAGGCACAGCTGATGAACCGCATGGTTTTCTCCTGTTGGCATTGCTCATCTGGAGTCTGGACTCCTAGAATGGGTGAGTACTCTTTGATTTCAAGGTTTCTCCTTTGGGGGTGGGTAGCCCCCGTGTTTGTACCCCTGGGATGCTGTCTACACCCAAAGTTCCTCAGATTGCCATTGCAGGCAAGGTTCTTTGAGTAGATGTAATATCTTTTATTAGACAAACTAAATAGTTAGAAAAATGATCTTTGCAAGCTTTTAGGCACAAACATCCTTCTTCAGGTGATGGGAGACTTTGCTGATGTTATGAGTTGTCCAAGGTAGAAGAGACGCTAAAGTAGATTCATACATGTTAGGGTCGGAAGGGACCTCAATAGATCATCGAGTGCAACCCCCTGCATAAGCAGGAAAGAGTGCTGGGTCTAGATGACCCCAGCTAGATACTCATCTAACCTCCTCTTGAAGACCCCCAGGGTGGGGGAGAGCACCACCTCCCTTGAGAGCCTGTTCCATACCTTGGCCACTCTAACTGTGAAGAAGTTCTTCCTAATGTCCAATCTAAATCTGCTCTCTGCTAGCTTGTGGCCATTATTTCTTGTAACCCCCGGGGGCGCCTTGGTGAATAAATACTCACCAATTCCCTTCTGTGCCCCCGTGATGAACTTATAGGCAGCCACAAGGTTGCCTCTCAACCTTCTCTTGCAGAGACTGAAAAGGTCCAGGTTCTCTAGTCTCTCCTCATAGGGCTTGGTCTGTAGGCCCTTAACCATATGAGTAGCCCTTCCCTGGACCCTCTCCAGGTTATCCGCATCCTTCTTGAAGTGTGGTGCCCAGAATTGCACGCAGTACTCCAACTGCGGTCTGACCAGAGCCCAATAGAGGGGAAGTATCACCTTCTTGGACCTATTTGTCATGCATCTGCTGATGCACGATAAAGTGCCATTGGCTTTTCTGATGGCTTTGTCACACTGCCGACTCATGTTCATCTTGGAGTCCACTAGGACTCCAAGATCCCTTTCCACTTCTGTGCCACCCAGCAGGTCATTCCCTAGGCTGTAGGTGTGCTGGACATTTTTCCTCCCTAGGTGCAGCACTTTGCATTTCTCCTTGTTGAACTGCATTCTGTTGTTTTCTGCCCACTTGTCCAACCTGTCCAGGTCTGCTTGCAGCTGTTCCCTGCCCTCTGGCGTGTCCACTTCTCCCCATAGCTTTGTGTCATCTGCAATCTTGGACAGAGTACATTTCACTCCCTCGTCCAAGTCACTGATGAAGACATTAAAGAGTATCGGTCCAAGGACCGAGCTCTGTGGGACCCCACTGCCCACACCCTTCCAGGTCGAAACCGACCCATCTACCATGACTCTTTGGGTGCGACCCTCCAGCCAATTCGCCACCCATTGGACCTAGTAAACAAGAAGTTTGTTAAAATGCAAATGTGTTGAAGTTTGGAAGACAAAGGGTAGTGATAGGAGGGGCTGGAGCAGGGGTGGGGGCAGGAGGGAAAAGTGTGAAGGAATGCATGTGGTCAGCTAAAGGCAGGTTACCCGCTGTGTTAGATGTCAGGCAGGTTGTAATGTGGCATAAATCCAATGTCTATAGGAAGTCCATGATTTTTTGTATACAATAGCTTTATGAAGTTTAGTTTGTAGGCTTGTCTTTGAAAGGTGTATTGTAAGCTCCCTTTGAGTATTAGAAGTGAGAGATTACAGAGGGAGTGACTGTCATGTGCAAAGTGGGCACCCATAGGTAATTGAATATTTTTGTCTTTGATGGGTTTTCATTGTGTGTTCATTCTGATATGCAGCTGTTGTTTGGTTTCTCCTATGTATTTTTCATCAGAACATTTGGTGTACTGGATGAGATATTGCCTCAGTGGTCCATCGAAGTCGAGGATGATGTCTGTCAGGTTTCATGGGTCCTCAGCTGACTGAGGAGCCCAATTCTAGATGCACACATTCTTTGGCAATGGAGGCGTGTTGCATGGGGGAGTGGAATTCACAGCCCTGGGTTGGTCTCCTTCTGCTGCTGCCATTCAACCTCAGTATTGAGTCACTGAGCCTTGAAGTGGCATGTGTCTTGGTGGACCAGGTGGTGCCATGCTGAATGGCCAGCAGCTTGCTCCTCCCAGCCATTGGTGTCAGTGTCTCTGTGCTTAAAGGAGACCTTGAGCATGTCTTTGTACCATTTCCTTTGGTCACCCTTTGAGTGTTGGCCAACGGAGAGCTGGGAGAAGAGAATCTGGTGAGGGAGGCAGTTCTCAGTAATTCAGACGCAGTGGCTTGTCCTTTGGAGTTGATTTCTCAAGAGCAAGGCTTTGATGCTGGTGGATGCAGCTTCATGGAGGACACTTGGCCTGGTCTGGCAGTCTTCCCATGTGATTCCCAGGATTTGATGCAAGCACTGCTGATGAAAGCTCTCAGGGGTCTTAATGTGGCATTGGTAGTTGGTCCAGGCTTCACTGCAGTAGAGGAGGATGGTCAACATGACAGCCTTATAAACCAGGACCTTCATCAACTTGCAAACATTTTTATTGTCAAAGATCACTGACATTGTTGCAGCTTGAAGGTGGCACTGGCGCAGTTGACCTGGTGCTGGACCTCTTCATTGATGGTAGCCATTGAGAGAGGTGGCTGCCAAGATACGGAAAGTGCTTCATGTACTCCAGAGCCTCCCCACCTACGTAGATGGTGTGAGGGAAGTTCAGCTGGCCTGGGGGAGGGCGGGGTTGGAGGAGAACCTTCATCTTGGTGATGTTCAAGGACAAGCCAATATCTCTTATACGAAGCATTGAAGAGATCTAGGGTTGCTTGCATATCCTGTGCAGAGTGAGCCATTACACAGCAATTGTCCACAAACTGAAGGTCATGGATGTCCTTGGTGCTGAGTTTTGTTTTTGCCTGGAAGCACCCAAGATTAAAAAGCTTCCCATCCAGTCGATACTGGATACTGACACCAGATGGTAGATCATCTTGGATAAGGTGGATGATGACAGTCAGGTAGATGGTGAACAGGGTGGGGGAGATCACACAACCTTGTTTGGCCCCAGTTTGGATGTGGAAGGTGCCAGTTTCAGATCTCTACTCAGAATGGTGGTGGTCATATCATCATGCAGGAGTGTCAGCATGGTGATAAACTTCAGTGGGCAGCCAAGGCATTGGAGGATGGTCTGCAGGGCTTCACAATTTAAGGAATTGAATGCCTTGCTCAGGTCAATGAAGGCCAGGAACAGTTCTTGATTTTGCTCCCTACATTTTTCTTGGGTCTGCCTGGCAATGAACGCCATGTCTGCAGTGCCCCAGGATGGTTGGAAGCCACACTGGGTTTCTGGAAGGATCTCGGTGATGGGACAAAGGTGGTTCAGGAAGATGCGGGCCTGGATCTTACCTGCAATGGACAGGAGGGAAATCTTCCTGTAGTCATAGTCAGACTTGTCCCCCTTCTTGTAGATGGTCACAATGGTTGTGTTCCTGGAGATCCCTAGAGATATCCTCTTTGTCCCAAAGGCAGAGGATAAGCTGTTCAAGTCATGATGTGAGCTGGAAGCTTCCAGCATGGTAGACCTCTATAGGTATATCATCTGGCACACAGGCTTTGTTGGTTTTCATCTGTTGGGTGGACCACTTCAGCTCTCTGATGGTTGGTGGATTGCCCAGGGAATCCACCACAGGGCATTGCAGGATGGCTTGGAGGTCTCCTCTGATACAGTGGACTCCCAGTTAAGGAGTTCAAAATTCTCCTTCCAATGCAGATGGATTGCTTCATTGCCCTTGAGGAACCAGGAGCCATCCTGTGATCTGAGGGAGTTTTGTCCAATGAAGTGGGATCTGTAGGTTGTCTTGGTAGCCTGGAAAAAGTTACACATGTCATGCTGATTGGCATAGCCTTGGATCATGTGCACCTTCTCCACCCACCGGTTGTTCTTCATGTCATGGATGCATCGCTGGACCTCAGCCTTCAGCTAATGGTACACTGCCATCTTTTGCTATGTTCATGGATAGCTTTGCCAGGTGATGAAAGCTGCACACTTCCGCTTGAGGAGATCGAGAATCTGAGCATCACTGGCATCAAACCAGTCCTGGTTCCACTGTAATTCGAACCCAGTAGTATGGGCACAGGCATCTTAGATAGGGGACTTGAGTTGCTCCCAGTGTGCCTGGATGGAGATGTCATCAGCAGTAGGGACTTGATCTAGCACACTATATAACTGGGCCTGGAACTCTTCCTGCTGTCCAGGGTCCTGCAGAGCTGTGCAGCCTTCTGGGTCTTCTGGTGTCTTGGTGCCAGGTGGATGTTTAACACCGGGCACACAAGTCGGTGGTCTATCCAGAAGTCTTCAGATCGCTTCGTGGCCCTAGTGATGAGCACATCCCTCAGGTCTCTACCTCAGATGATGATGTAGCCCAAGAGGTGCCAGTGCTCCAACCTCAGATGCCTTTACATGGTCTTGAGCTGGTCTTTCTGATGGAAGACTATGTTTGTCATGATCAGGCCATGTTGGGCACATTTGGTCAGAAACAGGATACCGTTGGCATTGGCCCTCCCCATGCCATGCTTGCTGATAGTTCCACTTCAGATTTTGTGGTCATGTCTGTTAGACCCCAACGGCATGCGGTGCCCAATGACTAGGAAGATGACAATCCAATTAATCAGAGATCAAACATGAGCACACATTTTTTGCAACAGCTTTATTCAAAATGGAGGTAACTTTGGACTAGCTCCAACAAGCCAGGGAGCCACCCTGAACATTAGTTCTTTCGACATGTATACACGTTGGTTCATGCTCATTAACATTTACTTCACCTTTCCCCCTCCTTTGTTTCATCCATATTCCCTCCTATCTCAAGCTCCACCTCTGTTTACTGTTTGTTTCATTAGCATGGAATTACCTGTGCATTTTACTCATTTATATGCCTTTTTGCTATGAGACCATACCTAAAACTTTGACCTCCGCTTCCTTCAGTCACTTGCTGTTTCTTGCTGACTCTTTCTTCATCTCCAAGGTCTTACATCTGCTTTATCTCCTGATGATAGCTGGTGGGCTGCATCCTGTTCTCCTTACACAATGAGTCATATGTTCTACTCACTACCACATTATTAAGAAAATGCTTGCCTAAACATCTTGCAGTGTTACTTTTAATATATCATTCTGCCTTGTGTTTAACAGCTCTGCTAGGTCACAGGCTACAGCCTTGTATTCAGCTGCAAATCAGCTTGCTCCCCAAGATCCAAATAGTCACCCTAACAATGTCCAACCCAGGCATTGAGGTCACCCAGGAGAATGACCTTGTTGTCCCTGGGGATGAAGGCAAAGGCATTGTTGAGATCAGAGTAGAACCTTTACTTGACTTCCTCATCGTAGTCCAGAGTTGGACCATATGCGCTGATGACAGTTGTGCATTGGTTTTGGCTGACGTTCAGGCGAGGGTTCATTAGCCTTTCATTGACACATGAAGGGAGTTCAGGAAGCACAGCAGCCATCTTGCTCCTGATGGCAAAACTGACTCTGTGGATATGGGGGTCGCAGTTTGATTGTCCTTTCCAGAAGAAGGTGTACCCTCCTCTGATGTCCCTCACCAGTGACCCAGGTTTTGCTGAGAGCAGTGATGTCGATGTTATATTACATTTCTGGAGGTGCAGGGTTAAAATCCAGGAATGGTGATGGTTCTGTTGTGGGGGTGTCATTATTGTGAGACTGGTGGACATGTGTTGGTAGGTTTTACATTTCTTGTCCTGGCATGGTCTGGATCCATTTGGTGTGTTTGGGTAATAGGAAGTTTGCTTCTTGTGATATGGTTAGCAAAATTTGGTGCTTGTTTAAATGCTAGGATGGGTGGTTCTGGAAAAATCTCTTCAACAATTGGGTCTTCTTCTAGGATGGGTTGCAATTGTTGGAGGATTTTCTGTATAAGTTCCAGGGAAGGCTGGTATGTCATAACTAATGGTGTGCAATTCATGGGGATTTTCTTTTTGTATTGTACCAATTCTTTGTGTGGTATCTGGGTGGCTCTTTCAAAATGATCTCTCTCTCTGGAGGAGTGTCCTTGTTGGGTAAAAGCCCTTTTGAGATTTATGAGGTGCCAATCACTGGTCTTCTCAGTGCAATTTTGGTGTTATTGGAGAGCTTGGCTATAAATTACAGCTTTTTTGGTGTGTTTAGGGTGATTGCTGTTTTTTTCTAGATACGTATATTGGTCTGTGGGTTTCTTGTATCTGGTGGCTTGTATTTTACCATTTTGGATATTGATCATGGTGTCTAAAAGTTGATGGTGGAGTATTCAAGAGGTAATCTGATGGAGGGGTGATGATTGTTGAATTAGCAATGGAAATCAATCAAAGACTGCAGGTTTTCAGCCCAAATGATGAAGATGTCATCTATATATCTCAGCTATAGTAAGGGTTTGATGGTGCAGCTTTTGAGGAATTCTTCTTCCAGGTGGGCCATACAAAGGTTGGCATATTGTCGGGATATTTGGGTGCCCATAGCTGTGCCCATGTTCTGGAGGAAGTGTTGGTTATTGAAACTGAAGTTGTTGTGTGTGAGGATGAAGTGTATAAGTTCAGTAATATCTTAAGGTTTGTACTCTGAGTTGTAATTTTGCTCTTGTAGATATGTAAAGCCAACTTGAATGCCATCCTGGTGTAGGATGTTGGTCTATAAGCTGGTGACATCCATGGTGGCTAGGCGGGTATTGCTGGGATGGTGGTCTATGTTTATGAGTTTTCATAGAAAGTCTCTTGTGTGTTGGATAAAACTTGGTCTTTGAGTAGTAACAAAAGGGTTTCAGGATGGATTCAGAAACCTGATATTTCTTCAGATTGCCACTAAAACATGAATCAGGCACCAGTGTATCACCTGGCAAATATTTTTTTTTTTTTGTGGTCTTTACTAAATAATATCCCTGTTCTGTTCATAGAAGATGTTGATGATTATGAATAAGTGGAATAATATCATTCTAGGAGCTGAGGTGATTTTCTTACTTGGGTAAACTGAAACAGATATTGAATATGCTTTAGAGGTGGAGAAGAAAAACACTGGGTATGTGGCAAAAACTGCTGAAATTCTGTACCATTGCAGGAATCACCTAAAGAAAATGCAGTCACTTGCAACAACTTAATGAATACATAATCTTTAAAAAAAATAATCCAAATATAATGCAAGTATTCCAAATTAATATACATTTCTTCATAGAATGTAGGAATTAAAATTCATAAGATTTTTTTCCCCACAAAATGCTTAGTACTAACTGGAAAAAAAATGTTTTAATTTTCCTTCCTTTCCTAAAATGAGTCAAAATAATCAGTCTAAATGCAATTTATATGTGAGCAGGTGAATATTCCTAATGGGGTTTCCCTCTGGACTTTCCTGCCATGACTTAAATGGAAAGAAAAAAGGGGTATCAGTAATTTTATTGGGTTAGGAAACACTCCTGTAACTCAGATGTTGACTTTTAACAGTGTGGCTTTATTTCTTTATAAGAAGTTAGATGGTAGTCTCGCTAATTGCCTCATTAGTGGGAAGAATTCATGTCATTGATAAGAACTCAATATCCCAAGGCTTTACCAGTATTTTGTAGCCATTATCACCTCGCAGTTCAGTGCTTTGTTACTCAGAGGTGTTCTCCGCATTCTGAGACCCTGTCTCAGTAAAGAGCAGTCCCAGCTACTCCACCGCCTCTCTCTTTGCCACTTTTAGAGCCGGAGATGCTTTAAAGTGATCGTGGGCTTAGGGAAGCTCTCCCA
Organism: Alligator mississippiensis; assembly: GCF_030867095.1. Lineage (NCBI taxonomy): Eukaryota > Metazoa > Chordata > Crocodylia > Alligatoridae > Alligator > Alligator mississippiensis. The sequence continues at coordinate 43,474,799 of NC_081829.1, forward strand.
GCCCACATATCTTCTGGGAAGAACCCTCTTCACCTGGGTTTCCCTTGCCAGGCTGTCCCCCAAAGATCTGGCTTTTTCCGCACACAGCAGAGATGCTACAATTCACTCGTATGTATCCAGCCTTAATTGTATTCACTTAATGTATCCAGCCTTGTACTATCATCTTATTCTGGGTATTGTAGTCTTGGCATCCTTTCTACTCATGAGCCGTCTCTCTGTCTTCTTATTTTTCAGAGACAGTGTTCCCCTCATACCTCCTCTTGTGCCCGAATGCAAACCGTGTAATCCCTGTCACCACTTTTATCTTGATCATGGTGTGCTAATTACCCTATCTTGCCCCCGGTGTGTGATTCCCTTCACCTGGAAGGGTGCATTGTCAGGTCACTCTCACCTGAAACTCCCTTAGTAACAGGGCTCCTGCCTGAGCCCCTATTAAAGTATCTATTCAAAGATCAGAATCCTTAAAAACTTACAATAATTCCTAAACTTTTGGGCTAAACTTCAGCACCTACCATTAAACAGAGAAATAAATATATATATATATATATATATTTCAAAGATACTAAGCACTGGTGACTTTTGTTGTATGATGCCTGTATCACTGAATATTTATGCAAGCTTGTTAGAAGTTCTGTTTTGCAAGTGCATACATTAATGTATCTAGTGAGATCTTTGTCTTTCCTTTCTCTCCCACTATTCCTCTTCACCTTTACCTTCCCGTGCTGCCTCTCCCCACCAGAGTTTTTGAAGAATTTCATTTGGACTTATATTACTGCCATGAGTGAAGAGATTTAATCAACAGACCTTTAAACACTGTGCATGTCCTGTACTCATGGATGTATCTTATATTTTAAATAGCATAGTTTACTTTGTTAAAAATTTACACTCTGGGGCATTTCTTTTCATTATCCAAAGCAGAATGTTCAAAGTCATTAATTTGTTTTTCAAAGAGCTAACATCACTGAGTTGACTGAATCTTGTTGTTGCTTGCTGCTATTTTTTAGATAAAAAGATGTCTCTCTCCCTTCCACTGTTGTCTGCTAATTCATGTGAAGACCTCAAAATACCTGTAGACCTTTATTTTTGGGAGAAGAAAATAAGTCATCTCACAAATGAATTAGGATTTAAATTATTTGGTGAAATAAAAAGGGTAAACAAGAAAAAAAAAATGTACTGCTAAGTCCTGCACCTGTAGGCATTTCAAAGCTTGTGGAATTTTATCATTTATTTGCAACATGTATGGTAAAGCTGCAAGTGGTATAACTGAGAGCTGAGAGGGATTCAGCCACCAACATAGTTTTCTTTAACTGAAAGGACACATGATGGAGGTTGTTAGTGGAGATATATCCTAAAGCTGTTTGAAAATATTCTTACTTAACTTTTTTTTATTGACTACTGTAGTTGTTCTATATATGCTCTTTTCAGAGCAGTGCAACATCCAAGTAGTTAGGTAGCATGTTTTCTAAGGGTGTTGTTAAACATTAGCTTAAATATATGTAAATAGCTCTTAAAACTGGAGTGCCCACACACTAGGGCAAGAAAACACAAACTAAGGTACCTATACATATGTAGCAAGGGTGCTCCAACATGCTGTAATTATAGTGCGAGTGCGTCAGAGCAAACTTGATCAATTGAGTCTCCTGGAGTGTGGTAATTACTACACTCCATCAGACCACAGCATCACGTATATTGGCATCACCACACTGAAAAATGGTGGCAAGGGCACTTTAAAACTTGTGTGATGAGCTTTAGTTAAAGTGCCCTCACTGCCAATTTTCAGTGCAGAGATGCTGATGGATGTGATGCTCCAAGTGGTTTAATTAGAACAGCTCTTCGAGCCACTCTAATTAAAACACCATCCCCATAAACTCCAGGAACATGTGTGTAAACACCCTAAGGGCCCTCTAAGTGGCTCAGAGATAATCCTCTTCCAGTGAGGATTATCTCTGACTGGCTTTAGGTGGCTTGTGGTGCAGTCACATTTCACTGCTCTACAGGTCCAAAACCAGTTGGGAGCAGTCCTATAGCATCCCAGGAAGCACCACTCCCAGCCACCTGTCTTCAAGAGTGATAGTGGGGGCAGCTGGGGGAGCCCTAAAGGTAAGAATACCTTCCCCTATCCTTTCCTCCACTTCCATTCTGGGCTCCCCTCCACTCCCTCCCCCAACACTGAGCCTCCTCCTGGGGCTCCACCTGGTTCTCACGGCTCATCCCTGCCCCTTGTGTCCCCCTGTTTACCTGAGCAGCTGGTGCTGTCCAGGAAGAGCAGAAAGAGAAGGGGAACCTGCTCACTGCTGTTGCTCTCTGAGCTAAGCCCAGCCCAGAGAGCTTTGTGGGTTTCCCTTCCTTGTCTGCTCCCCTGAAACAGTGCCAACAGCTCCAGGTAAGCAAAGAGCTGTGTGGGAGGGGGGTTGGTTATTAAGGACCTATCCCAAGCAACGTGATGGCGGGGCATGGCAGGTACAATCTCGGTCAGTGGAGGGGTGGGGGGAACAGGTCTGATCCCAGGCAGCAGAGGAAGGCTGGCCCAATTTGGAAGGGTGGGGAGGAGGGGAGCAGTGGGTCTGCTTTGGGCCAGCAGGGGGTGGCAAACCCAATCCTGGGTGGTACAAGATTTGGGGTGGTGGGCCTGATCCTGGGAAGTGGGGGAGGCTGTGGGCCCCTTTTGGGCCCAGGTGGGGGCAGTGGGCCCAATTCAGGCCAGCAGGGGGGTGGCAGGCCCAATTCCAGGTGACAAGGGAATGTTGATCCTGATTCAGAGCAGCAGGCCCAATCCCAGGCAGTGGCGAGGTCTGATCCCAGGTGCCAAGGGAGGTGGTGGGCCAGTTTTGGAGCCAGAGAGCTGTGGGCAGTAAGCCTGATTTGATCCAGTAGAGGGCAGCAAGCCCAATTCCAGGGAGCAGTCCTGAACCTCAGGAGCTAGGCAGTGGTGGGCCTGAACCAGGCAGCAGGGGGCAGGACTGATCCCAGGTAATGGGGGCAATAGTGCGTCTGATGTGGGCTGCCTACACAGTCCCAAGTAAGCACAGAGCCAACTTGGTTCTTAGCCACATCCATGCTTGCCAGCCCTCTAAGGTAGGTCAGTCATCTTACAGGGATTAACCTTCAACATGTGACTGCTTAAAGCACATACTAATTTTAACACCAGCTAACATTCCTTAAAGTTAGCATGTGCTAATTGTGAGGTGTAACTGCACACTAAGTGCAAACTCATTAACTGGCTGTGTTAACTATACAGTTGCACATCAGGAACCAAAACTATTGAGGATAACTCAAGTGACTGATAGACTGCTGAAGAAAGACATTAAGTAGAGTTGCATTAAACTGTTCTAATGACATTCCTGAAGAATCCAAAGTCCCTATATTTACATCATGTACAAGATGATTTTTTTCATCTTCAGAAAAAATCCCACAGAAAACAATGTATACTTACATTCATATCAGGTATATTGCAAAGCCAAAAATCACATATTTTCAACTTCCTAGAGATAAGGATGCATGTGCAGTATAATTATATTCTCTGTAAAGTTATTACTTGTAATGAAATGTTTTCTGTTACTCACCTATATTAATTAGCTAATAAATTCTAGTCATGTTCAGTTGCATTAGACTTGTGGGCAACCCAAGCCCTTCTCAGCTACATGGTTTCTTCCTTTCTTAATGCACGCCTTTTAGCAGAAGATGTTTTATACATTTTGTGTAATTTGTGGAATTGGAAAAATGAATTAACTATGGAAGAGCAGGATATAATTTAGTTTAATTCCCCAAATTCATTCAAGCCTTTCTACTCTTACAGCAGGAGTGAATAGTGCTTTATGATTTTTTTGTCCATTAATTTATAGGTCCCTAACTGGAGAGGTCTGTTTGTCAGAGGGCAGTGCTCAGCACTCTCGAAAAAATCAATTTTGTTTTAAGTGTTTTAAATTGGGCCTAGTACTGCACCTTTAGGAAAAAGTGTGTCTGATATCCCTGTGACAGAATGATCCATTTCATTTGGCACTGAATAAGAAAGCAAACTAATAAATAAATTGAGAAAGAGGATGCAGAAAGAGGTCTAAATGAGATAGCTTGGGAGGTCTTTGGAAAAGGCTGAGAACTAGGGGAACCAAGGGTTTATGAACTTATTTTTTCTGAGTTGGAAAGCAAGGACTGGAGGAGACTGAAGGCAAGAGAGCAGAAGAGGGCTCTGTCTGCCAATGTACCTCATGTTAAAGAACTTGTAGTCAAAGAGAGAAGAACAGGGGTTTACTCACTAATATCTCCCAGTTAGACAGGTGGAACTAGAAGACTGAGACAGGGGAGTAGTCCAGGTGTTTACCTACTGCCCCATTCCGGGCAGAGAGTAAACAGTGCAGGAAGACTGAGTGATCCTTTCCTGGTGAAGAAAATACCTGGATATTGGAGAGTTCCATTTGGAAAGACAAGGGAGAACTCCAATGGGAAGGGCTGAGACACTAGTATTGAGGTAGCTATAGTTATGTTCTGTGTTGGGGACTTCGAAGGAATGTGTGGACGGTTTGGTATGGATGGAGTACATTTTGTGTTTTGAAGTCAAATTGCACTCTATAACAGCATCTCTTTCCTTTTGGTCCCTTCCATATCTGTTTCACATAGAGGAGAGACAAGTGCTAAGAAAGCCTATGGTAGGATTTTTGAGTGGTTGAGAAAGTAATATAGAGGTTGCGTACCTGTAATATTGCAACTGTCAGATACAGTGTTAAAGTAGAAAACAGGTTGGCTTCATGTGTGGGATTTTGATGAACTTTACAAGGGCAAATGGAGGCAGGGGCACCTCAAGGAACCAGGTGAGGTATAAACATTACACTTCTACCAGTAAATGATTGGAAAGCAGTCTATACCTGTAACAGAACAGAAGTTTGGCACGCACAACCGATCTGTACCCTTAACAGCATAGAGGTTTGGCACACATAGACTGGTTTAAAAATGGCAAAACTCAACCTAAGATTTCCCTCCCACCAAAGGGTGAACATGTTTTTTGTTCACTTCTGATCTAAACTACATCACATACAGAAAAATTAGATTGATTCCGACTCAGGCTTTTTGAATATCTGTACCTAGCCTGGATGTGTTACATGTGACTAAAATTGAGGCACACAAACCTAGAAGTCATTTCTTAAATTTCTTAGTCTTAGCCTTCACTTCTGTTTAGCAGTATAAATGCCTACCTTTCAGAATAACTCATTTTCCATTGCTATGTTGTTGTTTTTTTAATTCCATTATTCACTTATCCTCTACCCTGCCTACTGAACTGGCTACTATCTCTTCCTTCTTCTTGTACTCCTTATTGTTCTCCCACTTTATGAACCCCACCCCTTAGGGTATTAAGGTGCTTCCCAGCCCCTGAGTAGTAACTCAGTTTGATCTTTGGGTATGGTGTAGTCCTGCAAAGCAATGTTGCATATGTAAGTAGAATAAAGCCAGAAGGCAATATAGCAACACTTAGTCTGCCCTGAAAGTCTAGTCTGGCCATTAAGTTTCACCCAGTCGATATTGTATTTACACAATTTGGCTTTGTTTGACCAAAGTGTAACTTGGGTTTTGTCTAAACCATGACTTCTAGAAAGACATCCAATCTTAGTTGGATGACCTAAAGAGATAAAGAATCTACCACCTCCCATGAGAGTTTAATAATCCTGTGTGTGTGTGTGTGTGTGTGTGTGTGTGTGTGTGTGTGTGTGTGTTTGCATTCTCACTTAAACTTATCTGATTTCTGCTTCATGCCACTGGCCTTTGTTATGCTTTTGCTGGATAGATTAAAGGGACTTTCAGTGCATAGTATTGTGTGTCCCCTGGATGTATCTAAGCAATATGAAACATAATCAAGTTACCCCTCCAACTTTTATTTGGTAATGTAAGCAGATTTTATTGTGGATCTTAAGTCTTTTGCTGCGAGGCATTTTCTTCAATCAGTTTTGTGCATCTTTTCACACCAATTTTTAAACATTGTCCTTATTGTAGACTCCAGAACAACATGCAGTACAAGACTATGGGAAGAGTCAGCCAGTTTACCTCCTTAATGTGGTAGCTGTAGGTTAACTCAGGGGTTCGCAGCCTTTTGCACATGTGTTACTGGGCTTTATGTTCCAGCTATTGCTGTAAGCCATAAATTTCCATCCCTTTCCTCCTCAGAGTGGCTGGCTGCCAGATTCTCAGCCCTTCTGCTGCAAGGGAAAGCTTAGATACTATGGAGCAGGAGACTCCACAGAGGAGGGGAGCACTGTGGGGTGGGATGGCAGGGTGTTGCAGCTCTGAGATTGATTCTTTCTCCCCGCCTCCCCCAATTCGACCTCCATGGGCTGGATCTGACCTCTTTGTTGGATTAATTTGGCCCATGGCATGAAGGCTGCTGAAATCAAAAGAAACAGCAAAAAAAACCCCCCCAAAGAAAACCCTGGCTGCTCTCAGCCTTCTTGTCAGGCTCCATCTATGTCCCCTTTACCTGGGGATCAGGTTCTCAAATCCCAATCGCAATGATTAAGACAAATACCTTAGTCCAGTCTTTGTTATGTGCAGACCTGCCCTGCACCCGTATGAACATTCACAGTCTCCTTGGGGTCTCCCCATGTGCAGGAAGGCTCTAGCTGTTACTGTAGTTTTCTCTCAGGCCCTCCTCCGGATCCTTTGTTGAAAACTCCACTCTGTAGATTATCACAGGCCTTGTGGACTCCCTGGCTCTGGATCCTCAGCTACAGCTCCGCTTCAGAGATTATCACCAGCTGCATGTGTTTAGGCCTCTGCCTGCCTCCTGCTCAGGGTCACTCCCCTAGCATTCCTCAGGAATGTTCTGCGGCCCTTGCCTGTCTAGACACTCAGCTGCTCCTCTCTCCCTGTGGCCTGCAGGGAACTGACCCCTCTCTACCCCTCTCCGGGGCCTGAAATACCTTTGGGCAGCCTCCCTCCTCCAATCCTGAGTGAGATGCTGCTCTGAAAGTAGGGTTGGTATTTTCCTTCCCTTCTGGTCTCCAGCTGCAGCCCTGCCGGCCCTCCATGCTGTGAGTTTTGTCTCACTCCTTCACACAGAATAATATTTTCTTCATAAATGCAACAAAAAATAGTACCTTGAAGACAAAAGGTGTCTAATTACTAAATAAGAGCTATTCTTTCAACATGCTTGTATTGCTTTGATTTGTAGCATTAGAACATTTATGGTTAATATTAAAAAATCCATTTTCTTATCACTGTGCTCCTTTGACCCATTCATTTTAATAATGAAGCACATCATAGGTATGTTTTATAAATGATAAATGCATAGAATTTCTATTAATGTTAATGGCACTGAAATGTATATCAGCAGCATCATACACACACCTGTCATTGTGGATTGCAGAGGAAATGACCCATGACAGTTCAGGGTGTACAAGATGGGCCATATTCTATTTGGGTTCAGATTTGGCCTGAGTCAGGGACAGATTTGTTGATTCAAATCACAGTCCTGATTCAATTTGGCCAAATCCAAATTGGAATATTCGATGCTGATTTGTAGAATCAGCGATTTAGCCATAGACACAGCTTTAAATGCTTTTTCTACATACTTTGAGGTACCGGGTGTGGCTTGTGAACCCTGCAAGGGTGGGGCAGATGGAACATCCCACAGGAGCATGGGAGGCCCCTCTGAGTGCTCGGCAGCAGACCCGGAAGTGGACCAGAAGTATTTCCAGTCCATTTCCTGATCTGCCACCAAATACACAGGGGACACCCCCCCCCACCTCTCTAGCTTGGTGATTAGCCATGGGGGGACCCCAGGTGCCCCCCTAGACCCAGGAGGCACCAGTCACTGAGCCAGGGGGTGGGAGGGGGTGCCCTGCATGTTCTGCGGCTGACCTGACAATGGACTGGAAGTGCTTCTGTTCCACTTCTGGGTCCACCACCAAGCATGCTGGAAACTCCCCCCCCCAACCACGCTCCTGTGAGATGCTCCATCTGCCCCAGCATCTCAGCATTCATAAGCCTCCTGGTACCTTGAGGTATGTAAAAAAACATTTAAAGCTGTGTCTATGTCTGAATCATCGAATCTCTCAGAATCAATTCGGAGGGTTCCGATTCAATTCAGAGAGATTAAAGGGTCTCCTAATTCAATTTGGCTTCAGAGATTCAGACACCAAATTGAGCTGAATCTCTGCTGAATCAAATCAGTGACCAAAACTTTGACAGTCCTAATGACAATGTTACCTCAAATTATGTTTTTTTCCAGATTTTGTAGTCTAAGCAAAGTCTGTATTTGGGTGTGGCATTCTATTAAGGACAATCTAGATGTATCAGTGTTATTTGTAATGCACTGGCATTCTTTTTTCTGACAGCAAAAAATCAAGGTTAAGGTGCTGGAAGTCAGTATACGGCCATAGGTAGAGGAACAGTCTTTTGCATGAGCCATGAAGGTACCAATGAACTATGGCATATAGTTCCTTCTGCTTAATTTTGATGCCTTAACATCAGGAGTATCTCACAGGTCAGATCTGGTTGCCACAGCAGCTTTGCCTGGCCTGATGGACTACTGGTAAGCCACCAGAACTGAGGAATGGGGAGCATTGTCTGCTGCAGGATCTGGGGCCTTTGGGCCCTGATAGACATGACATTCAGCAGTAGAAGGGTGAGCGAGGACTGATGCAGTCCTGGTCACCCTCTGGCCATTTCGCCTGTAACTGCTGCCATGGTCCTCCCTCTCTGGCCACCACCCCCTACTGCATGCCCCATGCTAGAGATGCTGCAATGGAATGGGGCATGTGCTGGCAGGAAGTCCAGCCCAAGCCACTTATCCTGTACTAAAGCCAAAGCTGGAGCCACTGCTGTGTGTTTTGGGTTGGAGACAGAGCTTCCACTGCTGCTGCTCCTGCCGCCACTTCCTCATGTCCTGAGCTGGCTCAAGCCTGCAAGGAGCCCCCCAATCCAGATCCAGCCCAGGACAGAAGATGAATTTGATACCCCTGCTTGACATTTATTGTTTACATGGGTCAGCAATTCATACAGCCCTGAAGAACTTAAAAAGCAAAGCTTTTGTCATGATATTTCTCTCTCAGCGCAAAGCAGGTTGTATTGTGAATGGTAGCAGGAAAGTCTGTTCGTGGAAGCTTATTCATTATGTCTTTCACCCATCCCTATATTAAATATGGAAAAGGGATAAAAACACAGAGATACTCAGACCATCTATTGATACAAAATTATTTTTTTTGTGGTATAAAGAGGTCTAGTAAGAACCCATGGAACAATGCGCATCTTCAGTTAACTGACGCATTCATTAAGCCAAGATTGGCCTCTTTCAATCAGTTATATAGCTTAAACAGAAGCTAGGAGCTTGATGTAGAAATTATTTGGTGTGGTTCCTTGGCCTGTATTATGCAGCAGATCAGACCAGGTCATTATTATAAAGCCTCTTGTCTTAATCTATGACTCTTTTAATTTAGAATTGAATATCACTGTTGGCTCTCACTCCATGACGGGCAAAATCTAAACTAGGGGTGGGCAAAATATGACCCTCAGGCCATATCCAGCATGCCAGGTGATTTCATCCAGGCAGTGGGCAGGTGCCCAACAATTAATTCCATCCCGTCCAGCCCACGGCTGCCCCTACTGCACTCACATGAGATCGAAACCCCACCCACTCCTGCCGGCACAGCACGCTGCATTCCAATCCTTGTGTGCGGGAGAGCCCCGGCCAGCACACAGCTTCTGGGCAGAGCTGCTGCTGCACCTGCCTGAGGAACTGCTCGGCTACCCCAGTTCCTCCTTGTGTTGAGTATGGAGAAGCTGCAGCTGGATGGGAGCATGGAGCCTGGGGCCTGGGTCACATCAGTTCCATTGCATGGGGCTCGCCATGGTTCATATGCAGCTCCCAGGACTCATGTAGGGCTTTCCCCTGGTGGCATATGATGGGGCTGGCCTTGCTGCTCCATGCCACCACATGCAAATCCTGGGATTTTGCTGGAAGTGGCAAGAAGCCTCACGCACCAGGCTGCATCATCCTGGGAGCCGCACGTGGCAGCAGGGAGCTCTGCTGGCTCCATCATGTGGGGGCTCCCCTCTTGCAGCTCGAGCCAGTCCCATGAACTGCATGTGAGATGCAGGGAGTCCCACACAATGGAGATGGCCCAAGCTGGTCTGTTTCTTGCTGCCACCTGCAGCTCCCAGAAGTGGCAAGAGCCACATGTTGCCAGGGGTCTTTGCCTGTGTGGGGGCAAGAGAGCCCTGAGGGCCTGCCACTTGCAGCAGCAGCAGCAGCAGCAGCCCCCAGCAGTGAGGCCTGTGCACCTTGGGAGGGATATGGGGAGGGCACATCCTCCCACACCTTCCTCACAACACAACCACACCGCCACCCCACACACCCTCCCCCACACCCCTCCACAAATCCCACACACACACCCACCCACTGTCATGAAATCCACATCTACCCATGTACACACACACTGTCCCCCCCACCACACAGTATACAAGAGTAAGACTTTATTTTTTAGCTATTATGAAATCACCTCTATATACACTATGCAAACACATGTAAATCAGGACAAAATATTTTTGAAATAAAATTAAAATAGATTATATTAGATGTTTGATTTTTACCATAAGATTTGGGGTTTTTTTCCAGTTCCACTATTGCAACCCTCTCCCTCCCTCCCAAAAGGAGTACTTCTGGGGGCAAAGGGATGGGAGGGATGAGTGATTCTTCACTTTTTTTTTGTAGCTTCAAGGCCCCCCTCCATGTTTTTTTTTATGAATTTAGATCTATTTCCATGATTCTCAATTGGCATGCCACAAAATTCAGAAAAAGTTATAGTGGGAGCCTTGACAGTGAAAATGTTGCAAACCACTGATATAGGGACTAATCCTTTGCTTAAAGAAAGATGTATTTGCTGTCATTTTTTTAAACAGTACATCTCAGGCCTGGTATGATTCCCTGTGGCAGGGAAAAAGAATATTTTGTATGTTTTGAAAAATAACATATACAATACACCTTTTGGGGTGTAAGAATGAATATGCCACCACTTTTAGTCCGGACAAAACTGTATGCCTCAGGTATCAAAAGTTTGGGAAACACTGCAGGGAAAGAGGCACAAGTTGACTGTGTAAGAAACTGACAGACGTATGGACAGAGAAGATGGACAATGGGAAGCTTGGCAAGGGGACAATAAGGAGGAGGGAGTAAATATATTTTAATACTAAAACATGGTCACTGTTTTTAATCCCTGCTCTGATTAAATAGTACATTGGTTAGAAAAAAAAGGAGCCAACTTGTATAATAATTACTGAAATATCTCTTTGATAGATAAGTCTAAAATGAAAATTTCTTTCTTGTATTTGGGTTGTAATAGGATGTTTGTCCCATGTCTGTTAGAAGAGATTAGGAGACATTATTGACTGTCCATCCACAAGAAAAGTGATAGGAGCAAATGCCCTCTAGGGGAAGTTACTAGACCTTTTTAAACCAAGTGATTAACCTTGTCATATTTCTGCTGGTACTGCGGATAATGCTATCAAATGTTTTTGAAGCCTTCCTATTTTCAGCATGTTTTAATTCATTGAGAGCAAAAAGGAGACATGAATAGGAGGGAAGGGAGGAGAAAGCAACTAACATGTTTTTATTTTCCTGTGAGCTTGTGATGCATTTTGAGCAATTTACAAAGCTGCAAACAGCAATAAATATTTCATATAAGAGAATATTTATATGAACTTTCCTTTCTCTCTCTGCCTGTACACTTTCTTTTATTTTTGACATGTTTACTGATGACTGTGTATTTCTAGAATCTTGGTGCTGATATACTGAAACCTGCTGATTTTATTTCACAGAACAACTTCACTGTAAAAGAAATTGCCTTTTACCCACTTCAGTGCATTAAAACAATTAAAGATTTTTATGGTGCTGCAATAAAGGTAAAGGGCCTGATTTACCATTTATTTAGATGAGCAGCAGATCATGAGTGACTGTAATAAAGTCAGCGAATAGGTATATTGGTGTAAAACCTGTGTAAAGCAGAGAATCCAGCCCAAAGGATTTCTCTATCTGAGAATGCTATACAGTGATTTTATGACACAAATTTGATGGTGTGTAGACTATCTGCATAGAAAACCATAATTTCAAGGGAAACATAATGCAGTTCATATTACTGGTAGTGTTGTTGGTAGCACCAAATGTTAGCCACTTAGAATAGAGGGCTAAATCCTTGGTCAATGTATTGCAATCAGTGGGATTTCATCAGTTTGTGCAAGCCTGGGATGTCCTGCTAATACAAGTTATAGCTACAGTGATTGTAGCTTGTATAATTATACCTGAGATAGGAAAAAGTGTTGTACAGTAGTAGTAGCAGTATTGAACAGAGCCCATGCTGCAAAATGATCAGAGAAGTTGGTTAAACACAGTCATTCTTGAATTTCGTATCTGTTCACAGACAGAAACAAATGACCTTGAGATCTTACCCATCAAAAAGATTTTAGCATATAAAGTTTGTTTCAATAGAAAAATGTGAAAAATATTTTAATTAAAAACAGGTCTTTTTTTGAAGTGTGCAAAATGGAATGTACTTGAGCCTTTTGAAATGTTTTGAATTGGGCAATAAATTTGCTTTTCTAGATCTAGACACTGATATTTGGAAAAAAAAAAGTTTAGAAATAGCATTAACCTGAAATGGAGTAAAGGCCATACTAGAGGCTACTATAACAAGTTTTTTCATCTCCACTCAAATTTCTTGATGCAGTATAACATTTTTTTAATCTAAAGCCCCTCTACATGTTACAAGTATCAGGAAATTAAATGGTTAATTGTGCAATTACCTTGAGACAAACTACATGTGCAAAGTAGCTATCACATCATAAAAGGTTCAACCAGCTATAAATTTAGACCTCAAAAATGTGTACTAATTTTATAGCTGGTTGCTATCAAGTTTTAATTTGCAAGTGTAGCAGGGTCTCTCCTGCATCTGGGAGCCCCATCAGCTGTGTGCTCCCACCTCCAGGGGTGCACCATGCCCAGCCAGGGATGGGAGTCCTGCAACTGTGGGGACTTTTGGCTCCAGCAGCTGCCAACGGGGTCGCAGATGCACAAGGACCCAGAGTCCCACAGCTGTGGATGCTGGGCACTGGGATGAAGCAGAGCTGGGGGCTGCTATGATGTCCTGGTCTTTGGGATGCATGAAACTCCAAGGACTGGGGGACAGCAGCTGCCACAATTCCCCAGCCATGGGAGTATGTGCAATGTCTTCGTGGTTGGGAGCCCCTCAACTGAGGGGGCTCCCAGCTGTGGGAGCTTGCTTCTTGCCAGTGCTGGGAGAGCCTAGGAACTAGACACAATGGGATCTAATCTGTGATCCCACAATAATGCCTCCTGCCATGCATGTGTGGCATGGCAGGAGGCATGATTGTGTGCATCATGGCTTAGATCCCATCACGCCTTTACCTGCACATGTAGATGGGCCCTAAGGCTCCTGCCACATTAACTAGTTAATCACATCTTAAGTTGTGACCTGACTACATGTTAAATCAATTAATCATACGATAGAAGAGGAATAACCCACAAATTTATTTAATAAAAAATATATAACAATTTTGTGGCTGGTTCCTATCACACCATAAATTAAACAAGTGACCACGGGTACCCCTGTGGCTGGGGCCCTATAAGCTGATTTGTGCAACCAGATGTTGGGGTGTACCACCCACCCCCAAGCCTAGGAGCCTGCAACTGATGGTCTTTCCAGACACAGGAACATATGCCACCATAGCTGGGAGCCCCATGAACTAACAGGGCTCCCAGGTGCAGGGGTGCACCATAGAATTATAGAAAATTAGGGTTGGAAGGGACCTCAGAATGTCATATAATCTAATCCCCTGCTCAAAGCAGAGCCACCCCCAACTAGATCATCCTAGCCAACACTTTGCCTAGCCACGTCTTAAAACCCTTCAAGGATGGAGATTCAGCAGCCTCTCTGGGTAACGTATACCCTCCTTGTGAGAGAGTTTTTACTCATATCTAACCTAAACTTCCCTTGCTGCAACTTGGGACCATTGGTTCTTGTTCTGTCATCTGCTACCACTGAGCACAGTCTAGCTCCATCCTCTTTGGAACCATCCTTCAGGTAACTGAAGGCTGGTATTAAATCCCCCCACAGTCTTCTCTTCTCCAGACTAAATAAGCCTAGCTCCCTCGGCTTCTCCTCATAAATCATGTGTCCCAGCCCCCTAACCATTTTTGTTGTCCTCTCCTAAACTCTCTGCAGTTTGTCTACATCCTTTCTGTAGTGGGGAGCCCAGAACAGGACACAATACTCCAGATGTGGCCTCACCAGGGCCTCACAGAAGGGAAAAATCACTTCCCTCGATCTGCTGGCCTCAATTTCTTGAAGTCTCTCTGAATCCTAGCCCTAGCCTCCTGTGTATCTACTTCTTACCCCAGCTTGGTGTCATCTGCAAACTTGCTGAGGGTGCACTCCATCCCATCTTCCAGATCGTTGATGAAATTGAATAAAACCAGTCCCAGGACTGACTCCTGACGCAATCCACTTGATACCGGCTGCCAGCTAGACATTGGGCTCAGAAGGTAGTCATCAGTGGCTCAATGTTTCAGCCTGTTTTCTATCCACCTTACAGTCCATACATCCAACAAGTACTACTTTCACTTGCTTTTGAGAACATTGTGGGAGATCGTATCAAAAGCCTTGGTAAAGTCAAGGTCTATCATGTCCATTGCTTGTTGCTGCATCCACAGAACCAGTCATCTCATCATAGAAAGCAATGATGTCGGTCAAGCATGACTTGCCCTCGGTGAATCCATGTTGACTGTTCCTAATCACATTCTCCTCCACCAAGTGCTTTGAAATGAATTCCTAGGACCTGCTCCATGATTTTTCCAGGGACTGAGGCGAGGCTGACTGGTCTGTAGTTCCCTCGATCCTCCTCCCCTTCTTTACAGATGGCCACAATATTTGCCTTTTTCCAATTGTCTCCCAACCGCCACAAGTTTTCAAAAATACTATTCGGTGGCTCTGCAATCACATTGGCCAACTCCCTCAGCACCCTTGGGTGAATCATGTCCAGCCCCATTGAACACATTGAACTTTTCTAAATAGCCCCTAACATTTTATTTTATCACTGTTGGTTGCTTATCTCCTTCCCAAACTTTGCTGCCAGGTGCAGTAATCTGGGAGCTGACCTTGCCTGTTAAGACTGAAGTAAAAAAGGCATTGAGTATTTAAGTCTTTTCTTCCACATCTTTCACTAGGTTGCCCCCCACCATTCAGTAAGGGAATCACACCTTCCTTGATCTTCCTCTTGTTGCTGACATACTTGTAGAAACCCTTTTTGTTACCCTTCAAGTCCCTCACTAGCTGCAGCTCCAATTGTGCTTTGATCTTCCTAATTTCATCTCTGCATTCCTGAGCAATACTCTTATACTCCCCACTAGTAGTTTATCCAAGTTTCCACTGTGTGCAAGCTGTGTGTGTGTATGTGTGTTTCAGCTCACTGAATAGTTCCCCGCTAAGCCACACGGGTCTTCTGCCATACTTGTTTGTCTTCCTGTGAATTGGGATGGTTTGTTCCTGCACCCTCAGTAAGGTTTCTTTAAAATACAGTCAGTTCTCCTGGTCTCCTTTCCCCCTTCCTAGGGGGGTCCTGCCTATCAGTTCCCTGAGTGAGTCAAGGTCTACTTTTCTGAAGTCCAGTGTCTGTACTCAGCTTCTGTCCTTCCTTCCATTCCATAGGATCCTGAACTCGATCATCTTGTGGTCGCTGTTGCCCAAGTTGCCATCCACTAGTACATTCCCCACCAATTCTTCCCTGTTTGTGAGCAGAAGGTGGAGCTAGTGGACTCCAAGATGAACATGAGTCGGCAGTGTGACGAAGCCATCAAAAAAAGCCAATGGCACTTTATCGTGCATCAGCAGATGCATGACGAATAGGTCCAAGGAGGTGATACTTCCCCTCTATCGGGCACTGGTCAGACCTCAATTGGAATACTGCGTGCAATTCTGGGCGCCACACTTCAAGAAAGATGCGGATAACCTGGAGAGGGTCCAGAGAAGGGCCACTCGTATGGTTAAGGGCCTGCAGACCAAGCCCTATGAGGAGAGACTAGAGAAACTGGACCTTTTCAGCCTCCGCAAGAGAAGGTTGAGAGGCGACCTTGTGGCTGCCTATAAGTTCATCACGGGGGCACAGAAGGGAATTGGTGAGTATTTATTCACCAAGGCGCCCCCGGGGGTTACAAGAAATAATGGCCACGAGCTAGCAGAGAGCAGATTTAGACTGGACATTAGGAAGAACTTCTTCACAGTTCGAGTGGCCAAGGTCTGGAACGGGCTCCCAAGGGAGGTGGTGCTCTCCCCTACCCTGGGGGTCTTCAAGGGGAGGTTAGATGAGTATCTAGCTGGGGTCATCTAGACCCAGCACTCTTTCCTGCTTATGCAGGGGGTCGGACTCGATGATCTATTGAGGTCCCTTCCGACCCTAACATCTATCTATGAATCTATGAAAAATGTTCCTTTGAAAGGCATTGGAGATCTCCAGATGAAACAGGCACAAAAGTGCTAGGTGTTGGTTGGCTTTATAAAAGCAGAGGTTAAAAAATGGAGCAGTCTAGAATCAGTATACAGCAAATCTCTTGACAGTTGGTCAATATTATATATTTACTTGGTAGATTTTTTAAATAATACACTATCCCTCAGTAATAACAGAGAACTAAGAACTTTGACTGCATCAAGAAGAGCTAGAAACTGACTATAAAGTCTTCCTATGATGTTCATCTACATTTGATCAGCTAGAACTCATGGGAGAATGCTCTCAAATGAAAGCCTGTGCTTATAAATTTAGTTCTTTCTCAGGTCCTTTTATTTTAATTTCCTGCATTGTTTGTATGCATATAACATGTTAGATGTATACCAGTTTTCATTTTCTTACTAATAAATGGGGAAAAGAACAAAACATTATCTTGTGTCTAAAACTTACATTGTCTTTTCCAAGGCTGGTTGCACTGCAGAAGCTGACAGCGATCATTTGGTGACTGCTTCTGTTCCAGATTTAATTCTGGTTCCATCTTGTGTCCAACTTAATGCAGTCAAAGTCTTGTCTCCAGGTGGCTGATTCAGCTTTTAGGCTAAAATCTAATTGATGATAACTAAGCTCCAATTCTCCCATCAGCCATGAGATGGCAGGCACATTATACTACTGAGACTATTGCTGGTGACCTCCAACTTTTCTCTAACTGGCTGCACTTGAGCACAGACTCTGATCCAGGGTATTTATTTCCTAAAAGGGCTCTGATCTCACCTTTATGCAAATCAAGAGCAACTAAACCCAGTGGAGTTACAGTGGTGCTAAACTGGTGTCAGAAGAGAACCTGGTCTATTGCTCTTCTTATCTGTTTTCTTAGGAAGGACTGAATTTGTATGGTGTGTACTTTATCGGACTGATTTTAGGTAAGGTAAGTAGATTAATTTGCATGAGACTAGTGATTTGATTGTGGGCTGCAGGATAAGACTGAGCTATAATGGCATAGTGGGGTTGTTTGTTTATTGCATCACTAATGGTTCTGCAGTTTGACTTGAGAGACATTATTAGCCTAAGTCTCCATTGCCTACAAGTCTCATTGTTTACACCAGCAGAGCAAGTGCTGTGTGGCTATATAGGGCTGTGGGAAATGCATGTAAAATGAAGAATTCTGATTCAGAAGCATTTAAGCACACTGTATACATACTCATTTTGCATATATAAATGCCTGACAAGGCATTGGAGAGCCAGACGGTGAGTATTTTGTCAAAGGGCCTTGTACACCAGCGGAGAAATCTTTGGCTTCTGTCTGTCTGAAGGTGTTTTATTTTTTGTTTGTTTGTATTCAAATGTCATTAGTCCTCATTTGAATAATATGAAAGATTGATATCCATATGGACGTGTGTGTGTTTGTGTGTATAATCTTTAAGAGTGTACCAAACCCTAGAAACTGCACAGGAGCCAAAAGGAGAGCTCAAATTTATACAGGGGATTCTGGGAGTATAGGGTCACAAACCAATGGCCTAAGGAGATTGGGAAAAAGCCTGGTGAGCAAATGTTAAGATACATATGATTTGAATATACATAACAGACAATAACAATCGCTCAGTGATAAAACCTTTCAGGAACAGATCACAAGATAGCAAATGCAATACAATGAAGAATCCTTAAACCCTCCCTTAACTCCAGGGGGCTCTTAAACCAGTCTTTAGTCTTACAGAACAATCTAACCAGCACTGAAGCACCCTTGTGCCCCAGCCAGCCCCATCAGGATCTACACTTGCATTGCTGTGCACTAAAGAACTGCGCCACAGGTTAGTACTTGTAAATAGGGCAGAGTTAATTAGTTTATTGAGGCCTAATAGGGCCACACATTTAGACATGGAATCTTTACTGCAGACCTAATTAGTCAGCTTTGCAGTAAACGCCTCACGTAGACTTGCCCAGAGGAACTATTCATATGCTTAATTCCTTTGCCAATTCAAGGGCTAACCCTCATTACTTGCTTATACTTGCACAATCTCTGTTAACTTTAAGGGGGGCCCAATGTCTGTATCCAACAGCTAAAAGTAGTCCACAATACATAAATCCAGTTCTTAAAGCCCTCCTCAAAGTTCTTTTATAAGTGTGTTTCCTTACAATGCTGTAATTAACAGCCAACCCTCCTTGATCACAAATTGGCACCTCTTAAAATGAAAAAAATAATATTTATATATGAATGAGATAATTTACTTCACTTCTATGCCGCAACTGATTTAATTGTCATGCCACTGCTCATATTATAGTTAATAGGTATGTTATACGTATTCAAAATTGTCTACATACTACAAGTTCTAAGGAATTTGGGGAAATGTGGAAAATGAACAGAAGTAGCACATCTGCTTTTCTTCTTAGGATATATATTCCTCAATAATAAGTTTAGATTGTGTATTATGAATCATAAGTATGCTTGGTAATATTACTGTGTGATATTTTATCATCTAAAGCTGTGCTTGAGATACTAGAGAGAAATTTGTGTGTTAAAAATGGAGAAATCTAACAGAATAATTGGAGATTAGTTACTTTATGTTAACTGTAGGAAAGTGGGTAGGGAAGAAACATTTAACAAGTTCTTTATTAGATGATACACCAGAGACACCATCAGTAATATTTTGCTATGACATCTGAGAACGAATATTTTTTTTAAAAAATGTTATTTTCCTCATTAGAATGTTATTAGATCAACAGTTTTATCTGCCTATTTATTTTACTAATTCAAGTAAATGTTCTGGCAAATGCAAACAAGCCATGTAAGCTGTGAGTGCATGTCTCCCCCTCTCCCTGCACCAGGATTGTCCTGCTCTGCCTAGGAGCAAGATTAGGACTTCTATTACTGCCAGGCAGCACTGTACATGACTTCAACCTACCCTTATCATGTCCTATGACTTGCAGATGGCATCCTAGAATTGCTCTTTTCTCTGGTTCATGGCCAGGTAACACTCAGCCCCTTGTTAGGCCTCATGCATTCATGCTTTTACTCTGCCCATCGGACCTCATTCATACCATCCACCCACTTCTCTGATTCCCACTGAGCTGCATCACTCAGCCTTGGGCCCAACTATGGCCTCAGGTGTTGGCTACAAAGGACCAACTCACAGAGTCATCATAAAATTCTAGTTTATTGGATGGATGCAAAAGTCAGACCACAAACCTTGGTGCTGATCCCCTCAAACACACACATTCATGTGCATGCGCGCGCGCGCACACACACCCACACACATAGACACCCACACACCCACACACACAGTAGCTAACTCTGAACACTAAGCACTGGTGTCAAGATATACCTATCCCCAAGCTCTGGTGTCTGCTGTCGATGGCCAGTCGAGGCTTCTTTCAGTGCACTGGTGCTGCAGAAGGGGGTCGCTGGCTGGTCCCTTTGGCTGGACAGGCAGGGTGCTGGTCAGGTCAAAGAGGGTGCCATTGGGGGGTCATTCTTTGCTGCCTTTTATCCTTCTCTGACAGACTTTGGTGACTCCACAATTCTTGGGCTTACCCAATCCAGGGGTCATTGACCTCGAGGGACGTCCCTCTTGGTAGCTGCTGGATGGCAGCTGTCATCCCCCAGGGTCATGTCCACACCTACGTGCAGTCTCAGGAGTCTGTTGATGAATTTTGATTGATTCACTGCTGTGATGAATAGAGCTCTGGAAGTGGTTGATCAGCGGGTATTTCAGCCCCAAGGGTCTGTTTCCAGCATTGATTAGTTTAAATGGGGGCTTCCATACCTTTAATAATGACGTTTCCAGGAATTCCTGGCTCTTTATTGATTCTTTTTTCTCCTGGGTCTCTGATTTTGTACGTGTTAATTGCCACTCATTAACATGCTTATCCAGACTAGCTACTGTGTTGCACAGTTAACCATGATTTGTTCAGGGACCTGCTCCATACAGAGATTCCTGCTCTTGCTAACACTGTTACATGGTACAACTTACTTTTAAACTTAAAGTACATTTGTAAAAGCATCTACAAGCTCTATTTTCACTACAAATACACCTTATCTAAAAATAATAATGATATAATAAAAGAAAGAGAGAGAGGAAGGAAAAGTTAGAAAAGAGAAAGCATCCCCAAAAGGGGGCAAATACTAAAAGAGGGGCTTTTGCCATATGGAGGAGCTTCACATTTGAGTGGGAGGTGGGCAGACAAAAGAGTTTCTTGCTACACAGGCACCTGAAGATCAACCTGGGCCTCACTGCCCCCTTCTGGGGCTTACACTCATGCCCTCACCCTATGGCCTGCCACTCAACATCCCTTCTCTTGGGCCTCAGTACTATGGCCCCTACCAACTAGGGCTACCAAGGCCTTATGCCCACACATGGGGCTCAGGTGCTTCTTGCCAGGCATACCTGGCCTCCACTACTCACACTGGGCTCTCGTGCCTTTCCCTAGGCATGCCTGGCCCAGCTACCCTCTGGTCTTAATGACCCACTGGCTGGTGGGGGCTGGGGTATGTGAAGCTTTGGGTGCCAATTTGATTCAGAGGAGATTCAGCCTGATTTGGCAACCGAATCTCCAAATGCATATTGAATTGGGAGACAAAAAGATCTGAATTTGGAGAGCTTTGAATCAATTCATTCAGAAAAGATTCAGACGGCTTCGGAGAGATTTGGGAAATCCCCACGCGCCACCACAGGGAGCTGGACCTAGACTCTGTGCCTGTAAGTAGGAGGGGGGGGGGTGGGGCTGGAGAAGGAGGGGAGGGGACCCCTGTCAGGGAACCCCTGTCAGGCCCCAGCCCCTGTCTGCTCCTGCAGCCTCCCTTGATCACTCCCTAACACCTACCCACTTTTCCAGCCCCATCAATAGCTGTCCTGCCCGGCCCCAGCATCCCAGTTCTTAAAAAAATAAAAAGCCTTGCACTCACCAGGTCCTGCCACGTGGCAGGAATGATCCCCGCTGCCCCCCCCCCCCCTCCCCGCACTGTGTGGAGGTCTCTACCATGATCCCCCATTCCCTACCTACTCTCCCAGCCCCATCGATAGCTGCCCCACCTGGCACCAGCATCCCGGCTCTTTAAAAGAAAAAAAAAATAAAGCCCTGTCCCTGTACTCACCAGCTGCTGCATTTCTGGGGGACTGTCCCACCATGGACAGCCCTGCCAGACTACCTTTTCCCAGCAGGGTGCAGTTTCCAGTCATGCCCAGGACAAAGCAAGCTTCCTGCCCCAGTCTAGTTCCCTCATTAGGGCTCCTGAATGATGAACATGGGCTCTCTCTCTCTCCTTGGGCCCTGCTGTCACTCTGACCCCATTCAGAGTTCATATTAGACCGCTTGTTGATTGATCCCTACCCTCTTTGGCTGTGATGCCCTCCCATCAAAGGGATCTTCAGCCCTTGTGGGCTCTGGCGCTGCCTCAGGGTGCCTAGCTCACCATGGTCCTGGCCTGCCCCTCATGTTGGGCATCCCTTTGGCCATCCGGTCCTGGCCCAATTGCATTGACCAGTGTGTGAGATCAGAAAGTCAGCCTAGCAGCTGCTGATCTCCATATTCCTGAGGAGTCTCTCCTGGGTGGCATCACAGAGCCCTTACCTTAATGTGGGTTGGCTTAGTACCCCCACAATGCTGCCTGAGGCCTAGGTCAACTGGGCTCCTCTGAGCCCTGGCTTCATCTGTGCCAGATCTACTCTGGGGCTTGCCTGGTGCCTTTGTAGGTCTACAAGCTGTTAGCTCCATGCCTAGGCTAGACCTTGCTTTTACTAGGTCCTAGCCTTCTTGCTAGTGTGGGGACCCACTGGACCCCCTAGGAACCTCCTGCCACCCATAATTCCTCCCTTACCTCCAAGGTGTTGTGAACAGCAGCTCATTTGGGTTTTGTTTTTTCTGGCTGCAGCAGCAAACTACTGCCTCTACCCTGTGAGCCTGGATCTAAAATGGCCTCCTTATCAGGGCTGGCACACACCTGCTGGCTGTCTGCTCTCAGCCTTAAAGTGACAGACACCAAAGGTGCTCTACTACACACTTTCCCCCTTAAAATGGCTACTGGGGGAGGAGGGTCTCCCTGCTGCTCACCCTGCGGGCTCCTCCATAGCCTGCAGCAGCCCACTAAGTAGCAAGCACCGCTATGGTGCTCTGCCACAAGTATCACCTCTCTGATTTCTGCTAATCCCTCTCTGTTCCACAGGTGTTAATGACTCTGTGTTCTTTTTAATGGTCTTGATGTTCCAGTACTCAAACTATCTTTTCTGCAGTTTTGCTGTTTGTTAGGCATTCCGGGTAATGTCTCCTATTTCACAGCCCTGCAGGCTGTTTTTAGCGTTGGCTAAAAATCTTAACTCAGGTGTGGTAATATTAATTTCAGTGTGGAAGTGGCTCTCAGGGAAGTACTAGAGCACTGTCAAGATTCTCAAGAAGGCTAGATGCTATTTTGTGATTCTGAATAAGAGATGTACATTTAACTAGAATGGCCAAAGGGCTAATGACACAATATCTTTTGACTATTTTTACTATGTTTTGCCTGTTTGTTGTATTTTTAAAACTTGATATATAATCTAGCAAATTAGAGCACTTCACAATAGTTACATTTGCTTTTATTTTGATCTTAAACTGAATAATATACCGCTAGCCCCCTTGCATATTCATCATAGAAGTAGGGTCGGAAGGGACCTTGTAGATCTTCAAGTCCAACCCCCTGCCTGGGCAGGAGGAAAGCTGGGCTTAATTGACCCCAGTCAAGTAGGCATCAATCCGCTTCTTAAAGACCCCCAGGGTAGAAGCCAGCACCACTTCCCTTGGAAGTTGGTTCCAGATCCTAGCCGCCCTAACTGTGAAGTAGTTCTTACGGATGTCTAATCTAAACCTACTCTCCAACAACTTGTGGCCATTATTCCTTGTTATCCCGGGGGGCGCTAGGGGAAACAAGGCCTCCCCCAAACCCTTCTGGTCCCCCCTAGTGAGTTTATAGATGGTCACCAGATCCCCCCTCAGCCTTCTCTTGTGAAGGCTGAACAGGTTCAGGTCCCATAGCCTCTCACTGTAGGGTCTGTCTTGCTGTCCCCGGATCATGTGGGTGGCCCTCCTCTGGACCCTCTCAATGTTGTCCACATCCCTCTTGTAGTGGGGTGCCCAGAACTGGACACAGTACTCCAGCTGTGGCCTGGCCAGTGTCACGTAGAGGGGGAGGATCACCTCCTCGGACCTACTTGAGATGCACCTGTGGATGCACAATAAGGTTTGGTTAGCCCTGCTGACCGTGACCTCGCAATGTCGGCCCATGTTCATCTTGGAGTCAATGATGACTCCAAGATCCCTTTCTGCCTCTGTGTTCTCAAGAAGGGAGTTTCCCATCTTATAAGTGTGCTGATGGTTACTACTGCCCAAGCGCAGCACAGATGCCACAGTCGCCTAGTTTTTTTAATGAGAATGGGGTGGTTGACAGTGTCAAAGGCCTTGCTGAAGTCCAGAAAGACTACATCCCTGGTGACACCTGCATCCAGTGCTTTTGTGACCTGATCATAAAAGGTAATCAGGTTGGTCTGACATGACCTGCCCCTAATGAAACCGTGCTGGTTGCCCCTGAGCATCATCCCCGATGCCGGCCCATCACAGATGTGCTCCTTGATGATCTTCTCAAAGAGTTTCTCCAGGATTGAGGTAAGACTGATGGGCCTATAGTTGCCTGGGTCCTCCCTCCTCCCTTTTTTAAAGATGGGGACCACATTGGCTATCTTCCAATCATCTGGCACCTGGCCCAAGCACCACGAGCGCTCATAAAGCTGTGCCAAGGGCCCTGCAATAACCCCTGCTAGCTCCTTCAACACCCTGGGGTGGAGAGCATCTGAACCTGCTGATTTGAACACGTCCAGCGCCTCCACTGTAACCCAGTTCTCCTCAACCTTAGGTCTGGATACGTTCCCCTCGAGTCCATCTTGAATCACGGTGGGGGAGTCCCGGTCCTTGCACAAGAAAACGGAGGTGAAGAATTTGTTAAAGAGGTCTGCCTTCTCCTCTGGCACAACCACCAGATTGCCCAGCGTATCTTGCAGGGGCCCCACATTTCCTGGTGCCTTCTTCATCCTCCATATATATTTGAAAAAGGACTTTTCATTATCTTTGATCTTGGACACTAGTCCTAGCTCTATGTCCGCCTTAGCTTTCCTAACAGCCCCCCTACAGGCCCGAGCAGTGGAGGTATACTCTTCTTTGGAGATAGCGTCCCCTATCACTGGGTGTATGCCGCCTTTTTGGCAACCAGGCATTCCCGGACATCCTTGGTGAGCCAGGGAGGCTTTTGGGCACTCTTGCCCCCCTTGCTTCTTGTTGGGATCGTCACCCCTTGGGCCCTGAGTATCGTCTCCTTAAGGAACGACCACTCATCTTGAGCACTGAGTTCCCCTGCCCTCGAGGACTCCAGTGCCTCTCCCACCAATCTCCTCTACTCGTTGAAGTTGGCCCTCTTGAAGTCTAGGGCTACCACCATGCTGTAAGCCCTTATCACCCTGCACTGGATGATGAATTTCAGCAAGCGATGATTGCTATTACCCAGGTGGTCAAGGACCTTGAGCCCCCTTACTAGATCATCACCTGTGGCCAGGACCAGGTCCAACAGGGCATTTCCTCTGCTGGGACTGTGCACCTCCTGGGTTAAGTGGAGGTCCTGTATCTCGGCCAGGAACCTCCTGGAATGGTCCGACCTAGCTGACTGCTCCTCCCAGCAGATGTCCGGGTAATTTAGATCTCCCATGACAACTGCATCCCTTGCCTTAAGTGCCTCTGCAAGCAGGCCCGAAAATTCCTGGTCCAGCTCCTCCCCTTGGTTGGGGGATCTGTAGTAGACCCCCCCCCATTAAATCCCTCTCCCCATGACCCCCTTGTATCTTGACCCAGAGTACTTCAGCTTGCCCCTCCTTTGACCCCATTTTGCTGGCAGAGGATGTGTATTGCTCTTTGACGTAGTGAGCCACACCCCCTCCCTTCCTTCTCTATCCTGCCTGTACAGCCTGTAGCTCCTAATGCTAACTGCCCAGTCGTGGAATGAATCCCACCACATTTCTGTAAGCCCTACTATGTCTGGGTTTGAACTGGCTATTCTGAGGGTGAGTTCCTCCTGTTTGTTCCCCATACTATGAGCATTGGTATACAGGCATTTAAGGCCTTGCATAGCTGCGCATGCCACCCCCCGATTAGGAAGACTATCTGGACCCCTGTTTCTTACCTGGGCACTCCTTGCATGTGTCACCTGTCTTGCTCAGGTGTCTCCACGTCTTCCTGCAGCCCCCTCCCCTGGCAAGGCTAGTTTAAAGCTCGCCATACAAGATCAGCCAACCTGGAAGAGAAGACACGCTTGCCTTTAGGAGAGAGATGAAGCCCATCCCGCCCCAGCAAGTCCCCCGCCTGAAAACATGGGTTATCATCTAGGAACCCAAGGCCCACCTGGCGGCACCAACTCCGTAAGTGCCGGTTGACCTCACCAATGCAGGCCTCGTGTTGCCGTCCCCGCCTACTCACCTGGAAGAAGAGAGGAGAATACCACCTGCGCTCCTGTCTCCTTAAGCTGGGCCCCCAGAGCCTTGAAGTCCTTCATAATGCGGTAAGGTTTTCCCCTGGCCATGTTATTCATTCCCATATGGATGACAACCATGGGGTACTGGTCTTCAGGTCGGATGTAGGCCGGGATCCGCTGCGTGATGTCCCGAACCGGAGCCCCAGGCATGAAGCAAACCTCCCGCATCATGGGGTCATGCTGGCAGATGGGACCTTCCAGCCCTTGTAGGATGGAGTCTCTGATGACGAAGACCCGGCGTTTCTTCCTGCTGGTGTTCGATCTCTGCCCATTCCATGTTGCGTGGGGAGTGGCATTGTCCCTACTGGAGGCATTTTAAAAGCATCTAGGTTTTGTTTAACTAGGAAAATGTGTATGTTATGTTATATGGGATGTTGTGCCACACCATCTGTACCCCCTTTTCAAAATCCTAGATCTGTCCATTCATATAACTAAGTGATTGCTTTCTCTCTGATGCTCCATCATGATTCCTAAGGTCAGCAGACAGCAACTGAGTGCCATCAGTGAAACTGTGTGGGAGTTGTTCTCAGCAGATGCTCCTCAACGCTGGAGGTCCCTCCCTCTTGAGGCCTGTCAGGGCCTGACCCTGGATATCTTTTAAAAAATTGAATGACCTTTCTATTTGGGAAGCATTTAACAGCTAAAACTAAGCCAAAGATATTTATTGGGTCTCTGCTTTATTTTGTTTTATTTTGTTATTTTATTTATTCTAGTTGCCCTTTTTCAAGTTTTTCTGTTTCTCTTGCTGGCAGTTGCCCTGAGCCTTTGTTGAGAAGGGGAGTACATCCATCACATCAATAAATCATAGCCAGAGAAAAATGATGGGCTGTGAGAATAGAATGGAAGAAAAAAGAGAAAAAGGAGAACAGAGTGGGTAGAAAGAGACCGAGAGAAAGGTCAGGGCAAGAAGTATTGTGCTCCTAAAATAGAAGGGGCCAGAAGAAGAGGACTGTAAGAGGTAATAAATATAAGATTGTGAGAGACTGTATGAGGGGTGTGGGAGAGAATACATTGCAAAGCTTGAAGGATCCCATTTCATTTCTTCACAAGCTTGAATGACCCAATAGTATCAATATCTAGAAATGCTCTGTTTTACCTTTGACTTGCTAGGAAACTTCCTCTTTCTCCTGGGTAAGGACTTTGCCATAGCCATTCATAGTTTTAGTTTGGCTTACTGTAATTCATATCTGCAGCTGACAATGAAATAGCTTCAGAAATGCCAGCTGGTAAGGAATCCAGCTGTTTGTCCTTTCCATGGTTTCATGCCACCAGAGCACATCAGATCCCTGTACCACTGGCTCTCACTCCATTTCTGATGCCAATTTAAAGACTTAGTCCTAATTCTCAAATCAGTTAATGGATAAAGCTTGAGCTACATTGAAGTCTGAATTTCCATTACACTTTCCTTTCAATCAGAAAGGAAACCAATTCATCATCTTGTTGAATTCTTGTACACATAACGTTGTCTACGAAGCTTAAAATAGGATGAAGTCATTTCAACTTTCCATCTTAAACTATGATGTTTTACAGTATGCTATTGTACAGCAGTTGCCTTCCAAATCAGGGTTTTGAAAACAGAAGAAGTGGTCCTTATTTTTATAGGCCTCACAGTAGGGTCAGAAGACTTACTTTACTGGAAAGCTTGTATTCTAATGTTGCCACCATGTTCTTATGTGGTTTCCATGAATTTGTATGCAGAGACTTAATAAGGGGCCTTCTTATTCTGAATTGAACAGCTAGAATCTCCATTTTAATTGTGCATTTCCAAACCAGTTCTTGAGGTGTTAACCTCAAATTCCAGATTTCTCTGGTAGTATATCAGAGTATATCTCAATCTTATTCCTCCTACTTTTTTTCTTTCTCTCTTCATGTTCGGTAAGAATCTAGCTTAGCCAAGCCATATGTTGCCAGCACCAAGCTGGCAAGGTATAATCAATTCCCAAGCAGTTTGATATCAAATAATTTAAAAATGAAAGGTTGCCACAGAATGGCCAGAGGAAGTTTTCCAAATCCAAGTAAGTTAAACGGGTCATAGGATAGCCTGTGTCCTGTGTTTTGTTTTTTCTAAGAACTAAACTGTCAAAAGCTTAGAGACAGCAGCTGTGCTTTCCTGTCTTGTTTGTTCCTGTTCTCTCTTCTCTGGTTGTTTGTTTTTTGTCTTAAGAAAACAGCATTGGACTTCAAACACAAACCCTGAACACATAGTGTAGTAGCCTAATGCATTTTCTTTTTTCAAACAAACACATTTAAGAAAACTTCCAAGAAGAGTTATTTCCTTTAAAATAAAATTTTGTGTACTAGGAGAGGAAGAAAGGTAAAGGAGTTTGTTACCAAAATTATGACATTGGATTAAAATCAAGAGGGTTATTGTTTTCAGTATAATTTATTTTTTTCTGGTTTGGGAGCATGTAAAATTCAAGTTTTAAGGCTTTTTCTGTATTAACAAAGGCTAGGATCTTCCGTTAAAAAGAAAAAAAAAAAAAGAAATGAAAACAGAGATTCTTACATAATCACCTGACTCCATCACCTAGAATTTCTATAGTGAGCCGGCTTAAAATGTCTTGAATGCTACATACCTAAGGGACCACCTTCTCCTTTATGCCCCACTGCAAAACCTTAAGGTCAGCCAAGAGAAAACCCCTATGAGTACTAGCAAGTTTCATTGGTAAAAAATGTATGGGAGGCTGTTCTCAATGATCACCTCTCAGCTCTGGAACTCCCTCCCTCTTCAGGCCTGCCACAGGCTGAGCCTAGACATCTTTCAGACATTCTGTAATACCTCTTTATTTGGCTAGGCATTTAGCAAACAAAGCAAAGTAGACATATTGTTTAGTGGGTTTCTGTTATAGGTTTTCTTGTATTCTATAAGCATTTTTCCTATTTTAAAAGTTATTCTATTCTCCTATTATATGCCTTTTTTGGGAAAGGAACCATAGGAATCAAATAAATAAACAAGGGTTGGTAGCACTGCAATCTCAAAGCAGAATTGGTAGGTATGTTGCATTAACTCATTCATGTTGCACTGGAAATAGACCTCCAGTACTTGATACCAAAAGCTTTAGGACTGTATCCTATTTTCCTACAATATTTTAGAAAATAAAGCAATTCAACAAAGTTTTGAGCAAAAGCTTATATTCTACCCACTTGGTAGCTGCAGTGCAGGTACATGTAAATGGTATCTGACTCAGTACAAAATACATTCTAGTGCAATTTTGATTTCACCCCAAAACATTAGCCAATGTTTGTGGCTAATGTGTGAGTACACAGTGTATGGATGTTTCATAGTTTCATAGTAGTTATGGGTCAGAAGGGACCTGAATAGATCATCTAGTCTCACCCCCTACCACTGGTTGGAGCACATGCTGGGACCACATGACCCCAGTGTTCATCCAACCTCTTTTTGAATTTAGCCAAGGTAGGAGCAAGGACCACTTCCCTAGGAAGTTGGTTCCAGATCCTACCTACCCTTACAGTGAAATAGTGCCTCCTAATCTCTAACCTGAACCTATTCTCCAGCAGCTTCTGGCCATTGTTCCTCATCACCCCAGGTGCTGCTGGAGGGAATAGGATTCTTCCTATTTGCTGCTGATCTCCCCTAACGAGTTGGTAGGCAGCCACCAAATCCCCCCTCAGCCTCCACTTGCTGAGGCTGAACAGGTTCAGATCCTTCAGCCTCTCCTCATACGGCCTGCCCTTTTGCCCTCCAACCAAGTGGGTAGCCCTCCTCTGAACCCTCTTAAGGCAGGCCACATCCTTCTTAAAATGCGGTGCCCAGAACTGGTCGCAATACTCCAGTTGAGGCCAAACCAATGTCACGTAGAGGGGGAGTATCACCTCTCTGGACCGGCTTGAGATGCATCTTTGGATGCATGACAAGATGGGGTTGGCTTTGTTGGCTGCAGTCTGGCATTGGTGGCTCATGTTCATCTTGGAGTCAATAATGACTCCAAGACCCTTTCCACCTCTGTGTTCACAAGAAGGGAGCTCCCCAGCTTGTATGTATGCTGTGGATTCCTTCCCCCAGGTGCAGCACCCTGCATTTATCTACATTAAACCCCAACCTCTTACCGTCTGCCCGCTTCTGTAGTCTGCCTAAGTCTAATTGCAGCCTCTCTCTCCCTTCGAGCATGCCAACCTCTCCCCACATCTTGGTGTCATCGGCAAACTTGGACATGTTTTCCACCGCCCCATTGAAGTCGCTGATGAAGCATGTTGAACAGTGTAGGCCCCAGGACCGAGCCCTGGGGGACCCCACTGTTCACATCCCACCAGGTCGAGTATGACCCATTCCACCACCACTCTCTGGGTGTGCCCCATCAGCCAATTTTTGACCCATCCAACTGTGTAGGTGTCAATGCCACAGTTGCTCAGTTTATTAATGAGAATGGGGTGAGAGACAGTGTCAAAGGACTTCTTAAAGTCCAGAAAGACTATGTCTACGGCGACACCATCATCCAGGGATTTAGTTACCTTGTCATAAAAGGCCATCAGGTTAGTCTGGCAGGACCTGCCTTTGATGAACCCATGTTGATTTCCCCTGGGCATGATCTCCCCTGCTGGCCCCTCACAGATGTGCTCCTTAATGATTTTATCAAGGATTTTCCCCAAGACCGATGTGAGGATTATGGGCCTATAGTTTCCCGGGTCCTCCTTTCTCCCTTTCTTATAGATGTGGACCACATTAGCTAGTTTCCAGTCTCTGGGCACCTGGCCCATGGACTATGATCACTCGTACAGCCAGGCCAGGGGCACAGCAATGACCCCCGCCAGCTCCCTCAACACCCGTGGGTGGAGGGCATCAGGGCCCTCAGATTTGAAAACATCTAGCCCTACCAGAAGATCCCTAACTACTTCTGTGCAGACCTGAGGCCTGGCAGTGCTATCCCCAAGATTGCCCCTACCTGTGGTGGGAGAGCTGTCCTGTTTCATAGATTTCATAGACATTAGGGCTGGAAGGGACCTCGGAAGATCATCGAGTCCAGCCCCCCGCCCAAAGGGCAGGAAGTCAGCTGGGGTCGTAGGATCCCAGCAAGATAAGCATCCAGTTTCATCTTGAAGGTGTTCAATGAAGGCGCTTGAACAACCTCCGGTGGCAGGCTGTTCCAGACCTTGGGGGCTCGGACAGTAAAGAAATTCTTCCTTATGTCCAGCCTGAAATGGTCTTGTAGTAGTTTATGACCATTCGACCTAGTTGTCTTCCCCTGGGGCGCTCTGGTGAACAAACGTTCCTCCAGATACTGGTGGTCACCCCTGATAAACTTATAGGTGGCCATCAGATCACCAATGAGCCTGCGCTTTTCCAGGCTAAAGAGCCCCAGGGCTCTC
This sequence comes from Alligator mississippiensis, assembly GCF_030867095.1. Lineage (NCBI taxonomy): Eukaryota > Metazoa > Chordata > Crocodylia > Alligatoridae > Alligator > Alligator mississippiensis. The sequence continues at coordinate 43,506,147 of NC_081829.1, forward strand.
AGCCTGTCATCGTAGGGTCTGCTTCCCTGACCTCTGATCATGCGCCTGGCTCTTCTCTGGACTCTCTCAAGCTTCTCCACATGCTTTTTGAATTGTGGAGCCCAAAACTGGACGCAGTACTCCCGCTGCGGCCTCACCAAGGCCGAGTACAAGGGGAGAATGACGTCCCGGGATTTGCTTGAGAAGCATCTATGGATGCAAGCCAGCGTTTTGGTCGCTTTACTAGCCGCAGCATCGCACTGCAGGCTCATGTTCATCTTGTGGTCAATGATGACCCCCAAGTCTCTTTCTTCCATATTGCTAGCCAACATAGCACTGCCGAGCCTATAAGGATGCTGCGGGTTTTTTTTCCCAAGGTGGAGAACCTTGCATTTATCGGCGTTGAACACCATCAGATTCTCGTCCGCCCACTTGCTGAGCCTGTCCAGGTCAGCCTGGATCATCCGCCTGTCTTCTGGTGTGGATGCTTTGCCCCAAAGTTTGGTGTCATCTGTGAACTTGGCCAGTCCGCTTCTGACTCCAGTGTCCACATCATTAATGAAGATGTTGAACAGTATGGGTCCAAGGACAGAGCCCTGGGGGACCCCACTGGTCACAGGACACCACGATGAGTGACTTCCATCAATTACTACCCTCTGGGTCCGACCCCGGAGCCAATTTTCCAGCCAGTGGATCGTGGAGGACCCAAGGCGACAATTGGCCAATTTCTCCAAGAGACGATCATGGGACACCAGATCGAAGGCTTTTTTTGAAGTCAAGAGATATGACATCAATCTCACCTCCCTTGTCCAGGTGATAGGTCACCTGGTCATAGAAGGAAATGAGATTGGTCAAGCAAGACCTAGCCGCAACAAACCCGTGCTGGCTATCCCTTAAGATGTTGGCGTCGCCCAGTCCATTAAGGATGGCCTCCTTAATAAACTTTTCTAAGATCTTCCCTGGGATAGAAGTCAGGCTGATGGGCCTATAGTTAGCCGGATCCACTTTCCTCCCTTTCTTGAAGATAGGCACCACATTGGCCTTCTTCCAGTCTTCGGGCACTACACCAGAGCGGCAAGAGTTTTCAAAGATCCATGCTAGAGGCTGGGCTATGATGCTCGCCAGCTCCTTGAGTACCCTGGGGTGAAGATTGTCAGGGCCGGCTGACTTGAAGGTATCCAGCTTCTCAAGATGTTCCTTCACAAAGTCAGCATTAATGGAGGGCAGGGGATCACCCTCACCCGGACTTCCCGGCCCTGTAGCGGGCATGGGCATCCCATGGGGCTGATGAATGACTGACGCAAAGTACCTATTTAATAGGTTGGCTTTTTCCTGGGTGTCAGTTGTCAGTTGCCCCATCTGGTTCAGCAGGGGTCCAACGTTGCCCCTGCTTTTCCTCCAGCTCCCCACATATCTGAAAAAGGACTTTTTATTGTCCTTGATGCTCAAAGCTAGCTGGAGTTCAGTTGCAGCCTTGGCTTTCCTGGTCTGCTCCCTACAGGACCGGACCAATGCAGAATAATCCTCCTTGGAGGTGACTCCCATCCTCCATCCTTTGTAGGCCTTTCTTTTTAGCCTCAGGAGGTCTGCTAGGTCCCTGGAGAGCCAGGGGGGCTGCTGTGCCCTCTTGCTGCCTTTCCTCCGAGATGGAATAGACTTAGTTTGTGCATTGAGGATCGCTCCCTTGAGGAGCAACCACTCTTCTTGAACTCCCCTCTCCCTGTGGTCACAGTCCCTTAGGGCCTCACTGACAAGCCTCCTGAGCTTGTCAAAGTCGGCTTTCCTCAAGTCAAGGAGTTGCATGTTGCTGACTGACTTGCCAGCTTTTCGGCGGATGGTGAAGGTGATCAGCTCATGGTCTCTGTCACCCAGCTTCCCCTCGATCACTAGGTCGCCGACTAGGTCATCCCCAGTAGCCAGCACCAGGTCGAGCAGCGCTTTGACTCTCATTGGCCCATAGACTTCTTGAGTCAGGTAGAGGTCATCCACGCACGAGAGGCAGCTCTGCGACCGGTCAGATTTTGCTGAGCGGTCCTCCTATGAGATGTGTGGGTAATTGAAGTCACCCATGACAACCATGGTCCTGGAGCAAGCTGCCTTAGCCAGTTCCTAGGCAAACTCCTGGTCAAGCTCAGGACTTTGGGTGGGAGGTCTGTAATAGACTCCCACCATTGTGTCCCCTGTGCCATGTTCCCCACGGATTTTAACCCAGAGGGTCTCCAGCCGTCCACCCTGGTCGCCAATATCGGCTTGCAGGGACGCGTAGCTTTCCTTAACATAGAGAGCTACACCCCCGCCCCTTTTCTGTACACGATCCCTCCTGTACAGGGTATAGACATCTATCCCCGTGGTCCAGTCATGGGTGGAGTCCCACCAGGTCTCCGTTATCCCTATGACTTCATAATTGTTTGCACTGAGCAGGAGGATGAGATCCTCCTGCTTATTCCCCAGGCTCCTGGCATTAGTGTACAGGCAGGCAAGTGCCCCCTGGGGGGCTCCTTCCTTGCCCACAGATTTTACCAGGGCTGGGGCTGGGGTGGGCTCCCTTGAGTCCCGTGATCCACTGGCTTTGCAAGGATTGCTCAGCGGGCCGGCAGTGGCGGTAGTCCCCCCGTCCCCCAACGGGCTTAGTTTAAAGCCCGGTGGAGCAGGTCAGCCAGTCTGGCTGAGAAGAGCCTCCTCCCTAGGGGAGAGAAGTGGAGACCATCTCTTCCCAGCAGCTCGCTGCCTCTCTCGCCAAAGAGCGGGCTGTGGTCATGAAAGCCAAAGCCTTCCTGACGACACCAGCGCTGCAGTCTTTGGTTGACCACATAGATCCTCCTATCCCTTCTCAGCCCATAGCCTGAGACTGGGAGGATCGAGGAGAACACCACCTGTGCCCCCAGACCCTTTAGCCCCTCTCCCAAATCCCTGTAGCGCCTCATGACCTGGCTGGGAGTGCTCCGAGCCGTGTCATTGGTGCCCACATGGATAAGGAGCATGGGATAGTGGTCTGTGGGTTTGAGGAGCTTGGGGATCCTCTCCACAATGTCCCGGATGCGGGCCCCTGGGAAGCAGCAGACTTGCTGGGCTAAGGGGTCGGGGTGGCAGATTGGCCCCTCCATCCCCCTCAGGAGGGAGTCTCCCACAACAAACACCTTACGTTTTGTCTTGGGGAGAGCAGGGGCGGTAGGTGCAGTTAGGCCCATGTTGCTTGTGGGGGCCGGCAACTCAGCAGGTTCTGCTGGGGCAGCAAGAGGTGCGTACCTGTTGCTCAGTTCTGGTGGGGGAGGGACCTTGGTGCGGCGGGCCTTAGGGCCCTTGACCACCTTGGTCCATGCCCCTGGCTGGACACAGCAGGAGGTCCCAGAGTCTTCCTTTGGCATGGAGGGAGACTGTGATCTACCCTCTGCCTCCCGGGGGAGAAGGGCCTGGCAGTAGGAGTCTATCTCCTGCTCGCAGTCCCTGATGGCACGCAGTCTCTGGACTGTGGCCTGGAGCTCCTCCAGCTGGTGCACCAGAGACCCCAAAATGGAGCAGACCCCGCAAGGGGAGGTCACCATGCTCCCAGGCCCCAGAGCCTGAAAAAGGGACAGGCAGCCCCCGCAGCCGAGAGCTAGGGGCTCCATCTGCATGGAGCCCGGAACCAGGGGCTCTGTCAGGGTGGCCACCTCTGAGGTGCCAGAGGCGGGGACCGCGGAGTCCGAGGGGACCCTCGGGGTGCGGCGCGTGCCCATCCGTGTCATGTCTCTGGTAGGCTGGCTACGGCTGGGGCTGTCTACCCTGGGGGTGCGCAGGCAGGGTCCGACGCCCTCCCGTGTGAACTCCGCGCTAACTCACGCGCCGGCAGAGAAGCACGCCTGTTTGCGCAGCTGTTCCCTGTCCAAGAAAACAGAGGCAAAGAACTTGTTAAAAATTTAAACTTTCTTATCTGGCGTAGCCACAAGATTACCATTTGAGCCAACAGGGGTCCTACATTGAGTCTAACGGGGCCCTACATTACCCGGAGCCTGCTTCTTACTCCCAATGTATTTGAAGAAGGGCTTTTTGTTGTCCTTAATCCTGGTCGCCAGCCTGAGCTCCACCCCCGCCTTGGCCTTCCTAATGGCCATCCTACACTCACAGGCCAAGGAGGAGTATTCCTCCTTGGTGATAGCCCCTGTCTTCCACTGGGGTGTGGATGTATATGGTGTGATGATCATGTTAGTTAACTACTTACCTCAGTCTCAGAAACAAAGGGCCTATATTCTATTTTATTACACAGATGCAACCTTAATTTTAAATGGGATAGAGCCAGTGGAGCTCAGACAACAATTTATCACACAGAATAGGAAAAAATATTTTTTTTCATGGCTCTGGTTAAAAAACAACAGCAAAAACTATCAGATGTAGCTTTGAGTTGGTTGGCAGTTTTCCACTGAAATGGTTTTCCGGTGGAACATATGCTTTCTCAAAACCTCAAAGGTGCGCTGAAATTTTAAATTGAATTAAATATTTCAGTTCAGTTCAAATGTGATTTTTTTTCTTCACACTTCAAGTGAAAAATATTAATCTGAATTTACTTACAGTATACTGCTTAATGGGAAGTAGAGGTCTGTGTCTCATCCTCTCTTATGGCTCAGGTTCCCTAGAATTTTTTGAGAGGCATGCCACAACTTATGCCCCAAACCCTCCTTGAGTGCCACTCTGATCCCCTTCCCCTATCTGAGCTGCTGCTCTGTTTTCTCCCTGCTCCCTCCCTGATCTACTGTGCATCACACATACAAATTGCCTATGCCACTTGTGGCATGTGTGCAGTGAGTTGTTTACATTTGCCCTAAAAGGTGTCTCTCATAAAACATTTCAGTATGATACATGAGAGTCATGTGATTTTGGTTTTATTTTGGATGTGATCAGAAAAAGCCAGTGGTTTTCTGACCATAGTAAAAAAAATGTAGTTAGATCTAGTGTCATAAGGTAATAAGGAAATACTGATATGCAGTTCAAAAAACTGAAAATATATGCTTAGATGTTTTGTTTGGATTGAATATGCGAAACAATAGTTTTTTGACATTTTAATTTTGCAGAATTTGCATTCAGTGGAAGATTCTGATTTTCATCTCTAATTCTCAAAAGTGTGGGGGAAATCGATGTGTGATTTTAGGTGAAAAAGATTTGTAGTACTTCTCCTTGAAAGCCAAAGTACTGAACTATCATGGAAGAACCATAACTAAAGAGTCAGTTTTGTAAATGTACATGGTATCAATTAAGATTTTTCTGGACATGAAAAAAATAGATGCTATTCAGATTTCTTATTAAGTTTCTGCTTCTGGCCCAGAGCAGCATAGGTAAATTTGTGCCCCAGGCGGATTCTAATTCAAAAGCATTTTACTGCACTGTGAACTAGTATAACAAAGGATGGCTATATTAAAGTGTGCATTAGGGATTTGGGTTATTATAAATTAGATTATTTGAAATCTTATTTAGTACCAGGAACTAAAAGGATGTTGGGAGGCTCAGAGGATTAATTCTTCCTGAACAATAGCCTGCTACTGATCACTCTGTAAATTAATTATACCAAATTTAATTATAATACAAGCACATTGTATGATAGCCATAGTGTGCCCAGAAGAGAGTTTGAAAAGGTGCCACATAAGTGCATGGACTAGCTTTTGGAACACAGAGATGAATTACACATGTTATAATTGAGTACAACTTAATATGAGGCTTTGTTAAGTAAGTGTTTGGAGTTGTTTGGGGAGGGGTCAATTTAGCTTAGTGCACCTTTCAATATCATCACCATAAAAAAACAAACTAACTTTTCCCTTCCAGTATTATGGATTCTGATAATGCTTTAACTTGTTTTAAAACCAGTAGATTTGAACAATTTAGTGTTTTTAAAATAAATAATAATCAGATTGTTATGAGGGTAATGTAAATATTATCCTTCCCTAAGGTGCTATCACTGTAGGAGTCACATGTGGATAGACATCCAACTTTTTTCCTATCCACATGATGTCTCTCTCAATGCAAACTTGAACTCTTAAATTGTTATTTCTGGTTTATCCTTTTGTCCATGTCCTCCTTTGTTTGTTTGTTTGTTTGTTTGTTTGTTTGCTTTGTTTCTGTCTTGCTCTTGGATGTTTGGAGCAATTATGGGATAATAGTTGAACTTTTAATTACAAAACTAGATCTAAATAGATAAAAATCTATGAACAAATAGAAAAAATGCTTCAAAGTAGAAAAGCTATTCAAAAGATCTGTTCTGATATGCCTCCCTTGTCTTGTTTATTTATTTTTTCTTATTTCATCTTCTCATTCCATTTTCTTCTTTAGAAAATCTATGTGGATCCAGAACTCATAGATACTGTTTGTTTATTTTCTTCTCAGGTTACTTATCACATTAGGGGGGAAATCTTGATCCCTTATCCAAAGCCATGAGAAGGCTTTCATTATGGCAGAGTTGGTCCTTCTGCATACAGTTAGCCATGATGAGACAATTGGCTCAGGGAGAATAGTGGATGTACTTATACCTTGATTTAGCACGAGTTTTGATATGGTCTCCCACAAGCAAGCTAAGGAAGTATGCATGCACTTTGTAGCAAGGCCAGGCCCCAAGGAGGCTATGAGACCCCCTGGGGGCCCAATGGCTATTCTCCTGAGCTAGCTCTAGGTACTCTCCCTTTACTCCCACCTTCCAAATTTTGATATATATATATAATGGTTATTTTTTCAAAGGGAAGCTGCCCTCCTTTTCAAAAGAAAATGCCTAAAATGTAGTCATTTATTGCCTGATTTGGACACTTGCCAGCAGCAGCACCCTCCTGTCATCTGGAGCACAGATCCAGGGGTCCACACCCCCAGGAGGGGTGCAGGGTTGTGCCAGACTCCTCCTGGGGGTGTGGGCCCCTGGATCTGTGCTGGATTACAGGAGGCTGCTGCCTGGGACCAGCTCTGGGTGCAGCCTTCACCCAGCCTCAGGGAAGACTGATGTTGCCACTGGCTCAGAGCAGCAGCGGCAGCCTCCTGTCATCTGGTGCACAGATCCAGGGGCCCACACCCCTGGGAGGGCTGTGGGACTGTGCCGGACTCCTCCTGTGGGTGCGGACCCCTGGATCTGAGCTGCATGATAGGAGGCTGCTGCTGCCACCTGGGACCAGCACTGGGCACAGCCCATGCCCAGCACCAGGTTCCATAGATCTCAGCCTGGTGGTGGGAGGCAGAGCGCAGTGCTGGCTCTGCCCGCCTCCCACCACTGGGCTGGTGGAGCCAATCAAAGCACAGCCTTGGCTCTACCAACATCTGGGGGTGAAAGGCAGGCAGAGCAAGGACTGCGTTCCACCTCCCACCACTGGGCTGACTTCCATGGGGCTGCAGAGCCACTCAGAGTGCAGCCTGGTGGCAAAAGGTGGGCAGAGCCAACAACTGGGCTCTGTTTCCCACCATTGGGCTGAGCTCTGTGGGGCTGCGGAGCTGCTTGGAGTGCAGTATGGCTGTGGGAGGTGGGCAGAACCAGGGCTGTGCTCCACTTCCCACTGCTAGGCTGAGCTCCATGGGGCTGCAGAGCTGTTTGGAGTGCAGCACAGCAGTGGGAGGTGGGCAGAGCCAGGGTTGCACTCTTATCAGTTCTGCCAGCTCCATGGAGCTCAGCTCAGCAGTGGGAGGCAGGGAGAGCCAGGGTGGCACTTCACCTCCCACCACCAGTCTGAGCTCCATGGGGCTGCCAACCTGGTCAGAGCACAGCCCTGGCTCTTCCCTGCCTCTTGCCATCAGGCTGCTTCGAAACTTGAAATGTTTTTAAACTTTCAAAATATTTTGAGTGCCCTCATTTCTCTTTGAAACTGTTTCAAAGCTTTTTGTTTCATTTTGATTTCACTGTTTCAAGCTTGAAATTCATCGAAACGGCTTCGAAACAAAACTCGGTGAAATTTCACACAGCCCTAATAGCCAGCTGGTCTCATGGCTGCCTGCTCTTCTACAGCTAGCCTATTCAATGCAATGGTTTATTAACTGGCTGTAGATATGTCCCTTCTCCTACTGCAGCTCCATGTCTAGTAGGTAGGGAGTCCTGGCTGCCTGCCCCCTTGCAGCTGGCCGCTATTCAGTTGCCCTAGGTAGAGGGTAGCTTTCCTTTTCCTTAAAGTGACAGGAGCCCCAGGCTCTGTCACATACTTCATCGCACCTTCATCAATGATCTAGAAGATAGGATGGAGTGTACCTCAGCAAATTTGTGGATGACACCAAACTGGGGGGAATAGTAGATATGCTGGACGGTAGAGCTAGGATTCAGAGAGACATCAACACATTGTGGGAATTCAACCAAAAGAAATCTAATGAGGTCTGTCGCAGGGCACTAAGGTGCCCTGTTCCTAGAAGAGCAGAAACTGCCTGGGGAGAGAGCCCAAAGAGAGACAGAAGCCCAGGTGCAGGTTACCAGGGCAACAAGCCAGAGGGCAAATTAGCCTGCACCTGAACATGATCAGCTGACCAGAAGGGGCAGGGCCCTGGGCCCATATAAATCCCAGGTTGGAGCTAGGGAGTGCAGTTTCCTGCTAGCAGCTAGTGGTGAAGGAGCCTGCAGAGAGGAAGTGCCCAGTGATGCAACAATGGCCTGATATGCTGCACCTAGGGCTAATGGGGCTCCATGAGCTCCGCAGGTACCCTTGCCTCCTAGACAGTTTGTGTCGGGGATGAAGTTAGATGCTTTTAAAGGGGCAGAGCATACTCTGGTCTTGTGTATTATATTATAGCCCAGGGGCTTATGTCTTGTTTGTTGTTTCATAACCACCAGTGGTTTGGGTGAGGCTACTTGTGGAAGGAGGAGACCTCATTGGGGGCCCACTACAGCATGGGAACCCCAGCACCAGAGAGGGCGCGGCACGTTGGGGGTGAGGCATGGAGACAGACAGGGCTGCGGAGAGCCCAGGTACCGGTGAGATGCGGAGACAGATAGGGCTGCAGAGAGCCCAGAGAGGACAAGGGGGTCAAATCACATTAAGGCCTAGACTGGACAACGTTAATGCCATCTGCGAGGCTTGGGGCATGGTAAAGGGGCGGTTGGAACCACACATATAGCCATAGGGCTGGGGTGTCCCCGGGACATATATTTTGAAATTGGACCCACAGGGGGTCTGGGACTCATGGGGTTCAGGGAAGTCCAACAGGACTGTGCTTAAGTAGGTTTAAAGGCATCCTCCCTACTCATTGCCATTATATCAAGACGTGGTGGGAGGGAATAGAGGGTGCCCAGTGGGCTGTATTGGCATGGTTGAGGGGCCCTAGGGGTAACACAGCCATCCTTGAGGACCCCATCTCGTGACAAGGTCCAGTCAGGACAAATGGAAAATCCTGCACTTAGGACAGAACAGTTCCATGCACTGGTACAGAGTGGAGACTGACTAGCTAAGCAGCATCTCTGCAGAAAAGGACCTGGGGGTTACCATGGACAATAAGCTGAATATAAGCCGACAGAGTACCCTTGTTGCACATAAGGCTAAGGACATATTGGACTACATTATTCTTCTCTATTCAGCACTAGGGAGGCCACATCTGGAGTACTGTGTCCAGCATTGAGCCCCCCACTACATTAAAGATGTGAACAAATTAGAAAGAGTCCAGCGGACGGCAACAAAAATGGTTAGGGGCTGGGACACATTACTTCTGAGGAGAAGCTGAGGGAACTGGACTTAGTTAGTCTGTAGTAGTAAAAAATGAGTGATATGTCCTCTCTTTCTCCTTCAGTTTGCAAAATGGAATTTTTTAAATAGATTTTTTCCACAGGAAACCTTAACAATGCTTTTTGGGGGTTTTTTTCAACATGGACCTTTTTCTAATATTCTTACAGGTTCCTGTAATTTTTTTTTTTTAAGTCCAAAAATGTCACATTTCATTCATAAGGTCTCTATCTTTCGAGTATCTCTGACATTAGTTTCATAGTGACACTTGGCATAATCAAATTTAAAAAGAAAATAACACCTGAATGCCCTGCCTTATGTTACAGGGGTTTGGGTTGTAGCCGTGTTGGTCTAAGGACATAGGCAGACAAGGTTCCTTGGGTGAATTTGATATCTTTTATTAGACCAACCCAAATGGTTGGAGAATAGTTATTAAGCAAGCTTTCGGGTTCAAAAATCCTTCGTCAGGCTAAGGAAGCTTCAGCAGTTGGTGTGTGCTCTTCCTGGATGGAATGAAAAGTAAAGAAGCCAGGGACTGGGCTGGGGAGTCAGTTGCCAGGCAGATTATAATGTATCAAAAATCCAATGTCTATGTTTAGTCCATGATCTCTAGTATCCAGTATCCACAACACTTCCCAGAGACGATCCTATGAGCTCCATTTCATCAACCTCCTGGATACTAGAGATCATGGACTAAACATAGACATTGGATTTTTGATGCATTATAATCTGCCTGGCAACCGACTCCCCAGCCCAGCCCAGCCCCTGGCTTGTTTACTTTTCATTCCATCCAGGAAGAGCACGCAGCAACTGCTGAAGCTTCCTTAGCCTGACGAAGGATTTTTGAACCCGAAAGCTTGCTTAATAACTATTCTCCAACCATTTGGGTTGGTCTAATAAAAGATATCAAATTCACCCAAGGAACCTTGTCTGCCTTATGTTTCTAATTTGTTGTTTTATTTGGCAACATGAATGTAGACATGAATCATATTTGTGTTTAATTTTGTTTAGCAGCCTACACTTCATGTTGTTAAATAAATTAAGGAATGTAGAGTATGTATGCGAATTGGTGGGTTGTGGTGCAATCAGTTTTTCATGTGTTCACTCAGGATGATAGAACCATTCAATACATGAGACCAGATACCAGTGACAGATAAATAATATATTTGGTATGATTATTGTTATACCTTGTGATTTCTTACTGTACTTAATATATGTATATGGTATATAAATATACATTCTCCTTGGGGGTGCATATACAATTTTTCAGAAGACTTCATAACATGGCCAGTGTGATATTGATTTCAAGCTGGATGTAGGTCACACAACAGTGGGATTATGTATGCTAACTATAGACTCCTATTTCTTGAATTATCATGTTTCCCACTGCTGGTCCTTCTGCTAAACAATTTGGTACTGTTTCAATCTTGACAAAATCTAGCTAAATAAATAATAGTGTAAGAAAACAAGCAGGTAACTAGGTTAAATAACTGTAAAAAAAACTAAAAACTGTAAAAGCTAAAAGAAGTATATCAATATACGAAGATTTCATTCTATAAAGTGCCGCCATAAAGTGAACATAAAAAGAGGTGTATTTTAAACAGAAACTGTTTTAACTCATTCAATTTGGATCTTCAATGCTTAGTTTTATCTCATTCAGTATGGTAAAGTCAATGTTTTCCTCCTGGAGGAGCTGTCTTTATCACAATGTGCTTACATGTATAGTGTACACACATAAGGTCACAGCCTGTTGTTTTCATCATGCAGTGTTCGGCCATTAGTCCTTCTATGATGCTGCATGGGGTGCCACTTTTTAAATATGTTTTGGAGGAGTAGTCGCATCCTTTTCTCTTTGTATGTTTTAAAAGTAAGTTCAGAGCTAGTGAAGATACCAGACTGACAGCCAGAAGATGGGAGGTGTGCTTTTATCTACATACTACAAACAGCCTAGGCAATGGCAATGTAAGCTTTTATTACTGTTCTTCTGTCTAATGTTCCTGTTCAGGAGAAACCACCTTTGGGATGAGTTAATTCACCTGACCTAACGTGTATTTTATTTGTAGAACCATATAAACTTTAGTGCTTCTGCTAATTATGATCGCAAGAGTGCCAGTTAAGATTAGGGTTGGGCTAATTAACTGCACTTCATTAACATCAGCTAGGTAGCAAGAGACAGCTAATCTGATGTATATGTCCCCGGAATTAGTAACCAAGGATTCATTCACAGTCCAAGATTCCATAGTTTCATAGAGTTTAAGACCAACAATTTACACAATTTAGGCCAACAGTTGGTAAGGTTTTGTAGCAGTGAGCTGGGTCAACCTGGCTCAGATTTGAGGCAGGTTGGTGCTTCTGACCCAGCCACTACTACCACTGTGTCTTCTGGCTGCATAGTGCAAGGGAGTGAAACCCCCAGCCTAGCCAGAAGGTTCAAGCAGCAGGAAAAAACATCAGCAACTGGGCCTGAAGCTCCATGGACTGGATCCAATGGCCAATTTCAGTTGTGCATCAGGGAACAATAATCTTCTGTTCCTTCTAGATCACTGCCAGAAACATTGAACCATGAAATTTGGTTATAACATTGTCTTAATGCAGCTCTGAGAGTGGTTTGAGTATTTTGAGAGCAATGTAGACAATTCTGTACTTCCCAAAGCCCATGAAGAGTGGGGATGAATAGGGGAGCTCCAATTCACAGATGTAGAATTTATCTCAGAATCTGGATTAAAGCATATATTTTTAAAAGACATCCACTCTGATTTTAAGAATGTAAGCAATTGTGAGTCCAGTATCTCTCTTTATAAGTTATGTTTATATTTAATTACCCTCATGGCTGGGAAAATGCGTCTGATGTTGTTAGTCTAACTTTAACTTTAAATTCTACCTATTAGAACTTGTTATGCCTTTCATCCAGGTTGTCATCTCTCCTTCCCTCCTGAATAGCAAATATATTTTCCATGTACAACAACCTATACAGACTGATCAAGTCACCTCTGTGGTAAGCTGAATAATTTAAGCTTTTTAAGCCTTGCAATGTAAAGCTGGTTTTCTAGTGTACAGGCCATTTTAGGGATTTCTTTCAACTTCCTTTAATATTTCCATATCCTTCTCAGGTATGGATGACCAAAATGGGAACTGTATCCTAGTAGTTCTAGTAATCTTACATACCTCTGTAAGCAGCACTGACTGCTTTCCTATTTTTATTGATTTTTTTTTTTTTTTTTTTTTTTTTTTTTTATATATCCAAGAATTCAAAAGGCTTTTTGGTCCAGTAGTACACTGAGAACTCATGTTGAAGCTATTTTTTGTAATGACTGCTATCTTCTTTTCTACATCACCCCTTTTCAAAGCAAAATTACCTTTATTTTTAACATAGCCTGTGTTCTAGGTGCTCACCTGTACTACCTCGTGTCTGCTACATAATATAAAACTTACTTTACTGGATTGCGATCGTATCACATGCAATTCAGTTTGCTCTGTATCAGTAACTTGGCCTCCTCATTATTTGCTATCCAGCCAATCTTTGTGTCATTTGCAAAGTTTACCAGCCAAGAGTATATATCATTATCCAGACTATTGATAAAAATATTAAATAATATCAGAGCAGGAACCAAGAATTTGGAGATCTCACTAGAAATTAGCCATGCTCATTGAATTCTCATTGACCACTCCCCACTGATCACATTTGGAGATGTCAGTGAGCCAGTTCTTAATCTATCCAAAATTAGTCCTGTTAATTAAATAAACTACATTTTAATAAAAAAAAATTATTTGTTATTATATCAGTGGACAGCCAGGAGATTGTAGTGACTTTCAATCATTGGTGTCTTCATAGTGTCCAACTCAATAGGGCCTATTGTATAATGTGTGGGTCCAGGGGAAAATAAACTTTATGGATCAACAAACTCTCAGGTGCCTTCAGTTTATTTGATTCACAAGTGAGGGCTGTGACCTTCATAGAGTCTGTGATCTGCAGTACAGTTCTGTAATTTATAATAATGCAGGGCATGGAGCACTTACAGAGGTATGCACCAGTTAATAGGCAGACAGGAAAGCAGCCAAAAAAGATGCTGAAAGTTTAATAATTGCTGCAAATTCCCTTTAGCTTTGAGGAGAGACCATGTAATGCAGAAAACCGTTTGATCATAAGCAATGCCAACTCTAGCATGAACATTCACACTACTTTGTGTTTTGGATGAGAGAGAGATTATCATGGAACCATCTCTTCTTACTTGCAAAACCTGGCCCTTTTATGTTTATATGGAAAAGTAAAAAATAGAACTCTAGGTAAACTCCACAAGCATGATCATGTATATTTTATCCTCTTTTTATACATTTCCTTCCATTGAATGACATTTTCTCTCTTCAAGTGGTGTTGGATAATTCTGCATACCACTCTGCATGTACTAGGTGAGCAGTATTTTTCCATTTTCTGAATGTAACCCTCTTATCAAAAATTAACTCATTGTCTGCTTGGATAGTGGCATGTGCCCTTCTTTTTCCTTACTCAGCTAAGTGATTTTTAGGTCTGAAATACACTGTTACAAAGAATCAGGTTTCTCAGAAAACTTTTAAAAGCTGCCTTTAAATGAAAGTTTACTGCAGCATCTGAAAGCATTCCAAAGCCAAAATTTGCTGTGGGCCAAATTTGTAATAGCTTCAGAACTCAGAGCTGGGAATGTGGGGTGTCAACATTTTTTGTTGGCTGCTTCTTCTGCCCCCCCCCCTTTTTTATTTTTAGAAAATTCAGTTATACAGCTTATTAGTTATTATGCTAATTAACTGGTATCCCTTAAGTTATTTTACTGATCCTTGGAAACCTTGTAAGGTACCTGTGTTTGACTCAAGTGAGAACCTCTCAAACTCTGGTTTATTTATTGCAAGAAAAACCTTAGTTGATTTCTGTAGTTGCCATAGGTTTTAGATGACCTCCTATCTGCCCCGGTAGAGCAAATGGCAATATTGATAGGAAGTAGTGATGAAGAGGAGCAACATCTTCACAGATGCATGTAAAAACAAACTGGTTTTTAATGTGGCACTTTGTGACACCAGGAATATTTACTGTGGTATTCAGAAATTCCTTCTGCACCATTGCTCGCCTGCTTATTTGTACTCTTTCATTAGAGAAGCTGCTTGAAAATAGTTCAATAAAACAGTTTTACAGAAGAAAAGATAATTTCATCAAAACCAAAAGAAGTATATTGGGACATGTCAATTCAGACACTTTTCCAGCCAAAAACTGGTAAAATGAATCATTTAAGTGCTCTCATTTCACTTGGAGAATATCAGAATATGCTATTTTGTTTGTATATTGTAATTTTAAAAACTTTTATAAATAGACATAAATTGGATTGAATGTTTATATCATTTTGACATTTTCAAAATCTTTTTACCTTATTAAAATTAAAAAGTTAGACATCATAAAAGTAAAACAGTTCATTGTTTCTGGTTTGATTTTCTTTTCCAAATGTCTATGCTATAAAAACAAAAAGCTTCAGAATTTCAACCCTTTGCTCTGTCAAGTTTCTGACTTTTCCAAAGACTGAGAATTCTGATTTCTGATCAGTTTGTATTGTATGCAACTTGAAAGGAATCAACTTGTGTATAAATTTTGCCCATGCTGTCTTGTTAGCATATTAGACTCCCATCTCCTGAGGAATGGCATTATGGATTCACCCCAAAACCAAAATGCCTTTGGGGTTCACTGTATGGATATGCTCCCAAATTAGATATAGTCTGAAGGTATTTTGCACCTATGTGTGTGTAGCTAGTAGGCCTGTGCGAGTCGGCAGTGATCCGATCCCGCTTCAGATCCAGCCACTTCAGAAGGCTGTGATCCGATCTGGAGCTCCGGACCGGGTTTCTGCCTTGATCCGGCCAAAGTGGCTCTGAAGCTTCAGAGCAGCCTTGGAGATCCGGCCATAGGGTATAATGGGGAATCAATGAAATATCTATAAATTTGTTGTTTCTTATCCAATTTAGATGAAACTTGCAGGAATGGTAGCCTCTGCTGAGGGCATGAAACCTGCCAAGTTTCAAGAATATCGGTGCAGGAGTTTGGGGGAAACTGTACCCCAAATGCTTGAAAGCAAAGCTCCTGTCATGTCTACGTGTTACAACACAGGGGGGTCAAAACTGCAGGCTGGTAGCTCTTACTGAGGCCACAAAGCCTGCCAAGTTTCAAGAAGGTCAGTGCAGGGGTTTGGGGGGAACTTTCCCTCAAGCTGTGGACAAGCAAAACTCATGCCATGGGTGACCCTGTGTGTGTTAAGGCACAGCGGGGTGACAGCTGCAGCGATGGTGGCCCCTGCTGCGGCCACGATGCCTGCCAGCTGTTGAGGAGATCGGTGCAGGGGGAGTCTGGGGCCCTGCACCCCTACCTGCTGACAGACAAAACTTGTGCCAAGACTGTGTCTGTCTTGGGGCAGTTGATTATCTGTATTGAGTCTTTCCTCTCCTTAGCCTTGTTTTGTAGGTACGAATTGACACTCATTAAGTCGTTATGTAATAGCTAAGTCCTGTGTATTGAACTGGTCCCTGAGTCCCTGGTCTCTGAGTGAATCATGAGTGATTGATTGGTAACTGGTAACACAGCAGCTTAGCAGCCAGGCCTGCAGTAGTGTCTCCCCTCCCCGCCCCAAGACAGACAGTCATTCTCACAGCACCCATGGCATGAGTTTTGCTTGTCCACAGCTTGAGGGGCAATTTCACCCAAACCCCTGCACTGATCTTCTTGAAACTTGACAGGCTTTGTGGCCTCAGCAAGAGCTACCAGCTCTGCAGCTTTGACCCCCCTGTGTTGTAATGCCTAGATGTGACATGAGTTTTGCTTTCAAGAATTTGGGATGGTGTTCCCCCCCATACCCCTGCACCGATCTTCTTGACACTTGGCAGGCTTTATCCTCTCTAGAGTCTACCATATCTGAAAATTTCATCCAAACTGGACAAAAAGCAACAAAGTTATAAATACTTTATTGTTTCCCCATTATACCCTATGGCCACGGCTTCGAAGCTCTTCGGGAGCTCCGAACCGCTTCGGGAAGCCTAACGAGGCCAGCACTTCAACCGGATGTGCAGTTTCAGACCCGGAAGCATCCAAAGCTTCTCTAGATCCAAAGCTCTGTCCAAAGCCTTGCACAGCCCTAGTAGCTAGTGTTAAGCCATGTTTAGTTTTATTATTTTATTATATCTGTATGCATTATAGTAGTTGACATGAATGTAATTGCTTCTGTAATTTCATGATGAAACTGGATGACAGTCAAGTAAGAACACATTCAAAGGGTATCTAGTTGGTATGCACCCAGTTGGCCAGACAGGGTGGTGAAAATGTATGGTTGAAAAAGAGTCGCTGCTGTAACTGCAAATGGTCAGGTGAGGTAGTTAGGATTTCTCACACCCAAAAGGGACCAACTGCTGGATCAGGTAGAATGGGTGATGGTGGGTGTTTGAATGAGAATGTCTATTGTTTTTACAGAGAAGGTCACATTTGCCCCCTGTATGGATTGAACAATGGTTAAATACCATATTTATTTGAACCTAAGATGAGTTCCACCCCGCCCCCCCCCCCCCATTCAAACTGGGGTGGGGAGGATGAGGATGTCCAAAGGGATTTCCTGTGTACCTCTCTGTTCCAAGTCATAGCTTTTTAAACCTCTCCCATCGCCCATTAGTTTTTAGGGAGAAAGACTATCAGTGGGTGACCTTTCCCCCTCTACCTGGTAGGACATGGCTATAGGAGAGTCTCCACCCTTTGTTAGACAGAAGCTTTTGAGCCAATTCACCACGTTGACTCAAATCCAAGTGGACCTTGTATTTAAGATGACCCCCCCTCCAATAATTAGATTCTATTTATAGAACATGTATAAATTCGTTATAATTTTCTAGGTATAGAATCAAACTATTGGAGGGTTGCCTTAAATTCATTCCCCTTTCCCCCCACTCCTACAGCAGGGAAGGCAGTGGTAGCTGCGGGGGAGGGAGACAGGTGGCCCCTTGCCCTCTGCCCTCCCCTCTTCCCCTTACAGCCTTCTTGCTTCCCTTACCAGACCCCCATCCCCAGCTCCCCACAGTCTCTTCCACTTCCCCTTCCCTCCCACTGCCCACAATCTCTACCCTTTCTCCCCGGTGTCCATTCTTCCTCTTTCTCAACCCTCCTACCCCCTTACTGTCAGAACCTGCTAGGGCTCTTCTCTTTTCAAGGAGAATGGCACATGGAAGTATATCCCCTGCTGGCCATGCAGTAGTGTCATTACTGCTGACTGGTCGGGCAGGGGTCATGTGTTGGCACTGCTGGGTTGGGACAGAGTTTCCATGAACTCTGTGCCTGGGAGGGAACTGAGCCCAAGCCAGAGCCAAGCTGCACCTGACAGTAAGGGAGGGGAAGGGGTACAGTGGGGAGGCAGAAGCTACAGCGGGTAAGTGGAGGCAGAGAAGGTGGGTGCACCGTGAACTCTGGTGGAGGATGGAAAAGGAGCACCCTCAGCTTCCCATCTAGGATCTTGAAGGCAGCCCAGCTGGGCCCACCTGGCAGAAGGGGTGTTTTTCCACTCTCTCCCCACCCACCCCGAGAGTTCCCAGCGCAGCAAAAAGTGTTGCAGCCCTGCACTGCTGCTCTTGGCTGCAGCTGAGGTAAAGGAGCCTGCCTGCCACAGGCTTTAGTCTGGCCTCCATTAAAATCTGACCTGGGAAGCAGGTTGACACCATTTACAATGATAAGCGGTATTTCAGAGGGTTATGATTTAGCAGCTTTGGTGAAACAGCACTGAGATGGTTGCTTCTTCCATGACTAAATTTATGATACATAATTTCTTATGTTTGAATCTCTTTGTGTTTGCCTGCATTTTCCATACTGGTCTTTAAACTCCCTTCCTTGCTCAGAAATGAATTACCACATTTTATCAGATCTTCCCTGCTAAAACTGAATGGGGAAAGTTTGCGTTTCCCTGAAAACCCCCAAGACTGTGAAATTCTCTGAGTTATTGGGGAAAAAAGAGAAACCAAAAAATACCCCCTATCTTACTGTATTTTTCACACAGAGATTGCTGGCAATCTTGAATTATCAGCTCTGTTTTTTTCATGAGATTAAATACTGAATTTCGCTTGAAAAATAGAATCAGCAGGGTAATCACCATAGCAACTAAAGAATGTTAGGTGAGTATTGTTTAGAAAAGAGTTAATGAATGTATAATGTTGATTTTTCCATCAGATACATTTGCAGCAACTGTGCACAATATTGCTATAACTGCCTCTCTTAAATGTTCCCTTTTTTCAAAGGCTATCTTTCATATTAGTTCCAAAGTACCACACAAATATAGGGTCTCCTTACTTCTATTTTTAAAAGTTATTTATATCAGAAATAGTGAATTATGAAATTGCAGTGGCAGAGGGAGACACTAAGGGAATAAAACCCACAGTTTTAAGTTGCCCGCATGGATAGCCTTTTTTTTTTTTGTCTTAAATTTCTAGTCTTTGGCCTATGTTTGGGCATTGGTAAGTTGAAAGGTATGACTGTTTTCCATGTCCTTCAATTTACTGTAAGGATCATGTCTGCTTTCCAAAGGTATTCACATTAACACTGTCTACATTTTCTAAGTGTTTCCTATCACAATGAAGTACCATCTTTATTAGGTTGGTGGAACTGTAGAAATGTCTTTGTGCTTCAATAATTCTGGGTCCCAACCTGACCTGAAGAATGCTCAGACTTGAAGAAGGGAGATTTGTGCCTGTCACGGGGTGGGGTCCCTAAGGATGGCCGTGATCTCCTAAGGCCCCTCAACCGTGCCAATTTGGCCTGATGGGCACCCTCTTTCCTCGCCCACCACATCTTGATGTAAATATAATGTAGGGAGGCTGTCTTGACACCCGGTCAGACACAGTGCTGATAGACTTCCCTGGACTCTGTGGGTCCCCATCCTTATGGGCTATATGCATGGCTCCTAACCACCCCTTTAGCATGCCCCAAGCCTCGCAGATGGTATTGCTGTTGTCTCCCAGGCCTTGCTACAACTCGGCCCCTTGGCGCCAGGCTCTCTGCAGCCCTGTCTCTGTGCCCCTTAGCGCTGGGCTCTCCACAGCCCTGCCTCTTGCCTCTGTCTTGTCCCCCAGTGGGCCGTGCTCTCACTGGTGCCGGGGTCTGTGCACCCCCAATGTGCTGTGCCCTCCCTGGTGCTGGGGTCTGTGCATCCCCAGCATGCCACGCTCTCTCAGGCGCCGGGGTCTGTGCACCCCAAATGCTGCACCCTCACTGGTGCCAGGGTCCCCACACTGCTGTGGGTTCCCAGTGAGGCTTCCTCCTTCCCCAAATAGCCTCACCCAAACCACCAGTCTTATAAAACAACAACCAAACATAAGCCCCTGGGCTATAACATAACACAAACTGCAGAAGGTATGCTCTGCCCCTTTACATAACTAGGAGCAAAACTTAGTCAGGCCTCTTCCCTTCACTCACTCTAGGAGGGCTCTTTCTGCCTTGGCTGCTGGCAGAGAACTGCAATCCCTAGTTGGGGTTTATATCAGCCCAGGGCCCTGCCCCTTCTGGCCAGCTGACCAGGTGCAGGTGCAGGCTAATTTCCTCATCTGGTTGCCATGGCAACCTGCACCTGGGCTCCTGTCTGGCTCTTTGGGCTCTCCCCAGGCAGTTTCTGCTCTTCTAGGAGCAGGCACCTAAGTGCCCTGCGACAGTGCCCAAATGCTTGTCCAACATCTCTCTCAACAATACAATTGGTTCAGTAAAAGTTATCATCAAAAAGCCTTGTCTCATTGATACAAACCTGTGACAGGACCCCACCTGGCTTAACTCTGCACCACAGCCCAGGTGGCCAGGCCACAATTATGACAACCAGCACCATGCAGCTGGAGAGCAAACCCCTGGTTATCCTGGGGCCCAGAGGCCATGTGCAAAGAACAGGCTTGGAGGCCAAGGCAGAGGCGGGACGCATCTGGACACTGCAAGTGGAGCCAGATAATCTCTCTGCCCCTGGAAGGGGTCTGGCACTTCCCCTGATGACCTGTGTGCCTGAGGAAGCAGCACCCACATGTCCTATAGTGGAGGTGGCCAGGGAAGCCCCAGACACGTTCCTAATGGCTGGCTGGAGGCCAATTATATTTCCTAGGGCTGAAAGACCTGGGTGAACCCAGGAGGGCTCATTCATCCACAGAGCTCGGAGGGCTGGCGTTGGACATCAGTCCACCTGGCACAGCTGATGACCAGCTCAGCATGGATGTAAGCTTGCTTACCACTGCAGACCAAGGACCACCCAGGTCCGGTGAGGCTGGGAGAGTGCATCCCAGTGGGCCCTGTGGGTGCCAAACAAGAGGGAACTCCAGTGTAGATCCCCATGGACTCTGCATGCCCTGCTAATGCACCTGGGCTGGCAGAATGGTAGGGCCCATACCAGTGTGATGGAGAGTGCCACAGGGAAGTGGCATACCTGCCCTGGTAGCCAGACAGGAAGAATCAGTAACAGGAATAGAATTGAGCCCAAAGTTGGGGAGAGCAAAGGGTGCACTGGGCACCCAATCTCCCCCCAGGCTTGAGGTGAGCTGCTCAGCCTGGAGGCAGTGTTGCTCTGCCCAGTCCAAGCTATTTAGGTTAAGTTTTTCTGTTGTGTTGAGATTTTTGGAAGCTACGAAACTGCAGCTAGAATCCTTCATCAGCCCTTTTTGCTGGGCCCCAGAATGCAAGAAGCCCCATCTTAATACCCGAGAGGAAAAGGATGGTGTGTAGGGGTGGTGGAGCCCCATGGAAGACATGCCAATAGTCACCCCTGGACCCCTAAAGGAACCACCGAACACCACCTCCAGAGGTATACCAGTGAATAACAAATCATGGTGGGCAACTAGGCTTAGATGCAACGCTGCCATAGGAGGCAGGGCACACCCATTGGCCCATATGGTGGGCATGAGCCTGTCACAAAACCCAAAGTAAATTACACCCCATATGTGAATATCTCTCTATCCCCATAAGCAAATTGTATGCACTGTTTTGTTATTGAAGAGTGGCTTCTAAGATCAAGACTTCTGGAATATATCTAGAGGCTAGAAAATAGCATTAACTGTGTTTTAGAGAAAATAGAACATGAAAGACAAAGACTTAGTGTGAAGGAGTGAGAGAGAGGAAACAAAAACCCTGAGGTGCCTTGCATGCTGGGCAGGGGAGGTCAGGAGAAGAAAAGCAGCCGGCAGTGACAGATAGGCAAACTGGAAGTAAGTAACACTTACAACATAGATGGCTGGCGGGGCTGCAGCTGGAGACTGGAAGGGAAAAGAAGCAATCACCATACTTCTGGAGCATCATCTCTCTCTGGATTGGAGGAGGGAGGCTACTCAGAGTTATCTCTGGCCCCAGAAAAGGTCAGAAGGGGTTGATTCCCTGCAAGCTGCAGAGAGGCGTGGCTGAGCGTCTTGACAGGCAAGTGTTGCGAACCCTGAGAAACGCTGCAGGTGTGACCCAGAGAAGGAGACAGGCAGAGGTCTGCCCGCATAAGGCTTCTCATGATCCTTGGAGCAGTGTGATGGCTCAGGATCTGGGAGAAAGACCAGAAGAATTTCTGTTTTCAGGTTAGATCCTCACTGCATGTGGGAGAGATCCCATTGGGACTGTGAATGCTCATGAGTAAACTGGGGCAGGCCTGTGCTGAGCAGTGACTGGATTAACTGGGTTGATTTTTTTTTTCTGTTTGTTATTTGGACATGAGAGCCTGACTCCAGGTGAAGGGTACATGGACTGAGTCCAACAAAGAGACTGAGAGCAGCCAGGTTTTGCTTTCTTTTGGATATTTGATTACAGGCCAAGGCCAGCTCTTGGAAGGGTGTGTGCCTTACTAAAGCTATCGATTAACCTGGTGGCTGAAGGCAGAACAGTAAACAAACAGGCAGCATCAAGATCTAGCTGCAGAGGACTATGAATGCCATCTGGAGAGGCTAGGGGTAAAGGGAAGGTTGGAGCCCCACAGAAGAAAACGGGGATTGAGACCTGGTAGGATCACTTTGGGCATTGCCTCCTAGCAATATAATATAAAAGTCATGGCAAGAGAGAAACATAAGACCAGCCTCCTGGCAAACTAGGTGATCTGAAGTCGGGGTCCACCCTGTCACCGCCTGTAGGGAAATGAGCTCAGGACAGTGACAACAAGTCCTGCAGTCATCACACTTAGCAAAGGGGGGCAGGGGGGAAGGTAAATATCTTCATCTATCAAGCTTGCCAGTACCTTTTAGGAAGAATAATAAAGAGCTGGCAAGGCATATTGTTATCAACACAGCAAATACTTAATTATCTGGTATAATGTTCTAGAACTATGACATTGTAACATTAACTATTTATTTTCTATGTTTGTACATTCCACACTAATTAGCTGAATGTAGGCTGCTGGCATTTGCCTTACAAAATTTGCTGTATGTATATAAAAAAAACAGAGGGAGAGAGAGAGGTTTGAAAGTGGCTTTTAAATAGATTTCCTTGTAAATTAAAATCATTGAATGTACATCATTATGTAGCTGAACATTTATGCTTTTTTAATAATATTGTCTATGTTTAATGCATTTTTGGTAGAGCTAATTATCCATTTCATAAAGAACAATTTGTCTTTCCTTTATGTTATTTTCTAAGTTGGGGAAAAAATACCCTACTCTCGCCTAAGGTATTGCATGTTCAGTTCCACAGGGAGAAAGAACAGAAAGGGAGGAATATTTTCCAAAGTAAAAAATGGAGGTAAATACTAAAAGATTAAGTATATAACACAGATTTCCACTGGAATTTTGTGAAGATATTGTATTCCAGGGGCTGGCAACTAGGGTTGTGTGAAGCTTTGGTAGCCAATTTGATTCAGAGGGGACCGAATCTCCAAATTCGAATCAAACTAAAAGCTCCAAATTGATTTGAAGTATCTGAATCAATTTGGAAAAGATTCCGTGATTTGGCCATAGACTGTTTAGAGAAAATAAGTCTGTTGGGGTTAGGGGAGGGAAGGGGCGTGTGGGAGGGAGGGATTCCGGCTGAGGCTGGGACAAGCTGCCCAGCTGGGGTGGGGGGCACGTTACTCGGGCAGGGGGTGGGGCACGAGATGTGAGCGCAGCAGCGCTCAGTGCAAGGGTTCTGCCCTGCTGCTGCTTGCCCAGCCAGGGGGGTGGAAGGACAGGATGCAGGCATGGCTTTCTCCATGTGGAAGTGGGCAAGCAGCAGCAGGGCATAGCCCCTGCTCCCAGTGCTGCCACACCTGCATCCTGTGTCAAACCATGCTGGCTGGCAAGCAGCAGCAGAGCAGAGTCCCTGCTCCCAGTGCTGCTGTGCCTGCATCCCACACCCCTCCCCATGCTGGCTGGCAAGTGGTGTCATCACAGAGTCCCCACTCCCAGCACTGCCCTGCTTGCATCCTGCATCTCCCTGCGCCAGCTGGCAAGTGGCAACAATGCATAGTCACTGCTCCCAGCACTGATGTGGGTGTGGCAGCACTGGGAGCGGAGCCTATGCCCTGCTGCTACTTGCCCTGCCAGTGTGGGGGCGCGGGGGGTGCAATGCAGGCGCAGCTTGCTCCAGGCAGAAGGGAGCAAGCAGCAGCAGGGTGTAGCCCTCACTCCCAGTGCTGCTGCACCTGCATCCTGTGTCCCCCTGAGCCAGCTGGCAAGCGGCAGCAGGGCAGAGCCCCCACTCCCAGTGCTGATGCGAGTACAGCAGCACTGGGAGTAGGAGCTATGCCCTGCCACCACTTGCCAGCCAGCATGGGTAGCCACAGGATGTGGGCGCAGCAGTGCTGGGAGTGGGGACTATGCCCTGCTGCTGCTTGCTCCCTTCCACCCAGAGTGAGCTGCACCCACATCCCGCCCCTCCCCTGCCCCAGCTGGGCAAGTGGCAGCAGGGCAGAGCCCCAACTTCAGGCACTGCCATGCCCACATCCGGCCCCCACCTTCCCAAGTAACGTGCCCCCCGCCCTGGTTGGGCAGCTTGTCCCAGCCCCAATCCCTCCCTTTTCCACGCCCCTTTCTTTCTGCCTCCTCCAACCCCAACAGGCTTACCAACTGGAGGTAGCTGTGTCAGCTGCTTGTTTAGTCTATGGCCGAATCTCTGAAACAGCGCCAAATCTTTTGGATCTGATTTGGCCAAATCAAATCAGGACAATGATTCAAATCTCCGAATCAAATCACTGTCCTCCGAATCAGCGGAATCTGATGCAGATAATTGCCACTTTGCACAGGCCTACTGGCAACTGTTTCAAGCCATGGGTCGGAACAATTCAGTTCCAGTCCAGCGTTTTTCAGGTGGCTTTGGTGTATCAGCAGTGAAAGGGCTTTTCCTGTAACCAGGGCCAGGCAGATGGGGGCTGCTACCACCTTTTTATCCCCCAATTCCCTGCCTGGGGCAGGAGAACAGCTTCCAGCCAGATGGGAGGGGTTCTGGGGCCTGACATCTTGGAACTATGTTCCCACTACTGCCACTGGTTCTCCCCAGCTGCTTGCTCCACGGCTGTAGCATGTGTGCAGCTTCCAGCCAGTGGGGAGCTGCACCAGAGGTGGACAGCTACAAGCTGTGTTTGCACTGCTGCCACTTCTCCCTGACTGGCTCCCCACAATCCAGGCTGTAGCATGGGTTAAACTGGAATCTGCTCATCCCCACTTCAATGATTTTATAGAATAAAATCAATATCTAATAAATATCTAAAAGTAACTCCCCTATAACAATATATTGTAAGCAGGTAGGATTACATTGCAACATAGGAATAGCATGTAGGATTAGCTCAGTGGGATGACTATGAGAGACCAGACACTTTGAAGGAAGACACAAGAAACCATTTTGTGGAATCAGATAAGATGAACAAAAAATATTCTTAATCTTATCAGCCAGTCATTAGTTTAGGAGCATAAATATTCACTTTTTATGCTAATACCAATTTCCCAGCTGTCTTTATTAGATGAGAACTGGCCAATTTTCCTTCCTGTATATTGGACTGGAAAGAGATTGATTGTAACCTGCTGTTATGGCAGTAACTTGAGAGGTGAGAGAACTAAAATCAAATACCCACTCTACTGACTATTTGATTATTTATTCAAAGTAGCTTCATAAGAAGAAACTGAAGGAGATGAGGAGAGAACCTGAATCTAATGTGCAAGGCTCAAGTCCCTGTACTCTATGTAACTCTAACCAGGATCTTGAACACAGGTTTCTCAGTGCTTGCTCTAACTATCAGGGTGTTGGCTATTCCTGGTTGAGATTCTCTCATGCTTTTTTGTGAAAAAGCTTGTAAGGTCTCTGTCACATGCCAGTATACAATGGGAAATATTTTAAAATATCAATAGTTTTCAGAGGACACAAAACCAGTTTCCTATCCAACTCTTGTTACTATAGACACCTATAGTGTTACACTTACCGTGCTGTTATGTAGAAATCAAGGGCTGTAAGTACTGCCCTTCATTTAAAGTAGTTGTAATGAACCATTACACACCTTTCTGGAATCAGGCAGCTGAAAGAATAGAAACCACCAACAGATGTGTCACCACTTCAGACAAGATATAATTGTAATGGCAATCCAGGAGACTCCTGGATTCATGGAATGCCTACAACAATAGCACATGTAGTGCTGTTCAGGAATTTAAACTGTTTGCAAAAGGACAGGCTGTATTTGCTGGTTATTGTTTTAGTAACAATATGTGCATGTGAGGGAGAAGCAGGAAACACCACAGGAACAGGCATAGGGTGTACAAAGACATCAACTTTGTGCCACCATAAAAATTATTCATAGTGACACAAAGGCTAAGCAGACAGATCTCCATGCCCCTTGTCATGCCTCAAATGCCCAAAATGTGTGGCTGCAACATAGGTGGCATGCTTTTTTTGCCCCTATTTTGCAGCTAATTATATATTTGCTTTAAGACAGAAGGGCATGATCAGGACAGAACTGTCAATACTCTTCAGTTGCCCCAGGCAGACACACCAGGGTATCAGGGGCCTGATCCTGCATGCCTCAGGAATTGGCAGTCTTAGCCTGGGGACCACAATGAAGCTGGCTTTCTCCAAAGATGCAGAAATGCTCCCAAGAGATTTCTGGAGTTTTTGGTATAACTTAAGACTCGGAGGCACGGAGCTATGGGCAAGAAAACAGGATTTATACACTCTTTATAAATAAAAAGCCTGTACTACAAATATAACTGATTTTATCATTTTACTTTCTCCTGAAATGTGGACTAACTGCTCAGGTGAAAACAGGGTAGCAATACTTGTATATCTCTGTGTAGCTTGTTTGTATTAAAAGATTATATTTTTAACAACTGTCTCAGTTTATCAGGTTCTGTTCTTATTCTCATCAATTCTACATTGATATCTGTGTAGTTATTCTAGATACTTTACGGTGTGAAATCATGATCAGATACACTGATGTAGCTGGGCTAATTATGTAAGTAAGGGACCAATCCTGACTGACTTTTATGACTTGAACTCCCATTGGTAGCTGATAGGGTCTGACTTACTGATGGGAGCCCAAAACACATTGAGTGCTTCATATTTATTTCACTTCCCCGTCAGAAAATGTGGGCAAGATGCTTCCAACACCTCATACAATGACACCTTTTGCGATGTGGCATTACCAGATTAGTAGACAAATAGTAGTTGTTTTACTATAGTATGGTGAAATGTACATTTATGACTATGGGTTGTGTTTATGGGCTCTGAATCATGTTACAGTTCTTAGTTTCTCTCAACTTTTTTCTGCTGTTCAGGTCAAAGATGGTCAGCCAGAATTTTCAAAGAAAGTAGTATTTCATCAAGAATTATAGTTGTTTTCCTAGTTTAGGCTTTACTGTTGTTTGACCTTTTTATGCAAAGAATTATAAGAAGAAAGAGAGCCTAGCTACAAAGTTTAAAGTGAAAAGCTTACTTGAATGTGCTTGCAGGAAGCCTAAACCCCACAATTCAGTAACTGGAGAATCAAAAATACTCTGGGTTGCTTCAGCAAGTATATTTTATAGAGACCAGTGGTTTATAAAATTTATTCTATAAGTGGCTGGTCTTGCAAGTAGTTGTTTGTCATAATCAGATTTAGAAGCTATATATTTCCTATCAATGGATGATTGTGCTGTAACCTTTGCCTTCACGTAGCTGGTAGGAACATAATACATTTCCACGAAGAGTGAAAGCTGTAACAGTCTTATCAAACAGAAGCAGCACTTGTTTTGTTTAACAGTGCTGGAAATTAGTTTTTCAGGCACTGAATCTTGACAGGTCAGCTGTCAAGAATTGGTGTTTGTATCTGTAAATTCATCAATCCTATAAAAAAAAAAAAAAAAAAATTCTGTCCACAAGAACAAATGGAAGCCAAAATTGACACACTTTTGAAAAATGAGATGGTCTGATGCACAAAAATTCAGAGTAAAAATCCCTTTTGGTGAAAGGTTTTCCTCATGTTCCATTTATCAACCTCATCTGCATCATTTACTTTTTATAGACTGGAAAATTTACTTCTGCATACAAAATTGTGCAGTTGCAGGCAGAAGTGATATAAAGGAAACCACAAAAATGGTGTTGATATAGTCCCCTGCTCCTCAACCTTATCTGTCTCATATATGAGGAACCAAAGCCCTCTCTGCCAGTGCTCCTGTTTTTAAACCAAAGAGAAAACATAGATTTATATTTGTATGGTATATCACCTGGTCCTATTTGAAAGTTCTGAGCATAACAGGTATGGCATGGAATATATTTAAAATTGAAATAGGTTGCCATATTCAAAAGGTATAGCCTCATGAAAAAAATCCTTATATAGGTGGGGCAAGGAATTCTTAATTTAATAATTAAAAGGGGTGAAAAGAAAGTATGCTTCGCTATCCTTTTCTAAAAAATCTGCAGCCATATCTTTAACTAATGCAAAGTCACCTAACTTCCTTTAAATAAACTGAGATATGCCAATTGATGGAAGATGAGAATCTGATTTTTTTCATGGAATGTTAACAAAAATGAGTAAAATATTGACATCTTTTATGAACAAATATGTTACTTTAACTGGAAAAGCTAGATTTTCTTCTAAATTTCACTAACTAGCTTTCTTTGCTCAGGGGGGTTACTGCAAGTGATAGCATATCCCAAGGCAGCATTTCCAAAATTATATCACAGGTTGAGAAGCTTCAAATTTGGCTTACTGTGGATTTTGGGAATGTC
The DNA here is from genome assembly GCF_030867095.1 of Alligator mississippiensis. Classification (NCBI taxonomy): domain Eukaryota; kingdom Metazoa; phylum Chordata; order Crocodylia; family Alligatoridae; genus Alligator; species Alligator mississippiensis. Next base: position 43,534,890 of record NC_081829.1, read on the forward strand.
ATTAGGAAGGCAAATAGTACTCATGCCTATGCAGCCTTCAGCACTTCGAATTCTTAAAGTACATCAAGTGTCACCTGTCTTACACTATTCCCATTTTCAGAGGACATGAACCTTCTTCTGATACCCACACTAACTAAACTGTCCATTTACAACAGTATGACAAACAAAACATTCACCTGACATGGAGCTATGTGATTACTATTACAGTTGAATATTCCCTTGTTTAACTTCTAATCATCAGCCTATTGCTGAGCAAATAAAAGTATAAATTTGTTCTTGTTATTGTTCTTGGGTTGTGTATTGCCACTGTTAAATTAAAGTTTAACCAGTGACATTATCACCATATTATGTTCTTTCTCAGGAAGATTTTGGCTACTTATCCTAAGGATCAGGGGTGGATCCTGAGGGGCTGCAACCCCCCTTTCAGATTGGATCCAGCCTGGGAGCCTCTGAAGACATTTTTAAAGTCTCTAAAGCACAAAAGAACCCCCTTACTTCCCCTTATTGCTCAAGCATGTCCCCTTTCCATCCCTTCTCCACCCTCCCCCTCCTGATGCTTCTGCTTTCCCTTGGTCTGGGGTGGAATAAAGCTTTAAAGCAGGTCTTTGGGTGGAGACCTTTAGCTCAACTGGAAACAGTGAAAGCAAGAGAGATGATGGGCAGGGGGGTTCCCCTTCCCTATGCCTGGGAGACCAGGCAGGGTGGGGGAACCACTCCCCTTCCCATCTTCCTGCTACAGCGAGGGTGACCACCTTTTCAAAATAGGGAGGAGGACATGTGTCCCACCTTTTCATCTCCTCCCCGTCTACACCAGCTGCACAGCTGGAGCAGAGTGTATTGGAGCAGGAGTGGATACGGGCTGCCTACTATGGACTCAGGGCTACCTGTCCTGCTGCCTTTCCTCCAGGACCCCTGCACTAGCTGCATGTCTCCTGCCTGCCCAGCAGCAGCAGGGAGTATAACTCCATGCTGCCATGCCTCCTCCCCCCAACTGTTGCCAGGAAGCCAGGAGGTGCCTTGCCATGGCAGTGCAGTCAGCAAGAGGCTCCTGGGAGCAAGGCAACAGGTCAAGAAGCCCCAGCTCCCTTCAGGCAGCCCACATCCAACCCCACCCTGTGCACAAATCTGGGGGCCACATACACCTCATATTCCCTCATGGGGTGCATGCAATGATAGGGAGCTTCCCCTCACCCCAGGCCTTATGCACTGCCCTTGCTGAGCAATGCCCTCATCCCTTGCCTTACTCTTCCCCTCACTGTGGAGGTCTCAATCTTTCCCCTCCCCAAAAGACTTACCTGCAGGAAACTGTTCTCCATACTGCCTGGCTGTATTGCCCACCATATTCATCTATGCAGGTGCACACATGCATGTGGTGCCCCCCGCATCCTTCTCCCAGCAGCCCCTTGCAGGCTGGAACTCTGCCAGCCTACAAGTGGATGGGTGGTCAGCCTAGCTGCAGCTGTTGCTGTTCCCAGCCCACACATACCTCAGCTGGAATGGGCAGGAGTGGTTTTGAAGCTTCCATGCCCCTGGGGCAGTGGAGAAAGCAATAGCAATAGGAAGGGAAGGGTGAAAGGGGAGGGGAGGGGAGGAGAAGTGCCTCTGAGCATGGAGGGGAAGGTAGGGACTCTTACGTGCTTTGAGGACATAAAAAAGTCCCCACAGGCTGCTGCAGTGGGTGTTCCTACCAGTTTAGGGGACTGGAGACTGGAAGTGGGGGGTCCTGCCACCATTGCAGTGTGGGTGACTGCTTCTGCACCACTCCCCACACCACATCCTGGATCTCTCCATGCTAAGGATTAACTTTGAGTAGGAAGAAATCACATCTCATAGGTCTTTGGACCATTTATAATTTTAAGGACCATTTAATTTTTAATTATAAGATCAATTATAATTTTGTATACCACAGCATATTATTAAACTTCAAGAGGAAGAACTGACAACAGATGTAAGTGATTTGGACCTCTGTATCATTTATTACCCACTAAGAATAAATGATTTCTTGATTTTCTATTTTAAGTGAAAAGGAGCTACTGACTTTGGGGAGCATATTTATTATGAAGAACTAATAGCCCTTTGGAGAATGACTTCTGCATTAAACCTTCTGTCAGAAAACTCAATGCTGTTCAGTTTAATGCAGTATATTTACCTGAAAAATAATATATTTAGAGACAGTGAGTATTGCAGGGCTGAGTTTAAGCAGGGTGCATCAAACCGTATGTTTCAGGAATTATGGGATGTTTGATCTTCAGTGGCCTTGTTGCTCAAAAGAAAAGGATTTGATAGGTTTTTTTGGAGACAGAAGAGGAGGAATAGGACAAGGAAAGAAAATAGCTCTTTAAACAAGATTGCAAAAAAATCTAAGAATCTTACCCATGCAGATAGAAGGAGAGTGCATTACACATGATAATAACAATGTCAAGGTTTTTCACTCAACTATGAACCACAAGATTATCATCATCTTTGAGCTGCAGGGTTGTGCAGCTGAATAAGAAATCTGTTTTTGATAAGCAGCAAGAAATGGGGGAGATGGGATCAACGAAGGAGAGGTGGGGTGGTGGGAACATAGATAATTTTGAGGATTATGCCAAAAAGAAAAGTTAGATCAAGTGATTTAAATGAACTCATATGGCAAGTATTATAGATAAAGCAGGTTAATTGTGACAAGTACTGAAGAAGAAACATTCAGTGAAAATGTCCATTTATTGATCTCTTTACTTGTTATTACAACACTATTGAGGAGTAAAATATCTCATTTTCTCCCCGCTATCCTTCTGCATATTCAACTATAAAACATCACATAAGTGTTTTATGTAACTTAGAAATGCTTGCACCTATTATTCATTCCATATCCGCTGTGTTATTTCTGTTCTAGTTGGCAACATGGGACTCTGAAAAAGGACTAAATGGCAGCCTACAAGAGCGGCGTCTGGGCACTGATTTACAAGGATTGACACTGAAAGTGGTGACTGTCTTGGTATGATTCTATTTGAGTTCAGGAACAAAATATTCAAAAGAAAAATGATGTGACAGAACATTCCCTCAATGTTTCCCCTTACCTCTTTTAAATCCACATCATCTACTTAGTCTGACCAGTTGCATAAACAAGAAAGATGCACAGTGCCCTTTTATTTTGCTGTTATCAATTTATAGACAGTCTTTGAATTAAAGCAGGGCTGTGTCCATCTTGTGTGGTTGGGGGCTGTAGGCTGCACTGTTCATAGGTCCTGGACCACATGCTATGAAAGCTCCATGCTGTGTGGACTCCCACGGATGCCTGGTGCATGAATAGCATGACTCTTCCCATGTACAGAGACCATATCAGCCATAGCCACAGAAACAATGTGGGGAGTGTAGCCAGGTGGGAGCCACAGTCAACATGTTAACTCCCCTTAGACCGGATGCAGCTTACAGGCTGCCACTTGGACAGCTGTGATTTAGAGTAATGGGCATTGAGATATAGTGCTTATTTTGAATAGTCTTTTTAGGATAAAAATTATCTTGTGCAGAAAACCAGGCTGAGGCCCTACACCAAAGACTCATAGGTTTTTAAGTCCAAAAAGGACCAGTTTGATGATCAATTCCAACTTCTGTACAGCAGAGGTCATAGCATTTCATTAAATGAGTCTTCCATTAAGGCCATAACTTTCTGTTAAGCTAAATCATGTGTTTTAGAAGGGTGTCTGGGCTTCCCTGGAAAAGTCCATATGTGTTGACGGGGGCCCACTCTCTATAAGCTACTTAGATGGTACAGATGAGTGCACACTTACTAAATTTCAGGTTGTAGCTGTGTTGGTCTAAGGACATAGGCAGACAAGGTTTTTAAGGTAAATCCGATATCTTTTATTAGACCAACTAAAATAGTTGGAAAAATTCTTCTTTGCAAACTTTCAGGTACAAACACCCTTCATCAGGCTGAGGAAGCATCTGACCAACTGCAGATGCTTCCTCAGCCTAATGAAGGGTGTTTGTACCTGAAAGCTTGCAAAGAAGAATTTTCAAACTATTTTAGTTGGTCTAATAAATGATATTGGATTCACCCAAAGAACCATGTCTGCACTTAGCAAATTTGCAAATGAAACCAAGTTGGGTAGAGTTGCAGATACTTTGGAGGGTAGGGCTAGAATCCAGAATCATCTAGAAAGGCTAGAGAAAAGGTCCACAATCAGTCAGATGAGACTCAACAAGGATAAGTGTGAAGTCCTGCACTTGGGATGGAATAATTGCATGCACAAATGCAGACTGGGGAATGACTTGACTAGTTTGCAGTACTTCAAAGAAGGACCTGGAGGTTACAGAGGACCGTAAGATGAATATGAGCCAGCTGTGTGCTCTTGTTGCAAAAAAAGCCAACAGCATACTGGGTTGCATTAGTAGGAGCATCACTTGTAAATCAAGGGAACTGATTTTTCCATTTTATTCAGCACTGGTAAGGCCTTGCATGGAGTACTGTATTAAGTTTTGGGCCCCACACTTTCAGAAGGATATGGACAGCTTGGAAAGAGTCCATCACAGAGTAATAAAAATGATTAGGGGCCTGGGAAGTGAAACTTGTCGGGGGGGGGGGGGGAGGCTGAAAGAGCAAGAGGAGAAGAGAAGACCAAGGAGGGTTTTGATAAGTCTTCAAATACCTGGGGGACAGTTACAGAAAGGATGTAGATGGGCTTTTCTCTGTGGCTATAGAGGACAGGACTAGGAGCAATGGCCTCAACCTGCAACAGGGGAAATTTAGTTTGGAGATTAGGAGAACCTAGTTGACTCTGAGGGTGGTTAAGTATTAGAACAGGCTACTTGGAGAAACTGGAATCTCCATCCTTGGAAGTTTGCAAGAGCTGGTTGGATGGGCACTTGGCTGGGATGGTTTAATCAGGGACTACCCATGAGCAGAGGGCTTCACTAGATGACCTCATGAGGCATCTTCCAACCCTACTTTCCTATGATTCTAAGGGTTCCAATTAGCTAAATGCTAAATTAGGAGCAAATCTGGTTTGAATATATTTCCAGAAGGAAATGGCTTGTTTCATTTAATTGTAACACTGCTAAGCTACTAAAACATACCTGCTAAGGGAATGCTTACCTTATGCCTACTTAATGTGCTCAACAGGGTGACCACATAGTGATAGTTTTTCTTCCTAACTGAAACTTTTGCCCATGGCAATTATTTATCTGTTGGCTGAAGGATCCTATAGTGTAGAGTTTAAAGGATGTAAGTTTCTTAAGTTATGGCCTATGTATTTCTTCTCCTATATCAAAGTGCATTAGAGAGACATGGGAAAGTTTATTAGATCTTGAGGGCAACTTTCCATATGTTCTTATCTTTATTCCCTCTGGCTGGTAATGGCTTTGGTCATATCTTCTTCCCTCCACAGAGGAGGTGAGAAGCTCCATCCATAGAGGACATCAACCCTACTTTGCTGTTATGGCTAACAATGGCTCTAAAAGCAGCAGGGTTGCCATGCCTTTGGCCAAAGAACACACAGTTTGCATCAGACTAAAACATCCCCACACCACAGGATTCTCTTTCCCATAGTTCCCGAAGCGTGTTTTGTTCAGTCAAAAAGAAAAAGCATTTAAGGCACCAGCCTCCATAAAACTAGTCATAATTATAAAGCAATAAAATAAAAATAATAAAAGGGGGTTCTAGTTATTATTTTGGTGCATACTTTGAATAAATATTCAATTGCTTTCTAAAGAAACAAGCTCTGAATCTTGAGTATTAGTATTGTTACAGCAGAAACACTTTGCTGGTGAACGTTAGATCAGTTTAGATCCATTTTGTTAAGCATTTTTTAAAGGCGTTGTTTTCTTCTCAGGAAGAGCCTTTTGTGATGGTAGCAGAGAATATACTGGGGCAACCAAAGCGTTATAAAGGATTTTCCATTGATGTCTTGGATGCCCTCGCCAAGAATCTGGGCTTCAAGTATGAGATTTATCAAGCTCCTGATGGCAAATATGGACAACAGCTGCCAAACAGCTCTTGGAATGGCATGATTGGAGAACTCATCAATAAGGTACATAGAGTAGCAGCAACATAAGAATCAGAGGTCTCTGGGAATAAAAAAAGGGACTTACTTTTTTATTTATTTATTTGTTTGTTTGTTTTTTAAAAAGGTTGTTGAAGTCCTCCTTGCAAAATACAAGTTGTGAATTGGAACTAAATTTCTAATGACCGGGTCACCTCTTTCTTGGGTTGTTACATCTATATCTAAACTCTGTGCTTTTAGTCCTGTCTTTTAAAATAAGGGCTATTGTATAAAATGCATTATTCTTTTTACGACAGCATGTTCTCAACATGTAAGGGTAAGTTTTTCATGTGTAAGAATGGAATGTATGTTCTTATATGGAAATTAGATATCAAAATGTATATACCACTTCCATTCTAAATAAAATATTTTCTGCTATACCGGTGTAACTAACTAAGAAGTTTCTGCAACATGGTTTCTATTAGACTTCGCTTTCTTTATAACAGTACCATTTTATAAAGATCAATTGTATGACCACAAAGAAAGACGTTATAAATAATGATGCATTGTAGAGAAATGGCTTGAAGGAGAAAGGAAAACTAGTCTCAAGATGATTTAGTGTCATAACAATAAGACGACCATATTATTTTTCTTAGTCATATTGCAAATCTGGAATATGTTAATTGAACAGCAGTAAATTAACTGAGTAGCTGGTGCAAATCCTCAGGAGAGCTTAAATTGGAAAGTGTTTTGTTGATGTTTTTACCTTCTAACATGGGACAAGCATTATCAAAGTAGCACAAGGTGAATCAAAGGAAATAATATCCAATGGTGTTGCCCTTTGCAAAAGAGGTTGCTCTCCTGTCATGCATTCTTTATTAAAAGTAATAGGTTTCTCATTATCTGTTATTAGTGGGGAGAGGATGTTTGAAATGAAAATTAGAGCAAAACAAAAGATCAGCACAGTTGTAAATTATCAGTGCACATAGACACGTTCACACACACAGTATCACAACATTCTCAACTCTTTAATATTAGATAACTATGCAGAAGTTCTCAAAATTTATGCCTGCTTTTCTGAATTTCATTATTTGAAAATGTGGTTGGAGTTCTCTTGAAGTTTGCTTTTCTGTGAGCTATTATGTAGTGTTCTGTTACTGGTCTCACCACTCATGTCAATGGACTTTGCCCCAGCACTGCCCCCATTCCTTTTTCAAAGATGTTCAGAAACAGGAACCATGCAGAGAGAGCATAAATGCAAGCATGAGTGTGCTTTTTTATGATGTAAAAGAAAGCTGCTTTTATTCTTTGTGGGTTTGAAGGACTGGCTTCAGTTGCTTCTTATTTTGTTCAAACCAGCTTCATTCAAACTGGTTGACTGTTTGAATGAAATTCAATAACAGTTGCTAATTGTATCTCTACAATACCTTTAGGAATTTTATTATAAAAATAAAAGGACAATTACTGATAATAGTTATAATTTTTATTTTCTATTTGTTTACAAACAGTAATTTTTAAAATTAATTTTGAGAAAATTATCTAGGAGCACATCTACAAGGGCCCAGCAGGGGAGGTAATGCTCTGGGGCAACCAACATGGGTTCATCTAGGGCAGATCCTGCCTAACTAACCTGGTTTCCTTTTATGATCAAAGTCCCTGGATGAAGGCATTGAGGGGATGTCATTTTCCTGGATTTTAAGAAGGCCTTTGACACTGTTTCCCACCAAATTCTCTTAAAAAAATTAGGTGACTGCAGCATTGATGTCTACACAGTCAGATGGGTGGCAATTGGCTAGATGGCTGCACCCAGAGAGTTGTTGGTGGACAGGCCATTTTTTACCTGAAAGGATGTGGGCAGTGGAGTCCCCCAGGGCTCGGCCCTGGGGCCTGTGCTGTTAAACATCTTTATCAGCAATCTGGATGTGGGTGTGGAAAGCATGCTGTCCAAATTCGCTGACAACACCAAGGTGTGGGGCGCGGTGGGCACACTGGAGGGGAGGGACAGAATCCAGCTAGATCTAGACAGGTTACATAGGTGGGTGGATGAGAATAGGGTGGAATTTAATGCAGACAAGTACAAAGTACTGCATCTAGGGAGAAGGAACCAGCATCATACCTATAGGCTGGGGAACACCCTTCTTGTCAACACAGTGGCAGAAAGGATCTTGGAGTCGCTGTTGACTCTAGGATGAATATGAACCGCCAATGCGAGGAAGCAGTCAGTAAGGCTACCCGCACCTTATCATACATCTACAGATGCATCACAAGCAGGTCCAGGGAGGTGATCCTTCCCCTCTGAGGCATTGGTCAGGCCACAGTTGGAGTACTGCATCCAGTTCTGGGTGCTGCATGTCAAGAGGGATGTGGCTAGCATTGAGAGGTTCCAGAGGAGGCCCACTCACATGGTTAAGGGGCAGCAGGTCAGGCGCTAAGAAGAGAGGCTAAAGGGCCTGAATCTATTCAGTCTTCACAGAAGATGGCTGAGAGGGGATCTGGTGGCTGTTTACAAACTCACCAGGGTGGACCAGGAGAAATTGGGTGAGGCTCTGTTCCCCCAGGCCCCACTGGGGGTTACGAGGAATAATGGCCACAAATTGTTAGAGAGAAGGTTCAGGCTGGACATCAGGAGACATTACATTACAGTTAGGGCTGCCAGGCTCTGGAATGGACTCCCAAGGGAGGTGTTGTTCTCTCTGACCTTGGGGGTCTTCAAGAGTAGGCTGGACAGATATTTGGCTGGGGTGTTATGACCCCGCACTCATTTCTGCCCAGGGCAGGGGGTCAGACTTTATGATCTGTTTAGGTCCCTTCTGTCCCTAAGCACTATGAAACTATGAAAAAGCCACTTTCAACATGAATTCTATTTAAATAATGAGTTCAAAAGTATTTCAGGACCTGATCTGAGACCTTGTTCCAGTTTTTAAGGTTTTAAGTCATAGTTTCCTAATATATATTATTGCTTTGTGCAATTTTTTATGTGTATGAGAAACTCAAATATTACATATGGGTAACAGTAAAGACTCAATATATAATACACAAAAAGCAATCCAATACACAAAAAAATCCAAAGTGTTACAATGCTTAGAGTATGTTGAAACTGCTTTCATGGTGCTCTTGATAAGTAGCTAGGAATGGGAAAGAGAGCATCTGAGAAGGAAAGATTAAGGTTGTAGGAACATAGATATTCATCTAAATTTCAATTTATAATCAGATTAGAGAAAGAACAAATTATGTACATAAGCTATTGGCTATTTTGTAACTCTCATGGTCAGGTGTACAGAATCCATAATAATGTGTACTTCAGAGCCACTCTGCAACTCTGACTGGTTGCATTTCTGTTACAGAGAGCTGATCTAGCCATTTCAGCCATCACCATAACACCGGAACGGGAAAGTGTTATTGATTTCAGCAAGCGGTACATGGATTATTCTGTGGGAATTCTAATCAAGAAGCCTGAAGAGAAAATCAACATCTTCTCTCTCTTTGCTCCTTTTGATTTTGCGGTATGGGCCTGCATTGCTGCTGCCATCCCTATAGTTGGTGTCTTGATATTTGTGTTGAACCGAATCCAGGCAGTCAAAGCACAGAATTCTTCACCGTCTAGTCCTTCTGCTTCCTCCACTCTTCACAGTGCCATTTGGATTGTGTATGGAGCCTTCGTTCAGCAAGGTACTGTCAGTATTTACTAGCTTATAAAATAACATTGAATCATACTCAGGACTTACAGTCTCAGTACCAAAGAGCAGGGTGCATGTTAACCTTTAGAAAATAATGTTATGAAATGTAGATTTCAGAGCTGCTCCATGGCTCAAAGCACATTACATTAGGATAATTTATGCTTATAAACAACAGAACCTGAATGGTTGTATGCTCCACTGCTTCTCATACCAGCAAAAAATAATTTAAAATTTATTTTTTCCAAAGATATGAGTGCATATAAGTAAGACATTCTAGAGAATTCTGTTTTCTTAAAATATTTGGTACCAAATATAATCCTGATTATATAATCCTGATTTTTTATTCATAAGAGTTACTTTGTTCATGCGATGATTTAGTCATAAAAATCTCATTATGTAATCCCACTGAATTCAATGAATCATTGATATTTGCAAAGTTGCTTGGATGTCTGTGTCTTTGTAAGATCAGGCCCTACGTTTTTTTTTTGGCACAGATGTATAAAGTTAATTTAGCCCCTAAACGGAGGTTTTTAGGCTTAACATTTTTCTATTGCACTCTATGGGCACATCCAGATGAGCCTGCACATGCTTCTTGGAGCATCTCAAACCCCTTTGAGATGCTGCAGGAAGGCACATGCAGGAACAAAAAAACATTTCTTACACTGCAAATTTGCAGCGGGGGAGCAAAAATAGACCCCTGGATATCCAGGGGTCAAACAGTACCCCGGGGGGAAAATACAGGTCTGGCAACAGAGGCTCAGTCCTCCACAGAGATGCTCTGGTAGTGTCTCTGTCGTTGGCCCTTTCCCCAGTCCTGAAGCACACTGACTGCCCACACAGGACAGGTAGCAGTGCAACCTGCAGGGACCTGGACCCAGCTTCTGCCAGGGAAGTAGGGGATTGGGGGCTGGAGGAGTGGGGAGGGGACCTTCTGCAACTCCCCACTCATTCTTCCCACTCCCCTTTGGCTCTCTCAGCCCTGCCCCCCACACTCATTGGCAGTAGCAAAGAAGGAGCAGGAGTCTGGAGAGAACAGGGAAATGTCTCCAGCTCATTTCCAGGGACTTGTCTCCAGCCCCCTGCTTGTTCCCCTGCTGTCTCCAGCCTCCCAAGGCTGGAAATGAGCAGGAGAATGAGCAGGGGGCTGGAGAGAGTGGGAGGCTGGAGACAAGCCCCTGGAGATAAGCTGGAGACTTCCTCTGCTCTCTACAGCCTCCCGCACATTCTCTGCTCCTGCTGGTAAGTGTGTGTGTGGGGGGGGGAGGGGGATTGAATGGAGGACAGGGGGAATAAATGAGAAGCAGGAGAATGAATGGGGGATGGGAGAAACGAGTTTCCTGCTCATTCTTTTATTCTGTCCAGCCTCCTGCTTGTCTTCCTGCTCATCTCCACCCTCCGGAAGCTGAAGATTAGCAGGGAAACGAGCAGGGGGCTGGAGGCCAGTGGGGGGCTGGAGGTGATCTGTAGCCCCTGGTGGGGCCTGAGACCCTGTAGGCAGGGTAGTCCATGTGCTGGGGGGGGGGGGGGCTCCACCCTGTGGAGGGCAGGAGACCATTGGCGATGTGTAGGGGTTGGACGCAGTGCATGTGCACTTCCTGAGTGTGGCAGTGCACCCCCTCACTGTGGGGGGGTGCTTGCCACCACCCCCACCCCTGCCACCAGCAGCATCTGCAGACAGTCAGTGATCATTGCTGGCCACAGCTTTCACTGCTGGTGGTGTCTGCAGGTGGTTGCTGACCCCCGGTCAGTGCTCGCCACACCTTCCCCCACTGCTGACAGCGGCAGCAGTGTCTGCAGGAGCTCCCCGCTTATTGCTTCTGCCATGCTCCTGCCGCTGCTAGTGTCACCGTGCCCCACCACCTCTTGAGGCATGCAGTGGTCATGCAGGAGACCTACCCCTCCTATGCAACCCCCACACACAGTCCCCCCACACTTACCTACACACTGACTCACATCCCTCCACCCCACTCCCACCAGCTTCTGCAACCTCCACTTCTTCCCCCTTAACACACCCACCATGTGATAATAAAACCAAAAGCAAACATTGAAACATAGATATTTAGAGTTTATTTTATTATGCTGCTAGAGACACTGGTAGGCTTCCAAACTTCAATAACATTGTAAATATAGCAAGAAAACATTGCCCAGCTGATCAATTCCCCTTTCTCTCTCTCTCTTGTTCTAATTGTGAATGAATGCGGATTTGGGGGCATTTTAAAATTTGAACTTGTGATGCTGCTTCAGTAGTCTAGCTGACACAAGGGGCTAGTGTCCCCAGATACCAAGTGGTTAGGCTTCAGAAGCTCCTGTCTATTTGTAACATCCAAAAAAGCATGGGCCCTAAGGCCCACCTGGCTAACAAGTAGCTCCTATTTTATGGGGACTTGTGGGTGAATGTTACTACAAAATACATGGGACAGCTAATGAAAAAGAACAGGATAGGCATGTTGTGTGGGTCAGAGGGTCAAAACATGAAAATAAGTATGGCTGAGGGGGACAATGAGCAGAGCCCCCAGGGCTGAAACCACTGCTTCCACCTCAAAGGCATCCAAGGAGCCCGTGGATGCTGCCCACTGCTGCTCTGCCTGGAAATGTGCACAGACAAGGGAGAGGAAAGTGGCCCTACAGTTTCTGGATACCTTCCTGGCCAGAGCCACCTTCCTGGACAAGTACAGTGCCCACTTGGCCAGGGCCAGGAGGAGGTGGACCCAGGAGGTCCCGGGACTTGGTGGGGCTGTGGATGTGATAACCAAAACCAAAAAGATGGGGGTGAAATTCAACAAGAACCTCAGGAGTAGGTTCCAGAGGTGGAGGGGCTGCAACCTGGTGCACTTGAGGGTCATGTGTGCCATGGTCTCCCTCTGTCCTCAGAAGGGACAAGAGACCGGGGTGTCTGTGAAGCTTGCCACTTACACACCTGTGGTGACAGCTCCATGGAGGAGCCACCAGCAGAGGTCCCCAGTGGCTTGTGGGATGAGGGTGATGTACAGACTCAGTCACTGGGGTGCCCCAGCCATGCCCTTGCCAAGCAGGTCCCACCACTTGGTGTCTGCATGGGATGCGAGGACAGCATGATGAACAGTGTGGGGTACAAGTGTGCAGAGGTGGTGGTGATGGATGGTGGAAAAGTGAACAAGTCTGGTGTCCTCCAGCCTGCTCAGGTGGTGGATTGGGGAGCACTGTGAAGCCGGGCAAGGTGCCAGTCCCGTGACAAACTTCAGTGGGCTGGAGGACATGGTGCAGGGGTGGGGACCATCACCGTGTAGAACCTGGTCAACAAAGGCAAGGGCATTGGGCAGATTTTACCTCCTGGACCACATGGTAGGTTGCACGTGTCATGGGTAGATGCATGTTCCAGGCCAGTGTAGCAGGATCCACCCACTCCTGCCTATCAGGAAGTCTCCAATATGGGTGATACCAGCCAGGATCAACCTCTGTTGCAACCAGGGTGCTTCTGCTATCAGCACCTCCAGCTGGGGGTTCCAGAGGAAGGGCTCGATGAGCAGGTTAGCACCATGGGTAACTATTGCGGAGGACCAGGAGGTGGAGACCAGCCTCTAGGCCCAGAGGAGGTCCTGGTAGAAATCTGGCAGCCCTCGCAGGTCTTGCAGGGAGAATCCCCCAGGCTGAGGAGCTGCCAGGCATATAAGAGCCCCCAGAAGTGGTGAAGGAAAGCATGCCCCAGGTTGCCCCATGGCATGCGACTACTGACACCATGTGGCAGTTGCTGCAGGGCCTGAAGGCGGAATGCCAGGACCTAGCTCTGCAGGCAAACCAGGCCCTGGCCATCCTCCCAGAAGGATAGGCTCAGGATCTTTGCAGCGACTCAGTGCCATCCCAGCCAGAAAAGCTGCAGTGCCCATCTCTGGAGTCCCGCCTGGACCTCTGGAGGCACAGGCAGGGTGTGTAAGTGATGCCAGAGCATGGACAGGACCAGCTGGTTCAGCACCAGCACTCTCCCACACAGAGAGAGACATCTCAGGAACCCTGCCCATGCCAGAACTGCCCCACCACTCTTGCCTCCAGCTAGTGCCAGTTCTCCAGCAGGGAGAGGTCTGTGGGGGACAGGTAGACCACCAAGTAGAGCAGTGAGCCCATGCTCCAGTGGATCCCCTCTCCTGAATGGGATGGGCTCCACCAGGGTCCAATTGAGCTTGACCAAACACTCTGCAGAGGTATACAGCACCTGGAGAGCTCACATGAAGCAGGGCCCAAAGACAAAGCCCTGCAGCATGCCTGTGAGGTACCTGCGATCCACTCTGTCAAAGGCCTTCTCTTGGTCCAGGAATAGGAGGGCAAAAGACAGGCCCTCCCAGCGTGATAGCTCCAGGAGGTCCCAACCAGGTACAGGTGGTCGAAGATGGAACATCCAGGCACCATGTACATCTGGTCAGGATGGATCGCGTCCACCAGCATGGACCACAGGTATAGTGAGATGGCCTTTGCTGCCACCTTGTAGTCTGTCCAGGGAGACATGGGACACCAGTTCCTCAGGTTGTGGGGATCCCCCTTCTTCAGCAGTAGGGTCAGAACAGCCCTCCAGCATGACAGGGGGAGCTCCCTACTTCCCTCAAATTTGGCCCAGACTGTGGCAAGGTCTGGGCCCAGGACATCCCAGAAGAGCTGGTAGAACTCTGCAGTCAGCCCATTAATGCCCAGCACCTTGTTGCCAGGCATCAGATGGAGGGAGACCAAAAACTCAGAGTGAGAGGAGCTTCTAATCAGTCCTGGTCACCCACACTGACCTGTGGGAGTCCCTCCCATAGGGTCTGACAGGATTCAGCATTGGTCAGATCCAGGGAGAAGAGGGAGGTTCCATCACCCATCAGAAGGCAGGTGATGCACTTCTTGGCTCCCCACCTCCTCTCCAGGGCATAGAAGAAGTGGGAGCCATGGCCCATCTCCTGAAGGAGCTGGACGCATGAGCGGACAAATGCACTGCGGGTGTGGTGGTCATCTAGAGCACAAAGCTCTTCCCCCATTTCTTGACACTCTCCACAGAGAGATGGGTTGGTTGGAATGGTGGCCAGGCACCTCTCCAGTTCTAGCATTTCCTGCTCAAGCTGCTTGCAAACTGCCTCCCTCTGTTGTGTGTGCCCTCGAGTGTAGCTGTAGCAAAAAAGCTGGATTCGCACCCTCCCCACATCCCACCATCTCTAAGCTGAGGGGAAAGCTTCCTCTTGCTCCCACCAGGCCAATCAGAAATCCTGGAAGGCCTCCCTGAAGCCCAAATCCTTCAGCAGACTGGCATTGAAATGATGCCAGGGCCCAGACAAGATGGTGATCCCTGAAGGGGGCTGGCTTGATGCCAGAGGAGTGGGCCCAGGCAATGTGCAGCAAAGATATAAACCTAGTCCAACAGGGAGTGGTATACCTGCTCCTGCCCCACCCTCACATAGGTGAAGGCAGGGGGGTTGGTAGGGGAACAGGCACACCAGACGTCCACCAGGGGAGATCCTGATGGACTACTCCCAAGGATGCCCAAGGTAGCCTGGTTCTGCTCTCTGCCCAACTAGTCTCATGCTTATAGGGTGATGTTAAAGTTCCCACCAAGGACCAGGCACTTGTGAGGGTTGAGGGTGCTGATGTATGTGGCTGCCTGGCAGAAAAAATCCACCAACTCCGGGTGCCTTGCAGGAGCGTATACATTCAGAAGGTTCAGGACCAGGCCTGAATGTGGACCTGGAGGTGCAGCAGGCAGCCTGGCACCACCTCAACATCCTGGAGAATCTCCGGCTAAAGGCCTGAGGAGACCAGGGTGGCCACCTCTTGGCCACCTTTTGCGAGGTGTCTAAAAAAGACCCTGCCTCCCCACTCCAGGCACTAACTAGGCTCATTGGCTGGAGTTGTTAGGGTCTCCTGTAAGAGTACCAGAGGGTACCCTTCCTCCTGAGACCCTTCCTGCACCTGTGGACATTGAGGGTAGTTATCTTAAATGACTTCATGGCTGGGGGGGTGGAGCAGATGGTTCAGCAGAGGCCACGCGCATCTCAACACCTGGTGTGGGGTCCATTGGTTCACGTAGCACCCTCCCACACATATAGTGGGCATCTATGAAACTGCGGGCCCACCTATACATCCAGGTGTTGCAGCTTTTAGGCCCCTTGCCTTCCCCCGCCAGTGCCCTCGCAGTGGCGAGGACGCTGTCAAAATCTCAGTGGTTCAAGGCTAGCTGTACCTTGCTAGTGGACCGGTGGGTGTAGTCATGGTCAAGAAATGCAAGTAGCTCACCCCTAGGGGCTGCTGGAACTGAAAGGTCTGCAGGTTCCATGGAGCCTGATGGTTCTCAGGAATCCTCCTCCTGGTCCTGGGGCTCCAAGGGCTCCTTAGACACCATCTAAGGGGCTTCTTCACAAGATGGTGGGGTAGGGCTAGATCCCCAGGGGTTTTGTGCAGGGTCCCTGATGAGAATGGCCCATTGACTAGGGGACCCCACCGCAACCTCCTCTGGTGCAGGACTATGGGGGAGGCTGGAGGTGACATTTTCCTGGGAGGGGGAGGGAAGAGACCCGCCAGGCACCGGGGTGGCTCCAGCATCTGCCTAGGGGTTCTGGGAAAGGGGATCTCCTCCCTCAGGACTCACTGGGATGAGCCCCAGGGCCTCTGTATCCTCCAGATCAGAGGGAGGAGCCTCTGCTGCTAGGCCTTCCTTTGGGTAGGCCTCAGCCTTGGTACCAGTGGTTTCAGGGGGTAGGCCTTGGTCAGCAGAATGAAGGGCTTCCTATATAGGCTCCTGTTCAGGACTCTCCAGCAGCCCTGAAACCTCCTCCATGAGGATCACCCATTTGATCTTTCCTGGGCGTGGAGTGTCAGGCACAGCTGGGGAGGCCCCTGGAGGCTGGGCCACTCCTTCCCCCCTGTGTGGTGGTCTTGGGAAGGGGAGAGGAGTCCTCCATGTTAGAGGGCTCCAGCTGTGCCTGGGCCTTCCTCTTGCCTTTACGCCCAGAGGGGACCTTCACCCACTCAGCCATGGGGTGGTCCTCAGGTGGGCAGGTTCCAGCAAGAGAAGGTGAGGATTGGAGGGGTGGGGCAGCCACGATGGAGGTATGAATAGGGGCAGGGGGGCCATGCTCCCTCTCCTCCTGGCTCCTCCTGGCTTCTGGTGCCCTCCCTGAGACTCCACTAAACTTGGTTGGAGGGCAGGGTCCCTTGAGCTCATGGGGACACTCGTAGTTGTTGCTGGGGAACTGGGGGCAGCCTGAGGGAGGTGGGGCACCAGTGGTAGGGTCAGCCCTCTTTCCAGTAGGACCCACAGATACCCTCCCTTCCTGTCCCGTGGGGTACTCATGATGCAAATGCACATTACCAGAAGCACCGCAGGTCCCCCAACATATACAAATCCTCACCAGTGCCCACTGATAAGGAATTGCCAGGCACCCCTTAGCCTCCAGACATGCTCCTGCTACCAGCTAGATCATAACCTGATGATGGAAAGAGCACACATGGTGGCGGCTGGGGTCTCGGCACTGCAGTGAGAGGTCCACCACAGGGGAAATAACTCCCCAGGTTTTGGAGCTGGGGAAGCAGGGCCCAATTGGGGATATAGGGAGGGATTGAGCTGAGAACCACCCTGGTCCCCAGCTTTTCTAGAGACTTGAGAGGGACGTACTCACCCCCCACAATGAGCCCCCTCTCCAGTGCCTTTTGTGCGGCAGCCTCTAAGGCAAGGAAAAAGATCCCCTTGCCATGAAAGTGGGAGGCCACCATGATCTTGGGGCTCCTGCTGCCTAAGCCAGGGCCTGCATCCAGGTCTCAAAGTGCAGGTTCTCCTGCTTGGGCAGTTGGCATTTCACCCTGTGCCTGTGGGTGAGTGCCGGAAAGGGCGCCCTGCCACCTGAGCTAGAAGGGCCAGCAGTGAAGGGTCCTGGCCCCCTGGCTTCAGCTCTCTTTGTAGCTGCTTGTGTATATCTGTGGTCCCCACCTGGGGGGCCAAGAGCTAGGACCAGAGCCGGGGCTAGGGCCAGGGCAAAGCTGAATGGGTGTGCTGGCTGGTGTAGTGCACCTGGTCCCCTCAGGTACTGGTAGTCTAGGCTTGGGGTCAGGGCCCTTGCCCTTCCCACCCCCACCTGTGGAGGAAGCTTAAGTGGAGCCCTTCCCACTGCCTTTGCCCTTGATCCCTGATGATGGGAGAGGGGGCTTGGGAATACATCTGGGGGTGTGGGGCTGGCCCTGTTGGCTCCCTACTGGAGTCCCACCTGCCCCTGCAGAAGAGGCTGTTAGGCTTGTCCACCCTGAAGAGGTTGGTCAGACTCTGCCTCTGGGATGGAGGCTGCAGGGGCATGCATCCCCTTGGGGGCTTGGCTGGGATCCGCCCTCATAGTGGAGGCGGCAGGAATCTCTGTGGGGGCATCTGCCACCACCCAAAGGTTCCTGCCCTGCCATTGTTTTACATGAGGGCAGGGAAGTCAATGAAGAAAAACAAAATATTCAGTGGGGCTGGTGATTCTAGTAGGGGCATACTGAGGTTGTGGGGGAGAAGCAGGGTATGGTGGAAGGGAGCTGAAGCTCACTGAGCTACAGCCCCACCAGAGAAAAAAAAGGGAGTCCTATGGTTTGAAAATGTCGGGGAAGACATGCACGCACGCACGCGCACGCACACACACACACACACACACACACACACACATGCTGGGGAAACTCGAGCTGGCTTACTCAGCCACATAACAAACACCGGGGTAGAGGGAGTGGACCACAAGACTTACCACACAAGGGCAAGAACACACAGGAAAGGCTGCTGAGACGGATGTAAAAGATGGTTGGAACGGCGGAAGGGCTTTGTTTTTTGAAGATCTGTCCAGAAACCCTTCAGGCCTCCAGCCAGGTGCTCAGCAGAAGAGCAGGAAGCAGGAAGCCAGAGCAGGATCAGATGCAGTGAGGTATCTGTGGGGGAGGGCAGGATCAGTCAGTCAATTAGGAAGTAATCCAGCGCAGGTATGGTGTCAGGTGGTGCAAGGTGGTGCAGCAGGGAATCTCCCTCTCTCCTGAGAGGGGGCAGCAGCAGAAAAAACAGCAGCAGCAGTGATGGTGGGATACCTGCCTGAACATGCACTTTGGTGTGGGGCAAATTGTGCCACATTAAGAGGGTCCAAAGGAGGACCACTTGCATGATCCAGGGACAGCAGGGCAGACCCGATGAGGAGAGGCTATGGAACCTTAACTTGTTCAGCCTTCACAAGAGAAGGCTGAGGGGGGACCTGGTGGCTGCCTATAAACTTACTAGGCGGGACCAGTGGGGTTTGGGAGAGACCTTGTTCCCCCTAGCGCCTCCCAGAGTAACAAGGAATAACGTCCCTAAGTTGCTAGAGAGTAGGTTTAGACTAGACATTAGAAGGCACTACTAGTCAGGGCGGCTAGGATCTGGAACCAACTTCCAAGGGAAACGGTGATGGCTCCTACCTTGGGGGTCTTTAAGAGGAGGCTCGATGTTTACCTAGCTGGGGTCATTTGAGCCCAGTTTTCTCCCCTGCCCACGGCAGGGGGTCGGATTAGAAGATCTACGAGGTCCCTTCCGACCCTACATCTATGAAAATAACCCTTCCTGACTCCTCCTGGGTCTGCAGCAGGGGGAGCTAGAGCCCAGGGCCAGCCTCTTGCAGTGTCTCAAAGGGTTTTGAGATGCTACAAGATGTGCATGCACTCTCATCTGGATGCGCCCTATAGGTTGCAAGTTTGTAACATTTCAGCTAGAGACAATAAATTGCTATACTTTTACTGTTATTCTTTGTCCTTTGTGTCATTGAGATGGCCACTCCAGTGGGTTTAGTAAAGTAAAATGCATATAAAATCACCTTTAGTAAACACTAGAGGGAGAAGGAAAAACCCACTGTGTTGTAGAGGTTAGTCATTTAAAGGTCAACAATAATTATGCTGGAAACTTCAAAAAATCTACTGATTGTTGAAAATAATAAATAATATCTTGCAATGAAGCTAGGATCCTGGTTCTAGTATTTAAATGAATCATAGTCAATGTACAAAAATATATAGTTGCTCTCTAATATATTCTGACTTTTTTAAACTCTTAAGTGGTAGAAGTGGAAACTCCAGTACAAGTCTTTCTTTTTAAAGAAGTACTTGTTTACTTTTAGAAGTCATTCTGTGGTATTGATCCTGACAATTCTGGCTAAAACCCTAGGTGGATTTTCTTAAAAGGATTTTTCTAAACTCTATGGCCACATCCACACAAGCAAGAATGTTTGGTTTGCCAGGGACAACTAGTAGCAGGATACCTTGTGCCTTGGTGGGTTCCCCCCTGGGAAACGCTTGTGCCACATGCCCTCTGGCATGTGGCAAGTTCCTCCAGGCGGGGCAGGGGAGGTTAAGGCCAGCACTGGGCTGGACCCAGCAGCCTTGCCTGAGGTCCTGATGGCCTCCTGGGGCTGCAGCAGTAGCGATCCAGCGTGGCTCTCACCAGCCAGGCTTCAGTTTTGAGTGACATGAGCTGTCCCCACATGTGCTGCTCTGCTTTATTTTTTTTTTTTTTTTGGACAGGTTTTTTGACAATTGGATATCCAGGGGTCAAACTCCATCCCCCACTTACCCTGTGTTGCTCCTTTGCAGCATGGAGAACAACTGAATGTGCAGTATGTGGCACTGCAAATGTGTCTGTGGCATCACATACTGCACGGCTGCACTTGTCTGGATGAGGGCTATGAAGGGGAAGAAGGAAGGTTGATGTAGGAATTTTTCAAGATGTCATTGAAAGCTGTAATTTTAGCACAATTCAATATTTTCTTTGTGTGACATAAGGATTAACTTCAAAGAGTCTCATATTTTTCTGGATGCCTGAGCACTCATTGATAGAATATTTCTATGAGAGGCAAGATCTCAAATACATACTGGTGTTTGCTTATGTTTAAAGGGTATTCTATTAATGCAGATTGAACAGTTCATAGAAATGCATGGGGATAGTTAAAAGGCTAATTTTAAACAAAGACCAGCCATTGTAGGTGATTTTGAATGCCATTTCCTGAGAAAGTTCACTCTCCTTGCTTTCTTGTAGGTGGTGAATCTACAGTCAATTCTGTGGCTATGCGTATAGTAATGGGAAGTTGGTGGCTCTTCACTCTTATTGTGTGTTCATCCTACACAGCTAATTTGGCAGCATTTCTCACAGTCTCAAGGATGGATAATCCTATAAGGTAAGAATCTCTTTTTAACACAGAGCTGGAACTTGAATTTCATAGAAATGTTTCATCCAATTGAACACCCATTCATGTGAGAAGGAGATAATTCTCTTATTTTCAGTGTTTGCATTTTCCTGCTACAACCCACAGGCAGTTTATTCTATTGATACAGGAACTATTATGACACTTAAATATAAGAGAAAACTTTTGTTTCTTTTAAAGAAAGTATAAGTCTCCATATCTGAGACATCTTTTTATGGAAGTTTTCTTCCTTACTATTTCAGGTTCTTGTGTTCATTGTTTTTCTTGTTTACAATCAGGAGGAAATTTGAGATAATGGTATATTATTTGTATCTATAAGGAATTGTATAACATCTGGTCTTTCATCTTGCTCATACAATTTTGTGTATATAGTCATTTGGGTTATTTTATTAGATTTATACAAAATGATCCATATATGTGTTAGCAATATCATTGTGATAAATTACAGAGCCTTGTAATAAGCACAGTTGATTATGGCACTTTGACTTGCTTCCCTTGCACTCTTGTCTGTTAATACATATCTGATGTGAGTATTTCCAACAGTCCAAGCCTCTGGCTACTTTGAAATGCTGCAATTAAAAAGAAATCTTGCCAAGGAAATATTTCCTTCTCTTTTGCACAATGAGGATAAACTCCCCAAAATTACACTTGTATGAAGTGTTGGATGGGTCATTTATCTCCAGGCTTTCACTGGTGACAGTTTCATAGCATGATGTGTATGGCCCATCAGGGTGAGAAATGAGAGCTTTATGACATGGAAAAGGGAAGATTCCCTGAATTGCACCTGAACATAGAACTTGTTTCTCTCCCTAGGAAGGGCTAATGTAAGGAATTCATGTGCTACCCACCAGACTGAGTTACTATATCAATGTCAGTCATGTATATCTTGGAGGAGGTATCACTAGAATCCTTCTGCTCTGCTCCTAAAACAGAGGAAAAAGGGAAATTTCTGTGAATAGCAGTCACAGTAGCTCCTTGTATCTGCTGTGGTCCTGACACTTGAGAGGATTAGCCATTTCATTTCTCATAGGAATTATAGTTTTCCCAAACTCATTTTAATTCACCCTGAACATTTGCACATCAGAATATAATACCATGGTTGGATATGATGTTCAAAGCAGGGCACATTCCTTTAGGAATCATTGGTGTGGCATAAACAAGATGAACTATCTTTCTGTCTTATACTCTAAGAAAATGGTCAGCCACTTGCCATTAGTTATGACCAGCCCCTATGAGGTCCTCAAGTTGAGGACTCCACAAAATCAGATTATTCTCTACTTCATTTTTTTCAAAAGGGAGTGGGGGGAGGATCTACAAGGATATAGTGGAGGTCCAAATTTCTCATACATAGTGTGGTTAGGAAATAAAATGTATTTTCAGTCATTGCCTTGAAATGTGATATAGGCCTGCTGTTGACAAAGTGCCAACGGGTAGTTCCTAAAAATATATGCACCCCTGTATTAAGTGTTGGTATGCAAGGCAGAAAACATCTCAGGTTCATTTGTAGACACCAAGTTCTGCTAGCTATTAAAAAAAAATCTTCTTTTGACTATTGCTGAGCATGATGGAGAATGTGGCTCCTTTGTTATCAACATGGCCTTTTTCCTCCATCTGATATGACTACCAGATGAAGCCTGGGAGAAAATAATAATTTCCCCTCATTCAATACATCTCTAATGGAGCAGATCACTGTAAAAATTCTCTGGTAGTCCCTGCTGTTTGGTAAACTAATTATGGTATACTTCAGCTTGCTTATTATTTGGAGTTTTAACTTTTCTTGATTGTCCATAGACCTTGGATAAGTAAGTCCCCTTATATCTTATTGCAATAGTGTATGAAGGTTTCATAACAGGTAATGAGATCTGAACTAATGGACAATTGATGGTATCATAGAATAACTTACTTTTAACAAAGATTTTTTATTAATGTTTTGCATCATAGATAAGGTACAGTTTCCTAAATTATCCTGGCATGGCAAAAACTGTTTATTGAAACATATTATTTAAAATGTAAAAATAGAATATTTGTAAGACTGAAATTACATACTAATTGGGGACTGGTAGAAAGATGTTAGCTCAAAATATCAAATTCTCAGCCTCACTGTAGTTATTTTTGTGATATGAAACAGATGGAAAGCTGGCAAATATAGTTCTCTGAGAATTATGCTTATACAAAATAAAACTCTAGATGATTTAAAACAGTCAATAGGTTTTGTTTCACCTTTCTGGGCCCCAAAGAAGATTAAGTGACTAATAAACAAGAATACCTTGTTGCCCGCATTCTCCCCCAAAAATGTTACTCAAATTGCCAATTGTTTAAATTACAAATGAGACTTTATAAAGGGGAATAAAGCAAGGTTCTGCGTTTATTGATTACATGTACCTATTTTGATTCTTTTTTCTAATTGTATTTTATATAACACTGTACTAAGATGGTTAATGATATGCACTAGTCCAATTCACTTCGAATTCAAAGTATGTTTCTTTTTTATCCCAGTTATAAATACATAACTGATCATTAGTTTCCCATAAAATGGGTTGCCAATTTTTTTTAAAATTGTGCCAACCATTTATACATGTTGTAGTTAGTGGTATTTCCCACATTATTAAACTGATCCACGTTTATCACCAACTTCATGGGCCATCCATTTTGTATTTTGCTTTAATCAATAAAGGCATTTCTTACTTTCTTTATGCAAATACTGATGTGCTAGGTTTCTTAATTTTTTTTAATAAAACAATGGGTTAATACAGTTTTTACACACATCCTGTTATGTTGGTGTTATAAATAGAATTTAAATGCAAATGATATTTCTTTTATAGCCTTAAAAAACATGTTATCAGGTTATTTACTAAACAGACACATTACTTTTTTTTCTAAATGCCACTTTGCTAAACAAGTAAACTTTACAACTTAAAACTTTTATATGAATTGCTGTTCTTTGTTTCAAAGATTAGAACAACTTTCTAGTCCAACTGGAGGGGGGTGTTTTGGTTTGGGATACACGGACAGATTTTTGGAGAGAATATTATTCATAATGTTTATTACATCTTTATGATATTTATATACATTTAAGCTATTGCCAACTTAAACTAATCCATTAAATAAACACAAACAACACAAAACAGACAGACAAAACAATTTTGCTCTGATGATAAAACCATGGCTTAGGTGAAGAAAATGCTGTTGATGGCTTCGTAGTTATTGAGTCACCTTTCCTACTAGTTTAGATTTTACACTATAGCTTTTGCAAAAGAGGAAAGAAAAACAAACAAACAAACACACACCAATCTGCCAAGGAAAACTCCTTGCAGTAAAATATTATTTACATTTACACAATTACAGTGCTGACTATACCAAGTTTAAAAACATTTTTTTTTCTTTTTGCCTTAACAGGTTGTTAACACTTTCCTTTCTAAAAGATTTACACTATTTTTGAAGAGTGAGGGGAGATTAAAAAAAAAAAAACATTTTTCATCCTCTTTACCAATGAGATTGCAGACATTTATTTCTAGCAGTTTTTCTGCCTTGCAATACACACAGAGAACAAACATACAACACTCCTCCTTTTTATTGGACCAGTGATAGAAGTTGTTGTACTTAACCCAAATGGACCACAGCATGACCTCAGGTACTCTGAGATCAGGATCTGCCTTTTTTTTAAAGCAACTGTATCTTTTTCCCTGCTTTAAATCAGTTTTTTTTTTTAAATTACATTCTTACTCTTTCCTTTTACTTGCTCTAGCATTTAAACTCTGTTAATCTCTTATTTTTTTCTTCCTTTTTTAAAACACTTTTCACATCTCTTTTTTTATAACAGTTGCCTCCCAGACCATGTTTTTACTTTCTTCTATTCTTTTTCCTTTACTAAAGGTTTTTCTGTTGGGGTATGCTCCCCCTAGCCTTTTCCCAATGAAGGGTAACCCACACGGTAGTAGAAGCTAGGGTTTTAAGGCACCCTATTTTTGCCCCTGCCCATTCCCCAGGGTGATTATTGTGCGGCATTTTGCAGAGACTACCCTGCACTAACAGATCTTAACCATAACCCTCTCTAGGCTACAGGCTTTACAATCCATTTTTATCAGTGGCCCCTTCTTGCTTTGCTCTTTGCAAACCTATCCACCCAGCAAATCTTGATTTCTCTCTCTCTTTTTTATGGCTGCACACTTTGTGCTGGCCTTGCCTTCTACAAGCCAAAAAAAAAATTTGTCTTTTTTCTTCACAGACACACAGTCCAGTAAGCTCTATTCTAGCTCCCTCCGAAAGACCACAGGAGACGAATTGCACACCATGCACAATTCCTTTAGAAAAACTTTTCCTACCTTCAAACAATGCCTCTGCAGAGAAAACACAAAGCATGACTCTGATAAGCTCATTGCTCTTTCCCTGCCCAGAGTAACTCAAAGTAATTTTGGGCACTGATTTCTGTTTACACAGCTGTACCTTGATGTTTCCCAAAATACGCTTTTATGCTCCTGTAACAATCTCTATTTCTTTTAGGCCCTTCACTGTTCCTGGAGAGGCGGCAGGGGGGTGGAGAACCAAGTTTCCCCTCACTTCCAATCACAAATCCTCTGCCACTGCCTGAGCAGATGTCCAGTAAAAAGTGTTTGTCTTACACTTCTTTAACTGTCTTTGATTTCTTTGAAGCTCTACTGCCTGCATAACACCTTAACTTGCCATAACTTGCACTGGTAACTTACACCTTACAAACTTCACAGAAAACACAACTACTCTTGTAACCATTCATAAAAGACTAACCCTTTTCAAGGACCCTGTCATTTACACAGCCTTTCCAGCAGAGAGATGACTTTATCTGCTCTCTCCTAGCTTCCTATTGCAAACACAAGAGGAGGTTTTTACTTAAACCCAAGCGGAACACAGCATGTACTCATGTCCACTACTCTGCATGACCCAGACAAACAAAGTTTTCTGGTCAGAAGTAACAAACCACCTCTCCTGCACAAAACTTACAACCCTAGTTACAATTATTATACAACTTTACCTTACTACAAACTTTAGCTAACCCCTTTCAAATGCCTCCTAACAGTTAGTTAGACAGAGGAACAGATGTTTAATAGCTTCCCATAAAAGCGACATTGCTGCAGACTCCTTTTTTATGGAGTGTGGTGGTTGTCCCAGCCACCTGCAGAGGGTTTGGGATTGAGAGTATGTTTGGGGGTAGAAAGGTAAGAAAGGTTTATTGACTTAATAAAAACACACGTACGCGTAGTAGCAAGACAAATACTGACAGACAAGAACAATTAATGTCGTCAACTTATCAGCAGTCCCCTCTGATGCCTGATGTACAACAAGTTTCTCTTTCCGCAAAGTTCAGCAAAGTCAGGCGTCCCCGATCAGTGCTGTCCGAGAGGTACCAGGAAGAACCCTGGAATTCAGTTCTTGGGCTCCTTGAGGTCCACGGACCCACTGATCTAGGCCAACTAATCCTTTTCACAGAGCTGTATCTTCCTTCAGAATGATTTCTAGATATTCCAGCTAATTTATAGTTTCTGAAAGGTACTGATAATGTACAATCACTCAGATTCTTTTTCCTTCAACTGTCCTTAGACTGACCAATAGCAGTACAAGCCTTGCATTCCTTTGATAAGGTTAATTTTAACTATGCCACAGGGCCTTACTACTTCAAGGCTTTGCTAAATTTACTAGGCCTTACTTTATATAAGGCCTTACTACATCTTAAGCTTTAATTAGGCTCTTAGCAAAAAACATACAGCTTAATATTTAAACAAATACAAAAAGCACTTGGTCTAATCTTCATAGAGCCTTCAGCAAGCACCTTTATCACACAGACATAATTTTCAGCTGTCACAGTGGTATATTATATATCTGCATATAGTTCTTAAATTTGTCTTTTAAATCAGCAATGGTACAGGCGTCTCTTACTGCCTGCTTGGTCCATGAGCTATGTCCAAATCACTGCAACACTTGTTTTAAAAGACTCATATCTTGCAGATATGTAGGCAGGGGATCTTTGAGGTTTTTTTACAAGTGCCTCACTCTTTACTGTTTTTGTTTTGAACATCTTAACTACCGTTTCCTGTATTTTTCTTACTAAAGTTAGTTACCATTTGTTATTATTTAAACCCAGTCTACTAGTCTGTAAAAATGTGCCAAAAAGTCCAATTTCCAAGATAACCAAGTCCGAAAACAATTCAAACCCAAAGCAATGAACCCCTCTCTATAGGCGGTCTGCAATACCCTGGCAGTCCATAACCCACAATGTGAGCTTCTTAATTATCCACAACCCACAGGTGGGCTTTCCAAGTCAAACAACTTGTCCAAGTATTCAAGTATTCCTCTATTTTTCTAAGTGGTCGGTCTAACCCGAGACCACTACACTCGGCACTTCTACCACCGAGCAATGTGCACAACTTCAGATAGACAGCCAAACACATTTACAGACAAAACTTACTATACAGATAACACACAACTGATCAATAACTGCAACATAGAAACTTATTCACCCCCACACGCGTTCTCCACCAAAAATGTTACTTAAATTAACCTAATTGCTTAAATTATAAGTGACAATTTATAAAGGGGGATAAGGCAAGGTGCTACATTTATTGATTACATGAGTTAGACATAGAGGTTTGGGCACACTGTTCATACATACACACACAAATCATCATATACATCATTATACACAGGCATAGACATACACAAAACAACCATTTCATCCACACACACACCAGATATAATTACCAGCAATGGTTGCTCAATATCAGCCCAGGGTGGCCAACCCAGGTTTATTGAGTATATAATGATGATTTGAAGATAGCAGATTTAAAGATAACAGCTGGAGTGGGGTGAACAGATGCATCTGTGCTCCAATGAAACAGCAGTAGAGAAGGAGACTCACCCAACATGGCATTTTCAAAGTGTTCTTTTATAGGGATTGGCATCCTTTGTTTCAGTGCTTTGGGGTTTTTCCATAGCCAGCTTCTGTTTTTGTGGTTGTTCTTCTTTTGTCTTCAGCTTATCTTAGCCTTGGAGTATTCTCGTTGCCCATCTGGCAGAATTTCTTCTTCTGTTATCTCCTTTGTGCCCTCAAACTTCAAAGGGATTCTTCAGCCATTTGTTAATTAGTTACTGGCTGGTAACTTACATTTGGTGCCTTGTTGCTTACCTAAACAGTTAAATCTTCTTCTCCTGTCTCTATGCCATTCTCTCACCATTCACCCTTTTACACATGCTCATTCATAAAAGCTATGCAGAGTTCATTCACTTATGTCAAGCAGAAGGATACAAAATGGAGTTTTCAAGTTGCTTACAGGACAAGATTAACATGGTTATATTTCACTATTATTACACTCTATGTTAACATCAGCTACATTAGTTCAGTTCATGCTGCATTGTGACTACTAGATGCTTAGCACAAGTTATAGCAGCCATAAAGGCTGTTCTTATGTGTAGCAGGAGCCAGACAGTAAAAGATCATAATGGAGGCTAAAAGCCAATTGTTCCCCAATTTGCATTGGTCCCATGTTTTCTGTTTGTTATTTATTTAAATCTTTTAACATTGTGTTAATACTACTTTCCCTGAAAGCAAGAATGAAGATACTCCACGACTAGTCACCCCCCTTAATAAGTTATGGAGATGCTTCCATCTTCTGATCATTCAAAGAGTACATACACATTCCTGCCCCATGTATCTTCTGTTCCATCAGACCTAGTTCCTCTATTCCTAAATTTTAATACCAT
Source organism: Alligator mississippiensis (assembly GCF_030867095.1). Lineage (NCBI taxonomy): Eukaryota > Metazoa > Chordata > Crocodylia > Alligatoridae > Alligator > Alligator mississippiensis. Next base: position 43,563,423 of record NC_081829.1, read on the forward strand.
TTGGCTTCAGTGCAGTATAATATGGAATAACATGTTTATTTTGGTCTCAGTCAGTCATTGGAACTTTCCCAGATAATACCTTACCTAGAACCAGAGAGGAATATGTTAGACCCCGACTCCATGTAGTGCCCAACGACTAGGGAGATGATGATCCAATTGCTCATGGATCCTGTTACTCATTAGCCAGAGCAAGCAGGGAACAAACACTACTTGCACATATTGCTTGCAACAGCTTTATTTAAAATGGAGACAGCTTCAGGCAAAGGTCCCAAAAAAACAACAAACCAGGGACCTGCCATGAACAATAGTTCTTTTCACATTTTATACACTTTGGTTCATGGTCATTAACATTCATTCCACCCTTGCTCCTACTTTTTTCCACCCATCTCTCCTCCTATCTCAAGCTCTGCCTCTGTTTACAGTTTGTTTCATTAGCATGCAATTGCCTATGCATTTCGTTCATTTACATGCCTCTTTGCTATAAGCGCATGTCTAAGACCTTGACTCCCGCTTCTCTCAGTCACTTGAGCTTTGACCAAAGCCTGGAAGCTTCTAGAGGCTTCTTCACCAGTTACCATTCACCTTTTTGCATATACTCATCTCGTATTCTGTTTCCAGTTACATACTGTTTTTCACATTCCAGTCTGTTTTTCTATCCCATGTTATACCATCTTCCATTCTTCAGACCCCTGTATCTTATCTTGTTGCTTCCTGTAGCTGGTTCACAACACACAGACTTACACAAACTCACTTGCTGCTTTTTCTCAGAAAATGGTTCACACAATTAAGATGGTTACTTAGCATAAGCAAATGGCTGGCTTAGCTATCATTCTGCCTTGTGGTTAGCAGCTTTTGCTAGGCCACAGGTAATAGGCTTTTATTCAGCTGCAAATCCAGTGCTCCCCAAGATCCAGATATTGTCATCCTAACATAATATATATATGCATTTCATTTCTTTCCACCCATTATGACTTTTAAGTCACAGTAAATAATGATGATGATGGGTGATCACTCCTGAATGAGTAAGATAATCTTCCAAGTATCTTAATAGTAAGGCCACAGGTGGCTGTTTCAAAGTGTTTCATAGATTTCATAGGCATTAGGGGCTGGAAGGGACCTCATGAAATCATTGAGTCCAGTCCCGCTGCCATAGGCAGGAAGTCAGCTGGGATCAAGTGACCCCAGCAAGAAATTCATCCACCTATTTTTTGAAAGAGTCCAGAGTAGGTGCTTGCACCACTTCTGGAGGGAGTTTGTTCCAGACCCTGGACACTAGCACCATAAATAACATTTTTCTTATGTCTAGTCTAAATCAGCCTTCTGGAATTTATGGCTGTTAAACCTTGTTATCACTTGGGGAGCTCAGTGAACAGCTGTTCTCCCAGGTCCTGATACACCCCTTTTATATAATTGTAGGCTTCCACCAAGTCCCCCCTGAACCTTTTTTTCTCCAGACTGAAGAGTGCCAAGTCCCTCAGCCTCTCCTCATACAGCCTTCCCTCCAGGCCTTGGATCATATGAGTGGCTCTCCTCTGGACACTCTCAAGCGTCTCCACATCCTTCCTGAAGTGGGGGGTCCCAATACTAGATGCAGTACTCCAGCTGCGGTCTCACCAGGGCCAAGTAAAGTGGGAGGATGACTTCCCTGGTTTTGCTTGAGATGCATCAATGGATGCACACCACAGTTTCATTTGCTTTGCCAGCCACAGCATCACATTGGTGGCTCATATTCATGTGGTCAATCAAGACCCCCAAGTCACTTTTGGTCGTGGTGCTAGCAAGAATAGCATTGCCAAGCCTGTATGTTGAGGGTTCTTCCTATCGAGGTGCAACACCCTACAATTCTCTACATTAAAGGCCATCAGGTTTTGGTCAGCCCACCTTGAAAGCATGTCCAAATCAGCCTGTATCCCCAGTCTCTCCTGTAGTGTGACCACACTCCCCCATAATTTGGTATCATCTGCAAACTTGGCCAGTTCACATCTGATTCCTGAATCCAGATCATTAATGAAGATGTTAAAGAGTGTTGAGGTCCCTCCCAAAGAGCCTTCTTCCATTTTGGTTGATCCTGAGCAAGGGTTTCCCAAGTGTTGATGTTGATGTTACACCTCTTCATGTTTGCCTTCAGGGAGTCTTTGAAGCACTTTCTTTGCCCTCCGCTACTTCACTGACCTTCTTTCATCTATGAGAAAAAGATTCTCTTTGGAAGGTGAGAATCAGGCATGTGAACAACATGACCTGTCCAGCAAAGTTGATTTTGGATGATCATGGTCTCAATGCTTTTGGAATTTGCTTTGGCCAAGATGCTGATGTTTATATATCTATCCTTCCAGCTAATCCAAAGGGTCTTGTGAAGGCACTGTTGGTGGTACTTTTCCAAGATCTTGGGATGACTTCTGTATGTGGTCCAAGTTTCCAAGCCATACAGCAGAGTTTGAATGACAATGACTCAATAAACCAAGAGCTTCATTTCAGCAAGGGTGTCATGATTTAAGAAGACTCTCTTACTCAGGCATCCAAAGGCTGCGCTTGCACATTTCAAGCAATGTTGTATTTCCGCGTCAATGTCTGCTTTTGATGAAAGATGGCTTCCAAGATAGGCAAAGTGATCCATGTTCTCCAGCAATTCTCCATTGGTTTGAATGGGGGTGGAGGGGCATGTTTCTCCATTTGGAGCAGGTTGGTAAAGAACTTGCATTTCCTGATGTTTAGAGTTAGGCTAATATTCTTGTAGACTTCCGAGAATACATTAAGAGTGGTTTGGAGTTCTGTTTCAGATTGATCAATGACAGCATTGTCATCCACATACTGGAGCTCCATTATGGATGTTGTCATGGTCTTTGATCCTATGGTCTTGGTCATGGTTTTGATCCTATGCACAATTTCAATAATAGCTGACAATTTGCCCATCAACTGAACTACCAAATGCTCCTGTATTTACTTTCTATGTTAGGAAACTTGAACCCCCACACTTTGGATAAATGTATGCTGCTATCTCTCTTTTCATAGAAGATCCTTTTGATCTGCAGTATTGCTGCTGTTGAATTGCCAGAAGGGGAGTGTGGTGGAGCACCTTTGGGGTGCTCATCATGTGGCAGGGGCTACAGTAGGTTGGGGAAAAGCCAGCAGGGAAGGAAGCCAAGTCAAGCCCCCAAATGTCATTTTAAGGGGGAAGGTGTGTGGCAGAGCACCTTTGGGGTGCTCACCACTTGAGGGCTCTCACACGCTCTGAGGGGAGCCTGCTTTGGGGGAGCGGCAGGGGAAACCTTCCCCAGGAACTATTTTTTAAGGGGGAAGGTGTGTGGCAGGGTACTGTTGGTGCCTGCCACTTTAAGAGCGGAACCAAGCAGTCAGCAGGTTATTGATTGCAGTGGCCATTTTGGATCTCTGGCTGCCCATACAAACAAGGCAGTTCACTGCTAGCAGACCAGGCAGCAACACTGCCTGGCTGCAAGCCCTCATATATCATCATGGAGGTAAAGGCAGGAGCTGTAGGGGATAGTTTGGAGGCTCTTGGTCCTGAGCATGCCCTAAAGCTGCACCCTGATGGGAGTGGGTGGCGTCATGAGGCTCTCAGTGTTGCAGGAGCTCCCAGGAAATGCCAGGCCATTTATTACCCTGGTAAAAGACAGGTAGGGGTTCCTTAACCCTAGCCCTCACCTTTGGGTGGGTCACGTAACCATGGAGGTAGTTGGGGCCAGGCAAGGCTATGGCTACCTGAGCCCTGTGGGGTGCAAGACCCCGAGAAGTGAAATCTGGGGCAAGGCACAGCTGTGGCCACCTGAGCCCTGTGGGGTGCAAGACCCTGAGGAGGGAGAGTGGGGGCCAGGCATGGCTGAGGCTACCTGAGCCCTGTGGGGTGCAAGACCCAGAGGAGGGAGAGTGGGGGCCAGGCATAGCTGAAGCCACTCAAACCCTGTGGGGTGCAAGACCCCAAGGAGGGAGAGTTGGGGCCAGGCATGGCTAAGGTCACCTGAGCCCTGTGGGGTGCAAGACCCTGAGGAAAGGTAGTTGGGGCCAGGCATGGCTACAGCCACCTGATCCCACCAGGCAGGGGAAGCCCCATGGCCCAAAGTGAGGGGGTGGTGTGGAGCCCCAAGTGAGGGGGCGGAGATGAGGAACCCCAGTGAAGGGGGGGAACACCAGAGGGCTGAGAGCCTAGTATAGGAGGATTCTGGGGCCCAGTGTGGGGCTGGTGAGATTAACATCTGAAGATGCCATCTGCAAGGCGTGGGCTGTGGTATAGGGGAGGATCAGAGCTGCAGATAGTGCCCCCTGGCACCAGGGCAAGAATGGGCAGCCTCCCGCCTTAATTAACATCATAATTAAGAACAAGGTGTGGCAGGTGAGTCAGGTGGGTGGCGTGCCCAAAAGTAAGTGGGGAAAGTAGCACTGTGGCTAGTTGGGGAGCCCCACTCTGCCTCAGGGAGAAACTAGTATTATGGAGCAGCAGTAGCAGCAATGTTGTTAAGGTTTTCATTACAAGCCTGATTGTGTTCTCAAGCCCACTCTGAAGTCCCCAGTAAAAGACCTATCAGCTTCAGAATTGACATGCATGATCTGTGACTAGCAGAGAACTGAAGTGTTAAAAAAAAAAACAAACCACCTGTCAGTCATTCTATTAATACACCGTTTCCCTTACCACATACACATATTAGCTACAAAAAAGATTTCTCAGATAAATCACAAATGATGTTTATTAGACAGAGCTCAGTGAAACATTGCTGTAACAAAGTTGAACTGTTGGAAAGCAAATTCATGAAATGAATGTGCTCATTATAAAATTCAGAACATTTCAGCAGGCATTTAAAGTTTGGCAGCCCCTTGCCTACAGACCCCCTATGGACTACCTAATGCTTTCAAAAGTTTTAAGGCATTCTGATTGGCCTCGAGCCTTATTTCCCTGTCTTGCTCCTGGTTTATCTACACTGCTCTTCACCCTGTGCATCCATCCATTCCCCCTAAAGACTCAATGTTGACAGCATTGAGAACCATTGTAACAGGGGACGGTGCTCCAGGGCTGTATCCTAAGTTCTGTATACTTTAGGAGCTCAAACACTTTGAGAATAGGTCTGGACTTGGTAGCTTATCCTTTCCATCCACTATACACTGGTTTCCACGCTCACAGAATGATAAAATAATCAGACAGTCATAGAAACAAAGAACTGGAAGAGACCTTGGAAGTTAATCTAATCTAACCCTCTGCTTATGGCATGATCATCCCTGCCTGCAACACCCCAAGCTAAGTATCCTTCTAACCTGCACTTAAAAATGTCTATATGCTTCTATCTTTTCACCTCATTACTCTAAGGTACTAATCAACAACCCTTCTTTCCAGTTATTGCTCTTTCCTACATCCTCCATTTTCTTGATCTGTTCCCAACTCCACAGCACTGAAAAGGGAGGAGTAGGAAGGCACATAATTCATGAAGTGTGCACCATTTTCAGTAACTCTTTAAATCCTTATATAAATAGATAAGCTGCAGAAAGCAAGGCAGTGAAGCCCTACTTGGTTTCTAAAGGTTGGTGAGCACTTATATCTCCATATAATTTCAGTGAGAAGAATGAGTCTAAAAACCAAATGTATAAGGTCCTGATATTGAACCATTGTGATGGAGGAGCAGGTGAATATGGTGCCCCATAGATTTGTGGCATCTGGGGTGAGGTCCTGGAAGTAACTTCTTTATCAGCATCTTTGGCAGTCAGACTAGGAAGCACCAATCCAAATTGTAACTTGCCAATGACCAATTCTTAAGTTTTTTTTGAAAAGCAAGAAAAATGTAAAGCAAAAGCAAAAATATTAGTGAAAACTAAGAATTGGTATTAAAATTGAAAGGAAAAAAAATGTCCAGGGGCACTGTAGTTAAAATTAAATAATCACATTTCATTCTCAGATTAATTTCAAGTTTTGTTTTTGTTTCTTGGCTAAACTCAAGTGATTTTAATTCACTCTTTTAATTTTAATTAAAATTAATTTTTGAATTACTCTTCCGGGGCACGTGTAGATGAAACTGCAGCCCTAAATTAAAGCAGCGGGTTTTAAAAAATACCACTTCAGTTTAGGGATGATTAAACCCCTGTGTCATGCACATACCCTGCTGACTTACCTGTTTCTTTTGCAGGGAGGGGAGGGCAAGCTTCCAGTAGGCAAAGCAGCCCCTGGGCTGTGGTGGGGAGGTTGGTGTTTTCCTCTGCAGCAGCAGTGGCCCCCTACCGTCAGGTGGCACCTGCCCACAGGTACCCAGCTCGGGTGGTCCCAGGGGGACACCGCAGCTATGTAGGGAAGCACCAGGCTCCTGTGTAGCTCAGGCAGGCAGGCAGGCTCCCGGTCTGAGGGGGAGGGGAGGAGGGAAAGATCAGGCTCTCCATTTTCCTTGGGCAGAGCTGATTTCCTGGGATGCTGTCAGACTGTCTGCTGGGCTTCCTGCAGAGCCATGGAGCTGCACGGAGCCCAGTACTTCACTCCACAGCTGTTGGGGCAGCAATCTAATACTCCTCAAAGGAGTTTTAGTTTGCTGCACCCCAAGTCATTTAAGGCGCATTATGCTACCGGCATTTCCTACTGTGGCTGGAATTAATGCACAATATGGCACCAAGATGTGCAAACACTGACACCATTAAAATGGTGCAAAAGCATTTAGCTTGCTTTAAAGTGTTGTGTAAACACACCTCTCATTTTGTCTACACATGGCCCTGATTATTAGCCCCAGAACTGTGTGCAACTAGGAAATCTTTACTAAGACATTTTACCAAAGGTATTTTGAATTTCTGAAAGAGAGATGATTCTTTCTTGTGCCTGATATATTTCCTGACATTCCTGGGATCCACTGTCTGTCCTGCCATTTGTAATTATGGGCTTAATTGGCAATGTTTCTTTCTTTCTTCCTTTCTTTTTTTTTTTTTTTTTTTTTGCTAAGTACCACACTGAAAAATCTAGGGCTGAAGAAAAAGAATTTAAGCTGTTGTCAAATAGACGTTGAATGTGTTGAGACATTATGAATATTTCAAATGCATCTGTGCACCATTCATCTGCAGACTGCACACAAGGAGCATATTATGTATATCTCCTAACCACATCTGTTGTCTCCTGATTTGGGATTTCTTTATTAGTATATTAATTCCCAAGATTTTCTGCTTTTTGATGACAGCTGAAGTTTCAGAGCTTGGTCCCTGTCCAAATTGCTGAGGGACAGCATGTGCTACTGGTTAGGAGTTTGGAGAATTCAAGCTGCTTCTTCATCACAGACATGCTGTGTGCCACGGGACAGGTCATTTAGCCTCTCTTTCTTGTGAGTGGTATAATTAGAGAGAGACTGTTCTGGGGCATGACCGGGGTAAAGAGGTGAAAAAAATGGCTTTTGCCACAGCTGTGAAATTGCGGTCACAGCAGTGGTAGCAACTGGAAGTCATCACTGGCTTGTGTACAGCAGCCACTCCAGATATCCAGACTTCTCCTTACAATGCTGTTCAACATATTTTCCCATCAGTACAATGGAAATAATAATCTTTTCCTATTTGTTATAGTTTATAACAAGATAAATGAATTAAAGTTTGTGAAGTGCTTGAACATATTGGCAATAGTAATGGTGCCCACAAAAGAACCAAAGATACGTCTATGTTCCCTGAAAATGAAACAAGTCAACTAAAACATATATAAAAGAAAATCATAGGAAACTTTGAAAGAAAGAAAGAACAGCTAGAAGAAAAAAAAAAGAAAGAAAAGAATGCAAGGCTTGCTTCTTAGAAGAAAAGTTAGTCACAGGGCATAAGAAAAGACTTCACCTGAACTAATGAATTGGGTATAACAGGTTAGGTGACAAGAAATAACTCATAGGAATGTATTCCGGCTCAAATTTTGTATTGGAATTCTGAGGTTCCAAAGCAGCCTTTCTGTTAATAGTGCTACAGTATTAAGCTTTTTAAAATTTCATTTAGTTTTCTCATATCAATTTTGTTATGTTTAATTTTAAAGTGTCCATGTAGCACCTCAGGCATGTTGGAAGGATTTGTGTGTGAATGAGCATTATAAAAAATAATTACTGTACCATCATTATTATTTAAGACCTGTAAAAAAAAAATGTTCAGTTATTAAAAAACTAAAATAAGTGCTCCCATAAAAGAGAAAAAGCTGAAATAAGTACAAGAGTCAAGTGAGTTAGCTGGGGGAAAAATCCTTCATCAGCAGCATAGAAGCATTTTTTCCTCATCCTTCTCTTCAAACGCACACAGAAGAAAATTCTTTGGAAATACTCTGCATGCTATACAAGCATCAATATTCAAGGAGATGCCAGACAAGGAGGCAGTGATCCAAGGTTTACCATCTTTCTATGCTACAGCTCTAATCACTGGACAAAGTTGTTACCAGATTTGCTCATCACTTTGGGGTGCACTCATTAATTAGGGATATGTTTTTAGGGCCTTTGTAATTCTATCAATGTGCTGCTTGTGTTACTTGTGTTTCTATGCGGAGTTGTATCTCTCCCTTCTGCAAGTCTTCACTTCCAATGGAGCTATCTTGCAGGACTGAGTTTCAGTTGGGCTTGGTTCCTTCAGCCACTAAATCAGTCTCACACACACACACACACACACACACACACACTAATGTGACATGCCTGACCTGGCTGGGTTGATCAGCATGGACAGGCTGACACCCTCATATTCCAGGAATCAGTTCATGAAGGCAACAATAAAATGCAGTCAGACACGAGCACACAGATAAACAGAATACCTCTGAATCCAGCTGGGTGTCCAGCTAACACCCTCATGGGCTAGCATTCAGTTTATTAGGGCATGTCTGAGCCAAAATGGGTCAATCAGCCTGTACAAGCTGATCCCCTTATGTGTCTCGAACTCAGCACGTCCCAATCTTTTGCCCTATCTGTCCTAGTAGTGGTAGCCTCTTGACGAGCAGACCCCACAGTATTTCTGGGCTTCACAGGGATCTTTGGCTTAGGTAAAAGACGTGTTGCTGCAGAGCAAATGGGGAAGGAGAAGTAGAGAAGGAAAAATACACCTGGTTACCACCAGTTTGACTATAAAAGTTATTTATTGCTAAATATATGAAATTTATAATGGTACTAGTAGTAATGGACATGCAAAAGAAAACAAACAAAAACAATTACCATATTACCCTGGTTTCATTGAGTATTTGGGGAAACTTAGCTCAAGTTTAACTAATACAATTTGGGTTCAGAAATCTATGCCTAGAGAGAAAAAGAGAAAGAGAGAAATCGAGAGCTGGGATTTCACTGTTCCAAGGCACTCAGGTGATTTGTTGACAAGCACAGTTCTCAGCACGATCCTTGAAGGGAGACATCTGTTTCTCCCAGCTTCTTGAGAACAACAGCAGATGATGTCAGCAAGATTTCTCTCTCTTGAAGCACACTGGTTGCTGCTTTTACAGATTTTTATACCCTCAGTTCAGCTTCTTCAAGGCATTCTTTTAATTGTGTAAATAATTGTCTTTTATATTGACAAGGGGATATCTGGTTTGGAACATCTCAAGAAACTGATTAATAACCAGGAAAAACATAAGGTTAAGGAGTAACCAGACACTTAGGAGCCAGCTTGAAATTCTTATGGATAGCAGATAGACTGGATGGGATACCTCATTGTTTCTTCTCAGGTGGCTTCAAGTGTCAGGGTTTTGTATCTTACCTGTTGTGAATTAGCCTCAGTTTAGCATGACTCTCAGATTTTACTGTAGTCTTTTAACAGACTTAAGGGGACTATTGGAGTGTTCATAAACTTTGTGGGGAGGACATCCACCAGTCATCCTGGGAAAAGTATGACAGCATTTGTGGTCAGGGCTCCAAAGGACCCATTGTGATGAACCATTAACCATTGTTCAAATGTTGCCCATATCCCCTCTAAGTCAGTCTCTTGCCTCAGCATTCCCTATCCCAGCAACTGAGTTTTAGTCAATCAAGTATAAACAGGCCTCCCATAGTGGGACCAGGGGATATACGGCCCAAGATGCCTTAAACTTTTCTTCTGCTTAGTTCTGGTTAAATAGGGGGGTGGGGGGAGGGGGCAAAACTAGAAAAAGTCGTTTGTAAGTGTAGCAAGCTGGGTGCCACGGCTCCCTCAGGAACACAGAACTGACAGGTAACAAAGTAACTCCTGTTCATTTGCTCAGGGTTGATACCCAGTAATGAAGCTTTCCTGGAAATCCCCAGACTGCACAAAATATAGCACTTTTAAGGAGCTACCTGCTACTAGTGAATCCAAATAGTTCAACATTAGTTAACTCTGGATACTAACTAGCATGCCATTTGGGCCTACGGGAAATTACATAGATACAAGCACTTTACAGAAGATATATTTGCAAATTCCAGATCTGAGAGCACTGGTAAACCAAACATACCTTGCATATCTGCAATTGCCATTGTAAAATTAAGTTTTTAGTAAAAGTGGTTTCAAAGCTGATCTGGAGGAATTTCATCATCCCTTGTACTGTATCTTTTCCCATTGTAGCATGTTTGTTAACTTTCTCTTATTTGAAAGTTATACTATTGAATTAGATAAAGGAGTCAGTGTACATATAAAGATTTAATTGAAATTAATATTTGGAGGAGAGGTTAAATCAGGAAAACAGTTCAGAGATGACTATGGCAAAAATTATCCTAGCTGCCCTCTTGATCATTTGACTTTTTCTTATTTTAAATGCTGAAAATCTAACAAGAGTAGCTATCCAGAATTGATACAATCTGGGGGTTTGGGATGTACATTTTCTGCTGCTTCCCTCAAAATTAAGAAAAGACCCAAATTTGAAGTTTTGGTTTGTTTTTTTTTAATATATCTTGCTTCTCTCAAATGAGCATTTTCTCAATATTCTGTCATTTTCAATGGTTGATTTTTTTTTTTTTTATCCCACTCACAAGTATATTTGTGTTGGTTTCTTTATAATGAATCAAGACTCATTCCATGAAGTAACCCCACTACACCCTTGCCATATTTTTCTTTTATATTTTTATATTTGTTTCTCTGTGGCTCTTACAAGAAAAGATAATGCAGGATGAAGCAAAACAATATTTTTTCCCAATAGAATTTTTATTGTCCTATTGGTCATCTGTAAAGATTCTGATATAAAGCCCTGTTTGAAGCAATAATAAACTCTAATTGAAAAGGATATTAAAAAAGCAAAGTAATGATTACTACAACAGTTCATGTAGAGCAGTTTTTAAACTTGCAAACATCTCCTAACTAAAGATTACCACAATCATTTAAGGGTTTAGCCAAGAATTAAAAGAACGATCCTGTTTTCTGTTATGGAAATTTATTCTGGCAGATGACCAACTGAATACAAAGTAGACTATCTGCTATTTTTGCGTTCTTCTGTTTCACCAGTGCAAGAGTATATAGTATGCCATGTCTTTAGATACATGGCTTCAATCTTTGTATTATCATAGTGCCTTCATGGCTATTGGCAATAGCATAACTTGTGGGTTTGGAGGGCAGGAAGGGGGCAAGCAAAGCAGCAGCTTCTCCCCTCTACTTTCCACCCCAACTGTCGGTACCCCAACAGCAGCAGGAGCCCCAATCTGTTGTTGCAGCAACAGTCAGGTGGATGGACATGCACTGCTGTTGTAGCAGACTGTGCTGCAGCAGCAATACCCAGGAACTCTCTCTAGGTCTCCAGAGCAGTAAGACATGTCCCTCCCCTCCCACCACGTTCACCTCCCTCTCCTCTCTGATGCTTCTACCCCCACTTTCCAGCAGCGTTTGCCTAGGGCACAAACCCTGATAGTTATACCTCTGCTTATTGACAGGCTGCATCCACATGAGCATGGATATTTGGTTCCCTGGGGACAGCAAGCAGTGGGACACCTTGTGCTGCTGCTAGTTGTCCCAGGGGAACGCCTGTGCCATGCACCCTCTGATGCATGGCAGGTTACCCCAGGTGGGGTAGGGAGAGCCTGGGGCCAGCACTGGGCTGGCTCAAGCAGCCTAGGGTGCTGGAGGTCTCCTGGGGCTGCAGCAGCGGCAATCCTGCTGCTTGGAGCCTGGATGGGAGCTAGAGAAGGCTCCACGTTTGAGTGGCACATACTGTCCCTGCATGCACCGCTCCACTTTTTTTTTTGCTTGTTTTTTTTTTTTACCCCTGGATATCCAGGGGTCAACCCTTCCCACCCGCCCTGTTCTGTTCCCTTGCTACATGGGAAACACCTGAATGTGTGCTGGAGACAGGTCTGCGGTGCAATATACCACAGAGCCACACTTGTCTGGACTTGGTGACACATCTCTTTGCATCACCTAGATACTGCCTTCCTTAGGAGATATCATCAGTTTTATACTGGGAAGCAAAATAAATCCTGGGCCAAAATGTTGCTATTTTCATGGAACTTTCATTGGAAAAGCCACTCAAGAAAAAAAAAAGATGTGTGTGTGTGTATATATATATATCATAGAATCATAAAAATTTAGGATTGGAAGGAACCTCAGGAGGTCATGTAGTCCAACCCCCTGCTCAAAGCAGGACCGTCCTCAACTAGACCATCCCAACCAAAGCTTTGTCTAGCTAGGTCTTAAAAACCTCCAAGAATTAAGATTCTGGATAACCTGTTCCAGTGTTTTACTACCCGCCTAGTGAGACAATTCTTCCTAATATCTAACCTAAACTTTCCTTGCTACAACTTGTGTTTATTGCTCCTTGTTCTGTCATCTGCCGCCACTGAGAACAGTCTAGTCCCGTCCTCTTGCAAACCCTCCTTCATGTAGCTGAAGGCTGCTATTAAATCCCCTCTCAGTCTTCTCTTCTCCAGACCAAATAAGCCTGGTTCCCTCATCCTCTCCTCATAAGTCATGTGCCTCATCCCCCTAACCATTTTAATTGACCTTTGCTGGACTCTCCAATTTGTCCACATCCTTTCTATAGTGGGAGGCCCAAAACTGGACCCAGTCCTCCAGATGTGGCCTCACCAGTGCTGAATAGACAGAAACAATCTATTCCTTTGCCCCGCTGTTAACACTTCTAACAATACAACAAGAGCACACTGATGGTTTATATTCAGCTCATGGTTCATATTCTTGCCTAGGTCACTCTGAATCCTAGCCCTACCCTCCCATATATCTACTACTCCTCCCAGCTTGGAGTCATCTGCAAACTTGCTGAGGGTGTACTTGTAGCAAAACCCCCAGTTTTTCTTTTCTTTTTTTTTCCTTTTAAAATGCATTCCCTCCCCTTCCCCAATCATTTCTGACTTTTTCTTTCCCTCTCTATTCCCTATAAATAAGTATAAGTGAGATAAGACATAGGAAAAGCTTCAGCATTTTATTTTGGTAAAAAGTTCTATTTGTTTTGTTTTTTTTCTCCTTTATATTGTATAATTATTATGTTTATATTGATTTTTTACTGTTCTATATTACTGTTTTACTGGTACTATATGATTTAAGCCTACATATGTAAGTTAGCATAAGTTATGTCAAGTTTCCATTTTGTTTTTCAAGTCTCCATCCTGTCCCCAGGCCTGGTTGTGTAATCCATGACTCACACCTACCCCTCCTATGTAACTTGGTTCCCGAATGAATGGGGATGAATGAGGGTGCTTGAGAGACAATGGTAGTAGGTCTAAAAATAGCTCCCTCTGAATGACCAAACCATCAACACCAATACCTGGACCAACGACCCAGCCCTTGGAACCACCCATCAGCATTCAAGAAACAAAAAATGAAGCAACCCACCATTGTGCGAGGCTGCACAAGCTCAGTAACAACACCTGGAGCCCTCTGGGACAGGACTGACGTTGCCTGGACAGGCCCTCCCCACAGAAGATCAGAGGTAGTCTGCCCCATAAAAAGGGGTAGTAAAGACCAACTCCTTGGGACACCCTCTTCATCTAGACCAGCACTATGCCACACCACCTATCCACCCAGAGGCCCTGCTGGTGACCCCCCACTGGACAACCCCTAGTGGACAAGGATCTCTTTCCAGCCTAGATAGGTAGCTGTCACCCCCCACCTCCTCTTCAACCAAGGACTTTGACTCTGCTTCTCTTCCCTACCTGGACTCCAACCCTTCCACTGAGTCTCTTTCTCCTACTGCCATTGTGTGTGTGTGTGTGTGTGTGTGTGTGTGTGTGTGTGTGTGTGTGTGTGAGTGAACCAATAACGTCATGGGGCTGTGTAGTGAGTTGTCTGTTTAATAAAACTGTTATTTGGACCCCTAAGTTGGGTTTTACTTTACTATGGTTTGGTCCTGTTCCAATCTCTGCTCCTCAACCCTCTAACTTCTGTCTCTCCTGCTTCTGGCTCACTGACACCTCCAACACCTGTCCTGAGCTCCTCTCTGCCTCCAAACCCCCTCTTTCTTTGCCACTGGCTTATCCCCACTGCCTTTTCCTTTTCCCCTGAGCAACCAGGTTTGCACCTCGGTTTCTTTCCTGGCAGTTTCCTCCTTGCCACCACTTATCTGCTCCCCCACCCAATATCTCAGCTGTCTGCCTCAGTTTCTAGCCCCATTCTACCTTAAGTAAACCCAAGCCTCAGTTCCTCAGCCAGATTCTCTGTAGTCTACTGGTTCTAATCCCAGTTCTGGCAACTCCCTACACTTCCTTACACTTTCACTCCCTACACACACTCTCTCTCTCACCTGAACCTTTCCCCAAGTACCCCAAGCACACACATACACACTGTACCATCCATGTTAGGAACTTTCCTATGTGTATGTGGATTGTATGTGTGTGACCTGGTGAGTGTGTGTGTGTATATAATATATATGTCATTGTGTACATGATATATAAATTAGTGATCTGTGTCTAACTTTTGGGGTGTATAGTGTATGTGCTTGAATTGGTGCTAGGTATGCATGTGTCTAGGCTGGTTTGGATGTGTATGTGTCTGAGATGGTAATGTGTGTGTGTATGCACCTAATTGATTTGTGTGTTTGTATATGTGCAATTGTGTCACACCTTCCTGTCTAACAGCACAATATTGACATCCTGAGAGTTGGCCTGACCCCACAGCGTAACACACTGTATGCCATCTTCCAGGTCATTGCTGAAGACATTGAACAAAACCAGCCCCAGTACTGACCCTTGGGGCACTCTACTTGATACCGGCTGCCAACTGTGCAGGCTGCGCCCCGATCCCACCTTTGTCGCCATGTGCGGCGGCAATTCCGATCTCATTCCCTTTGCCATGTGCGAGCCGGGGGCGAGCCGGGCCCGTCTTCGTTGCACACGGGCTGTGGCCAGCAGCCCGGGCACACGGGGCCTGAGAGAACCGCTGGGTGGTTTAGCGCACGCGAGTTAGAATTAGTTACGGAGGCATAATGGTTGATTGAAAAGATTGTTTACTTACACCCAAAGATGGTATTGGTGTAGGCTGGACAGGTTTCCAGGCACAGCTCCCGCTTGGATCCTCACTAGAGGAACACGACAAATCAATTGCTCCCACAGAGTTGTTCAGGCTCTGCGGGTCCGGTTCGGTTAGACTCGAAAAGTTTCCCCGGAGTTACTTAGGCTCCGCGGGTCTGAAGTTACAGGAAAGGGATACGTCTAGGATTGCGCTCGGCGACAGGGAGAGGCTAGAAGCGAAAGCTCCGTAGGCGCGGTTCTATTGCCTCTATTGCCTGCTTAGGGGAGGTGCGTTGGGTCCGCGAGGGTCCGCAGCACTTGGAGATCTTCACACAGAATCTCTCTCATCCTCCCTCCTCCGACTTGGGCAGAAACTACCCAAGCCTTTTGTACGGCTAGCAAGCCAATTGCTAGCCACCACGTGTGCCTACATTAGGAATGGGCCAATAATGTGGCGCGAATCCTAATACAAATGGCGGGAACTTCTTTACAGCGTGTATCACTACGATGCAAAAGAGATGCACCCTGCAAAGAAGCTGTAATCTGGCGGGAAATCCCCCGTTGCACCAGAGTTCTCTCGCAGCAGAGAACTCTACCGTGCAAAGAAAGCGACAAATTGGCAGGAAATAATTTAGCGGTGCCGAAGCACACACACAAACAAAAAATCACACCTTTGGGTTGTGACACCAACTAGACATTGAGCTATTACTACCATCTAAACTCGATGCTCCAACCAGCTTTCTGTCCACCAAAGGAAATAAGAACTTTTTACCTGTCCTGTGTAAGGCCATTAACATAGGGAATAGGTCTTTCAAATGAAATATTTATAATTTTCAATTATGAGGTTGTATAATGCACTAACTCATATAGATTAGAAAGTAGTAGTAACAGGCTTTCACTTAAGAAAGTGCAGCAGCCACAGCAGAAGACTGAGTTGTATTTTCAAAAGAGTCCATAATTAACAAGCTTGTATTTTATTAAGGTGGATTGCTGGTTCTCCTCCTCATACCCTTTCTCTTGTCTCCATCTCCCCCCCAAAATACTGAGCTTGATTTGCATCCAGAAACTACCACTTGAAGCCTTTTACAGATTCTTGGCTCTACTTTGATTTTTTTATTCTCTTCAATTTCAACAAAAAAGTATATTAGTTTCATGCTCCAATAAATCTATTTTAAATTTTAGAAAATATGTTATGTTCTGAAGACCACAAGTCTACTCATCTTACAAAACTCCCCAAGAAATATCTTTGCATTATCACTATCCTGGCATACTATAGTCATTAGTAATAAACAACTAGTATATCTTTCCTGTCTGGTTGCAAAAGCAATATATTCTAATTCTTTGTGATATGACATGTTCAATGGGAATACGAGAGAACCCTTATATATGTATTGCTCCAAACAGAAAGTAAATGCCTACTTTTTTATTATAGAACACAAGCTCCTGGCAGAGTGCTGAGAAGCAACCAACATCATGTTTATGCAAGTTTGTCATTATTTAATATTTAAAGATTTGATCAGAAGTTAAGTAATATTTTGTTTTGTTTTTGTAATGAGTTGAGCCTCCTTTCACAAACCTATCCATGTAACCATTCCATAGGCTGGTCTTCCACAGCCTGTTTGATTAAATTTAGTGCACTGTATAGGTTATATAGCCTCCCATTTTCTAGGTCATTAAGGAAAGGGAACTGTATAACCGAAATATGGAAACTCTTGAGGTACTTTTAGAATTATCTGAAAATGTTTTTGAAAGCCTTTGTCAATTCTTCCTTCATAAAAACAGCCTTTCCTTTTTCTTAGCTTGCTATCTTTCCTATATCAGTGCTTTGCTGGGTATGGTCTCTGTTAAAAATGAGTTATTGGAGCTACCATTTCACAGTGACAGTATCTTAGAAATTCTTTTTAACTGGCTGAATAGGCCACTGGTTGGCAACCTTTCCAGGCTGTGGGCTGAATTGACCTAGCTAAGAAAGAGGTGGACATGTAGGTGAGCAGGTGTTAGGACCCACCCCCTGGGTGCTTGTCTCTGCCATGGCAGAAGGAAAGTATCCACAGATGGTGCTTCTCCCCACAGCAACAGGGAAAACAACTGCTGCTCAAGTGCATACCCCCTGCCCCAAATGCCGCCAAAGCCCAAAGTCTACAGGATTGGATAAAATACTGGATCTGGCCTGCAGGCCACAGATTGACCCCTAGAATAGGCAATTGGATCTCAGATGATTGCAAGTTAAAAGCAATTCTTTTTTACTTTATTCATATAACAATAAATTGTGTTCATAATGTTAGTCTCTCTGATTGAAAGACCTAGGTAAACTTGCCTTCAATGATTTGTAGATTCATAGATGCAAGGGTTGGAAGGGACCTCAACAGTTCATCAATTCCAACCCTCTGCCTAGGCAGGAAACAGTGCTGGGGTCAGATGACCCCAGCCAGATGCCTATCCAGCCTTCCCTTAAAGACCCCCAAGGTAGGGGAGAGCACCACCTCCCTTGGAAGCCCATTCCAAATTTTGGCCACCCTTACCATGGAGAAGTTTTTCCTGATATTTATCCTAAATCAGCTGTCTGTCAGTTTGTGACCATTGTTCCTTGGTACCCCAAGAGGCACCCTGGTAAACAGAGCCTCTCTGATCCCTTGCTGCCTCCCCCTAATGAATTTGTAGGTGGCTGCACAATCACCTCTCAGCCTTCTCTTGTAGAGGCTGAAGAGGTCCAGGTTTCTCTGTCGCTCCTCATAGGGATTGTCCTGTAAGCCCCTAAGCATATTAGTGGCCCTCCTCTGGACTCTCTTGCGTCTTTCAACATCCTTCTTGAAGTACGGCACCCAAAACTAGACACAGTACTCCAACTGTGGTCTGACTGATGACGCATAGAGGGGAAGGATCACCTCCTTGGTTCTATTTGTCATGCATTTGCTGATGCATGATAATGTGCAGTTAGCTTTGCTGATGATTTCATCACACTGATGACTCATGTTCATCATGGAGTCTGCTATGACTCCAAAATCCCTTTCCGCATCTGTGCTGCTGAGAGGGTCACTTGCCAGCCAGTAGGTATGCTGGATATTTTTGTGCCTGAATTGCAGCACTTTGCACTTGTCCTTGTTGAACTGCATCCTTGAACTTTTGCAACATGTCCAGGTCTGCCTACAATTGTTCCCTACCTTCCAGAATGTGCACTTCACCCCACAATTTAGTATTGTCTGCAAACTTGGACAGACTACGCTACACACCCACATCAAAGTCACTGATGAAGATATTAAAAAGTACCCACATCCTTCCAGGTTGATACTGACCCATCTACTACCCCTCTCTGGGTGTGACCACTAAGCCAATTTTCCACCCACCAGACCATGTAAACATCTACATCACAGCTTCTTAATTTATTTAAGAGAATGGGATGCAATACCGTATTGAAGGCCTTGATAAAATCTAAGAAAACAACATCCACCTCTATTCTTGTGTGTAAGTGTTTTGTAAGCCTGTCATAAAATGAAACCAGATTGGTCAGGCATAATCTACCTGCTATGGATCCATGCTGGTTGCCATGCTGCATTATTTTTCCTGCTGGACTTCCACAATTATGATCCTTCATAATCTTTTCAAAGACCTTTCCAAGGATGGAGGTGAGACTGACTGGCCTATAATTACTCTGATCCTCTTTCCTCCCATTCTTGAAAATAGAGACCACATTAACCCTTTTCCAGTCCTCTGGGACCTGACTTGAGTGCCACGAGCGCTCAAACAGCTATGCCAGTGGTTCTGCCATGACACCGGCCAATTATCTCAGTACTCTTGGGTGAAGCTCATCCGGGCCTGCTGGGGCAGGGCAGGTCAGGCATTGACAGGGCTGGGAGAGTGGGCGGGGGATGGGGGTTTGTAGCAGAGCCCCCCAATGCAGTGTGGGGCAGCAGGAATCACCCCCCACCCCAACCTGGCAGGCACCAGTGAGTGCAGGACTTTTTTTTTTTTTTTTTTTAAGAGCTGGGATGCTGGGGCTGGGCACGGCAGCCATTGATGGGGCTGGGAGAGTGGGTGGGGGTTGGGGGGGATCGGGGGGCTGGAGGAGCAGGCAGGGGATGGGTCCTGGTGGGGGTCTCACCCATGGTCCCTTCCCCCCTTCTCCAGCCCCTCCTTGCCCACCCTTTACTTACTGGCATGGTCCAGCTCCCTGCAGCGGTGAGTGGGGACCACCCAAATCTCCAAAGCTCTCTGAAGAAGATTCGGCTGCCAAATAAAGCTGAATCTCCTCTAAATTGAATCAGCACCCAAAGCTTCACACAGCCCTAGTAATTTGTTTTCTGAAATATACAGGAGGTTTGGGATTGAAAATAATTTGTTAATTCTTATTTTGTTCTTTTCCTTAGGGTGGTCAACTTCTCAGCTTGTTCCATTCTTGGTCAGATGCTGTCAGTCATCTTTTACGTTACACTATGGTAGTAGAATCCTAGAATCTTAAACAAGTAACTTCAGGATTAGCTAGTCCAAACCCTTATGTTCTGTCACAAACTTTATACCTAGACAATCCCTGCCAGAGATTTACAAAGCCTGTTTTTTATAACCTCCAGTGAAGAAAATTCCATAATGTTTGGCGTATCTTTTCCAGAGCTTCACTAACTTTATGATTGCAAAGCTGCTCCTGATATCTAACCTAAATCTTTTTTTGCTACAAATTAAATTGACCTCTTCTTGTTCTCCCCTCCACCACCTGCAGACAGAGAGAGCAATCAATCATCGTCCTTTTTGCCACCCCTTTCTGTCAACTAGAAGTCTGTTTCCTTGTGCTCCTCCCAGGCTCCTCTTTTAGACTAAAGACACCCAATTCCTTTTAACTTTTCTTCATAGTTTACATTTTATAAACTTCTGGGTTTCTTTCTGCCATACTCTTGCCAAATTAGTTATTTCCCATATGGCATGCATTTGATTTTTTGTTCCTAAGCAGAAATTGACACTTATCTTTTGAATCCATCTTACTGGTTTCAGGCCATCATTCACTTTGTCAAGCTGATTTTGAATTCTGATCCTGTTTATAGAGTGCTCCTGACCCCTCCCAGGCTGGTGTCATCCCACATTTTTTAAGTATACCCTATTTCCCACCCAGGGTTTTAATTGGAATATTGAATAGAACCAGGACTAGGATAGACACCTAGAAGATCCCACTTTAAATGCCCTCCACATCTTACAGCGAGCCATTGACAAGTTTTCTGCATTGTGTTTTACAATTATGCATCCACCAATGATTTTATATACACCACTTCCCCTTACTTTTCTTATGAGTACAATATAAAGTCTCATTAAAATCAAGATACATCAAATCTAATGCTTATACTACATTGACTAGATCGGTTATCTTGGCAAAGAAAAAACAATAGATTGTCTTGACACAATTTATTCTTGATATATTATTGCTGGCTGTCTTTATCATCTTATTATCCTTTAGAAGCTTATAAATGAATTCCTTAATAACTTGTTCCCGACTCGTTTCAAAGATTGAAGTTAGACTGACTGGTGTATAATTTCCTTTTTAAAGATAGGCACCAAGTTTTCCTTTCTCCAGTTCTCTGGGAACTTCACTCTCTATGAATTCTCAAAAGTAAACACTAATGTTTTAGAGATTGCTTCAGGTAGTACTCTAGGGTGAATTTCATCAGGCTCCAGTGCCATGAAGACATCTATTTATCTTAATATTTTTTAACCTGTTCTTTTGTTTCTGGCAAGAACCTCCTGTCTCTTTGGCGTTACTTTCGCTAAGTATCTCATCACAACAAACCTTTTTCTCTGATGCACTGAATACTTCAGCTTTCTCTGTATCATCTGTTACTTGTTCTTTTTCCTTGCTAAGTAATAGATTAAACTTTGTCTTGCATCTGTTTTGTACTGAGCTTTTTCATGTTGCTTTTCTGTCCCTTGAGTTATAACTCATTTTGAGTCCCAGCTTCTCTGATTATATCCCCTCGTGCTTATAACAGGATGCTTGTTCTGTTTCTTTACAGTCATCCTTAGTCATGCAAACTGATTACTTTTCTATGTGTTTTTAAACAATTCCTGATCTATCCATAATGGCCTCTAGCATAGTATTATAGTTCTTATTTTTCCACCATAATGGTCTCTTCGATAGTACTATAGTTCCTATTTTTCCACCATATTGGGAGAAGTTGCAGTTATACATTTAAATGCAGTACCTTTCAGAAACTACTTTCCCATAGTCCTTTCTTTCCTAGATTATCCTCCCAGGAGACAACACGTCCCAATTTCTGAGTTCTCTTATCCTTATGTTTCCACTCTCACTGCTTCCTTCCTTTAGAATAGTGAGCTCTTATCATTTTTGTGACCACCTCCTCCCATATTACCTTGGGATTTTCAGATTTTCAGTGAGGAAGATCCCTATAAGGCAGAATAATATGAAAACTAGTTGCTTTCCTGGCAGTGTTCTGTACTTTCTGAAGTAGAGCTGTCCCCAGTGTATTTCAGGAATATGATAGACTGCCTGTATCCTCCATGATTAACTTCTGCTATCAGAGGCTGGTAAAATCTAACATCCTTTTAAGTAGAGGTAAATTGCTTGCATAATCTCTGATCTTGTCAAATGTGTTGAGAAAAAATTGGTCAAATTTTAAGAGATTTTTAGGAAGAGAGGAATTTGGTTTCCTAATTTTCTGGCAGTCACATTGTATTTTTGTCTACAGAATCTGTTCCTATGAACTCTTATATATCATGTCATGTGTGGTATTTTTGAAGACAGTACAGCTTTCTTGGGTGAAACAACAGTTTTTAACAATGAAAAGCTTGCATATGTTCTTTTCATTTCCTGTGCTCATCAGTATATGTGCTTCTCCTCAGTGGAGTTGCATCTCAGATTCTTCTGTACACAGGAGAAGAGTTATTTTACTATAGAAGACAATGTTTGGTACAGCTGCCAAACTTTCATTATCATAAACATAATCATACATTGTAGGATTGTTTTTCCCCTAAAGTTGGATTTGGTGCAAAAAATTTGATCACTGACTTAATCTCACCAATTTATGAATATACACATCAATCTAATGAAATACAAAAGGAAAAGTACCAATAAAAATGAGGGAAACTTTACTGTATTTCTTTTGTATTGAAACAACCATTTTAAGTCAATGTATTAAACTACATGATTAGTCTAGCCCAGTACAAATAGTTCTTAACAAGATAGGAAAAGCCCATTCTTTTTTTGATGCTATGCTGTCAGTAATGCAAATATCACATTCGTTATTGAAGTGAGACAGTTGTTTCTACTAAGGGAAGGGAGGGGAACTGCAGCTTCTCCTTCCTATTTGATGTCACTATACACAAGGGACAGAAAACAAGGTTTCTTTCAGCTAAATGCTTCCCCTTTGAATTCTGAGAGTGAGAAAGCTAATCACCAGGGTTTTCAATTATGCACAGTGCACTTCGAAATATGTAACTGGGTGCATTTTTTAAACAAAATGAATAATATATGATGAATGATATATGTTTAAAATGTTTTTTTGTATTCATGAAGAATCCTGTGTTCTGACCCCCCCCCCCACAGTATCTAGTCCATGCTCTAATGACAGTACATTTTCTCTTCTTTCTTTCAACTTCAGCTGTTTTCTTTTTCTTCCAAGAGCAAGGTGGGCAATGCATGCATAAATGAGTATCTATATATCACTTAATGCCTATGGCATAAGTGCTAGCAGGCCGTTGTAAACTTTTTCAATCCTCCTTGGCTCTGAGATTAGTGGCTCTGACAAAAGCAAAGCCCCAGTAGAGTCCACAGTAAGTTCATCTTGAATTTAATGGGAAATCTCCTGGATTTTGCAGCATTCCTGGTTTAGCAGATTGGACATTATATGGCATCTTGTGTTCAATTAAAAAAAGTTGAGCACTGCCTTACTCAAGAGGTAATTTCACTGACTTCAAAGAATACTGGTTGTTTTTTGCATGATAAGGCATCACTGTTTAGCAACATGATATCATGTTTGCTTATTCTCAGCACTATTTAATTAAAAAGCTATTTATTTCCATTCTTTTATCAATTTATGAAACCACATTGCAGGAACAACAATATTGTATGATCTACTTATGATATCAGAAGAGAAGGCAGAGAATCATTTTTTTTCTTTGGACTTAGTCGTTAATTTTCATGATGTTTTTTTCTTTCCAGATCTGAGCAGTAGATGAAATCTGTACATCAAATAGTATAAAATGCATCTGCATGAATAGTAGCAATAGTTTATTTTCAAGTGAAAGCCTGTCATTTGCCAGATGTTTGATTCACACAATATGATTTTCATGCCAACTGTATGATATGTTCGATTTAAGTAAAGTGACTGAAAGCTGCTGTTGAGACTGAGCTGTTGTTAAACACCAGCTGTAGTTTTTCACTTTAATTAATATTGTATGGAGTAGAATATCTTGGTTTAATTAACACATTAACCCTGTGGGGTACTCAAGCAGAGGTTAGAGAGACCTACTAGTTCTTAAAAAGAAATAGCTAATTCAGAGTGGCCCTTGAAAACCCACTCAATTTCTTTCAGAAAAAAAGCAGCCAGATGGTTCCATAGAGGTTATATTTTCTGCATTTAATTTCCTCTACTAATGGCAAATAAAGGATGGACTCCACTGGTTTCCTCATTGTTCCAGTTGAAGGGATCAGTTCTGGCAGATTCCTGTGACTAACAGAAGCTAACCTTTAAATCTACCTCTTAATTGTTCCAATCTTGCTAGTTTTGGACCTGGGCCTTTGGAGTGGGGGGTATTCCCATTTAACCAAGACTTTTAGTTGGTCAGTTTTGAAAATCTGGCCATTGATTTAGGGGCCTACATGTAGATTTACAAGTCTAATTTTAAATTCTTTTTAGTGCAAATCTTTGTAGATGATCTGCCATTATCCCTGTGTTATTTATGC
Organism: Alligator mississippiensis; assembly: GCF_030867095.1. Lineage (NCBI taxonomy): Eukaryota > Metazoa > Chordata > Crocodylia > Alligatoridae > Alligator > Alligator mississippiensis. The sequence goes on from NC_081829.1 coordinate 43,587,618, forward strand.
TAAGGTTACTATGAAAAGGGACTGGACTGTTTTTCTTATGTATGTGTTTTGGTTGGTTTCCTGAAGCTATCCACACTTGAAGTAGTCATCACTTCCAATGGAGGGAACATTATAGTTGATTTTTACAGAAATTATTATTATCACAAACAAACGGGAGCGGTGAGAGACGCGCGGGTGAAGGCTCGCTGTGCCCCCGCTCCCCCGGGGCCCCCCAGGGGCCCTCCAGCAGCCGCGGAGCCCCCCCGCTGACCCCCAGCGCAGCCGGGGTGGGCAGGGCCCGTGGAGAGAAGGGGCTAACCCCTTGGTGTGTGTGTGGGAGGCGGTGGCTGGGTGGAGCCGGGCCGGGTCAAGCCCTGCCCAGGCCCCTGCTTGGCCTGGCCCCCCAGGGAGAGGGATGGGGAGGGGAGGGGGGTGCTCACCGTCCCCCCTCCAGTAGGGTGGGTTCCCCCGGGTCCCGGGGGGGGCCCCCTTATTGCCTTAGGAGCAGCTTCCTCGACGGCAGGCCCACTGCGCATGCGCGCAGTTTAAAAGGGCCCGCCAAATGGGAAAACGCCCAGTTAGACGTGGGAGCAGCAAGAGACGCACGGGTGAAAGCTCGCTGCGCCCCCGCTCCCCCGAAGCCCCCCAGAAACCCTCCAGCAGCCGCGGAGCCGCCCTGCTAAACCCCAGCGCAGCCGGGGTAAGCGGGGCCCGTGGAGAGAAGGGGTTAACCCCTTAGTGTGTGTGTGGGAGGCGGCGGCTGAGTGGAGCCGGGCCAGGTCAAGCCCTGCCCAGGCCCCTACTTCGCCCAGCCCCCCAGGGAGCCACGCGACCGGAGCCGCACGAGCAGGCTGCACAAACAGGCGCGCTTCTCTGCCGGCACGTGAGTTAGCGCGGCGTTCGCGCGGGAGGGCGCCGGACCCTGCCTGCGCACCACCCCCCAGGGTAGACAGTCCCAGCCGTAGCCAGCCTACCAGAGGCATGACACTGATGGGCACGCGCCGCACACCGAGGGTCCCCTCGGGCTCCGCGGCCCCCCCCCTCTGGCACCTCAGAGACGGCCACCCAGAGGGAGCCCCTGGTTCCGGGCTCCACGCAGACGGAGCCCCTGGCTCTCGGCTGCGGGGGATGCCTAGCCTTTTTCAGGCTCTGGGGCCTGGGAGCATGGCGACCTCCCCTTGTGGGGTCTGCTCCATTTTGGGGTCTCTGGCGCGCCAGCTGGAGGAGCTCCAGGCCACAGTTCACAGACTGCGTGCCATCAGGGACTGCGAGCAGGAGATAGACTCCTACTGCCAGGCCCTTCTCCCCCGGGAGGCAGAGGGTAGATCACAGTCTCCCTCCAGGCCAGAGGAGGACTCTAGGACCTCCTGCTGTGTCCAGCCAGGGGCATGGACCAAGGTGGTCCAGGGTCCTAAGGCCTGCCGCACCAAGGTCCCTCCCCCGCCAGAACTGAGCAACAGGTACACACCTCTTGCTGCCCCAGCAGAGCCTGCTGAGTTGCTGGCCCCCACAGGCAACATGGGCCTAACTGCAGCTCCTGCCCCTGCTCTCCCCAAGACAAAACGTAAGGTGTTTGTTGTGGGAGACTTCCTCCTGAGGGGGACGGAGGGGCCAATCTGCCACCCCGACCCCTTAGCCCAGCAAGTCTGCTGCTTCCCAGGGGCCCACATCCGGGACATTGTGGAGAGGATCCCCAAGCTCCTCAAACCCACAGACCACTATCCCATGCTCCTTATCCATGTGGGCACCAATGACACGGCTCGGAGCACTCCCAGCCAGGTCATGAAACGCTACAAGGATTTGGGAGCGGGGCTTAAGGGTCTGGGGGCACAGGTGGTGTTCTCCTCGATCCTCCCAGTCTCAGGCTATGGGCTCAGAAGGGACAGGAGGATCTATGTGGTCAACCAAAGACTGTGGCGCTGGTGTCGTCAGGAAGGCTTTGGCTTTCATAACCACAGCCCGCTCTTTGGCGAGAGAGGCAGCGAGCTGCTGGGAAGAGATGGTCTCCACCTCTCTCCCCTAGGGAGGAGGCTCTTCTCAGCCAGACTGGCTGACCTGCTCCACCGGGCTTTAAACTAAGCCCGTTGGGGGACGGGGGGACTACCGCCACTGCTGGCCCACTGAGCAATCCTTGCAAAGCCAGCGGATCACGGCACTCAAGGGAGCCCACCCCAGCTCCAGCCCTGGTAAAATCTGTGGGCAAGGAAGGAGCCCCCCAGGGGGCACTTGCCTGCCTGTACACTAATGCCAGGAGCCTGGGGAATAAGCAGGAGGATCTCATCCTCCTGCTCAGTGCAAACTATTACGATGTCATAGGGATAACGGAGACCTGGTGGGACTCCACCCATGACTGGACCAAGGGGATAGATGGCTATACCCTGTACAGGAGAGATCGTGTAGAGAAAAGGGGCGGGGGTGTAGCTCTCTATGTTAAGGAAAGCTACACGTCCCTGCAAGCCGATATTGGCGACCAGGGTGGATGGCTGGAGACCCTCTGGGTTAAAATCCATGGGGAACACGGCACAGGGGACACAATGGTGGGAGTCTATTACAGACCTCCCACCCAAAGTCCTGAGCTAGACCAGGAGTTTGCCCAGGAACTGGCTGAGGCAGCTTGCTCCAGGACCATGGTTGTCATGGGTGACTTCAATTACCCAGACATCTCCTGGGAGGATCGCTCAGCAAAATCTGAGCAGTCGCAGAGCTTCCTCTCGTGTGTGGATGACCTCTACCTGACTCAAGAAGTCTATGGGCCAACGAGAGGCAAAGCGCTGCTCGACCTGTTGCTGGCTACTGGGGATGACCTAGTCAGCGACCTAGTGATCGATGAGAAGCTGGGTGACAGCGACCACGAGCTGATCACCTTCACCATCCGCCGAAAAGCTGGCAAGTCAGTCAGCAACACGCAAGTCCTTGACTTCAGGAAAGCCGACTTTGACAAGCTCAGGAGGCTTGTCAGTGAGGCCCTAAGGGACTGTGACCACAGGGAGAGGGGAGTTCAAGAAGAGTGGTTGCTCCTCAAGGGAGCGATCCTCAATGCACAAACTAAGTCTATTCCATCTCGGAGGAAAGGCAGCAAGAGGGCACAGCAGCCCCCCTGGCTCTCCAGGGACCTAGCAGACCTCCTGAGGCTAAAAAGAAATGCCTACAAAGGATGGAGGATGGGAGTCACCTCCAAGGAAGATTATTCTGCACTGGTCCGGTCCTGTAGGGAGCAGACCAGGAAAGCCAAGGCTGCAACTGAACTCCAGCTAGCTTTGAGCATCAAGGACAATAAAAAGTCCTTTTTCAGATATGTGGGGAGCCGGAGGAAAAGCTGGGGCAACGTTGGACACCTGCTGAACCAGATGGGGCAACTGACAACTGACACCCAGGAAAAAGCCAACCTATTAAATAGGTACTTTGCGTCGGTCTTTCATCAGCCCCATGGGACGCCCATGCCCGCTACTGGGCCGGGAAGTCCGGGTGAGGGTGATCCCCTGCCCTCCATTAATGCTGACTTCATGAAGGAACATCTTGAGAAGCTGGATACCTTCAAGTCAGCCAGCCCTGACAATCTTCACCCCAGGGTACTCAAGGAGCTGGCGAGCATCATAGCCCAGCCTCTAGCGCGGATCTTTGAAAACTCTTGGTGCTCTGGTGTAGTGCCCGAAGACTGGAAGAAGGCCAATGTGGTGCCTATCTTCAAGAAAGGGAGGAAAGTGGATCCGGCTAACTATAGGCCCATCAGCCTGACTTCTATCCCGGGGAAGATCTTAGAAAAGTTTATTAAGGAGGCCATCCTTAATGGACTGGCCGACACCAACATCTTAAGGGATAGCCAGCACGGGTTTGTTGCAGGTAGGTCTTGCTTGACCAATCTCATTTCCTTCTATGACCAGGTGACCTATCACCTGGACAAGGGAGATGAGATTGATGTCATATATCTTGACTTCAAAAAAGCGTTCGATCTGGTGTCCCATGATCGTCTCTTGGAGAAACTGGCCAATTGTCGCCTTGGGTCCTCCACGATCCACTGGCTGGAAAATTGGCTCCGGGGTCGGACCCAGAGGGTAGTAATTGATGGAAGTCACTCATCGTGGTGTCCTGTGACCAGTGGGGTCCCCCAGGGCTCTGTCCTTGGACCCATACTGTTCAACATCTTCATTAATGATGTGGACACTGGAGTCAGAAGCGGACTGGCCAAGTTCACCGATGACACCAAACTTTGGGGCAAAGCATCCACACCAGAAGACAGGCGGATGATCCAGGCTGATCTGGACAGGCTCAGCAAGTGGGCAGATGAGAATCTGATGGTGTTCAACGCCGATAAATGCAAGGTTCTCCACCTTGGGGGAAAAAAAACCCGCAGCATCCTTATAGGCTCGGCAGTGCTATGTTCCTTAGCACTATGGAAGAAAGAGACTTGGGGGTCATCATTGACCACAAGATGAACATGAGCCTGCAGTGCGATGCTGCGGCTAGTAAAGCGACCAAAATGCTGGCTTGCATCTACAAATGCTTCTCAAGCAAATCCCGGGACGTCATTCTCCCCCTGTACTCGGCCTTAGTGAGGCTGCAGCTGGAGTACTGCATCCAGTTTTGGGCTCCACAATTCAAAAAGGATGTGGAGAAGCTTGAGAGAGTCCAGAGAAGAGCCACGCGCATGATCAGAGGTCGGGGAAGCAGACCCTACGATGACAGGCTGAGAGCCCTGGGGCTCTTTAGCCTGGAAAAGCGCAAGCTCAGGGGTGATCTGATGGCCACCTACAAGTTTATCAGGGGTGACCACCAGTATCTGGGGGAACGTTTGTTCACCAGAGCACCCCAAGGGATGACAAGGACGAATGGTCACAAACTACTACAAGATCGTTTCAGGCTGGACATAAGGAAGAATTTCTTTACTGTCCGAGCCCCCAAGGTCTGGAACAGCCTGCCACCGGAGGTTGTTCAAGCGCCTTCATTGAACACCTTCAAGATGAAACTGGATGCTTATCTTGCTGGGATCCTATGACCCCAGCTGACTTCCTGCTCTTTGGGCGGAGGGCTGGACTCGATGATCTTCCGAGGTCCCTTCCAGCCCTAATGTCTATGAAATCTATGAAATAGGGGTCACGGGATAAAAAAAAGACCGATCAAGAAAACTGAGAAATACCAAAGCTATTAATGAAGTTTGGAAGATCAGAAATGAAAACTAATGTAGTTGTCACTGTTGGCTCTGGATTTAGGACCTAGATGCTTTGTTCTGGGGGGAGGACTCACCCTCAGACTGACCACAACCTTTCCACTCAATAATAGGCAAATTTATTGATACACAGTGATAACAGAAAATAAACAATAGAAACAATAGAAAGATTCTATATATCTACCAAATTTAAGGGTGTCATCAGAATCAAAGTACATCTTGCCAGTATGCAGTCTTCAGTCTGACGCTTTCTCTTAGGTGTCAGATGTCAGCATGTCAGCAGCCGGGAGGTGGGAAGCCAAGGGCCCTCCCACCTATCAGTGGGGTGGATGAGACGAGTTGGTGGTGTGCCCTCTGTCTATGGTGGCCTTGGGCACCCTGCCAGGGTATGGGGATGAGGATCTAGGTAAGACAGGGAGGAGGGACCCTTTGCTGCTCTAAAGTCCTTCTTTTGTGTTCTTCCCTCCTGATGACTCCTGATGGATCTTCATCTGTGGCTATCACTGATTGGTCTCTTTGTGTTTGTCACACTGTCCACATAGCTCATCACATGCACACATACTAATTTGGTCTTACTGGGACCTTTCCTAATTTGGTCTGTTCCCCCAAAACTGAAAAACTCTGGCCCCCTGCTATGGGGCCTGGCGAGCTGGTGCCACCTTATCTCATGTTATGGAACAGCATGGTACATACTTCCCCTCCTCCCACTCCCCACCCTCAGTTCTCATGCTATGCGTCTATCCATTGCCCTTCTTGTGTTAGACAGCCAGTCTGCTTCAAAGGCTGTGTGAAACTGTGTGCATGACCCAGGTTTTCAAAAATCAGTTAACCCCTGCTGCCCACCCTGAACCATTCTAATGCATATACATATACTTATAAATCAATTCCCAAAAAGCAAATATTTAAATACCATTCTTAAGCCATCAGTTACCAGGCATTCGCAAGTGTTAAACCACAATTCCCAGTGTGAGATGCAGGTAGGGGCTTTCCTACACCATACCCTCTGCTTGGCTCTGAGCCACCAGAAGTTGAGTTCAGGACCTGCTGCCCCTGCCTGCTTCCCCTTCTCAATTCCTGCTATGCTAAGCAATGAGGACAGTGAGCCATGCTTGCAAGTCCAGCCCTTGACCAGCTGCCCTCTGCTTGCCTTCACCCTGTGCTCTGCTGAGTGGCAGGGCAGTGATTGAAAAGCTGACATGGATGGTAACCATGCTTACAAGTTTGATTCTTGGCCATCTTGGCTTCCTTCTGCATCCGCCCAGATGAGCAGCAGGGGCAGTGATTTAAAGCCAGAGGGCCTAGGACCTTGACACTGGAGGTTTTCCCTGATCCCAGCTCTGCCACAGCAAACTTCCCCTGCCTAAGCTTCGCTGTTCTGGGTGAGCCAGGATCAGTGCGGAATGAGGCAGCTCACCGTGCATCAGCGCAGTGGCCAACAAGCCAGTTTGCAGGATGGGGTCATTCTGGAGCTAGAACACTCATGGGGCTGTTTAAGGCAGTTGTGGCTTTTCAGCAGCTGCCACATGACAGTCTTCCCCCTTCTCAGGCTGGGGAGACCACAGGCTGTCACTTAATGGGCTGCCTTATGGGTCGGAGTAGCCTAGGAAACATCCCTCTAGTGTCCCTTGACAGGAGAGATCACCTCTGAAGCTCTCTAATCATGGGGGTGGAGGAATGTCTGTGCAGTCCAGTTACTTGGCTATTTTTCTACTGGAAGAAGATACTTCCTGTAGAAGTGAATGTTTGTACCCAGCCTCTGTAACTTCACAGGAATTTAGCATTAGAAGCAAGGACGGAGTTCAACAAGAAATCTGTGAATCTTCCTTTTCCAACAGCATACATGGAGCTCATATTCTAATTGTGCAGGGCTATCAGACAGCAAGCTTAAAAGTCATGCTATTTTTTAATATAGAAATCTGTTGATGTGGGACTGAAATTTGCCAATGCAGGGCCATTCACATATGTGATTCTGGCAGGAAAACCTCACACATTTCTGAAGCATGTTGATTTTTTGACAAACAATGACTCTACAAAATTGTTTGGTGGTTTGGAATATTGCATTTGTTTCAACAGGAATCAGTTTGAGTGGTGAAGTGAGTAGTATGCACAGTAATTGTATTTATAAAAAGTCTTATTCAAACATATTAAGATTATTAACATTGGGCATTGAACACCCTCCTATATAAAATGGGCCCTGCAATCCTGCAATGTATGACATGAATGTCATTACATGTATGGGGGGGGGAGAGTATGCACACAAATGAAATAAAACATTTCTTGTTTCTGTATGGCATTAAGTCTGTTCTAAATAGTGTCTTGGGATTCTTATCCCATTACTTGGATTAGCTTTTATGTACCTACCGATTTATTGTTTCATTATTCTCTCCAACCCCATCTGCCTCTCAGCACTACCCTCTCTCTTGACAAATAAAAAATTAAGAAACAAAATGAACACAATAACAACCAAAAATTGAGGCCATTCTTTTAGCTCTTCAGGCTCAGACAAAAGTGACAAATTTTCCTTATCTGGCCCCTGAAAGCTCTATACAGCCATGGCCAAACACATGGCTGAAGAATACTTTAAAGGGGTCTGATCCCATGACAATCTGAACCCGCATTAGCTGAAACAGCCTAGCACTGCTCCCAGTGCTGCTTTCAGAATTGGGGGGGGGGGGGGTAGAAGGAGCTTGTTCTGGTTGTTCCCCAACTGGCTCTGGAGGGTGGGGTGAGTAGACTGGGCACCTCCAATGTGCGGGGCTACAATCCCCCCCCGCATTACAGCATGGCTTGGAAAACCCCAGAACAGATCTTTCTCCCCTGCTTTCTCCCTTTCCCATCCTGAGACAGAAAGGGAGCTGGGGGGGGGGGGGGGGGAGAACTAGAGGAAGAGGCTGCAGAGAGCTCAATCCCCCACCCTCCATACCCAATTGCTGATGTCTGTTGGGTTGGGAGGATTGATTTAACTCATGGCACTTTCTGTGAAGTTCCATGGGTTACACCTGGGAGCTGCACTTCTATCTGTGCCTTTCATCCTAACTCAAAACTTTTTATTTAGACCTTGCTGGGAAATGTTCAGTTGTGCTTAGCATTTCAAATTTTTGGAAAAAGTTCAAGTGAAACCTAACTTGAATTAGAACTACTAACATTTCACCTAACCTTTCATTCAGAGTTGGGATGAAGCTAAATCGTATTTTTTGCAAAACTGAATAATTAATGGTGGAAACACCAAAACAGTTCAGTAGCAAGCATACTTCTGTATTTCTAATATGGAATATGCTTTCTAGACTTCTGAGTTTTGCTGGAAACCCCAGTTTCACAGAAGCTAACTTGATAAATCTGATCACCACTCATAACAAAAGCAGGATTGGATCCTTGCTTTGAATTTTCACTTGTTTCTTTGTGAAATCTCTTATGGTGTAGGATATATCAGATAGGTTCCCACTAAGCAGATTTTATACCATGTAGATTGGCAGGTCTTTTTTTAAATTGTAACATCTTTGGGACATGGATCAAACTGACTATGAGCCTCAGGTACTATCACAGTATAAAAGTAAAGTTACAATTATCATGATGATACAATGAAGATAAAACCTGATGCCAATTATAGCTGATAGGAAGTAGTATTTATGTGAGCTTTAACTCTCATGTTGAAAAGCAAACCCCGCTGATATTAGATGTTTTCAATAATGTCTTACATACTCCACTCTGTGTTCAATCCTTGTCCCCTTTCAGTTAAATAAGAACAGGGTTTGACTCTATCTTTGCATAGTTCATGAAGCAGGACAATAAGGTTATTTCTTTTCCCTTTTCTTGCCTTTGGCAAAACCTCCAAAAGTAGTAACTCCATCTGTGATTGGAAAGTGATATTTCATTTGATTGTGTATGGATTTTTATGCCTGCCAGCTAAATCTTGGGTATCTATAAATACAGAAGTGGGGCCCAAGGCTTAAGAAATGTTTGATGCTCCAGCACGTATACCTAGTAATTTATTAATACTAAGAAACTATTAATAAGTAACAGGTCCATTTAGTCACCTTCATGTTTAGTTATTTGGTTTTTTTTAGCTTTGTGCTTACATGATGCTAGATTTTGTTTGATTGTTGTTGTTTGAGGTCCCAAGTCCTGCAATGAACTTTGTACAGGATGAGCCTCATTGGGTGCATCCACACGAGCGTGCATGTGCCTCTTGCCCCACCTCAAACTCCTTTGAGGCGGGGCAACAGGCATGTGCAGGAACAAAGAACTGTTCCCTGCATTGCAAACTTGCAGCACAGGGAGAAAATTTGATCCCTGGATATCCATGGGTCTAAAAAAAAACCAAAGTATAAAAAAGTGGAGCAGGGCACGGTCAGGGACCCAGAGGCAACCAGAGGCTGGGTCCTCCATGGAGATGCTCTAGCTGCAAGAGCATCTCTATGCTTGGCGGTGCTGAAACACGCGATGGGCCAGGCCACATGTTCAGCACCAGGGCTCCAGTGCCAGTGAGTAAGGGGTCGGGGGGACTGCGGGGGGGACACTCCCCCAGCCTCCCCAACCCCCGCCAGCCCCCCCAGGCCCCAGACCGCTGATGTGGCTGGCCCCTCCCCCTGCCAGCCCTCCCAAGACCCCTGACCTGCCAGGGCTGGCTCCGAGCCTCGCCAGCCCCCCAAGTTAATAAATATGCAACATTGACACTGATGAGGAGCAGATCTTGAGGATGCTCAGTGAGTGTGATGATAACAAGGAGGAAGAAAGAGTCATGGTACAGGCAGCAAAATATTACCTTCTAAAGAGAACAGGATAAAGTTTGCCTATATGCCAACGAGTAGGGCTATGTGAAATTTTACTGGCTGTTTCTTTTTTATGCTATTTTGACTTGTTTTGAGTTTGAAACCGTGAAATTGAAATGAAGCAGAGGGCTTCAAAACAACCACAAAATGAGATGAGGCCAGGAAAAATGTTTCAAAAGTTTCAAAATGTTTTGAGTTTCAAAGAAGCAGCCAGGTGGTGGGAGGCACGGGAGAGCCAGAGCTGCACTCTGAGTGGCTCTGTGCAGCCCCATGTGGCTCAGCCTGGAAGGGAGTGCAACCCTGCCTCTCCCCACCTCCCACAATTGGGCTGCACTCCCTGGGGCTGGCAGAGCCGATCAGAGTGCACCGCGGGCTCTGCCCGTCTCCCACCACTGGGCTGCACTCTGATCAGCTTCACCAGCCCTGTGGAGCTCAGCCCAGTGGCAGGAGTGGGCAGAGCCAGGGCTGCAGTCTGCCTCCTGCCACCGGGCTGAGTTCCAGGGGGCTGTGAGCTGCTGGGGGCTGAGCCCAGTGGAGGGAGACAGAGCGCAGCCCTGGGGCTGTGCCCCTCTTCCCTCCACTGGGCTGCAAGCCACTGGGTTCCCCTGTGCAGTAGAGGTGGGGGGAGTGCAGGCCCCTGCCCACCTCCACCAGGATGCAAGCTGCTGGGTTCCCCTGCCCTGTGGAAAATCGAAACTGTTTCGATGAAATGAAATGTAACAGTGCTTTTGAAATGAAACTAAACTCAAAGTGAAACCCTGGTCCATTGAAACAGAAGTTGAAGCAAAACAGTGCTGTTTCACACAGCCCTGCCAATGAGCCTTATTCATTTTAACCCATGCAGGTGTCACTGTCCCTAATTCAGGCCGAATCTGAATCCAAATCGAATACAGCTCGTTTCATACACCCCTATCAGCTTTCACTCCAGTGAGGCAGTTTCTATTGTCTTTGGAACTGTTTTCCAGGAAATGTTCCCCATGCCTCTTAGGATGCCTACATATACTGCTAAGAGCAAAAACATATCCTGTGTGATTGAGGAAACTAGGCACCCAGCTAATAATTTTGTCCTCTACAGATATAATGTTTTCAAAATGGAGGGCTTCATGAAGTTCTTGATAGGATATCAGCTGTACTTCAAATGTGTGTTAGAGTACAAAGTAAATACCATATATAACTGAATCCAAGATGACCCTGACTTTAAAACAACCCCCCAGTAATTAGATTCTATACATGGAAGACTATACATTTGTTATAATGTTCCATGTACAGAATCCAGTGATTGGGGGGTTGTCTTAAAGTTGTCCCTAACCACAGGAGGGCAGACAGCCTGACCCTAGCACCTTGCTCCCCAACACTTGCCCCCATACCCATGCCCTTTCCACCTGTCCCCCATATGCCTTCTGATTTGCCTCTCCTGCACCCTGCCACCTGTCCCCCACACCTGATCCCCAACCCTTGCTTATGCCTGAAACCCCATTCTGGGCACTGCCTCATCCCTGACCTGATCCCCCATAGGCTCTGCTCTCCCATCCCCTGATGCACTGCTCTTCCATTCCCTGACTCACACTTCTGGTCTGCAGCAGTGCAGGTCAAGGGATGGGAAAGCAACATGCACTGCTGCCTCGTTCCCTGATCCACACTGTGGCTGCTGCTACATTCCCTGATGCAACTGCTTCTGGTCAGCAGTGAAGGTCAGGGCATGGGGATCAGGCTTGTCAAAGGATGGGGCAGCAACATGCTGCTTCCCTATCCCCTGATGTGCACTGCTGCCCCCTTCCCCAATGTATTTCTGCCTTATCCCCTGCTTCATGTTGCTGATCAGGCAGCAGTGCAGGTCAGGGGATGTTGCAGCAGTGTGAGTCAGGAATGGGGAAGCAGTGCAGGCCAGGAGACAGGAAAACAGTGCATATTGCTGCCCCATCCCCACCAACACGCTGCTCCCCATAGGCAACTGGTAGGGAGTGCATGGGGCTGCACGTGCTCCCCCGATGTGGCTGGTGCCCCCAACAGCTGACACTGATGCTGTTGGTAGGGCTGGTGCCCCCCTGACAGGGCCGCTGCTATCAGCAGCTTCTGTGGGTGCCCTCTTCCAGATTTAGGAGGTACCAGTCACTCATGCTGCCACCCTATTCCCCACTCAAACTGCTGCCCCATCCGCTGCACGATCCCTGATCCGATTCCCTATCTGCACTGCCTCCCCATCCCCCATATAATTACTCCCAATCCCTGACCCACACTGATGGCCCATCCCCTGCCTGATCCCCCACTCATGCTACTGCCCCATCCCTCACCCCACCCACACAGCCACACATCCTCTGCCCATCCTGGATGCAGGCTTCCAGCCATCCCAGACCCTAACCCTGGCCACTGACCTGTACTCTCTGCTGGCCTTATAACAGAATATGCATCTTATTTTCCAGGTATTTTGTTTTTCTTTTATAATATCTGTATTCTGTATAAGTTAATACTTATTAAATACTGGTTTAAGCAAAGGTTCAAAGAACTTGCTGTTAGCTAGACTATGTAGTTGACTTATGAGTGGGTTGTTATTGGTTCTAAGTGGGGGTAATGTTCTGTAGGTTTGGTTTAGAAAGATAATTAAAGCAGGTATCTAACTTGAGTATCTTAGTAGTTTTGTAGAAGTTAATATGATTTTAGTCACCCAACAGTGATCTCTATCATGTCTTTGCTGGTCTTCATTAGCCACAAGCAGTGGAAAGAACACCCATAACCCCTCACTGTCCCAGTGATCAAGGCTGGTTATAATTCAGATGGACTACAGACTACATATTTTCCTTGAAGCCATCGCTTCTTCTCCATAGAAAATGACAAGTCAGTTTGAGTTTGACCAATACCAACTGCTTCAGATTTTGAACAGTGTTCCACAGTTGAAGATGGATTCCCTTTTAAACTTCCCCTTCCTGATACTACCATTCTCAAACAAATGACATTTTACATGATCGGTTTCAACCATGTATGTTCTGGGTTTTTATTTTTTATTTTTAGGAAGAGAGCAAAATCAACTCAGCTGTTTCCTTTTTACTTATAGTTCAGCTATTTTACTTTTTCAGGTGTGAAAAACATGCTTTTCCCTGATATATACTGATCAGAAATTTAGCACTCACATCATACAAAACCAGCTGTAGCTTGAAACTGTAAATGCATTTAATTTCATACAGCCCAATGAGTTCTAGCATTTGAGGCAAGTTCTAAGAGAATGTAGATATTTAAAATTTAAGAGTGTTTGTAATCGGAAATTTAGAACATGTTGCATACATTTCTTTTCTTTCCCTTTTTCAGGTTTCATTTAAGTAGATCAACTTAGAACACTCCATGTATAATCAACGTCATTTCACTTTAGTGGTAGCTTTAAACTGAAAGCTTGGCTGCATCATTGAACTAACAGCTTAGCATAGTACTCTGAAATAAAAATGTACCTTACTGGCCTTTTTGAGTGAAAGTACAACTTACAACTTTCCCTTCCCAAATTGGGAAAGTAGTAAATGTACTTTACTCTTGGAAAAACTAGGTGTATGCAGGTATCATATAACATAAATTACCAATATGAGTTAATTCCAGGTAAGAGAGGGGACCTATTATTGCAATGTTTGACATATAATATATAGTGGTATGAAGGAAGACCATATAGAAAAAATCTTCATAACATGGAAGACTTAGGGATCACATTACCACTTTTGAGTGTTTAGTTTCTCTAAAACTAGACATGCAAGTAATTCATCATATGCAGAAATATTGTGGATTTGGTAACTGCTGTAGTAAAAGTCTCCATTAAAGTGTTATACTGCTGCAGTCCCCAGTTTAGATGTATCAGAACATTGGCAGTAGTGAATACTAATAAAAATGTGTCTCTAAATTAAGGATCTGTCAGTATTCTTATTATCATCTCTGGTTATCCCCTAAGGCTGCAGTCAAGACAAATGCTGTATTTATTACTATGACATGAATTCCTATTACTTTTGATATGACATCACACTGATAGCTTGGATGACTAGTTTACAGTAATTGAATTACACACAAGCATGCAAATGTGCAGCATTCTCCAAACATTTTATAAATTGATCTACAAAGGAAAAAATAATGAGGAAAAAATATTTTTGCCTTTTACTCCACTTCTCTTCTGTGTAGGGACTATCTCAAGTTTTCAATTGGTTTGATTTTGTACCTTTAGAAAACTCAGGTCTTTATTTTTCTGTAATCTGGATGACTTTGCCCTGATCCTCAAAGGGCCTGAATAATAGTGATATCACTAATAACCTAAGGTGCAGATCTTCCACATATCTAGGCTTCGGTTTTTATTTATCTAAAGCCAAGAAAAGATTTACTGGTTTACTTATGTCTCTATATCTTTCTACCTCTAGTTTAGAGGCAGCTTATATACCATCAAACAAAGCATTTTGCTATGATAGCTTATTTCAGTTTGACAAATGGAAATTGTCAGCATAGCTGAATCTCTGCTAGGGATTTTGCTGGTATAAAAATGTCACAAATGTCAGTAGATACTGTAATATTGGAAAAATGTCTCAGGTGTAGACCTGGCCTAGTACAATTATAAATTCTGATTTAGTTATTCTGAAAATATTTGTTCTCATATGCATGGGGAAGAATTCTTTCACCTAGTGGCCAAGGAAAGTGAAGTTTGGGACCCAATTATGACTGATGTGTGAGAGAAATTCTAATATCCTCTCTGGCTGCATAAGTGCACCCATTATAGGAACAGGAATACCTTCCAGAGATGTGCAGACAGTCTCCCTATTCCTATAACTGGTTCACGCAAATGTTCAGAGGAAGTAATAGGTAGTAATCATTCCTACACTTTAGTTGTGTAACTCAAAACTAACCAACTCAGAGTTAGTTGCAAGCTGCACTTTGGTCATCTACGAGGTGAAATATAGCAAACAATGGACAGAATTCTAAGACTTAGCAATTGACCCAATCAAAGCAAAACAAAATAAACATGCAAACAATAGCTATATGTTAATGGCATGAAAAATAATTGCAGCTCCATAGTAACTTGTATCACAATCACACAATTGTATTCTATATAGTGTAGCATATGCTAAATACTTCTTAGCCAATAATTCAGTTTCAAAATATATCAACCTAGAAAGATCTAGATACCTTGTTGTTTTTAATTCACCAAGCAAATATCTGCTTGACACAATTGGTTACAACATAGTTGCCAGTTATAAAAGCTACAAAATGAATATATTTATAAGACCAGAATTTTCAATGTATAGATATAAGAAGTAAAGAACACTGGCTATTTCTGCTTCCCTAGGTTTAACGTTAATCACACTTAAAGACAGTCTCTTAACGGATTTTAAAATACAATAATTTTTGTGGTATGGTTAATGGGGCATCCTGCTTTTCTATAGATTGTTTCTGCAAATATTTTTAGGCATTGTTTACAAGAAACCTTTTTCTTTGGGTGGTAAGAGGGTATGAATAACTAAGTTCAAATAAAAGCTGTTTACAAAAGAAAGTAAAAATCTAGAAATGGTGACAGAATCTGGCTATAAAACATGGCTAGAATCTGACATTCAGTTAGAGGGAAGATTAGTGAACACTTTCATTATTAATGGAAGTATCTGACCAAACAGGCACTGTATTTTAAAGCTTAAAATAAAGAGGTAGGAAACAGTAATTAGGACACTGTCCTGATAGTGTTCCTAAATCCTCTTTCTTTTAGTGTATTTTTTGCTTCTACATATTCTTACCTCTCCATGGGCAGATTGGTAGGCTTCCTGCCTCTCCTGCCAAGAGAATTTTCAGCATCGCTTTAAATTCCAGGGCTTCAATAAAATGCAATTCATTACTTTGAAATAACTGAAATGCTTTGTGTAAATACCATGGCCTAGATGGTATAATTTCCCTATCGTAGGAAAATCTATGAAAGAGGCAAAAATCATCTTGAAGATAGCTCCAAAGGTATAACAGCATCGCTCTGTGCCTGGGACAACTGATGCAGAGGGCAGTGCCAGCTGCCACTGTGCTGATTTCTACAGTGCAATCAACTTTTCCCCCACAACAAGTTGCCTGGGGCTGCTGCCCTAGTCACTACCTCTCATTCATGCCTACTGGGTAGTTCCTACCTAATTATTCAATTTGAGAAGTGGGTTATGGTATTCCATCACCCATCCAGACCACATCCACAAATTTTCTCACAGGATAATCTTTTCTGGCTCTGACCCTCAGTGATCTACTACTGGGCCCATGGCATTATATTTATAAAGGAGCTGTGCTTCCTAGGACTTGCCTCAGTCACTGCCTTTTTCAGGATCTGGCAAGTGGATCCTGTGGACTATGCAGGAAAGGAGCCAAGCTCAGGTTGTTTTTCCTCTTCCAGGGAATCTCTGGAAACTCCAAAAGTGGATGAATGGATCCTACAATTTCTGTAGATGTGGATGAGAGAGGGTGGGAAATTTTATAGCTACCTCGCTCATACTATCCAAAAGTAGATTGTCCTTATCCACTACAAGCCTTTCCCCCATTGCTATTAAAGTCATTCTATATTCCTGTCTGTCATAATGCAACAAAGTACTTAAACATATCAGTGTAAGCCCAGCACAGAATATTTGTTTAAAATTTGAGGAATTTTGCCCAGGGGAAATAATAAATGTGGTAGACCAGAGTACAACCTTTATACAAGACCAGAATTGTATCTAAGCCAGGAGATCAGACTCACATTCTGTTTTCTGCATTATATTCTTTAATACTCAGCAGTTTACAGGTTGTTAATTCTATATGGCATTTACCAATCCAAAGAAATAAACGTAGGCTTGAGGTAAACTACTGTAACTGATACAACATCAGGAATTGCCCAGATCCACAAACATTTAGTGAGTATAGACTGATGCTGGTCCCATAGCATTACTTAAAGCTGCTTAATAGCTTAAATTGATATAAGTCCTTAAAACAATTTAAGAGCTTAAACCACTTAAAATGCCAGAAGCAGTTTAAGAGATTGAAGAATTTTATTGGGGTAGATGAAGGATGCCTTGTGAGCAGGTAGCTCCTTGAGGGATCTACCAAGGGTCTGGTGTGTGCATGTGTGTGGAAGGGGTGTCACAGATAAGATCAATAGAACCCAAATGTGAGGAAGTGGAAGTGATGTGATATAAGAATGATATGACCATAAATAGGTATTCTGTTTATAGCATAAACTGATTGAAATCAACATAGCCCCATTTTAATCATCGCAACCACAGAATACAACAGCTAATATGAAAGCACTTTTCCTTAGAAAAATAAATGTGCAATAGAACTGGAAGGGAAAATAGTGAATATCATTTTTTTTAAAAATTTGTTGGATACTGAAAGTCGTATAGTTGTGCTATTATCATGTTCTATAAAAACATTTTTCCTGCTTGTCTGACCGTTAGCAGCACACTGAATAGGTATTAATAAAAAAAAGGAAATTTTTATTTTGAATGTTCTGGCTGAAAATAGTGGATTGGCACCATGTGGCTATCATTTATTCATTTTGTAGAGGTTGGCACTGAAATAATTTAGAGCAGTTCTGTATTTAGTCTTAGCTGGATATTCTTTGTGAGGTTTCCCATTCCTCAGAGTATGTTTTTAGTTATATTATAAGAAAAATAAAAAGTGTGGAAAAAGATTTCTCCTTCCACCCTTCATTTAAACCTAATTACAAAAGAACTACAACCCTTATGGCAGTTAAAGCAAAAAACAAAACAAAGCAAAAAAAAGAAGACCTTCTCTGCAATTAGATATAATTAATGAGAAATAGTTAGAGTTATTTACTGAATTTATGAATGTTTTAATTTGTACTATATTAAAATTTGCATTGCTTGTGCACTAGTTCTTTTGTGTGAATTGTGGGAACATGGTTCTACTTTAAATATGAGAACTTTGCTTCCATTATTTAAGCATTTTAAAATATTGTTTTAATTTGTAGCATCTTTGGTATAAGTAGCAGATCTCCTTCAATATAGGAAAGAGGCAGTAGAGCTTTTTCCATCAGGGCCCTCAGCTGTGGATCAACACTTGCAACTTGGTCAAAAATAGCCTGGAATTACCGATCTTCAAAGGGTGTTTGCTAAGGTTTTTTTGTTGTTGTTTGCTTTTTGTTCTGTTTTATTCTTATATTATATATTTCACATGAACAAAGGAACTTACAATGTTAGTTGAATGGACATGCAAGTGAATATACATATAAAAGACCTCATTTTAATTGTACTAAAAGATGCTTTACATCTCTCTAGGAATGCAAAAAATGGTCTTAAACTATTGATACATTCCAGTCATGCAGAATATAATTTAAGGATAAAAACATACATTGGATTTCTCCTGGGACAAAGCCTCTTATCCTGGGATTTTAAAAACCTACAAGCCCATTGTCTGAGGTTCAGTACCTGTGGAGATTCAGAGATAATGTTTTTTCCTGAGGAGGATCATCACTAATTTGAGTTAATTGCCATTCATTCCAGAGACAAATTGCATGCTGCTCCCAGGTTTTGACTCAGGTCAATCAAAACTAACTCAAATGTAGTGTCTATTTTTATTCTGAGTGCTCCATAGAGCTGAACTCACTTTAGTGCCCATTTGTGTAGCCAGAATGGTATAAGGAATGCATGAAACTAAGCTCTGTGTGTATATGAACATTATGTATTTCACAGGGGGGGAAGATTACTAGAATAAAATAAAAAATAGAGCACATTCTATTTATTTAAAACCAATTTATTGATTTGGAGGTAAATGTCATACTAATAAATCCAGAGTAATTCCAATACATTCCATAAAGCATCTCATATTTACTCACATGTAAATGAGACCTGAATTGGTAGGTTTGTTTTGTTTCTTCTTGCTTCAACCACATTTTATGGCACTTGTTTCTTGAGAGATGTAGTTAGCTGTGTTAGTCTGAAGTCAAGTAGAAGGCAGGGTAGATATGTACCTTACAGACTAACCAACGTATGTGGATATAGATATAGATAGAGATATAGCACAAGATTTCATGGGTTGAAGCTCACTTCATCAAATATTGCTTAAGCCCAGACACATAATTTTGATACATTGAGTGTTAAAATGATTGCTATCTTCTCCACACAAGCCTCTCACTGAATAAAGCCTTAGGTATAATTAAATCTTGTGATTTCAATGCAGCTGAACTACACTTTGGGTTTCCTTATGATGAAGTAAAGATATACGCAAATGAGACAAATTGACAGTGCTTTCTTTCTTTCTGAAGACAGCCATAGAAACAGATAAGTTAACTAATGAAATGTCTGTATTGTACCACATAACACCTAACATTTCACTACTGCTTGAATTTCAGAACATTTCAAGATCTGTCCAAACAAATGGATATATCATATGGTACAGTGAGGGACTCAGCTGTGTATGAATACTTTAAGGCAAAAGGGACAAACCCTTTGGAGCAAGATAATACATTTGCTGAATTGTGGAGAACAATCAGTAAGAATAATGGGGCAGATAATTGTGTATTGAACCCTTCTGAAGGCATCAGGAAGGTAAGAATGGAATTATAATAAAGATGTTATTTCTCTCTTTCTTCCTCCCTCTCTCTCTTCCTTCCTTTAATGAATCTATATTGTTTAAATAGGGTTAATAAATACTATCATTCCATCTTTGACCTCCTATCTCATGGAACTCAGATCATCAGTTAAGAAAGATTGCAGTAACTACTACAACTTCTAACCCGTTTGTTTTTGTCTTTCCCAGAGTCAGTTTTAAGACTGTTAGGATTTTTCTAAGTATCTAAATGTCATTTTTTAAAGTAACTTTAGAATCTGTCCATTGACTTCAATGTGATTTAGACTGATAAAAGCCTTAGGGCCTTGTCACACCTTACGCTGTAAGCCAAACCAAGGCTTAGTGTTGTTTGGTTTAGAGGAGCAGTCATACCTTAAGGTGAAAAAATATCTTTGACTGTCCTTCACCTGCACAGCTGTGATTTGCCACTAGAGGCTTGGTGAGCAGGGTCAGGACTAGGAGCTAGGCTCACTGCTCCTGCCAATCAGAGTGAGTGTTGCAGCCCCAGAGTGCGCCGGTGACTGTGTTGCCTCCTGCAGCTGCCCAAACCGGCTTGGTGCTTGAGCTCTGTGGAGCCTGGACCTTGTTTTCTCTGGTGCCTGCTGCCCCTACCCAAGCCACTGGCTAGCTGGCTGTTGCCTGAGATCCAAAAAGAATCAGGCCTCTCAGAGCTCTGGTGATGCCCAGCCTCAGAGCTCTGACAGTGCCCAGCCACATAGGCCATATGTAGCAGGAGGGCACAGGGGGGCACATGCCCCCCTGAGATTGGCCACCACTGAAGCCATCACTGGTTTCTGCGGGTGGCCACCAGTGGCTGCGGGTGGTCCCCACTCACTGCTGCCAACAGCGTGGATGGCTGCTACAGGTGGTCCCTGGTTGCTGCCCACCACTCACCACATCCCCCTCCCTTTGCTGCTGACACTGTCGCAGCCACCTGTGCATGGTCCCTGCTTAGCCCGCCCTTGCCACTGATGTCACCGTGGCTGCCTGCAGGTGGTCCCCACTCACTGCCACCATGCCCCTGCCACCACACCTGTTGCTGCTGCTGCCTGCAGATGGTTGCTATGTCCCCCCAGCCTCCAGAAGCATGCATCATTCATGACCAGCCATCCAGCAGCCCAGCTAGTAGTGGCACAGTGTGGCAAGCTCTGGGAAAAAAAAAAGATTGGGCCCCCTGGACCCAGACATATGCCCTGGCAGGGCCAGGCAACTGGAGCAGGGTGGAGCTCAGAAGCTGGAGCATGGCAGCCTGAGACTAGTTCCTGCTGATTCACAGTCTGCTGGGCTCTGTGTAGAGTCCAACTGCTAACTCTGCCTGCCTGGCTTGCCTAACAGTGGCCATGCTTGGCAGGTGCTTGAAGCCCCTGTGCCCCTCGTAGCAGCTGGCAGCTCCAAGCATGGAGTGTGGGGCTTAGCACTGTCATAGATTTCATAGGTTTTTAGGGTTGGAAGGGACCTCAGAAGATCTTTGAGTCCAAACCTCTGCCCTGGGCAGGAAAGAGCAAAGAAGTTCTTCTGAAGTCCAGTCTAAATCTGCTCTCTGTCAGTTTGTGGCCATTGTTTCTAGTTACCTCAAGGGGTGCCCTGGTAAACAAAGTATGTCCTATTCTTTGCTGCTCACCACCCCCTCCCCTCCCTGCTGCCTCTGATGAATTTGTAGACAGCCACAAGATCACCTCTCAGCCTGTCTATCTGGGCTGGGGATGCATAGAGTGAGTGGGGAGGCTGCACTGTTTATAGCCACCTCCCAAGCCCAGCAGATGTGGGAAGTCCCACCCTGTACCCAGCCCTCCAGGCCCACTGCTCTTGCCAGGCAGAATCAGTGGTATAGCCCTGGAGCCCATTTCTGCTCCTTGGCCCAGTGGTCCAGAAACATGCTTGGGTCTGGCACATCCTGAGTGAGTGCTCTTAGTCACTAAACTTTAATGTATTGAGCCCCTCAGTCACATAGGGAGGAAGATGTCTACTTTGTGCATCTCACAAGGGAGTACATGAGCTTCAAGATTTTCCAAGAGGCAGACTTTCAGGCAGCTGGTAAATTGATTGAAAACTGCAGAGCATGTGGAGTGTAAGTACCTCTAATATTAAACAGCAATAGGGGAGGGATTTTCAATATCATGATTTTGGATTTTGGCATTTACATCCCACTTAAATCCTACTGCAGGCACTAATGTCCTTATTTGGCTCTAGTCCTTAGACTTCCAAAGTCAATTAGGTGCTTCAGAAATGTTACCTTGAGTCTTCTTATATTTCTCCTCTATTTTTCTTTGGATTCTGCATCTTGTCCTTTACCCAGACATTTTTATAGGCAAGTCAGTAGATTAAACTGAGCACTCACATACATGGATGGAAATCTGTTAATTCAGTGGAATCTTGCACATTATGCACATTTTATCCCCATGCTTCTAGACTGCTTTTGTTCATACAGTTGTTGCAAAATTCGTCTACATACTCAGGTTAATATACCCACCCCACAGTTGTTTGATGACATTAGCAGTAGATCAGCTATTAGCATATTCACTCTATTCCTGTTTTTCTTGCACACAAACACAGGTTATATTATCCTTTCTAATAGGGTTCAAGCACTGCTATAAGCTGGCACATGATTTCTGCCTCTTTGTTCTGAGTTCCAGAGTCAACAGCCCCATTAGTTTATTACTTTATAATTGGAATGCATTGTCTCATTTGAATATAATAGAGATAAATTATTACCCAGGGCCATGAAACAGGAATCGGATTCTCAACCACTAACTATTCAGCTTTGAAGCATTTCCATACACATGCATATACAAAATCTTTTATTCTGATTCTTTATTTACCACTCTTCTCATGCTTCCCCCATGAAGCAGTTCTGCACAATCAGTATGTGAATGACACCATGAACAGGAAGTTGATGTAAGTTAAACGTCTCTGTAAACGGGCATCACATTTACCTATTTAACAGTTTTTGGGGGTTTTTTTAAACAAATATAAATATTATTGATCAGTCTTTTTCTTATAAACTGACACTCAGAAATGCTGAATAAATAGGCCTATATTACATGTCCTTTATGCTTTTTTAAGTGTGGTGTCCAAAGTACATTTTTCTGTCTTGAGTTTCCCCCCTAATTTTCCACATGCTTGATGCCCATTTTCTATAAGCTCAAAGAAAAAGTTATAAATCTGCAGACGTCATGGAGTTCCCAGGTGGTCCTATAGCTGGCAAAAACCCTTTGTCACTCCCTTTTATTTCTCTGGGCCCATAAGTGTGCAAATACTTGTGTGCTCACTCTCTTACACATGTGCATGCACACACACCACTTGCATACACTCTTCTTTTTATTAGTTCAGCAAAAGAGCATTGTATTGTTGATAATTTATCTGTCTCAGGTCCACTTTCTTCAACCTAAAGCTTCTATTTCTTTTGTCTTCTCCACAGCTTTGATGTCTGCCTCAAGCTACACCACTATAAAAAATTAGGTTGACTTTGCTAAAGCCCATAACCTCTTCTCTGTCTTCAATATGTAATATCCTGCATCATGTAGTTTTGGAGTGTGATTTTTATATCTGCTCAGGTTCTTTATTACAATGAGACATCTATTTTAAGAGGCTATTTCAGCATGCTGAAATAATAAAAGTAAATATATACTATACGTGCTTCCTTTCACACAATACAACTGAAAAATTAAAACATTTAACTTAGAATAGTTAAATGTACTTTCCTTATCATTCTTATATCACTAGAAACTCCATCTGATAAGATTGTAAGACTGTAAACATATTGCAAGCTCCCAGTTGTTATAGCTAGCTCTACTTAAGCCAAAGATTTATCTTCGGATTGGCAAACTGCTTAGAATATCAATTAGTGTGACTGAGTTTCAGCGTAGAGCTAGCAACTGGCTCAAATTTAAATAATTTTATCAAATTAAGTCTAATTTTAATTTACTAGGGTGTATTTCTTAATGCAACTTGATCAACTCCATCAAATAACATCAACTTTGACCCAATTTTTCTGCAGTTCCAGAACTGACCAAGTCTGCCATTTCATTAAACCTTTACATAAATCAGGCTTTATATTTAACAACACTGTCATATAAAATACTGTGATTATAATATAAATGTCACTCTTTACAGCTCATTTTGTTGTTGGAATCAACAGCCAAGTGGTTCATGTCAAATATCATGTCTGAAAATTGTATTTTTCCAAAATGAAAATCTGTATTAGTAAATGAAACTAGACTTCTAACCAGTAAACATACCTTAGAATGCAAAACGGTCATGTAAATGGATCATTACATCTTTATTTCATTGGTGATGTGACATCTAAATGGCTACCAAGCACTATATTCTCAGTGCATCTTTCAAAATAATGATTTTCCTAGCTTAATAAAAATCTTCAATTCAAGCCCATCCAGTTTTCTATGTGTCTCCTTTTTTTCCAGCTATCTCTTTTAAATGAATATTAGTTGTCAGTGCATTCTTATGTAAAACAATGTCAACTCCACTCAAAACTAGGGGTTTTCTTTGGTGTTTTTGTTTGCTTTGTTTTGATTTTATGTATGAGGCAGGCATCATAATTTGTCTGCATGTCTACATTGTTCCCATCATTTTTACTAGGATTACTCTATGTATTACTAAAATTTGACTCTTTGGTGGCTCAAAACAAAAAGATCAAGTGGAAAAAAATTCTGAAAGCTTTTGTGGCATTTTTGTTGCCATAGAAAATTATTCTTTTTAAAGAAGAAACAGTTTGTATATCCGTAGTAACCATCTCCCATTGTCTAAAGGCACAGTTTTTAAAAACACAGATGAAAATTACACAAAGAGTATTCATATACTGCAAAGCACAGACTACTGAGAGAGGCAAGTAAAGGCTTTCTTTAGTTCTAGAGCCATATGAGGAGCATTGATTTGGCTCTATTTTGAGTCATATGGTAGCACAAGAGTGATGTTGTACCCATGATGGCCCAGAAATTTTGAGTCTTACACATTCAAGAGTGTCCTGCGATAGGAATTGCTATGCCAACATAAATTAGTGATTCATATTGAGCAGTATTCTGTCACAGATACTGGTGCAGGATTTCCATAATAATTGGATTGGGCAATATTGCTTTGTAAAGGAAATTTCTCTCTGACTCCAGCTATTCTCAACATTCACCAAGAAACATGCAGCTTTGTGTGGCTCCTGTAATTAGATAGTAGGTAATTGTAATTTCCCATGCCATTCACCAGGGCATCAGGTATGGGGGTTCCTCTCTGACTTCACCATTGCTTTGGGGAAGAAACAGTTCTGTTAGAAGGGTGACTTTGGTTGGTCCCCTGGGGGTCTCGCCTTCCACATCTTTGATGGAAAAATAATTATAATTGGGAGGAAGGTGGTTGGTCCCATCCCTCCTGGTGCCTCCCTATGGTCATCCCAGCTGTTCTTCCTGCTTGAGGCTTTGTCTCCCCTACACCCTGCCTAATGCCAACCAAAGGTGTCATCACTTGAACCATCAGAGTTGGTATACCATACGCCTTGGTGCTTTGGTTCTCTAAATTTTATGGCAGTAGGATCGGGATGTTGTTTTGGCTCGATTGTTCCCTACCATCTTTTTGCCTTGTCTATGCATCCTCCTGATCAGGTGTCTTCCTGTCCCCTGGCATGTCATTCTCTCTTTGGGCTTGGTACTTGCTGTGGGCCAATCGGGTATGGATCCTTGCCCTACTTGGTCCTGCCAGGCTCCAGTCTACATTGTGGTCATTGGATATCCACAGAGACTCCGTCGGTAAGTACTCGAGCCTTCTCTGCCCCAACCTCTTGCACAAACACCTTCCTGGGGCAGCCACCAGGCCCCTGCACTAGGACTAGGTTCCATCTCTGACCCCTCTGGGCTGGTCAGGAACTTCACTGCCAGTCCCCACCTCTTGTCTTCCACCGGGTCTTTTATCCCAGTTCCTGGGGCCCAGCCAAACAATCAGTCCTGGCACGCTACAGTAAAGCATGCCCACACTGACGGGGGAGCTGTTCCTGGCTCCTTCTGGGTTGGGCATTTTTTTTTCTTTTCTTTTTCCTTTTTCCTCCACCCGCTATGGTTTCACTTTTGCCATGCTTCATTTCCAGTACTGGGTCCTGCAGTCTCTGCTCTGCACCCGGCAGAGGTAAATTTTTTCCACAGTAATATAACTGATCACAGTTCTTAATCATATACATTCTTAATTCATTTGTGAATTTCGCAAAGCTATTTGTCTGCATAATATCCTGTGGCAATGAGATCAACAGCGTAATTAGACAATTTAATTTGCTGCCTTTTTAATTTTGAGCATCTGTTTCTGCTTGGAATAGAATGAAATAATAAAATCCCTCTATAATGTTTATTCTTTAGATGTACACATGAGAAGCCCTCCTCCTTTTTTTCCCTTTCCAAGATAAATGGCCCTAGACTTTTTAATATCCCCCATTGTGGAGGCCCTTGCCTATAATTATTTTAATTGCCTTTTGCTGAAACTTTCTTATTTCTGCTTTGTCTCATTGAACAGGAGGGGACTTAAACCATATATACTGTCCAAGATGAGAATGTTATGGATTTATAGAATGCTATTGTATATTTTTTGTTTTCACCCAATATCTTTGTTCTTTTTAATCTCCTTTGTCTATCAAACCATTTTTAATATGTTGTTGGTACTTCTCGATATTGTTCATGAGATATTAGTATACTTTATTCAAAAGTTCAATGCATGTGAATAGGTTAAATCATTTTTATCAATGTGTGTTATTTGTACTTTGTCCTCTCTAAATTCCACATATTATTGGGGCATCCAGTTGCTTTATTTTTTCTTAGGTACTACAACCCTCCTTCCCTTTTTACAAACTTGCAGTTATTTTTTGTCAGTAAAATGTTTCTACCTAATAATCCACACCTAATGGCTTAGGAAAACCTGTCCAAATATTGACCTCAGGGGCCTTTCAGTGTTAAGCATGTTTTTGCTAAATATTAGATAAACATTTTTCCTGCTCTTTGCTTCCTAGTTCTTAAGCATTTATTTCCCATCAGAGGAGTTAATTTCACCTGTCCAGTGCTTCCATAGTTGTGCTAATAATCTCTTGCAATGGATTTTATAAAATGTCATGTGGAAGCATACGTAAGTTAGACTGCTAATGATGGTTCTCTAGCCATTGATTTTTTAATTCTTTCCCAAAATAGGAAAGGTTAAAATGACACATTTTACTTTTACAGGAGTCATTTTGATTTCCCTTCCTCTTATACTCACCTAGGTACATTATAATTTTATCCTAATTAATGTTCTGAACTGATGTCCTCATACCAAAGTAAAGCACATTTCTCTATATTTTCTTGAAACACCTTAAAAAGGGATACCATCTTATCAGTTCTCCAGTCTGATGGTATAGTGGTCATTTTAATGATGTGACATATTTTGAGATGATGAATGTGTTATTTTGTTTGTCATTTAAGATCCCTTTCTTCTTTTTTCCGAAATCATAAGGAATGATATAAAGAAATTTCTTGTTACTTCTCTCCATCATCCATAATTGTCTCCTTTTTATTTGAGGAGTCTAATAGAATCACTGAATCACTCATAGCCTTCTATTCAAAGAAGAAATGTGGCTGGTTTTCTTTTACTCAAATTTCATATTAAACTGGTTACCTGTCAGTCAGAGCAATTGTCTCATTCTGTCAGCATTAGTTTGGCAAGTTTTGAGCTAGAGTGGCTATGTTTTTGTCCTACAAACTAAAATGAAAGTAAACTAAAAATCTTAAAGGTTTCATAGTTTCATAGATGTAGGGTCAGAAGAGACCTAAGCAGATCATCAAGTCTGACCCCCTGCCCTGGGCAGGAATGAATACTGGGCTTATATCACCCCTGGTAGGTTTGAGCTCTTATGACCCCAGCTAGGTAATTATCAAGCTTCCTCTTAAAGACCCACAAGGTAGGACCCAGCGCCACTTCCCTTGGAAGTTGGTTTCAGATCCTAGCCACCCTGACTGTGAAGTAGTGCTTTCTAATGTCCAGTCTGAACCTACTCTCAAACAACTTATGGTTGTTATTCCTTGTTACTCCAGGAGGTGCTTGGGGGAACAGGATTTCTCCCATTCCCCACTGATAAGTTTGTAGACAGCCACCAGGTCCCCTCTCAGCCTTCTCTTGTGAAGGCTGAACAGGTTCAGGTCCCATAGCCTCTCATTGTAAGGTCTGCCCTGCTGTCCCTGGATCATGCGGGTGGCCCTCCTCTGGACCCTCTCCTTGTTGTCCACATCCCTCTTGAAGTGGGGTGCCCAGAACTGGATACAGTACTCCAGCTGTGGCCTGACCAGTGTCGCATAGAGGGGGAGGATCACCTCCTTCGACCTACTTGAGATGCACCTGTGGATGCACGATAGGGTCTGGTTAGCCCTGCTGACCGTGATCTCGCATTGTCGGCCCACGTTCATCTTGGAGTCAGTGATGACTCCAAGATCCCTTTCTGCCTCCGTGCTCTCAAAAAGGGAGTTTCCCATCTTGTAAGTGTGTGCCTAAGTGCAGCACCCTGCAATTGTCTGTATTGAAATGCATCCTGTTTTTGTTAGCCCACCCTTGCAACATATCCAGGTCTTTCTGCAGTCTTTCCCTCCCTGCTAATGTGTCCATCTCACCCCAAATTTTGGTATCATCAGGAAATTTGAACAGGTTGCTTTTCACCCCATTGTCCAAATCGCTGGTAAAGAAATTGAACAGTGTGGGCCCAAGGACTCTGCTGCCCATTTCCCCCCAGGTCGAATATGATCTGTCCACCACCACCCTCTGAGTGTGACCCTTCAGTCAATTAGCAATCCATCTGACCGTATAGGCATCGATGCCACAGTCGCCTAGTTTTTTAATGAGGATGGGGTGGTTGACAGTGTCAAAGGCGTTGCTGAAGCCCAGAAAGACTACATCCACGGCGACACCTGCATCCAATGCTTTTGTGACCTGATCGTAAAAGGCAATCGGGTTGGTCTGACATGACCTGCCCCTAATGAAACTGTGCTGGTTGCCCCTGAGCATCATCCCCGATGCCGGCCCATCACAGATGTGCTCCTTGATGATCTTCTCAAAGAGTTTCCCCAGGATTGAGGTAAGACTGACAGGCCTATAGTTGCCCGGGTCCTCCCTCCTCCCTTTCTTAAAGATGGGGACCACATTGGCTATCTTCCAATCATCTGGCACCTGGCCCAAGTACCACGAGTGCTCGTAAAGCTGTGCCAAGGGCCCAGTAATAACCCCTGCTAGCTCCCTCAACACTCTGGGGTGGAGAGCATCTGGACCTGCTGACTTGAACATGTCCAGCCCCTCCAGAAGCACTCTAACCCGGTCCTCCTCAACCTTAGGACCCTTCTGGTCCTTCACAGATGTGCTCCTGGATAATTTTCTCAAAGAGCTTCCCCAGAATCGAAGTAAGACTAATGGGCATATAGTTAGTTTATTTCAATGTGTTTTAATGTACAGTCTATATATATGTTGTGTGTGTGTGTGTGTATGTATGTATGTATTAAGAGTCTAATCAGAGTCACAAAGGGAATAAAGGCATAAAGGGAATAATATATTTGGGCAAAATTCCAACCACAGGTTCCAAAGCATGTTAGGATATTCTTTGCTGTGCTCCAAACTTCATTCTTTATGCAAATAACTTCTGTACTGTATCTCCTGGTGTGGTGCCCCTGGTTGGTGCTGTGAGTGTGCTCCCACTCCGTGGTCGGGGTCCCCCAACTTGCCTGCCATAACTTGATGGAAAATGTAAAGGGTTCAGTGGTGTTTCTTCCCCACTTGACCAGAAGATGGGATACTCATGGGTGTGCCACAGTGGTCCTAGGGGCTCTGCCTCCCCTATACTCCATCCACTTGCCAGCCATGTGGGTCTTCATGCCACTACCCCAACTAAGCCAACCATGAGGCCTGAAATGCTGGCTTCAGGGTCCAAATAGAATGAGTTGGTTGATCCCCTGAGAGAGAATCACTGTCTTGGAGCCCCTAATGCTCCTGAGCCAGGATTTTCCCATTCCCGGCCAGGTGCCAGTTGCTGCCTCTGCTCCTTTGCAATGGGGCAGGGTCATTGGGATCATTCTGACTGGATTGCCAGGAGCTGGGGCAAGCAGTGTGGCCATGGGGGGGCTGGGAGAGTGGGAAGGGATTGGGGAGCTCATGGCAGAGCTCCCCCCATGCAGCATAGGACAGTGGGAGGCAGTGAGGATTGTCCCCCCTGGCCCACCAGCAGCTGGTGAGTGCGGGCTTTTTTTTTCCAAAGAGCTGGGAGGTGGGGCTGGGCAGGGCTGGGAGAGAGGGCAGCGGATGGGGCCTGTGTGATCTGGAGATTCAGCTGATTCGGCAGCAGCCGAATCTCTGAATCAGATTTGGCTGAATTGATTTGAGACCGTGATTCAAATCACCAAATCGAATGACTTCCCCTCAAATTGGTAAAATCCAAATCCAAAGTGAATACAAGCTGCTTTGCACAGGCCTAAGGATGGATAGTTAGATAAAGAGATAGATAGATGTATATGTAGACAGACAGATAGATGCATTTTATATACAAAGTTCTGTTAACAGAAGTTAACAGGACTTTCTGAAACCTTTCAAAATGGTTGCTAGAATTTTGGGTAAAGGTCCAGGTTAATTTTCTTTCATCTTATTCTTTACACATTCTTAATGAAAAACATGTGAAACATAAGTTAATCATATATATATATGTTCACTATAGATCTCATTATCTATATCTATATATATGTGTGTCCCATTATCTATATATATATGTGGTGTCTCATTATCTATATCTATACCTATATATATATATATATATATATATATATATATATATATATATATATATATATGTGTGTGTGTGGGTGTGTGTGTTTTCCCAGGACTTTATTGTGCAATTTAAATCTCTTTAAATTGAACAAATGATACTGCCTCTCTGTCACATCTCATATTGACATGAATTTGAAGCATGCTGAATTTAGATACAGCCAAATATTTCTCACAAGGAAGTTTATAAATAAAGCAATATAAAAACTAAGAAGAAGGAATATCTCCTCTTTAGTGAAAAAGTATTTTGTAAGTAGAGAAAACTTCAGAAGAGAAAATTGTCCCCAAACTTATCTCCTTCAGGATTTCTGGAGGATGAGGAGTGTCCATAATTAAATTTTGAAACAGGGATGTTCACACAGTTCACACAGTTCAGATCCAGCCCATGAAGCTATATCATACGGCCTGGGGGTCTTCCCACAGGTCTAAAAATTTGGCAATGTGGAAGTAGTGACAACATTACATGTAGCTCCCCTGCTGCCAAATTTCAGACCCATGGGGAGTCCCAGGCTCACAGGTTGGATGATGTGGCCCTGCACACTAGATTGCCCTGGCATATGGTGGGCTGGGTACACAGTAGGATCCGGTGTATGGGATCAAGCTGGTGTGTGTCTAGGTCCAGCACGTGAGACTGAGCTGTGCATGGTGTCAGGCTTGTGGACCTACCTTGTGCGGATCTCACCTGTTGACTAGTCCCACAATACTTCCATGGCCAGCAGGATAGGAAGGTTAAGGCCCACTGATTTAAAATTCAGACTCCTGAGAAAACTAATGCTGTTCAGTTTTGATGACAGTGGGCAGAATTTGTTGTCACAAAAAATATATAATTGATCCACAAAGACCCAGTGGACTCTATTTACGTGTTTCACAATCTCAGAAGGTTACTAAGAATAGCAGTATAAATAAGAGAAAGACAGAAAACAGAAGGCTTCTTGCTACCTACCTTAGATATTTAGGGCAAGATGTTTTTTTTTAGGGAACTGCAGGGATCCAGGGCATACTAGAGGCCATGGCAACATGAATCTTCTTCAGAAACTGCTTTGTAATTGAAATTGAATGCTGGAGGAAGATTATGTTTCCCTATGTACCCATGGGATAGATAGGAAATAGGGTATAGATATTAGCTGTCTTTCCTCCCCTGTTGAAGCTGAAGAGGGTTGCCTGCAGAACCCTCTTCAGAGGTAGATGTGCAAATCAGAAGAGAACAAGTAGAAAACCAAAAGAAAGAAGGGTTTCCCCAATCTTCATTTTCACTGTCTTGTTTTTTGCCTTTCTTTCTGACTAAATTTTGGGGGGAATAATAAATGATACTTCCTTCTGCCCAGGCATCTAGATGAATATAAATATTTTTTTCCTCTAAAGAGTAGATATTCCTTCTTCTTAGTTTTTGCATTGCTTTATTTGTAAACTTCCTTGTGACCAAATAGTTGGCTATGTCTAAATTCAGTATGCTTCAAATCCATGTTAATATGAGGTGTGACAGGCAGGTAGAATAATTTGTTCAATTTAAAGATATATCAGAACTACACCATTGTATATGGCAAAACAAGTGTGTGAATAACTATACAGTATAGACTTATAAATATGAAAATATGTTGTCATAAGCACCTGTAGGAATGGTAATAAAAGATTCATATTGTCCCAAATCAGGCAGAGATCCTACCAGAATGGTTAGACATATGAAACCTGCAAAAGACACTCCTGGTAGCATGCGTTTAGAATTACCTAGACCAGGTGTTCTCAATCCCTGGGCCATGGCCTGGTGCTAGGCCATGGCAAATCGGCTGCTAGACCAGAATTGGCCATGGACCGGCAAAATGTGGCCCCCCCAGAGCCAGGTGTAGAGGCTGTGGCTCCTTCTGCAGGGCCTGCAGCAGTGCAGGGTTTGCCCCCACCCCCACCCCCCTGCCTGGCGGGTGGGGGTATCCTTACCTGTCTTCTGGCCAGAAATGCCAGCTGCAGCTGTGACTGCTAGGCCACAGTTTGCCAGGCCGTGGCCACTTCTGGGCTGTGGTTTGCCATGCCGCAGCATAAAAACTTTGGGACCCCCTGATATAGACACTATAATGTTTGCTGTATGCCATAGATTTCCAGGGACGGGGTACTCACTCAGACCTCCATACCTTTGGGGTTCTGTCCTTAAGGCAGCATTCAGCAGAGACTGGTGGTGTGATAAACAGCTTTATCTTTATTAGGAATATGATTCAGCAACTCTCACACACATAGCTTGCAGGGAGAACAACAACAACCCACCACCAACAAAACTACACCCACAGAGCATCAAGGGGAGAGACTGGGTCATCCCACTGCTGGCCCCTTAAAGGTACATTAAAGGCCCCTTAAAATACCACATCCCCCTTCTTTACTCTGGGAGCTCCCTCTTAAATAGTTGGATGTTTGCCAGGGGCTACTTTAACTCAGAATGTTTCAGGATCATGAAGCCAGAGGTTGTTAGCACTTAGCTCACTGGTGGGCTCTAGCCTTTACTGCTATCCCATTATATAGTCCTTATACTTCACAGGCAATCTCCCCACACATCCACTGTTAGTTTGCATGGTGTCAACAGGTTCCTCTGTGGGTACTTGTGGGTTCTCTGGAATGGGATGAAGCTGTTGCTCCTGGTGGTCTGGTTCTTCTTCTGAAGTTTGTTCTGCTGCCACCTCTTGAGGTACATCAACAAGTTCTGCTAGTACTAACGAGTAATCCTTTCTAAAGTGTTTTCTGTTCCTCCTGTAGACATTACCACTTGTGGGTTTTACCATGTAGGAACATGGCTTATCCCTTTTTGCTATATCGGATGTTGGTATCCAACCTGTAGTTGTTTGCATCCTTACTTTCCCCCCTCTCATAGAGGTGGCAGGAATGCATACATTCAGTCATACTGCTCCTTTTGGCACCTTTAAATATTCCACAACTTGTGGGAGGCATTCAATAGTAGTCTAGGAGTTAGCACCATTATTGTAGCAGGGAGGGTAGTGTGCAACATTCTCCCCATCAGAAGCTTCACTGGAGCATATTCAAGATCGGTAATAGGTGAGTTTCTCAGTTTGAGTAAAACCATATCTAGATCAGACCTGTCCTGCAAAGTCTTCTTAAACATTGACCTGAGGGTTTGAATTGTGTTTTGAACCTGGCGATTGGATTGTGGGTATCCTGGGCTAGAATGGATGATGGTTATGCCCCAATCAGTCACAAATTGTTTCATCATGTGACTTGCAAATGGCACATGATCACAGACAATTTCTTTAGGTATGCCATGGCAAGTAAAAACAGACTTCATTTTGGCCACTACCATGTCAGCTGTCTTGTCCGGCAAGTGCAAAACTTGAGGGTATTTGGAGTAGAAGTCGTCTATGATCAAATGTGGCTCTCCACATAGGTCAAAAATGTCTCCTGCCAGTTTTAGCCAAGGCAAGTCTGGGATCTCATGTGAGATCATGGACTCTTTCTGAACACTGGGTTGAAGCTCTTGACAAGGGATGTGTGGCAGGACATATTTGGTGCCTGACACTTTAAGAGCAGCAAACAGGTAGCAGTCAGGTGCCTGATGAGGGCAGCCATTTTGGCCCAGGGATACAAACTAGACTGCATTTTGCTGCAGGAAGGAAGGAGGAAACAGGCTGAGAGGCTGCTTCAGCCAAAGTCAGGAGGTAAGGAAAGAGGCTATGGGGAAGAGGTGACCCCTTCTCCTGGGTAAGACATAAAATTGCACCTTGCCAGAGAAGGATGGACTGGTGGGGCTCCTAGTGGCATGGGAGCCCCCAGGAAATTCCAGGCCATTTACCTCCCCGGTGAAAAGTGGGTTTGGGCACCTTAATAACCCCAGCCCCATGTCCCTGGTGGTGTTCTAGCAAGCAGGGGGAGACTAGGGCTCAGTTAAGGAGTCCTGAGGCAGAGCTCAGGATGGAGGATGACCTAGGAATGTACCCAGATGGCAGAGGAAAGCCTGGGGGCATGTCAGACCCTGTGCGAGAGGGGCAATGAGTAGAGAGACCCTGTGTGTGAGGTGAGATGAACAGAGCGTCCCATGAGTCTGGGTGATTGAGGAGGCTCAGTGCAGGCATAGTGGTCCGTTGAGGGGCTAGGAGTGAAATAGGCCTACAGTTGTACAACTGTTCAGTCAACGCTCAGGTGAGGGTAGTGGGAGATACTCAACAGACTGCACCGGGGCTGACCAAGGTGAGGAGAGCTAAGCCCAAAGCTGCATGAGGCCAAGCGGCATGGGTGGGGCCCCTAAGAGAGGGCAATATGAAAGAGACTCGGTGAGAGCCAGCAGAGTGAGTGGGACCCTGGTGAGAAAGGGGTAGCGTGTGAGTGGCCCTCTGAGGCTGTAGAAAAGAGCTACAACTGTGGGCCCAGTTTGCTACGGCCATAGGCCAGAGAAGTAACACCAGAGAAACATCTTCCAGGCATGGGACCTATGTAAGGGAAGTCGGAGTAGGTATTAGGCCCTCATCAGCAGCATGAGAAATGGGTAGCCTCCCATCTTAGTAACAACTCTCATATTTTTCAATCAAGGCATGGCAGACAAGTGAAGTGGGTGGTTACCCCAGGAGCAGGGCAGCTGGCGAAGACCCGATGAGGATGCCACCCTCTTACAGGGTGCAATCTGCAATCCATTGCTTAATGTGGTCATTCATCTTGGGCCAATACATGATTTGTCGAGCTTGCGCTTTCAACTTTTCTTTGCCTTGATGGGGCAAGTGAAGCAATGTCAACATGTTGGTCCTTGCACTACGTGGAATGATTATCTTCAGCCCAATCATGAGCAAATCATCCTGAATCTGGATTTGGTCTCTGAGAGGCCAGTAAGGCTTCACTTTAGGTCTAACTTGTTCTTGCCTGCTTGGCCACCCATTCAGATGCTGAACTCTTGAGGACTTGTAGTTCCGTGTCAGAATTCGTGTGATCCTGTAACTGCTGGAGCAACTGGTCACTGAGCGGCTGTGTTTCAGTCAGAGTGTGAATCACCTTTTCTGAGTGGAAAAGATCCAGGTCAGGGGGGAGGAGCAAACATTGTGGCTCTAGAAAGCATGTTAGCCACTAACATGTCTTTGCCTTTGGTATAGAGAGTCTGGATGTCGTATTTCTGGCATTACAACAGCATCCTCTGTAGCTGTGCTGGAGCCTCTCCTATGGGCTTTGTGAAGATCACTTCCAGGGGTTTGTGGTCTGACTGGACCCTTACCTGGGTACCATATACATATTGGTGGAACTTCATCATGGGGAAGACAATTACCAGAAGTTCTTTTTCAATCTGTGCATAATTTATCTCAGATTGTGTTAGAGCCCTCAAAGCATATGCATTTGGTTGATTCTGCTGAAACAGACATGCTTCTAAGCCATCTTTGGACATGTAGGTCCAAGTACTGAATGGTTCTGAGAGTCTCTGAAGGCCTTTTTTGTCTGTTGGAGGGGCATCCTGTTGATGGCTTCAATTTTGTCATCAACTGGTTTGACACCATCTTTTGAGAAGATACAGCCATGTACCAAAAGCTGTCAACTAAAAACTGTATTTTGTCGTTATTAAACTTTACTCCTTTCAGATGTGCTCTCTCCAGGACTTGTTTCAGGATAGTATCATGCTCCTCTTTGGTAGCTGCTGCAATGAACATGTCATCCATGATTATATGGAGTCCTGGAATGTCACCAAAGTACTCATGATTCTTCTGTTGGAATACTTCACTAGCCAACTTAATACCAAAGGAAGGTGATTGAATTGGTACTGTCCCCATGGAGTGTTAAAGGTACACAGCTCTGCTGATTCCATGTCCAATTTGACTAGCCAGTAGCCATCCTTTTCATCAAGAATGGTGAACAGTTTTTTATCTGACAAGTTCTTTTGAACATCCTCTCCAGTGAGGATTGAAAAGTGCTTCCTCAACACTGCCTTGTTGAGGTCTCGTGGGTTTAGGCAAAGTTGTAGCTAACCATTCTTCCTATGTGTGATCTACCAGGCTATTGACCCAGGGTGTGGGCTTAGTTACTTTCATAATGATTCTCATATCTTCCAGCATTGCGAGGGTGATCTTCAATTCGCTTAGGGTTGCAAAGGGAATTTTTCTAAACCCACGTGCAACCGGTGGTACCACCAGGTTGATATAGATGTGGTGGGTACTGGGAAATTGTCCCAAGCATTTGAAAACTTTGGGATATAGTTTGAGAAGGTCTACCTTGGTTCTTTGTATTGTCAGGGCCGTTTCATGGACTCTTCTACTTCTGAGCTCTGTAACAAAATCATCTATGCCTGCAGCTGCATTGTATCTAAGTTGCCAGAACTGATATCTTTCGAAGTGTTTTTTTCTGGGTTCGCAGTAGTTCTTGAATGTTGCAAGCACCTCCATAAGTTGTTGTTGTTTTTAGGGTCTGCAAACACACCTTGTGTGTTGTAAATTTCTAGGGTCTTATCCCTAATACAGTGAAGCATGACTGCAATTTTATAATACTCTGCCTCTTTCTCAGCCTTTGTGACTGCAAAGTATAATCAAAGTTTCTGTTTTCATCTCCAATTCTCCCCAAGATTTCCAGTGAAGGACAATGCTGGTGGAGGTTTGAAATGCTCCATTTTTTTTGTCTTTTTTGGAATGACAACTGTAACCCCCTTACTCAGGCTGTTGATGACTCCATCGAGAGACAGGCTACTTCTGACACCATATAGTGCTTGCTCTATGGCATAGGGTTTCAGGGATGGGTACTCACTTAGACCTCCATACCTTTGGGGTTCTGTCCTCAAGTCAGCATTCAGCCGAGACCAGAGGGTGGTAAACAGTTTTATCTTTTTTAGGAGCATGATTCAGCAATTCTCTCACACAGCTTGCAGGGAGAACAACAACAACCCACCACCAACAAAACCACATGCTCAGGGCATTGTGGGGAGAGGCTGGGTCATTGTACTTCTGGCCCCTTAAAGGTACATTGCATGTACCACAGACACAACCAGTACCAGAGATTGGGCAGAAACCAGCAGACAGACAGACTTATTGCTAATGGTACTTTGCTATGAGTGATAGATCAGTACCCATTTGCAAAACTACATTTGTGTTTCCATCAGTATATGTTGCCAACTGATTTTAAGTCCTGCCTGCCTCAGGTAACTCATACTTTTCAGTGCTTTGTTTATTGTTCTTGTAACTGTCTTATTGTAAAAAGATGATGATGGCTTTCCTGGATATCACATGGAGTAAATATTTATCCCCCATCTATTCTCCATTTGCCCCCAAATTCCCCTTTTTGCCTTCCCAATTCAGGCAGATGTGCATGAAGTGTCAGCCGCGGTAATATATTGAGGATGCTGAGGTTTTGGTATGGCAGTGGGATGCCTAAAAAGAACTAGTTTTCTCAGACTGTTTTTTTTTTTTTTTTATACATATGATACATTGTTTAATATTTTATTTTTGATTTTGGCAACAGGATTTGGTTTTCTTTCAATGAAGACCCGTATCTAAGTTTTTCTGTAGGGCCTGTGTTGTATTTCAGACTATAAAGTTTTGTACCAATATAGCAACAGTCATCTGAAAATGTCTCAGACATGTAATAGAAATTACTTATGTTTGCCTGGGCTTTGGAGCATTGGGATTCCTTCTCAGCTTTCTGCAAAATATAGCAAGTAACCAACAACTTTTTTGTGTTTAATCCAGAAGCAAGGGGGCTTCAGGGTATTTTGTTTACCTTGGCACCGAAAAGGTTGGACATTCTAGGACCTGTGAGTCCAAATAAGAACTTTCTTTCTTTTCTTTTCTTTTCTTTTCTTTTCTTTTCTTTTCTTTTCTTTTCTTTTCTTCCCTGGGTACTATCTGTGGGAGGACCACTCACACATTTTTGGATGATTGTCATGTTTGGACACCTGTCAAGTTCAGAGTGCTGGGTCAGATAGTCAGATATAGTCAGATGCTGAAGTGACATGTGTTTAAATATCTGAGAGAGTCTCCAGCAGGTAGCAAATGATACCATGCAACATCTGAGGGAGTCTTATAGAATCTTAGTTCAATCCAAAACAGAACATAAATGGAGAATGAAAACAACCTGAAGAAATGGTTAATTCTGCATCAGAACTGAGGCTATTGTTTTGACTGAGCTTGAGGATAACTTTTTAAACAAACGTATGATGACATACAGAAGTTCAGCTTCTCGTCTGTCTTAACTGATGATAAACACAAATGACAAAAAAGTCTTCGAAGACTGGATCTATGATTACTCATTTATTTGCATTAGATTCTCCAGCCCATCTGTTCCACTGTACTGTGTATGTTCACTAGAGACTTAAAAACATATTACTTAAATACATTAGGAAACCAATGATTACTTTAACCAAGCAGAGTGGTGGCTTTTTATTGAATTCCCATCCAGAGATGTTTCTTACATCTTATGATAAGTAAGGTGATTTACATTCATCTGGTGTGCTGCACACAGGCACCAGTTTGAATCCCATTTAAGACTGACATTTCAGAACAGCTGCCTGGGTATATACTAGAATAAATCAATATTGGTCCCAAATAGAACAAGTGGGAGACTTTGGTGCCTCTTCCTTTCCTGCCTAACATTGCAGCACTAGAGTAGTTCTTTTCCCTGGCTTGCTTTATTTATTTATTAATTTGGGGAGAACTGTGATGCTGTTGTTTTGTGACTGACAGAAAATACCATTTAGTATTTGTATCTGCCAGGCTATGTAAATGTGGAGAACTGATCAAATTAAAATATGCTTACTAATCAGTGTTCCTTAGGGAAACTAACATCTAGTACTATCACTTAAGGTGATGGCTTTGATTAATTATTAATTGTTAGCATTATCTATTATTTAAACACTTATCCAAGGCTTACCCTTGACCTTGTCATACACACAAAGTCATGGAGCAAGGCTACTACCCTATGGTGTCTCATTTAAAAGTGGGAGATTTCTGAGATGGATGTGAAGTAAAGGAAGCAATGCCAGGAACATTAGAACAATCCTAAGGTGTTGTAGGCTACATTTTGTTACAAACTAATGAAATGCCATTCCTGGGTAATGGAAATCTCAACACTTCTTTGAGACTATCTTAAGTCATAGA
Organism: Alligator mississippiensis; assembly: GCF_030867095.1. Lineage (NCBI taxonomy): Eukaryota > Metazoa > Chordata > Crocodylia > Alligatoridae > Alligator > Alligator mississippiensis. The sequence continues at coordinate 43,626,911 of NC_081829.1, forward strand.
CCTACTGTATACACTGAGCTTTATTTATGATTCATTTACAGGCAAAGAAAGGCAACTATGCTTTTTTGTGGGATGTAACAGTGGTGGAGTATGCAGCTCTGACAGATGATGACTGTTCTGTGACCGTCATCGGAAACAGCATCAGTAGCAAAGGCTATGGAATAGCACTTCAGCATGGCAGCCCCTACAGAGATCTCTTTTCCCAAAGGTAAAACAAAGCCATCCTTGTTCCACATTATTCTTCTCTGAAGCAATCAACAAATCTCACACTCAGTTGAGGTGAACTTTAGCAATGCCTGTTTCTAAAGTGAATATCTGCCAGTTAAGAATTTTTTTTTTCCCCTTAATTTTTTTTTCCATAATAGACTAAATCAGAGAACAGGGAACATTTTCAACCAGGCAATTGCTGCCTCTCCTGTGTATGTTCTCAGGGAGTGAGTAGGAGGGGGTCAGAAATTAGTGGAGATTTGGCTGTGCTCCCAACACTCCTGGCATTATGTATACTGTCCATTAAAGTGTCAGTGCTGGTTATAGTCTCCAGAATACTGGGCAAATTGGGAGAGTGACTGAGTTTTTCTCATTAGCAATCTATTTTCCAGGCTGCTCTGGATGCCATGAAACAATACGCTGTCCTTGATGTGGGGCTTATGATAAAACAGTTCAGACTTTAGACTGGAGGGAATACAAGTCAGAAACACAATAATGCTTGTTATGCATCATAGTACATTAGGTGAATGATAGTTACTCAGTGATTATATAAGTTCAATAAGGGTATTGTTCTTCTGTGTCTATCAAGTTCAGTGATACCAGTAGCTAGTAGTCTATCAGAGCCATTTAAAATATAGATATATATTTTCCCTTTATGCTTAAACAAATGTGCACAATACATAGTCTTAGAAAGTGGCTGAGTACACAGCTACAAGCAGGAGCCTAAGGCAGGCTGGCTGTCCATGTGGATTATTATTAAATGAGTTTTTTATTAGAAGTGGTAAACCACCAGTTCTGCTGAGCTTAGATTTTCATGCTAACGAGACACAAAGCTCTCCCAAGGAAAGGTTGTTAGGAAACAGTAAAACCAGATCCAAAATGGATCATTCATGGAGGGATGGGGCACTTCACAAAGGGGAAACAATGATTAATTAGCAATTGTTAACATAGTAATCTGAGCATAAAATAACATAATTATAGTAAAATCTTTCTAAATGAGCAGCATTTGCTATAGTGCGAAGCAGAAGTAAATGAACCTATAGTTGCTTAAGCAGTTTTGTAGTCAGTACTGTGAAGGAATAGTAACAGTGCACAGAACTGCAGGACCATATCAATGCAAATAGTATATTTCATGAACGGGGTCCGATGCACTAATTAACTAATGCAATGTCTTGTAAATCAGAGCAATAGTGGGTCACATTTATGTTGGGTGGTCTTTACTTAGGGCAGTTTCGAAAATAATTTTGTTTTCAAAGCTGACCATTGAAGGCTTGCTGCTGCAGTGAGATACTACTGAGTAACTGCTCCTAAAACTCTTCCTCATTTTTAGGAACACATATATTTCTCTTAAAGTGGTCAGTTCTGTTCCTTATGGAAAGTTATGCTTCTAAAAGTGGTCCTCTTCCAATTGTGCTCATGCTCACAGAAAATGAATGAGGGTTTTTTTTTTTTCAATCAGAAAGCATATTTCATTGAATGTAGACATAGATAGAGTGATGAGGTCCTGGAATTGGAGAACTCTACCTGTTCAGCTGGCGAATTTCTGTCTTGAAGACAGAAGGCTATTGAATAACACAGAAACTCTGAAGATGGTCACTGGTGTTTTAGAATTCCATGACTGCAGAGATGTTAATAGACACACAGGTCACCGAAAGCCCTCGAAATAATATTTGTGTTTCATATTTTCTACAGGATCTTAGAATTACAAGAGAGTGGAGATTTGGATGTTCTCAAACAGAAATGGTGGCCACGAATGGGACGCTGTGACCTGAACAGTCATACCAATGCACAAACAGATGGGAAGGCACTGAAGCTTCACAGTTTTGCAGGAGTCTTCTGCATTTTAGCAGTAGGCCTTCTTCTTGCATGCTTGGTGGCAGCACTGGAGTTGTGGTGGAATAGCAATCACTGTCATCAAGAAACACCAAAAGAGGTCCATAACTTTTATTCTTATCACAATTAAAATATAAAACAAAGTGAGAGCAAATTGAAACGGTGGGTCTCACAAATAAATCCACTCTATTAGCAGTACTATATTTTTGTATAACATTTTATAGGGTTTTTAAAATGTGATTTTCATGCTCATGGAAGGTGCCAAATTGACATCCCCAGAGAGTAAAGTCCTCTATTTATAGAGCACCTACAGCATGTACAGCAGCAGTGCAAACTTCCCCACATTGCCCCACCAATGTGCCTCAACCTTGACCTGGAGAGACTACATATAGGAGTAAGAGTAGTTCAGACCTCATGTCCTTGGCCTCTCTGCTAGAACTGGCAACAAAGATACAGATTGGCACCAAAAGTGGTACTACTTTTGTGATTAGGAATCTTGTCCAATGGTCATTGAGAAGCAGCTCATTTTACATAGGCCACACAATTGCCATCAGATGATAACAATATTTGGTCACAAATCAATTTAGGCCACATTTGAACTGGTGACTAAGCAAATTTCTTATTCTATTACTATTTCAAACAGACATCTAGCTGCCCATGCTGTTAAACTGCTTTCTCTATTTTTCAAATCATTTGCTTTGTTTCTAAAAATAAGTATCTCTGAGTAACTGCCTTACGTATAAAATATTTTACTTAGAAAAGCCTATTTCAAATTTCTTGTTTACAAACTTTTTGTACAAAGTACAATGTAATAATTAGTAACACTGTCATTGACTAATCAGTCCATATACAGTTATCTTGCATGAAGCTTATCTCCATTTACATCAATTAAAATGCTTAACAAACTAAACTCTGGTAATGTTTGAAACCTTGCAGTATTTCAGATTTTTTCATCTTAAGTTTATTACAATAAGATAACAGCAGCAGGCAGCACTGCAGCTGGAAACAAATTCATAGCCCATCAATTCTAATTTTTATTTCTAGGGTTGCCATGAGTATTAAAGTAATTGACGTATGTATGATATATAACCAACTCTGGCAGGTGGGATCTGAAATATACATTACAGTCTGTAATGTTTGAAATACTTATCACTAAGATTCCATTCCTCTGAGTTCCTACTTCACCATTATGAATTTATCCATGAAGTCTCCTGTGATAAACATTTATATCATGCTTCTGGGTCAACCCATGAACTCACTTGAACACGGTCCTCAGTGTATATTGCTGAAAGGGAATATTTTTTCCCTTACCTAACACAGCATTATGAAAGTATTCTCAGTGAAAACATAGGTGAAAATAACGTTCCTTGGAAGCACAGATGCATGTAATTGTACATGTAGATCTGGTGCAAGCCTTTTGCCTTTTCCCCTGCTATCTTGTAGACCTCATTCCCACTACATCTGTGGAGGTCCACTCCCCTATAAATTTGCTTAGCAATGCCCTGATCCTGTAAAAATCTAAGTACAGTTGTATCACTTTGCTTTGGAGGCAGGATAAGGGATGGAAGGGCTAGTTGTTTGTAATCTTCTAATATGGTTTTGTGTTCACAAGCATTAGCCATGTTTGGGTAAGATATATTCTGGTGTGTATTCTCGTCTCAATACTCAGGGAGTCAAAAGCATAAATCTTGTCAATTGAGATGAGAATGTGCCAAAAGTTAGAGTTAAACATAGAAATAGTAAAATCAGTTTTAGATAATGTCAGTCTGTTTTATTCCATGTTGTTTTGATCTATATTTTATTTCTATTTACATCCCTGGTGGAAGGATCGATTGATATCATCTTCCTACTTTCCCTTATTTCTTTTTCTTTCTGGATATTTAACCAGAATTCTTACATACTCATTCCCCCTGTCTGTCTTGGTATAGTTTGAAATATATTTTAGTATTTCTCACTGTTCGAAATTATAGCTTCCATAGCTTTCTGGTTTTTGAATGTTTGGTCCCACTAACAATTCTAAAACAACAACAATAAGGCAAATATATACTATTATTGTACTCCAGCAAGATTGCTTACCCGTGTGTATGTTAATAAGTGTTTGCACATTTCAGTGGAAGCCATATCTAGTGTCAGGTAAACAAGATAAATTAAAGGTAAGCAAGACACATAACAGGTCAAGAAAAGATGGATGATTGTTGGAAGAAGAACAAGTTTGAGTAGATTACTAGAAGTAGGCATTCTATTTGGGCGAGGAAGTTCTAGATGTATCAATTTAGACATATGCAGCAACCTAGATGAATTGGATGTGTAGAAGAAGATAAAAAAAGGCCTCTTCTGTGGCTGGAGGACCTGTGTCATGAGTTTGGAACAAAATGGCTGGCATTTCAAGTCTGGGTGTGGGCAAGTGATCTTAAAATGGGTTTGAAAGTGCAGGGAGCCAGACTGTTTTCAGTGGTGGCACATGGCAGAGCAAACAGCAACAGTCTCAAGTTGCAGCAAGGGAAGTTGAGGTTAGATATTAGGAATTGTTTCCAACTAGAAGGGTAGTAAAACACAAGAATAGGTTACCCAGAGAGGTGATGGATTCTCCATCCTTGGATGCTTTTAAGACCAAGCTACACAAAGCTTTGGCTGGGATGATGACCTCCTGAGGTCCCTTCCAACCCTAATTTCTATGATTTCTAAGAAATAATAATAATAAGAGGTCTGTGAGAAACATGAAGAGCATATTCAAGGTAAATGGAAATAATGAGAACACCTAAGAAGAGGAGAAGGATTTTAAATTTAATGCAGTGAAATGCAGGAAGCAAATAAAATGGTTCAAGAAGGACTGAAAATTAGCTAGAGGAGAAGGTAACTTTTACAGGTACTCAGAGCTAATGATGAGGAATATGGCTACATTTCTAAGTAGATTAGCTAGCAGCAGAATTTTGGAAGTACTAATGAAAGATGAAATAAAAACTGAGATTACTGAGGAGGAGAAAGTAACTGTAGTCATGGTGAGATATAGCCAAGATGGATGCAGTGCAGTTTTACTGTGGGGTTAATATGAAGAGTGAAGACTTTGAAAATATTAAACAGAATGAAGTTTCAGAAGTTATGAAAGGACACAATATGGAGGAAAGGAAAAAGGAGTTTAGAAAATATTTATAATCATAGAACCATAGAAAATAGGGTTGGAACGGACCTCTGGAGGTCATCGGCCTCATGCCAGAGGCAGCATTGTCCCTATCCAAGCTATGCCATATAAATCCTTATCTAATCTATTACTAAAACTATAATCACCCTGTTGCGCAAATACAAGCCATAACACACTAACTTGCCACAGGTAAAGCAGGGGGACAATGGTGGTCAGTGTCATGCTGCTGCAAGGATTGTTAAAATATGCTTGAAAGATGGAAGGGGCTACGTCCTCTGGTACAGAGGAAGGCAACCCTGACTTCACATTCCATGCTATTCTGACCATGGGGTAAAATTCCATCCTAATTCCAAATATGGTTTGGTTCGACTCTGAGAGGAGGGTCAAAACCCTTTTGCTAGGAACCTGTGGGTTTTAGTCTCAGTAGGAGCATCAGCACACCGTTCAAAATTTCCAATCTTGGCTGCAGGCAACACCAAATGCTTCTGAGGAAGGTGAAAAAAAATAATCTGACAGTTATCATAAGAGGAGGGGAAATACAGTTCCTTCCTGGTCCATATGGCAACAAGCAAAACCCAGAAGCATAGAAAATACTCATAGTATAGCACAAGTATACCTACTTCTAGATCATCCTGGACCAATGCTTATTCAACCTCTTCTTGAACATCTCCAGTGATAGACATTCCAGAACTTCACTAGGTAATCTATTTCACTGTTCTAATAGTGAAGAGGTTTTCCCTGATAACCAGTATAAACATACTTTGCTACAACTTAAAGCCATTGGTCCACATCCTGCTCTTTGCAACAAGAGGTAAAAGGTGTTCTCTCTCTTCGTTATGGCGGTCCTTCAGATATTTGAAAACTATTATCATTTCCCTTTTAAGTGCCTTTTCTATAAACTGAATATGCCTGTTTCCGTCAGCCTTTCCTCATATTGTCTTCCAAGCTTTTTATAATTTTTGATGTCTACTTCTGGACCCTCTCTGACTTCTCCATGTCCCTTTTAATATGTGGAGCCCAAAACGGCACACTCTAGGTGCCAAGTAAAGAGGCACTTTAACCTCCTGTGTCTATATCCTTGTGAATTTTAACTGCTGTCCTCCTGTGTTTGCACTCCTTCCCAGTTTTGTGTTATATGCAAATCTGTGTCAGAAGCTCTCTATTCCAGCATCCAAATCATTAATAAACACATTGAACAGTACTGGGCCCAGGACAGAGATCTGTCGGACTCTACTCAGACCTCACAACCCAGATGCATTTATAATTGCCTTTTGCTTGCAGCTGTTGAGCTGGTTGTCTATTCCTGTGTAGTTTTGTCTAGCTCACATTTCTCCAATTTGTTTATAAGGACATGTAGGACTTTGTAAAAAGGCCTGCTGAATTAAAGATACACTATACCACTTCATTCCCTTCATCCATCAAACTACCTTATTGAAGGAAATCAAGGGTTTTTGGCACAATGGAGTTTGCTGGGGCATGGTAATTACCACTCTCCAGCAGACTCAATTAATTGAATCAGCTCCTATGCACTGCCATTACAGTGCATTGGAATAGCCTTACTGCACGTGTATAAGTGCCCAGTATGTCCATAGTAATCCATGTTGCCTGCTCATGATCAGCCTTTCCTTCTCCACATACTTGCAAATGAACTTCTTTATGATATGCTCGAGTAACTTCCCAAGTATCAAGGGGAGGCTAACTCGTCTACAGACCGGTCTGTAGTCTAGTTAGCCTGTTAGTTTCCTGGATCCTCTTTTTTGTCTTTTTTTAAAGAGGGACACTATGTTGGCTCTTTTCCAGTCCTCAGGTATTTTGCCTGTCTCCCATCAGTTCCCATGATTTACTCACTTACCTCTTGATTCTCTATCCTACAATGCAAGAAATAGCAAGACTTCTATCCAGAGAAATGAAGACTACATTGACTACTATTGTTCTAAGAAAAGAATAAGAATCACCCTTCCTGGATTTAATACAGGACATTTTTTTTTCTACTCAACACATACTTCATAAGTATTTATATTGATTATTTCTGTGATAAACTTTATGAGTCCAGAGTATGGGTGCAGACTTTATGGCTTGCAGACAAAAAAAACAAACAAAAATGCAAAAAATGGAGCTTTACTTTAAATTTGGTGCATTCCTGCACCAAGCCCCATGTATGCCCAGAAGAGGTAGCTTATTACTTCAGCCCAGCTCACTTGACATCTGTAAAGATCAGATGCTTTAGCAGGGCTTTCTGGCACTTTTATCTAATAGCTCATTGAACCAACTTTAGCTAAAAGCACCATTAAGCCCTGCTAAAGAACCCAATCTTTACAGACGCTGCAGAGTGGGGTTGAAGTAACAGGCTGCTTCTTTCAGTAAAGCACTTTTTTTTTTTTTTTAAACATCTGCAAGCAGTTTATAAGATCCTTTTAGGTGCTTTGCTTCATCCCAAATAAATCAGATTAATGAAAGGAGGATCATCCTCTGATGACATTAGGAAAATGGTACACCTGTGCTACCATGCCAGAATCTCCCACCCAGATTCATGATTATAGTCTATTAAAACTGGAAATACATTTGGCAATTTTACATGGTCTTAATTACTTCCAATTTAAAGGAAATTTATATATAGTCATCTTTCCTTAACGCATGTTCTAGAATTTATAATCAGTATCTTTTCATTACTGTTAATGACCCACTCTCTTTAACAGGCCACGAACGGTACAGAAATCTGAGAACACTTTCAGAAATCTCAGCCTCAAAGCTGTATGACAAAAGGCTATATTTAACACCATTGATATTTAGTGGTTTCTTACTGATCTACAAAACTTTATACCTAATATTTGGGTACAGAAACTTCAGAAGCTGTAAAAGAAACAGGAAAATCCAAATTAAGGGTCATTTTGGACTTTCTATTAGATCTTTTTTTTTTTTTTGTCCCTTTTGAAACGTAGTTGTTGCAGTCAATTTGCACTAAATTACTAAAAGAATCACTTGAAAAGGAGAGCCTTTTCAACTTTTTTCATAGTAATGTAGAAATTCTGAAATAAGTAATTGCTTCTAGCTTCCTGCACTTTTTTGGTAGCTGGGTCCAGCACAGTTCTGATCATCATGTGTGTGAAGCCTTCATTTTGTTGCAAGGTAGGAAATGATGTTATTTTCAGCTTGCTTAACTAGTTAGTTCTGCATACGTTTGTCTGGTAAGGGCTAGAGCTTGAACTTTAATATGATTCTCTTCAAGGTTTGTTTTTTTTTAACTACACTGTGAATTAAAGGCGCTTAGTTTATGATTTTTTAACTTTGTAATTAGTCTGTGGAAAAACCATTCTACTGAGCAGACTTTCCCCATTATTTTTATCCTCACTTTTCTCTTTTTTTTTATTACATTATGGTGCCAACAGCTAGGGCTCTGTCCACAGTGGGAGCATATCTATACTAACTCATACACTTGTAGCATCATGCCATCATTACTGCCTTCACTCTACTTTCAAGAAAATAAATATTATTGAATCCATCAACTCCTCACTTTCTGACTCTCCTGGACTTTGGGAGGTGCCAAAACTTTCCTGAAGTAATCATAGATACATTCACAGTGTGCAGGGAACCCCCCCCCCCCCCCCCCTTAAATCTGTATATCTGAACTTGAGGCATGCAGCCTTACATCATCTGCCTTTAACTTCACTATAGTATATCATATAGCTGTGTTTGCAGGTGATGTACCTATTTTAACCTACCTCAAAAAAGTCCCAATTTATAGCTTTTGCCCCTTTAGAAGTCCTCTTTGGCATGGATTGAGATCCATGGGGAAGGGGAAACATAAGATTACCAATATGGTCATATGTTGTCAAACGATTGCTAAGAGTACCACACCTCAGATCTCCAAGAAGATGTTATTTCATAGCAATTCAGACCCTTCCACATTGCCCATATGGGGTCAGTTATTTTTTGTGTGTTGTTGTTTTTTTAATATTATTATTATTATTATTAAAGGATCTTACACTTACACTACTATTTTCTCCTCTCTTTTTCTTTCCTTTTCTTATCTTTTTCCATTTACATAATTGTTGTTGTTATTTCTTTATCTGACAATTTGGTTTTCCCCTTGCACAGTTACTTGTGATTTTGAGAGAAACCACAAAACCATCAAACTGACATTTTCCTTTCCTTCATTGCATGTTCTTTATATTTTATGTTGTTTTTTAAAATTATTTTTGTGTATTTTATAACATCTGAAATCTTTGTACATTTTTTGCTCAGAAATTGCATATAAACGATAATTTGTTTGTATCACTGTTTTGTACTCTACTTTTCTAAGAATAAATAAAGATTTGTTTGGGGGGGGGGAGGGATAGGGAAAAAATAATGTGAAAATTGGCAGAATAATACATTATAATGCCACATAGAAACTCAGGTTAAATATAACTCTGAATACTGAGTGATGACAAATTTATATAACTACCATCTTTAAAAGCAATATGATTTCAAGAGCAACCACAAGTCATCTTAGAATACAAGATTTAATGCTGCTACATGACAAAATACACAGTTTTGGGGGAGGAAGAGGAAAACAATCTTATATTCCGTCCTTTGTACAGATATTAACACTGAGAAATTATGGGATAAACAGCCTTAACTAACTTTATTCTCATTATTTGCACAACTGCAGAGTATGAGTCTTGAAAACTTACCTCTTCTTTGAAGATCAATAGTATAGAATCAAATATTCTGCAACACCTAATCATAACCAATGATCTGATTCAAAGCCCTCTGAAATCAGTATGAGTCTTACCATTGACTACAATAGACTTGAATCAATCCCTAATAGGAATGAGAATGACATGTCATTCCTTTCCCTGTCAAAAAAGGGACAAGAACTGTGCTAGCTAAAGTTATATTTAGACATGATTGTTGCCAGCTCAGTTCCACCATGTCTTGCCAGACCATCTAGGAACAGTTTTCTGGGGAAGGGAAAGGGATAGTTTGTATAAGAGCCATATAATAAAGTCATAATAATGTATGATTCCTAGGCAAATAGTTTAGACTAAAACATGATGCAACTATTATGGTTCACATTAAAAAAAAAACAAAAAACGCCTGTGTAAAAGTGTGCATAAAATAATTCCCCTTGTAATATGGGGAACTCTGATAGAAACAATGTAGGTTAACATCCCAATTCAGCAACCAACTTAAGTACATATCTAAGTTTAATCATATGACTGATCCCACTATGAAGTCAGTGTGGTGCTCCAGTGCCTATCTTTTTTATCTGTGCTCAAGTATTTTGCTGAATTGAGTCTTAAATGTGCTTAGAACTATTCAGATGCTTGACTTAGTATTTATAGAGCCTTTGTTTATATGTTCTATCTCAGTCCATGATGGTATATTCCAATTGATTTTCTGCTATTTGATCATTCAGTGGTAATGAAAGCATAACTTTGAATAAGAATAAAAAAAATTGCAACAGTATTTTGGCCAGATTTCTTTTTTTTTTTTTAAGTTGTGAATTGTAAAGCCACTTAGGCATTGTTCTAACATCATTTAAGTATACATTTAACTTCAAATAGGGGTTTAATCTGGACCTGATTTGAGTAAAAGCTCCCATTAATTTTAATGTATGGAATCAAAACTTAGTTTGTTTGAAGGCAACCTGGATTAAGCATGGACTGAAATTTTCCCACACACTGAAGAGCTTTGCTGAATTTGGCTATAAGTGCTTTGTGGGGAAAAAAATACAGCACACAATTGGAAATACATTTTTAAATAAAGTATCTTGGATATTTTAAAAGATGTTGCCTGTTATTCACTCCCTTCAAAATTATTCTTCTATTATTATTATCATGACCAGTAATTTTTTTATATATGCCACCCAGCGCCATTGTAATGCATCATCATCATCATCATAATAAGCATTTACAATTTATAAAGCTTTTCATCCACAGACCTAAACTCACTTTATAGAATCTGAGTTAACACTATTATATTTTCTATAAAAAAACAAAGGTAAATACTGAGAAAATTCAGATGCTTATGTGTTGTAATTGTTGGTAAAATCTGATGCTTACAACCACTGCTTACAAGGGTTTACTACTAGCAATTGAAGCCACATTTTCAAATAAAGCTCAGCTCTTATTTAGATGCCAATGGCCACGTCTACATGAGGGGTGGACCGTGAAGTTGTTACTGCACAGTAGCATCCCTGCATGGTTTTTCCAAACGCTACTGCATAGTAGCATTGCATCACGGTTAGTACCCGCCAGCACTACTGTGCAGTAGCGATGAACTACTCAGTAGTTCATGTAGATGTGCCCAATAAGGCCCTTCTTTTACACAGTGTAATTGTGGGTGCTTAACTTGGGAACAAGACCCTGGTGCCTACTTAGAAGAGGAACAATTATGGAGCTCCAATTATGGCCTGGCTGTGATGGATGCTGATACCAGCTTGGCGACAGCCATTGCGTGTGCTGCTGCTGCACAGTGTGCTGACCATCCTTGTTATGAATCTACACTTTTCAAAAATATTCAGCACCCAGCTGCTCTCATTGTGATGCCGTTTGCCAGATTTTCAGTGATCTGACTCTTCAAAATCAGAACACATTTTTGGTGCCTAAATAAAGCCTAAGCTATGTTCAGAATCTGATTCTGAGGGTGCTGAGGCCTTTAAAAAACCTAGTTCTTAATAGAAACCACACCAGATATTCAAGTGGGTTCACAGTCTGCTGAGGCCATTTTTCATTATCTAAGCTCAAAGTAGCTTTAAGCATACAGAGATGACGAGTGGAGAATTCCTCCTATACAGACGACCTCTGAATGGACATAAAACTGATGGAAGCAATTCCTTTGCCTCTTTTGCCAACTTTCTCTTATTTTCCTGGCACAATGAGAAAATCGGGTGTTTCTGAGGTAGCATATGGATGGGCCAGGAAAAGGAAGGAACAAGATGGAGATGAACTATGTTATGCCATAAATTCAACTGGAGTAAGTCAGGATATAAAAATTAAGCCCTAACTTACAATGAGGTGAATGCATAGCCCAGTCTATGTAAACAGTTTAGATCATGATCATAAAATAACTGAAAAAAGTGGAGAAAGAATCACTTATCTTTCAGTCAGGTTTGGAACAGAGACCTCCACATGTAAACTTTAGTTAAAAACATAGAGGGTGCTTTAAATATAACCTGCTAACTTACCATGATTAAGTGTTAGATGGTTTAAATATTGCCTCTTGAAAAATAGGCACTATGATGGCAATTACATATGCTGAAAGTGCTATTGCCTGTGCTAGAAAATTACATGCTAAGTCTAATTAAAAACAAACATGAAAAATAAACAAATGGCACGATATGTGAATTAAGTGAAGTGAAACATTAAGTACACTATTAGCTTCACTGTTTTCATCCTTTTTTTCCCTCCCTTTTCTTTCCTATCTGAAGATGGCCAATCAGGTGAGGTTGGGCCTCAGAACTATGGTGAGAATTTATTAAAAAATACAAATGAATGATTTGTTGAAAGTGCCTGCACAAATTAATCCTTACTAACTTCCTCCTCTTCACCTCCCAAGCACTCCCTTGAAGTCTAACCTTCCTGTTGCTTCACATGTCCATAACTAGTGGATATGTAATGGCTAGGTACAGACATTCAAGAAGCCCAAGGTGAAATCAATCTAAGTTACATGTTTTTTCTGTAAGTGGCGTAATTTAGATCAATAGGAAACAGAACACACATTTGCCCTTTGGTGATTGGGGGTGGAACAAATCTTAGACCAGGTTTTGCCATTTTTAAACCAGTCTATATATGCAGAATTTATGTTTGTTAAAGGTATAGACTGGTTTTGTGTGCTGAACTTTTGTTCTGTTACAGGTATAGACCAGTTTCTGGTCCAGTAAAAGTGTAATGTCTGTACCTGGGCAATGAGCACATGATAGACATTTTCACAACATGCAACTTGTCCTTTCCCAGAACATCCATTTTTAAAAAAATATTGGCATGTTTGTAAAACACTACTTAATGGACACTGCATTTTCCTGTTTCTTGTGCTGGAAAATGCTTCCATGCATTCTCCTTTCTTGAAAATGATGGAAATATATATAGTACTATGTGCTGCAATCATTTATGTTCAGTTTAGAAAATGCCAGTATTCTCTTGGCTGTGAATTAAGATTGACAAGGAATCAGAAATTTGGTTACCCAGCATGAGTCCTAAGGGCCCCCCCCCGTAGCAGTAGCAAATGAATTCTATAAGGCTGACTTTCTTTTATCATCTTGGGTTTGATTATACTATGAGCAGGGATAATGATTATGAGAGGTCCTGTTATTGCAGATAGATCTTGGGTTCTGATAAGTGTAGCATTGGAGCACTGCAAATAAGCATGAGGATCTGGCATGTTTGCCAGCAATCACCTATGTGTACTGTGTTTTGCATATTTATTTATACATTACCATATAATATGGATGAATTTAAAGGCATGCATATATATATATATATATATATATATATATATATATATATATATATATAAAATAAATCTGTTGCCTCAATATTACATAATATTGAGCCAGGAGATTTAAACTGACGTGAAGCCATGGGCCTTGATGGTATGATAGTAATTTATACCAGCTAAGAACATGTCTGTGGACCTATGTGAATAATTTTACAACCATATTTTGAATGAGCTTTTTGGTTAGATATGACACAAAGCTAGATGGAAATGTACAAGGTAGAAGGGACATAGGTTGTCAAAAATATGGTTGTAGAATGACATGCTTCTGTAGTCTAATACTATACTTAATTATACCACTTCTGTACTGAACCTGAGACTGCTACCAAAAAGAGCATCTTGCTTACTTGTTACTGCTTAGAATACATTAAACCACAGACATGAGGCAGTGTAGCTGGCTCAGGGTGGCCCTATTTGGCATAGCGTTGCTCTAAAGCTCATTGTCTTGGGCATCATTCTTGGCATCTGTCCAGAGCTGCTTTTAGGCAGCTACACTCTTTTATTTCTGAAGTGAGTTCATGTTTTGGAGACTGCTTCTTGGCTGCAGTCCTAGGCAGAGCATAGAGGCAATGTAAACATGGTCATTATACCGGTTCCATTTTATTGTTATTTTCTAATAATTTCTCATGTCTTGTGAATTTGCTTGTGTGAATTTGGCAGAGGAACATATGAGTAAACTTCGGAAATTTACTTGGGGGAAAAAAGACTTCTTCATCCTCTTTTTCATAACTTTTTGCTCATTATTCATTGCTATTTATTTTCATTTGGAAGTAAGGAGAAATAAAGGGACTGAGGAGCTGTTGTTTGGAGTTTTTTTGGCTTTATTTTAAAGAATAAAGGTTTATTATCCTTGCTATTAAGCAAAACAATTGCTAGTGAATAAGGTTGTCCATACCATGTCACTGGAGTATTGTATTGTTTGAAGATGATTATTCATCTGCTGGAAAAAAAAGTTTATATTGAAATTCTATTAAATTTCTTTTTTTTCAATTGGATAAGAGTTCATTGGACCTCAGCAAATGTCAGTCTTAGTGAGTTTTTCTTGTAACAGCTGCTTTATAGGTGATAATTTGGTTAACTACTATTTTAAAATGCATATCATTGTTTCTGTTTATATGAACAAAACCTTGAATACAGAACTTGTGGTATCTTTATAAATATACCATAAGATGTGTCTTAAAGTAGATGCTTGAAGTGGATCTGTAGTTGTATTTAATATGAGAGAGTACTAGGCAAATCAGCATCCAGTAGAATACACAGTCAGCAAATTTTGTTATGTGTTTTTTGACTAGTTCAGTTGCCTGCGATAAATTAATGGCATCATATGTACATCACTATGTCCGTTTACAAATCTGTCTCATATCACTGCATTGCCAGCTACTGCAATAATGAGGATGAAAGCCAATTTGAATAAAACATCTATTATTTGCGTTATATTAATTTAACACAAAATTAACTTTTTTTTTCTACAAGATGTCAAATAATTCTAATATAATAAAAACCTTAGTCTGTCTGTCTGTCCATAATGCTCTATTCATACTCTAATTGGTTGTCTTGGCAGCCAATCACAATGCTGACTGAAACAACCAAAAAGAGTGCTCCAAGAGCATTCCAGACAGGAGGTGGTGGTGCAGCAGAATGCCACCATGATGGTGGGGATGGAGAGGATAGAGTGGGGGGGGCCAGGCCAGAAGCACCAGCCGCAACATGAGGTGCTGGCCGAGGGGGACAGAGGGGATGGTGGGGCAAGCTTGCTCCCTCTGCCCCCCCCCCCCCCATTCCTGGGAGGTGGCACAGGATGGTGGGTGGCAACTCTCTTTCCACACTCGCCCCCCCCCGTCCCTATTATTTGGCTAGTATAAATATAAATAAATATATATATAACTACTTTTTCTCCCCTGTCAGAACCTGAGGGAATGAATTAGAAATATGGCTTTTTACTAGATGAAGCTGAGAATAAATATCAACAGAATGGTTGCGTTTACATGCAATGCTATTGTGCAATGGTTACTGCACATTTATATAGTACTTGTATAAGCCAGTACTACATAAATGTGCAGTAACTGGAGTTACTGTGCAGTAGTGCCGGTGAGTGCCTTTTAAGTGACCCTACTGTGAAATAGCCTAATTCTCCTGCGCATCTCAGTATGGTTTTTGAGACACAATGCAATTTAATATGAAATTTTAAAAGGAGTCTTCTTTTGGTCATACTTATATATATATATATATATATATATATATATATATAAAAAACAAACTATGTTTAAATATTTCATGTCTGGATACAAGTATCTGGAATTTTGTAACTGGAATGTGTACTCATTTCAAATGCACAGGAAATATTACTGAACTAGTAGTATAACCTGTGGATATTAGAGCATGTAAGTTGATCTCTTCATAATCTTTTTATTCTCTTTTATTTTGATCAGGCTGCTTATCCATTTGGACTGAAAGATTTTTTTTTTTCTCTCTCTGGATGCATGCGTTCTATTATTAACTGTGTCTCATAGCCAATAATACCCTCATGTTTAACAATCTCTTGTGAGTTAGGAAATGTTCTTATTATATCTATTATAAAATTTGGGATTTGTGGAACAGAGAGTTTGTCTTGTAACCTCACGATAGTAAAATACATATATATATATATATTTTTCTAGGACATCGATTTTACCCAGACCTTTTGAGTTTAATTTCATTATCCTAATCTCAAAGATACTCTTACCTACTTTTTCTAGATTTCATTTGCAACTTGGATATTTTAACTTTATTCCTTCCTCATTGTATCTTTAAGTTCCATCCTTCTCATTAATAACTTTATATTAAATTATCACAAAAATGACATTGGCAGATGAATGATAACTTTTACCCTAAAAAGCTTTAAATACTATGGGGTGCCTATATACATGCTCTGATGCATTCTAATTAGAACTTGTTGGGTCCAGTCTGCTGAAGAGTTTCAATTAGAAAATTCCAGCATGCCTCACTATCACATGTATTTCAAAATGGTGACGGGGGCATTTTAACTAAAACTTGTTGAATAATCTTTAGTTAAAGCACCATTTGAAATGCAGGACGCTGAGTACAGGTGTCACTGCGGCATTTTAATTAAAGCGCTGTCCAGGAGCCACTATGGAGCACATGTATAGACTTTGTGTCCTGAGTCTAATTAAGAGTTTCACTAATATGGTTTTACTACAAGTTACAGATATGCTACTTAGATGTCAGCACGTCCATCATAGACCCAAAGTGTTTAATTGTATTTGATATTTTAGTATTAGCAGTCATCTTCTGTGGTCTCCAGTCTAGCATGGTTCCATCCATGATTTGTTAATATAGGTATCATTCCTCAAGGTTTTTCCATGCAGTCCACTGTGGCTTTCCCCAGATTTATGACCTTTCCCTTTCAATGGACTCAGCTTTTCCAGCAGTTTTTCATCAAACTGCAGTGATTCATCTACTGAAATAGATTCCCTTGTACTCTGTGATGAGGTTGGAGGGGAATGGGTGGAAAGAAGATGGAAAGTAGGGAGGTTTTTTTAAACAAAAGGAACTTACCCAAAGGCCCCAGTCAATAAATCTTTGTGTATTTTAAGCCTTGCTGCTAAAAACTTGAACATTTTTAATTAGGTGTCTTTAGAAGGAGATATCTATCATCCTAAGCTCTTCTCTGACAGTCAGTGGGTGCCTTTACATGTACCATTAAGGCAATGGGATAAATTCTGGTGCAATTTACGCCAGAGAAAACAGCTCTTTGGGCTGTGGCAGAGCTCAAAAGGGTGCTTTAACTAAAGGTCATTTCAAAGCTCATGCTTTAACTAAAACTCATTTCAAAAGTGTGCTTCAACTATAGCCCATACTACAGCATTTTGAGCTGTGGCAGAGCAACCCCAGGCTGGCAGGAGGCTGAGGGGGCAGCAGCCCCAAGGTCCAGGTAGTGGTGTTGAGGAGCAGAGGGGCTAGCTGGAGCATTAGGGTGATAAAGTGCAGGGCTAGGTGGCAGGCAGCCCCCACACTTTAGCATGCTTGTGCCCTAGCCAACCCCTGTCACCATCTACACATGTGTTTTGGTGGAGTAATTAACTTACTGTGCCTAATACCAGCTCATGTATAGAGTGTGACACTTTTCTGTGGAGCTAATTGGTCAACTTCATGTGAAAGTGCATGTGTAGATGCACCCAGTGACATGTTCCTAAATCCCACTAATATCAGCTAGCACTAGTTCTCCAATAACAGTTCTATGTCCATCTCACTTTTCTTCAAACTCACTACAGAGTCACAGAACATACGCTGAAGAAAAATCTATTAATTTTACTATATACACATCTCTGG
Organism: Alligator mississippiensis; assembly: GCF_030867095.1. NCBI lineage: Eukaryota > Metazoa > Chordata > Crocodylia > Alligatoridae > Alligator > Alligator mississippiensis. The sequence goes on from NC_081829.1 coordinate 43,644,897, forward strand.
ATTATTCTTTAACACTTCTGTAGTACCTTTTGGTTATACAGTACAAAGCTAAGGAGTACAATATCTCTTAAATATTTTAATATTTAAGCTACCATTGTTTACCCAGGACAGAAAAAACTTAGTTTTTTTTGGCAGTTATTCTTATGCAAAGTTGGGAGTTTTTCTGAAATGTCTGTGAGCAGCTTTAGTATTTCATTAACCATCGCAGCTATATTCTACTTAAGTTAGAGCACCTAGGCTAAGTACAGACAGTCAAAAGCCCAAGGCTGAATTGATTCCATTTTTGTAGGTTAGTCTAAGCTGCATAGATTGAACAAATAAGCAAGTGAGCAGACATTCCCTTTTGATTCTGAAAATGCAGCAATATGGCTGCAGTGGCCCAAGTCAGAAGCTGGGGTTGGGGGTGCTACATCATGCTTCCCTGCTTGGTTGGAGTGGACAGTTTGGGCCAAGACTAGCCCACCAAACCTGTGAGGGGGGTCTGCAGGGAAGGTGCAAAACATTCTGGGATGCTGGGGGACTGTGAATTAACTTGAATCTGGAGGGGATCTGGAACAGAAGTTCAATAAACCGATTTAACCTATATTAGTTAAGTCTGATACTATGTCCATCCAGGTTTATCTTAAACTGGTTTGCGCCATTTTGACAGCTGTGTCTATGTACTGAACTTGTGTTGTTTTGCAGATTTGAACTGGTTTCTGATCACTTACACCAGTTTATGTGTAATTTCTTTTCCTAGCCCTTGAAATAGTCACAAGCCTTTGAACCCATCCCATAATCAAGTACCCGCAACATTTCAGAAATGTAGCTTTCTTGTAACCTTTAAAGCTTGATAGTTTGGAAGAAAAACATGAAATTCAACTTGATATTTATGAATAAAATACTTCCCTTAATTAATAGAAATGGTTGATTCATGTTTTCCTCAGTCTGAAAAAAAGATAGGTATTGGTTTATATTCATCCACCTAGCACATTCATTTCCCCATTTTTCTCCCACTCCTTCCTTTTACCTGATCGCTCCTTTCAGATAGACTGTCTGCAATCCAATGCTAACATTAAAGATAGAAATTATTAAATGAATAAAATAAAGAAGCATATACTGTAATGGGTCTTATATTGTTGGCAGCTAATAAAAAGTGTGTGAACAAACATATAGTTTGTATACTCACAAGAGGTACACCAATACTAGTGCAATGCAGATGTTTAGGAATTCATCATTACAAATATTTTACATATACACAATCTGACACTACAGTATACATACTACAAGAAAAAATCTTCATTATTTTTCTGCCTCAGCTTCTAAATAGTTAAGTCTGGAGTGACTTAATATATCAATGAAAGGAAATCAAATGGAGAGAGAAGTAGAAAGATGTGAGCCCAGTACCAAAGCTTCCTCACCGAAATCTGTACTGAAGGTGTTAAAAAAAACCCTCCCAAAGCAGCTTCTCTGCTTTCTCCAGCAGAGATGCCAACTCCTGTGTCTCTGTCTTTATCCAGCTTCAAACATAATAAAAGTCCTTTACAGTATATAAGGAGATGTGTTTGGCCTGTCAATCAAATATCATTATACCAAGATGCAGACATGACTCAGTTTGGGGCTTCCTATTTGAGTGAGAAGGAAAACATTGTAAAATATTATTTTTGGAAAAAGAACCTTTTCTACTGAGTTGCTTAACCCAGTTCACTCAGACTGGGTATCTTTTTAGCACTGATACTTTTAAATAATTCCGATATTCCAATAAAGTTCATGATTAACATTTATGATTTTGTATTTCAATAGCAACTAGTGGCAAACTAACCTGGGTCATTTATTGATCCTATACAGTTCCACAAGTGAGAGCTCCACCTCCAAAGTATGTTTTGCCATACTATCTTAAATTTGCTCAATAGAATTGAAGCCCTCGGGATACGCAAAAGTAGTGGGTTCAGTTCCTGCATGCTTTATGATATACCAAGGGAGGTGGTGCTCTCCCCTACCCTGGGGGTCTTCAAGAGGAGGTTAGATAGGCATCTAGCTGGGGTCATCTAGACCCAGCACTCTTTCCTGCCTATGCAGGGGGTCAGACTCGATGATCTATTGAGGTCCCTTCCGACCCTAGCATCTATGAACCTATGAATCTATGAAAACACCACAAAATAGTATATAAAATTGTATATTTAGCATGTGTTACAGAAATAGATGAAAGTGAAAAATGCCTAAATGGCCTCATTAAAAAGCCTGTTGCAATCCTAGCTTTGACCTTTTGAAGTACAAACTTGACATTACATCAGCATAATTCTCCTCATTTAATTTTTGAAGTGTTTTTAAAGATTAAAGGAGTGCAAGTAAGAGTTTATAATTGAGTGGAACCTGTAATTTCCTTAAATCTTGTTCAGCTTACATTTTGGAGGTATCCTCATCTCTTTATAAACTAGCACTGCAGTCTTGAGCTTCTTTTGACTTAAGGAAGTATTTGACTATACATGTTTAGTCCTTAAAAACATTTCTTAAGATAGTCATGAACATTTAATATTGGAATATGATCCAATTTTTGCTGGCAGCCTTTCCCAACCCCAACTTAAAAAAAAAGAAAACATATTGACTCAAATAGAGCCAGGAGTTTAGCCCTAATATTTATTTTTTCACCAAAAGGTTAGGATCAAATAAATCTGATAAGGGGATGCTTATTTCTTTATTTACTTATGCAGTGATCCAAATGGAAGAAGCCTCTGAAGGTAGGCACAAAATGTAATGATTTTTGCCTGATCTTCCCTTCTTGAAGCCCATGTTAAATTTTGAACAACCAAAGACTCATAAACACAAGCACTTACCTGTCTGCTCACTTTCACAGAAAAAATCTGCTAAACTAATGAGCTACTGGTTATTTCAGAGACTACTGGTTTTGCTTAGCACTGCTTTTTTTGGGAAATCTGAGCTAACAGCGCTCAGATTATAGCTGACAGAATACTGGAGTTAACTTTATGTTACATTTAAATATACATTAAATATATATTAAACCTAAGTCTGGCTAGTAAAGGAAAATAATTTTAGGTTTTGTTAGATCATTGAGGGCAGTTATCTCAAGACTACATAATCGTTCAAGTCTTAAATCTCAAGAATTAAAAAAAAACACCTGTACTGAGCATTTCTTGTCTATATTTCTTGCCTCTTGATATTTTATTTCAAAAGAATTAAAAAATTAAGTTGAATATAGTACTAGGAAGAGATTGCATGCTAAATTTTGCTGCCTTTTCTTTTTGTAAACAGAGCAGTGGTGCTTTGAATCTGTTTCCTATTTTACATCATTCACAAATATGTTTTTCCTTTTCAAGCAGTTCAGATTTGTTTGCTGCAAATATTGGAACTTGGCCATGCTTTCTTGGTTAGTTACCCAAGTCAAGTTAACTCTGTTCCTGATTAATGAAGCAAAATGCAACAGACTGTGGATACTGCAATATACATAAAAATATTTTTATGTATGTTTTCATTTGAAAGGATATTTTTTATAAGTGGTCTGATTCACAGAGACAAAGAAAACATAAATGACTCATCATAAAGGTTGGATCAAAATTCACTTTCACTACATTCAGGGACATTTTTTCCAATATTCTCTCAGCTGTAAGCTGAGTGCTGTTAGTTCCAGATTCCCAGCCAAATAAAGCTATATTTAGCAAAAACAATAATCTCTCAAAAAAACAATAGCGTCACCTAGGTCTTTTAAACTAAATTCAGCAACATGTTTAAATTCCACCCTGAAGGGAGTAAGAATCCAGTGCAAGTCATGAACAATTGACATAACGTGTATCCAGATTTATGACACCAATCACTTATTACACAGTTAACACAGAGAGGTCATAATATGTTGCAGTAACAGACGCTTCCGTTTGACTGTCAATGGTAGACCAATAAAGAACATGCACAGAGTTCTAATGAATACAAGTCAGGACAGCTGTTGCTCTGAGGTAGCTGCTGTAACACAGACATCCAATCCAACGACTGTTCCTGTTTCTCTCAAACTCCATTTTTGTAAGGATTAAAATAAAAAACATATTTTAAATTAACAAAGTAGTACTTGCTTATAATATGCCCTTTGAGACTTTTGCATCACAAATGCTGTAGAACTCAAGCACTGTGAATGTGAAAAAGACTCTTCAGTATGTTAACCGTAGTCTAGCATCTAGTTTAATGAATGAAAGACTGCCAACTCAGGATAGAACTGATTATATGGGTCTCTATACTAATGAAGTCACAATAGATATCAAACTCAAGTAAGATGCATTAGGTCTCTGTCATTAAAGTTTATTTTCATTCTTTCTTGTTGATTTTCTCTAATTTGAGATGGACATAGGATTTGACAGAATGTTTTCCCCTGGAATGTTATGTTATATTTCAGACAAGGTTCCTTGGGTGAATTTGATATCTTTTATTAGACCAACCCAAATGGTTGGAGAATAGTTATTAAGCAAGCTTTCGGGTTCAAAAACCCTTCGTCAGGCTAGGGAAGCTTCAGCAGTTGGTGTGTGCTCTTCCTGGATGAGCACCATGGGAAGTGGGTGGCTTCAAGCTACTATAACACTTCCCAGGTATGTCTACATGAAATGTTTACTGTTCAATTGACTAATTAGCTGTGCAGTAAATGTCTTGTCCTCTACACATGTGCCCCGATTAGCCTGGAGTAAACTAATTTAGTCTGCAGCAGGGTAGTACTTGTAAATACAAGTACTATCCTGCTGAGGAGCAAAAAACTCCACAGCAGTGCACATATAGATGGTGGAGGGACTGGCTGGGGCATGAGGATGCTTCACTGTGGGGGCTGCTTGCAAGCTAGCACAACACTGAAGCTCCCTTGTGCTCCACCCAGCCCTTCCAGAGCATGTTGAGCTGGGAGATGCAGCTCCAGCTCTGCATGCTGCACATGAATAAACTGTGGAGCTTATTGCTTTGGAGTTAATTACTCCCAGGTGCACATTGAAGCAGTGTGCCTGGGAGCAAGAAACCCCAGAGCAATAAGCTCTACAGTTTATTCATGCTTCATAATTGCACGTGTAGATGTACCCCCCTACCCTCCTCAAAGCTCAAAGCCACTGGGTTAGTCTCTAACATAAGTCAGAACACTTGTAAGTAGTTGCCTGGATTCTAACCAACTCTGAGGCTGCCACTAACCTACCATTGCATTGGCAACCAGAGATTATATAGAGGCAAAAGCATGAGATGCTCTTTCCCCAGGGTGTGCCCACTTTATCAGCTCATTAACACTGTAGGATTCTATTAGATATGTAGAACCTCCTGCTGGGTTTATGGATGATTTGTTTCTAGAGCAGTGTTCAATTTAAGTTTAAGTAACCAAGAACTGTACTTTGAAAACATTAAATATTGTGAATCAGCCTTGTGAAATATGGGGAAATAATACAAAATTGCCATTATATTATAATGTCAGTATAGCACTTGCTACTAAAACCCACATACATGCCTTCATTAAGCTTAAATTTGGTCTTAACTTATGTTGCTTTCCATGCCAACTATTGAGAATGTGGCACTGATCTGGTAAATAGACTGTTTTAGAGACCACATATTTACTTGTGTTTTGCCATTGCAAGTGCAATACGTTAGGCTACTGGAAAGCACCAAAATAAGTTCTTTGGTGGGGGGCAACTAACTCCTTATTTTGTTCTGACTGACACATTTCATACATTATGTATTTCCTGGGTTCTTATTCAGCATTGAAATGGGGAACAACTACCATCACCACCACCACCACAACAACAATAATGGTAGTACTCTTCCAAGCTTTGTTCACTACACAACCTCCAACCAACAGTTACCAAAATGAGATGCTGCTCACAGTAGACCGTGCAGCCATTCAAACTGTGAATGTGCTCTCTGGGCATAGCATACCCTTAATATTGCTTGAATATGCCCATGGCCTAGCTAGGTTCCTTGAGCTCCTTCCTGACTCAGGAAAAAGACATAACTGTAGCTCCTCATTTGACTCCAACCCATTGCACATAAATATGATGTCATCACTTCCAGCAAATTGAATACCTCTTTGATTCTTGTCCTTTTTCTTCCTAAGTAAAGAATGAAATAGTTGGAAAAGTTGATATTTAATTAACTATCACCAAGTTAAATCCCCATTGAGATGACTGAATAAAGCTGATATAGAGGAGAGTTAATGTTCTACACACTGCTGATTCATGGACATCCCTGCATTATACTCATTTCATGTTTTTGGTTTTCTTCTCAATGGGCATGTCTACATGAGATGCTATGTCTGTGTAGTGATGAGCTATGGTAATTTAGTTTGTTCCTATGGCTACATAGTGTTGGCAGGCATGAACTGTGATGCCACTGGTACTGTGCAATAGCAACAAGCTCATTGCTACTGCACGATAGAGTCAGAAATGACCTGTGTGGTGCTGGCACTGTGCAGTACTGGCAGTTACTGCTCAGTTATTTAGTACTGAGGTAAGCAAGTACTAAATGACTGTGCAGTAAAAACTGCACAGTCAAGCACCCAATGATAACAGCTAGAGATTTATTTTTTATCTTAAGCTTATGCTGAGATTTCATGGGTGAACCTAGGAGCCTGAGGGAAATGTTGCTGTCCCACGCCACCTATCAGTTCAACCAGATCCTTGTTTTTCTCTCACTGTATAAGTAGATTAAGGGGTTCAGATTTTTCTGGGATAAAATTAATGTGGGGTTTTTTGGGGGGAGGGAGTGGGGTTGGTTTGTTGGTTTTTGTGTTCGTTTTGGTTTGGTTTGAGGCATTTTTTTGGTAATGGTGTATCGGATTGAGCTGTTACAATTGCATATAGCTTTTGCTTAGGCAAACAGAAAATCAGCGCAAGTTGATGAATACCAGTTCTTCCTGCTACTTAAAGCTGGGGGTAGAAAGAAAGAGATCATTTTGTTTGTCCTGATTACATTGTTCTTACCTCAATAGGATAAAGAAGTAAATCTGGAGCAGGTCCACAGACGCATGAACAGCTTAATTGATGAAGACATAGCTCACAAGCAAATTTCTCCAGCATCTATTGAAATTTCAGCCTTGGAGATTGGTGGTATGCAGCCAAGTCAGACCCTGGAGCCAGTACGTGAATATCAGAACACACAACTTTCTGTCACGACCTTTTTGCCAGAACAGACAAGCCATGGTGCCAGCAGGACACTCACAGCTGCCTCTGGTAGTAACCTGCCACTGCCCCTTAGCAGCTCAGCCACCATGCCCTCTATACAGTGTAAACACAGATCACCAAATGGAGGACTATTTCGTCAGAGTCCTGTGAAAACACCCATTCCAATGTCATTTCAGTCTATGCCAGGGGGAGTCATGCCAGAAGCTATGGAGCCTTCCCATGGAACATCCATATAATGAAAACAAACAAAAAACAACCAGCAGAGCTTTTTAATACAAATTTAAAACAAAACTCTTACATTTTTCTTGTACATATCTGTAAATAATGAAAGAATGAAGTGGGGTAAAAGTGTATTTTGAATATTCCCAATTTTCGAAGTCAGTAAAAAACAAAACAAAAAAAACCACAAAAAACAAAATGTATGAATGACTTTGTAAATTTTGTTCTATCTGAATAAAAAGGCAACTACTTGTGATCGTTCTCAAGTGCCAAAGAAGACCTGTTACTGGGACTGAGGGCAGTAATTTTTGTTCATGGATTTCAAGATTTTTTGTTACAAGTTTTCTTGTTTTAATTTTGTCTTTTAAATTTGAAAAATATTCATTTCTCACTGTACAAGTTTATTGCTCAGTTGTTTCTCCTCCTCAGAACCTTATTTCCTAGTCAAGATGGCAGTTCACTCAGAGAATTTAACAGCTTGCATTAGCAAAAGTAGTAACAACTGTTTTAAACATAAATTATAACTAAAACCAAGCAAACAATAAACAAAGCAACTAGAACTCTTTCCTTCTAACAAGAATTATATTTCCACACAGTTTCTAAGGTGAAGCACAGGTTTATTGAATTATGTTTTCATATACGTTCCATGGGGTGCAGCTCTTTTTAATTAACCATATGTGGATTAGTGATATATAGAGAGAGCGATATCTATATATAGATATATATAGATATATAAAAATCTACAATTATAAATAAGAGTATTTAGGGTATGGGTAGAGCTATGAAGCAAAGCCTACGATCATATTTTTTTTGTGTTTTGAGTGTACAAGTGGAAGTAGAAAGGAGCCAAGGACTCAAAGGAATAATTCAAGGAAAAGCTTTATTTGACAGTGAGGAAATGATCATGTTATAGTGACTATTGCCCTATCGTGTGATATCTTTTCTTTATGTTTCAAGGACTACTCTATATAACAGATGAAACATTACCTGTTAAAGTCATATCTTTGAAAGACAAAGATTAAACTCATGACTATAAGCACAACTTCTGCTTTGTCCCCCTCCCCCCTCTATTTTTTAAGAAGCACTTTATGGCCACGTCTATAGTCTTGGAAGAATGGCTACAAAGTGCCTCAGTTTTTGGCTGTGAAACTCAGTCAAAGAAAAAGATAGAGAACACGTATAGTTAACTTTATGTCTTGTCTGAAAATCTGCCCAGTGCAATGTAATATGAAAAAATCAACATTGTTTCCTTCCCAAATATTAGTACAACTGCCCAGGTTACCGGTACTGTTTTTTCTTTCCTTTGTTTGTTGCTGCTGGGCAAATATTAGGTTTCAGAATTTAAATAATTTAAAAACTTTTCAGATGTATTGCTATAAGTAGGCTCTGTTGCTGACTGAATTCCTTCATTTTAGTAGAATGCCATTATTGAGGAAAACCCAGATGAAGTGGGTGGTACAGTCTGGTACAAGTTGCACTTACTGTTTTAAACTAATTAAAATGAATAATAATAACAATGAAGTGATGAAATTTACAGTAATGATACAGTTGGTCCATGTAGGATTTTTATTTACATCATGTTTATTTTTCTCTGTGTTTGTAACAGTATTATGAATGTATGAACCTGAATTCTATCTGTTTATTAGAAATTGTTTGCCATCTACCATGTGTGTGCTAGTTTACCACTTTAGGGTTGATCATGTTGGGAGGCTGTGCATATACAGTAAAAGCTCTGTTATCCGGCATCCATGGGGTGCCGGTTAATTAAATATTCTGGTTATCTGAGAGCTTATCTTCAGCAGGTTGGAGGCGTCTTTGCCAGTACGCCAGGGCTTTCACTCCCTGGCATCAGTGTGCCAAGGGACAGGGAGGGGGGCCCTGTGCAGGCTGCCTTGCCTCGGGCCATGGTCCTCAAGGAAGAAGTGGGACTTGTTGAAACCGGAAGTGCCAGAGTGGGACTTCCGGTTTCACTTTTGCCACATTGATCCACTGCCATAAACAACAGATGCTGTTAATGACAGATGCCAGTTAATAGAACATTCTGGATGGTAAAGTGCTGGATAACACAGCTTTTACTGTATTGTTTACCAAGAGGAAAACAGTCAGTCTTTTTTTTCGCCCTAACAATCATTTCTCCTTCTGCTTTTCACTTCCCTACCATATATTAAGGTTCTGGTTCTTAGGTACTGCTGAGGAGTATGATGTAGAAAAAGCAATGAAAATGTGGGTTTAAACCACCTCAATGCTTGCCTGCTTATAGCTGATTCCCCACAGTTGAAGTCTGCCCCTTTTTACAAGGCAGCACCAAGGGATTGGTGCAAGAGTTAGGACTCTGCTGGTTAATAGGATGAGTCCATTTCAGGCTTCCTTATTTCTGGTCTTGCCTGCAGGCAAGTGATACAAAAGCTCTAGGCTACAGGAGGATCTTCACTAACATCATGCTTTCAAGCTAAACAGATGGCAGCGCAGAAGAATTGAGCCACAGTGCTCTTGTCTGATGCTGCTAATAAACAAGTACTTCAGAAAGTTTCTCATCTGCAGCCTTTACACCAGCAAGGCACTATTCATTTCTCCACAGTAAATACCAGACTTGAGCAACGAAGCCTTATTTTACAGTGACCTCTTTACTTTCACATATTTATCAATCCATATGTTTTCAGTATATTTTATAATACTAATATAAATAATAATACTATTATAAATAATTTAAACTAAATTCCATTTTAAAAATGAATGAACAAAGTACTTTTAGGAATTATCTTTAGTGTTTTTGTTGTTTATTCAATTTCTCTCTATTGGCATCATCATGCAAAATACTGACAAATTGATCAATGTCCAACTGATTTCAGTAGCCTACTGAATGCGTAAAGTTAAACCTGAGTTTGTGTTTTGCAAGATTAGGTCCAAAGTGTTCAGTGTCTCATAGAATTGCACCCCATATAGCTGTTATAAAGCAAAGAACTGTAATATTTCATTTTATACATGTGCTTAGGTCTCATTAAATCAGGTGCTCTATGGATAAGTTAAACAGCACTGATCAAGAATAGGCTTAAGCATATGTTTTATGTTAAGCACCAAATTTTAAGTAGGTAAGCGATCTCATTGACTTCAATAGGAGTATTCAATCGCTTAAAGTTAATTGTGTGCTTAATGACTTAGTTGCACTTGTGCCTATGTTATACAATCAACAATACACAATGGATATTCCATTTTTTAGTGATTTGTTGAGAAGTTAGATCTACAGAGGCTAAGCAGATCAATTATGGCAGTTTTTTCATGTGCTGAGGCTCACTTTGAGGTTATTTAAGTAAATGAACAAGTTCTCCCTGGAACATAAGCAATATTTCTTTGCCCATGCCTTTCAGTTCTCAAAGTAAATTCAGAATTCAACTTCTGTTCCCTGTTTTAGATTTATACCTTTATTTTGACTGTTCAGAACATTAATATATGTTCACTTGTCATATAATATGCACCCATCCTACACTCCTGCATATATATGTACATGCAGACACGGTTATTCACAGTTGAATTAAAATAGAAGTTGAATTTTCATACCAGATCTTCAGCTGGGGTAAATCAGCTGAGTTTCATTGTAATAACAGTTTACATCAGCTACTAATATGGTCCTTCATTTTTAATATCTTACTGACATGAAGTAGGAGCACTTGCATAAATTTGGTAGAAATTTTGCCCTGTTGTGTCCTTGATTTTTAAACAGAACTCTCCACTGAATGTACTGGAGTGTAAGAGTTCTGCTTAAAAATGGAGATTATATATGATCCCAGATGTTCCAGTTCCTCCAAGATGTTTACATTGCAAAGCTGGTTGTAAGTGAAACTGAAATTGAGTGCCTATACTTTTTTTGCAGTTGTGCTCTTTTGCTGATGAGCTTCTTCAGAAGTGGCATCTGTGGCACAACACTCATAATGTGTCTTCTTCTGTTTACTCATTAGTTTAGAAACAATACTTCCTCAAAAAAATTTGACTTGATTTCTTGGATTTGCTTGCAATTCACTAGCTCTGGAGAATGCATTATTTCTGAATAGTGTGTCATATTTTCCTGTCACAATGGAAAAAATATTAATTGTGCTTTTTAATTTCAGAGTTAAAACTTGATATTTTTTAATGCTGAGTTACAATTACATGTGCACAATATTTGTCTTGCAGAGTGAAATTCCCAACTTCCTTGCTGTTCCTTGCTGTTATAACCCAGCATTAATGCACTGTAGATGAAGCCTAGGCAGAACAAGAATAACTTAGCTGATAGAGTAAAATCCTCATGTTTGGATCCTCACTGGGGTAAATCAGCATAGTTCCTTTGAAAGCACTAGTGCTGTGCCAGTTTAGGCTCACTGCGGATCTTGCTGAATGCTGAGTTTTAAAGCCATGCTTTCTATTGATCTGTAATCAGTGCTGGCTCTGAAAAGAAAGCATCTTAAGTTATTGCTAAAAATGAAGCTGAATAAAAAAGCAGCTTCTTTTGGCCAGTTAACATAGATATGAGTTATATCTGGTAGCTGAAATTGTTTAAGCATAAGTTTCTTCTCAAAGCCTGTTCAAAGTACATCCACTTTGTCAGAGGTTAGAAGCTGGTGACATTTCTTTTTGAGGAAACTATCTTACTGGGGCAGTAAAGCAACAACATTCAGGCCATATTTTATTATTTTCACTGACATGAACTTACCAAGTTGTGAGCAGCTAAATAATGACTTAGGTCTATATGCAACACATCTGGGCACCATACTTGAAAATTCCCAAAGAATCTACACCTCTTTGAAATAATGCAAAAGGCAAGGAGAACTCTAAAAGAAATCTATAAGTCAGAACATAAGGTAATAATGAATGGATAGAGAGGTAACATTGCACCTATTTGATACACCCAGCAAAGCTATTACTATAATACTGTATGAGATTCCATCATACAAGCATTGATTCCATCATACAAGCAGTGGCCTCATTTAATTTTTTAGTTATTTTTAGAAAAACAAATAAAAGCAGCATATTACATATATATTACATTGCTTAAGAGTTGGGACTGTTTGTTTGACAACTCTCTAAACTATTAGCAAGATCCTCAGCTAGGGTAAATCAGCTCTAATGCCTGAGAAATGAACTAGGTTCTTCCAATAAAAGTCTTCAACAACAGTATCCCTACTGTAACTGCAGGAAGGTTGGATTATTTGCAGTGCCGTTGTATCTAGCAGCCTAAGTTATGGCTCAGGACACCAGTGTAGTAGGTGTTCTACAAACATAGAATGAAATAGTCTCTGCCCCAAAGAGTTTTCAATCTAATTAATTAATTAAGTAATCTAAAAGAATTCAGACCTTTATTAATTTCCATTTCCTCTTTTCTGAATCTATTACCAGCTGATAAACCTTTGAGTCCATTATATGCACAGTTTAATGCTACCAAGCTTTTCTAACCATAGAATCATAGAAAATTAGAGTTGGAAGGGACCTCAGGAGGTCATCTAGTCTAACCCCCTGCTCAAAGCAGGGCCATCCCCAACTATCTCATCCCAGCCCAGGCTTTGTCTTAGCTGGGTCTTAAAAACCTTCAAGGACTAAGATTCCACTATCTCCCTGAGTAACCAGTTCTAGTGTTTTGCAGCCCTCCTAGTGAGAAAGTCTTTCCTAATATCTAACCTAAATTTCCCTTGCTTCAACTTAAGACCATTGCTCCTTTTTCTGTCATCTGTCACCACTGAGAACCGTCTAGCTCCATCCTATTTGGAACCACCTTTCAGGTAGTTGAAGGTTGCTATTAAATCTCAACTCAGTCTCCTCTTCCATAAACTAAATAAACCTAGTTCCCTCATCCTGTCCTCATAAGTCATATGCCCCAGCCTTCTAACTATTTCTGTTGCCCTGCATTGGAGACTTTCCAATTTGTCCACATCCTTTCTCTAGTTGGGTTCCAAAACCCCGTGGCCTCACCACTGCTGAATAGAGGGGATGCAGAGCCTTTTCTGCATCCTGTCACTAGGTTGCCTCCATCATTCAGTAAAAGAACCCTTTACCTTCGTTGCTAACTGCAACTCCAATTGCATTTTGGCCTTCCTGATTTCATCCCTGCGTGCTCGAGCAATACTTTTACACTCCGCCCTAGTTTTTTGTCCAAGTTTCTACTTCTTATTAGTTTCCTCTTTGTGTTTTAGCTTACTAAAGAGTTCCCTGCTAAGCCAAGCTGGTCTTTTGCTATACTTGCTAGTCTTCCTGTACATTGGGATGGTTTGTTCCTGCACTCTCAGTAATGTTTCTTCTCCTGGGTTCCTCCTCCCTCAGACTAGCTTCCCAGGGAATCATGCTCATGTATTCCCTAAGCAAGTCAAAGTCTGCCTTTCTGAAGTCCACGGTCCTTACTCTGCTACTTTCCTTCCTTTGTTTCCCCAGGATACTGAACTCAGTCATCTCATGGTTACTGATGCCCAAGTTGCCATCTACTATATTCTCCACCAATTCTTCCCTACTTGTGAGCAGCAGATCAAGAAGAGCATAGTCCCTAGTTGCCCACACCAGTGCTTGCACCAGGAAGTTGTCCCCAGCACTCTCCAAAAACTTCCTAGATTGTCTGCACACTGCTGTATTGCCCTCCCAGCAAGTGTCAGGGTGATTAAAGTCCCCCATAAGAACTAGGGCTTGTGATCAGGAAACTTATGCTAGGTGTTTGAAGAAAGCCTAATCTGCCACTTCCTCCTGGTCTGGTAATCTATAGCAGACTCCCACCAGGACATCACCCTTGTTGTTCTCCCCTCTAACCCTAACCCAGAGACTTTCAATACACCTATCTCTAGTTTCATATTGGAGCTCTGAGCAATCATATGGCTCTTTTACATAAAGTGCAACTCCTCCTACTCTTCTCCCCTGATTAGCTGGTTCATATCAAATAGTTTGCTTAGATGCATAGATGCATTCATTTCAGTCATAATTTAGCATGCTGTGGGAATGGGATACCTTCTTGTAACTACCCCTGAAAGACTTCTTTTGCTTCAGCAGTTGATAATTTTTTCATGACAGTTATAAGATCACCAAAGATGTTGGTAAACAAAGTCCTATTTGTGTTCAGGCTTTCATTTGATAGAGTGAGCAAATAATCTCTTTATATTTCTTCACAATATATTATATTTTTGGAAATGTTCATGGAAGGCAAGGTGTGAGAGGAAAGAGAGATAAATAGTTGAATATTCGGTAATATCCTGTGTAGCAATTTAATGCGTAGTTGGGGTAGCAGATAACTTTTAATGGTAATATAAATATAACCAAAAGAGGTGCACCTTACAAACTAACTGAATCAGAGATGCATAAGTTTTTATTCGACTAATGAAGAGCTCTTCATTACTTAAATTCAAAAGCAGCTAATAAATTGAGATCTTCCTCACCAAAGCTTATAGACTAAATGAATTAGAGATGCATAAGATACATCTCTACCCTGCCTTCTGCCTGACTTCAGACTAACTCAGCTAATTACCTTCTCTGGTAATATTATAACTAATTGGGTGCATCTACACAAGATGCTATGTCACCCTAGTGATGAGTTAGCTCATCACTATAGTGACGTAGTATTGACAGGCACTAACTGTGACACCACTGCTATTGTGGTGAGCTACTGTGCAGTAGTTCATTGCTACTGCACAGAAGGGTCAGAAATGATATGTACACCACTAGGACTGTGCAGTACTGGCAGATACTGTTCAATCATTTAGTACTTACTTTTGCTTCAAGGTAGAAAAATGCAAGTAACAAGACAAATATTGCCCCAGATTTTCTTAAAACACAATGCAGTTTATCTTATTTTCTGTTTTGCCACTAATTCATATTTAATAAAAAATATAGATGAAGTGATTATAATGCCAGAAATGCTAAAATAGCTTTAGTTATTCATCAGTATATTTACAGACTGTAACTTGTGTATGATTGGTGTGACTGTCCTTCATGCCATCAGGTGCTTTATACAGGGTATAGAGAGAGTCTATGCAGCTATGTTGATGAAGCAGCCAGACATCCTTCCTCGGGGCTGTCAGGCAGCAACATCTTAGAGAACACAGCACAGCAAATCCCCACATCCTTCATGCTTTCACATGTCTGGCTGCTGGTGATGACAAGCCAGACTCATTTTCCTGACCTCAGTATTCCTCATCAGCTCATGCCCACGGTGACAGTAGGAGGAACCAGCATCCAATTTTCACTGGCGCCTGAATGAGATACAAGTAGGGGATGAAGATGTTTGTGGCCTCCCCATCAGCATGGAGGATGTCCATATTCTGTCCTTCAAAACCACTGATGTTGGCTTGGAAATGGTCTTGTTAAAAGCTGTTCCATGTATTTATCACATCTTTTTTTTTTTACGTTGCTCTTCCTTTTAAAAAATTAAGAGAATTTACCTTATTTGCACAAAGATAGATACTGATTCCTTAGTATTCTGGTTTTTTTGCTCACCGCATAGGTAGTCCTAATGCTCTTGCTCTGTGGTACAATTATTTCTACCACAGCCAATTTTGATGTTATAAACTGGGCTTACAATTTCAGGTAATGACTCTCTCAGGAGGAGCAGATAAGTACAGACACACCTGTGGCACTTAATATGTACTAATAAACTTCTGAGGAACAAAGATCATATTTTTATGCATGCCACAGGTTTCCAAAGACAGGCTGAGGAAAGAGAGATAGACGATATATCACACACAAACCAAGGCTTCCACGTAGTACAACTTGAAATATTTGAGCCTAAACAAAACAATAGGCTTGATTTAAAAAGTATAAAAAAAAAAAAAAAAAAAAAGCCTAGACTACCTCCATGTTAAAACATCATATCAGGTTCACACCTCTTTGCACCTTAGACAGTAATTTGGCTTTTAGCTCAAGAAAGCACTTAAGAACATGCTAAAATTTTTTGCTGGGTTGAGATATGGTTACTCAGACTTAAATTTAAGAATATGTTTAGGTGTTTTACTGAACAAGGTCCTATGGAAACTGTATGTAAACTGATACTAAATAGGTAAGATACTATTTACCGATATTTAATTTAATATCTTTATTTAAACTTTAAGTATATATTATAGTAATAGAGTTATACTATATCACTTATTGAAAGATACTACTATACAGTTTTCAAGGCAGTGTATATTGAAGCTCAGTGATTCTTACATTTTTGTTTTAGACTGTGGTAACTAATTAAAAAAAAAACAGTTACCATAACACACATGGACCTCTATTCAAAAGTCAAGTATAGTTTACTTTTGGCAGATGAATTGACCATAGCTCTGTAATGGGAAAAAAATTCCAAACGGAAACTTATATTTTGCAGAATATCACCGGGTGTAAAAACTGTAGAGCTCCGACAATAATGGGATCCTCAAGAGTTTACAGACTGACATGCTCTCCTTTAACGTTATATGTGCTGAATTCATCATTTGTATCTTTCGGTGAGACAGTTAAACATTCTCTGTGTCAATATTCTCATAGACACCTTGAATTAATAGCTTTTGTTTCTGACAAGCTGGCAGAGAAAAATGTAAAGGGATGTCACTACTTTATTCTCTGCTCAAATATTAGCAGAAATGCATATGGATTATGCTAAGAAGTCAATTTTCAAACATTTGTAAGTTTTATTTTAATTTCTACCACCATGTGCACAAACACAAATTCATAAGAGGCCTGAAGGACTAGTAAAACAAGTACAGCTTTACACAATGGTGTGCCGTTTACCTTATCATCTCTGTCTAGCAAATGCCCTACAGAGTCTGGAGCAGAACAGTTTTTAAGGAAGGCTTTCAAAACATGATTTAATAGTAGAGCCCTTGCTCTGTGGACCATTCGAGATGAGTGCAAAAAACTTACTCCCAACAGACCAAGAATACAGATGAAGAAAAAGTAAAATTCATTTTTATAATGAATTAATACAAAGGTAGGTAGACTGAGGTTTGATTACTTAGAGCCTCAAAGGTGACAAGAAGCAGCTTGTATTTGTATGGGAGTGAACAAGACAGAAGTGAAGAGCACCAGAAAATAATGACCTAGTAATAATGACAAAGATATGTTTAGAAAGAACATTTTGAATGTATTTTTGGGAAGAAAATTTGTGAACATAAAGGCTAGAGAATGGGTTGTAAAATTGAGGTGGGCCCCTACTTGACTGATGGAAATATGGACAGTTGTGTCATAGATTCATATGCAGTTTAGATATGTAGGTGCAGAGAAACTGCTAAGTCAACAGTATCACCAATGGCATGTTTGCATTGCCTTGGCGTGAGCCAGGAGCACTGCCAAAATGAATGTCCCTCCTGCTCAGTGAATGGCAAAGTCCCAAACTGAGTCAGGGTAGACAGTTGTTCAGCTGTTATCCTGAGTATACACACAGATCCATTCTCATGTTTTCTGTAATGGGTTTCCTGTTGGGCATCAACTCAGGGCTGTGCTAATCTGTATACAATTATTTCAGGGCTTTAGTGCATGCTGAGCAAGAGTGAGTGAGCACAGCATGTTTTTAGCTTGCCACAGAACACTTCTTAGCTTGCCATGGTGGCAATGTAGTCATATTCCAAGCTTGCTGTCCTAAGTAACAGGAGATCCATAGTGAGGAGATCCATAGTGAAGAAAGGGTGTGGGAAGAGGGTTGGCAAGAAAGATCAAGAGCCCTGTTTTGGTATGTTGACTTTAGGTCGTTAGGTCAAATAGAGGCAAAACACCCTGTTGGAAAAGCAGGAGAATGGAGGTGTATTGGAGAGTTTTCAGTACAATAAAGAGGCGATGATAGGAGAATTTTCAGTACAACAAAGAGGTGATGACAGGAGAGTAATCCCACAAAGATAAGGTACACTTTGATAAAAGAAAGGAAGGGATCAAGGATAGAGGTAAGGGCAGAATAAAGAAGGGAATGTCAGAGAGGATGTGCTAATAAGATACGGAAGGTCCAGAGGTCGAGAGGGTCCAGAGGAGGGCCACTCACATGATTAAGGGAGCAGCAGGGCAGGCCCTACGAGGAGAGGCTACGGGACCTGAACCTGTTCAGCCTCCACTAAAGAAGTCTGAGAGGGGATCTGGTGGCCGCCTATAAACTTGTCAAGGGGGACCAGCAGGCAATGGGAGAGTCCCTGTTCCCCCAAGCACTACCGGGGGTAACAAGGAACAGCAGCTGTAAATTGACTGAGAGTAGATTCAGGCTAGATATCAGGAGGCACTACATCACAGTCAGGGTGGCTAGGCGCTGGAACCAACTTCCAAGGGAAGTGGTGCTTTCCCCTACCCTGGGGGTCTTCAAAAGGAGGTTAGACAGCCACCTAGCTGGGGTCATTTGACCCCAGCATCCTTTCCTGCCCATGGCAGGGGGTCAGACTAGATGATCTGCTTAGGTCCTTTTCGACCCTACCAACTATGAAACTGAAAGGTATCAAAGTAGTTGGAGAGGAAGAGAGAGATAACAGGCTCACAAAACCCCAAATAAGGTAATATTTCAAGAAGATAAGTATGCCTATCCTGTGTACACTATGAACTTGATGCAGAACTGGTGAACCTTTCAGTTAACCAGTTAACTATTATGTAGCAATAGAAGTTATAATTTTGAGTTGCTCCCTAACGGGAGGATGAGAGAGTTGGGAATTGGGAGATGGTCCCTCAGGGAGCAGGTAGCTAGGTAGTGAGAGAGCAAGACTAAAAGCTTTCAGATTTTGCCGACTACTCCACAATAAAGTTCATTGTTTAGTTTTTCGTATTCATTTATTTCCATATTTCCTGAACCCAGTACAGTAAATCCCACAAAGTGGGATGACCTGGTGTCAGAAGTGGTGAATGAGGAAGTACTTGAAAGAATTTGAGTTTCAAACTGAAGAAGAAATTAGAACTTAAGAACAAGTGGAACAACATGTGAAAGTCAAGAGCTACCATAAGTGATCTTCCTGCACAGTTATAGTCTAAGGATGGTTAGTTATTGAAGCTTTGCAATCTCTACCTGTCCTTTTGATATTAGGCAATATAGCAGAATACTGGAGGACATTCAGACAAAGGTTTGAGTGGTACCTAGCAGCCACAGGGGCAGAAAAGAAAATGACAAAGTCAAATCCTCTGTCTCCGTTCATATTGTGGGGAAGGAAGCCCTGTCTGTTTATAATACCTTACCTTTGAAAAAGGTCAGAATATGAAATTAAGTAAAGTACTGTCCCAATCTAAGCATTTGTCCCAAATGCTCATTATACATTACATAATTTTATTGTGGTGGGGAAAGGTAACATGGGGTGGCTGTAGACATGCAAGGGCACTGCTCTGATTTACTGCAATTACAGCATGACAGAGAAGGCTTGATTAATTGAGTCTACTGGAGTAGGGCTTTAGTTAAAATTCCCCCACTGCCATTTTGAAGCATGAGACATTGAATACATGAGATGCTGCAGGCGCTTTAATTAGAGTGGCTTCAAGAGCCCCCCTCCACCTCCACTCCTACCCCCCAGGGCATGTGTAAAAATGCCCATGATTTCACTGGCTGTGTGGGGACCAGCAAGACTTTAGCTCTCTGCTTATAACAGGGGTTACAATTCATGCTACTGTTCTGGAATTTAAAACAATTCATGATGTTCATTTTTGTATCGTGGCAGAAACATTTCACTTAAAACAAAAATCCATACTATTTGATTTCATATCCTGCTTTTTGTCTTTAGATCAGTCTTGATGATGTTTACATGTATTATCTGAATTAGTTGTGCAACATTTTTCCAACTATCTGACAGGAAATCTGTCTTTCTAAGGGGACAGCAGAGTTTCCTCTCACATATTTGTATTTCTGACATTGTTATGTCAGTCATGTCAAACTGTCAGACAGAGAAGCATATGCTTTCAAATGGAGTTTCTGCAAACCATTTGGATCAAGAAAAACTGTTTCTCTGCATCTTTGTAACATCTGCCACAAAAGAATATGAAGCTCTATCAATTCAATGACCTAGAAAACCATATTTTACTCTAGAACCTAGTTTGTTTGCATTCACTAACGGGGGGACGGGGAAAACAACAAATCAGTGCTCTGGGTACTGCAAAAGTCCATTGTGGGGGAAGTCCCATGTTTGTTTTAGGAAAATAAAAGCCTCATTGTTTGCTTGTAGCCAATACGTTCCATCATGATAACAGAGGCTATTTAATCCACAGATCTGTCAGTTTGGGATTCTGACAGTTCAGTACAACCACTTATCATCCTAGAAGGCTCTGAAAGCCTGTTCCAGTAATAGTGCTGATTATCCATAGAAAATACATGAAAAGCTAGCAGCTTATTGGGGAAAAATAATATTTGACTATGAAAGAGGTATAGTATGCTCCATACAGTGTTTTCTGCTGTAATCTATAGCCCTAAACAAAGGCAAAATTTTCAAAGAAATTAAAGGAAGTCATAGGGTTTTTTAGTACTTTTGTTAGCAGAGTTAAAAGGAGGAGCGCATGTACCTGTCGGGGCCGAGGGGCTGTGGCCAGCAGCCCGGGCACGTGGGCCGGGGAAAAGGTCGGCACGGTGAACTAGAATTAGGCACGGACGTGTAGAGGTTGATTAAAGATTATTTTACTTACACTGTAGGTGGTCGCGGTGCAGGCAGGAAAACTTTCTTGAGTTACAGTTACAAAAAAACCCCACACACGTGGAGTTTGCTAGGCTCCACCGAAGACACACGAGAGGAGTTTGCTAGGCTCCACTAAATGAACACGAACAGAGCTCTGGATACCACTCACGGAGTTTGCTAGGCTCTGTGGACCGTCCGAAATGAGAGTCCGAAAGGTGACTCTCCTCGAAAGCGCGCAGGGTGGGGGACGTCGAGGGATCGTGCAGCGACAGGGAGAGGCTAGAGGTTGATCAGGCCCCTGTATCCTCCTTTAAGGCACACGCGGAGTTTGTTAGGCTCCACAGTGAACTTAGAGTTCTTCACAAGATGGATGTGAAGTTCTCCTCCTCCAACTTGGGCGGAAACTGCTCAAGCCTCTTATATGGCTAACAAGCCAATCGCTAGCCGCCACGTGGGAATAATTTAGAAACAGCCAATAGTGGGGTATGAATTTACATGCGGGTGGCGGGAACTCCTTTGCACCGGGGTTTTCTCTATGCAACTGAGAACTGCACTGTGCAAAGAAAGCTCCATGTGGCGGGAAATAATTCTGCAGTGCCGAAGCGCACACACAATCGTACCCTTTGGGTCATGACAGTACCCATAAGAGCTGAACCCCCCAGTCAACAACTGTTGGATGCTGAAGTTTGCATTTCTTTTCTATGAATGACTGAGTTGGAAAGTTTTGTGAAGAATACTGTATATGAGCATGGGGTAAGAGCCAGCATAAGGCAAGACAGGAAGGAAAGGATAAGAACTGTGTGCTAGAACAGGATATGAATTATAGATCCATTTGGTTTATATTTATAGACAAAAGCCTGATGCTGTCTAAGGCCAGCAGATACTACCATTCAGGTGTCTGTTGGTGATGAGCAATTCTGAATGGAAGATTTATGGCAAGTTCAGGCTATGGTTTGATATAGTTTCTTTCTGTGTAATTTAAATGAACTAGGAGCAGGTTGAATTCTAAGGAGAATGGAATCTCATATTTCCACTGATTTAGGGACAACCTTGTTGGCTTGTTGGCTCACTAAGTTAACACTTTTAGCTCTTGGTGAAAGGCTGTTGTGGGATGAAAGTATCAGTAAAGGATCATTTTGGGATCAGCTTTAAGTCAGAATAAATTACCCTAGTACTAAAGGCAGCACACTCAGATTGTACTGTGCACCCAGATGTACTGCTGAACAAGGTTTTAAGAAGAACATCTACATTAGGTACCTAAGAACTAGATTTTGATCCAACTGATTACTCTCTTTAGATCTATGTTTGTTCCTCATCACTGCCCAGTAGATGCAAAATAGAAAGATCTATTGTTGGATCATTTAGTGAGATAACAATGACAACCATTTTAGAAGCATGATAACCAGAGGAAAGGAGAATAAATATGTAAAGAAATGCAAATAGAAAGAGGCAATATTATCAGCAAAAACAGGACCTGATTCTTGTTAACCATTGAAGTGGCACAAAACTGATAACTCAGATGATATCCCTGTTGTTAGTTTTGATTAAATAAATATGCTCAGTGCACCAACAATATTAACATGATCCAGTGACTGTAGTTAAACAAGATTCAGGGATTTGAATATTAAAAGTTGGAGTTGTTTAGTTCCTGACAATAACAACCAGTAAACTCTTTTACATTTTTATCCAACTATAGAAAAAATAAAAACCAGTTAAAACATTTCATATGTAAAGTAATATGTAAGACTTTCATGCTAATAATATCCCTTATTCATCAATCTGTTTAGCTGTAAAGACTTTTTCTAGGAGTCTCCCTTCTTCCCTATGTCTGACAGTCTTTTGACAGATAATATTAAGCATAATAAAAACTGCTCTTGGAGAAAAAATGAAAACTTAACCAATATGGGCTGCAGCTGTTGCTATGGCTCTAGTTGCTACAATTCCATCCTTGATAGCAAAACAAACAAATAAGACAAAAACACGCAAAGGGGCATAGAAGCCAAAGGAAAAGAATCCATACCAAAATATCAGCAAAGATTAAAATTGCAGTTTGTTTTCATTTCATAGATTTCATAGATTTCATAGACATTAGGGCTGGAAGGGACCTCGGAAGATCATCGAGTCCAGCCCCCCGCCCAAAGGGCATGACGTCAGCTGGGGTCATAGGATCCCAGCAAGATAAGCATCCAGTTTCATCTTGAAGGTGTTCAATGAAGGCGCTTGAACAACCTCCGGTGGCAGGCTGTTCCAGACCTTGGGGGCTCGGACAGTAAAGAAATTCTTCCTTATGTCCAGCCTGAAACGATCTTGTAGTAGTTTGTGACCATTCGTCCTCGTCATCCCTTGGGGTGCTCTGGTGAACAAACGTTCCCCTAGATACTGGTGGTCACCCCTGATAAACTTGTAGGTGGCCATCAGATCACCCCTGAGCCTGTGCTTTTCCAGGCTACAGAGCCCCAGGGCTCTCAGCCTGTCATCGTAGGGTCTGCTTCCCTGACCTCTGATCATGCGCGTGGCTCTTCTCTGGACTCTCTCAAGCTTCTCCACATCCTTTTTGAATTGTGGAGCCCAAAACTGGACGCAGTACTCCAGCTGCGGCCTCACGAAGGCCGAGTACAGGGGGAGAATGACGTCCTGGGATTTGCTTGAGAAGCATCTATGGATGCAAGCCAGCGTTTTGGTCGCTTTACTAGCCGCAGCATCGCATTGCAGGCTCATGTTCATCTTGTGGTCAATGATGACCCCCAAGTCTCTTTCTTCCATAGTGCTAACCAACATAGCACTGCCGAGCCTATAAGGATGCTGCGGGTTTTTTTCCCAAGGTGGAGAACCTTGAATTTATCGGCATTGAACACCATCAGATTCTCATCCGCCCACTTGCTGAGCCTGTCCAGGTCAGCCTGGATCATCCGCCTGTCTTCTGGTGTGGATGCTTTGCCCCAAAGTTTGGTGTCATCGGCGAACTTGGCCAGTCCGCTTCTGACTCCAGTGTCCACATCATTAATGAAGATGTTGAACAGTATGGGTCCAAGGACAGAGCCCTGGGGGACCCCACTGGTCACAGGACACCACGATGAGTGACTTCCATCAATTACTACCCTCTGGGTCCGACCCCGGAGCCAATTTTCCAGCCAGTGGATCGTGGAGGACCCAAGGCGACAATTGGCCAGTTTCTCCAAGAGACGATCATGGGACACCAGATCGAAGGCTTTTTTGAAGTCAAGATATATGACATCAATCTCATCTCCCTTGTCCAGGTGATAGGTCACCTGGTTGTAGAAGGAAATGAGATTGGTCAAGCAAGACCTACCCGCAACAAACCCGTGCTGGCTATCCCTTAAGATGTTGGCGTCGGCCAGTCCATTAAGGATGGCCTCCTTAATAAACTTTTCTAAGATCTTCCCCAGGATAGAAGTCAAGCTGATGGGCCTATAGTTAGCTGGATCCACTTTCCTCCCTTTCTTGAAGATAGGCACCACGTTGGCCTTCTTCCAGTCTTCAGGCACTACACCAGAGCACCAAGAGTTTTCAAAGATCCTCGCTAGAGGCTGGGCTATGATGCTCGCCAGCTCCTTGAGTACCCTGGGGTAAAGATTGTCAGGGCCGGCTGACTTGAAGGTATCCAGCTTCTCAAGATGTTCCTTCACAAAGTCAGCATTAATGGAGGGCAGGGGATCACCCTCACCCGGACTTTCCGGCCCTGTAGCGGGCACGGGCGTCCCATGGGGCTGATGAAAGACCGACGCAAAGTACCCATTTAATAGCTTGGCTTTTTCCTGGGCGTCAGTTGTCAGTTAAACCATCTGGTTCAGCAGGGGTCCAATGTTGCCCCTGCTTTTCCTCCGGCTCCCTACATATCTGAAAAAGGACTTTTTATTGTCCTTGATGCTCAAAGCTAGCTGGAGTTCAGTTGCAGCCTTGGCTTTCCTGGTCTGCTCCCTACAGGACCGGACCAGTGCAGAATAATCCTCCTTGGAGGTGACTCCCATCCTCCATCCTTTGTAGGCCTTTCTTTTTAGCCTCAGGAGGTCTGCTAGGTCCCTGGAGAGCCAGGGGGGCTGCTGTGCCCTCTTGCTGCCTTTCCTCCGAGATGGAATAGACTTAGTTTGTGCATTGAGGATCACTCCCTTGAGGAGCAACCACTCTTCTTGAACTCCCCTCTCCCTGTGGTCACAGTCCCTTAGGGCCTCACTGACAAGCCTCCTGAGCTTGTCAAAGTCGGCTTTCCTGAAGTCAAGGACTTGCGTGTTGCTGACTGACTTGCCAGCTTTTCGGCGGATGGTGAAGGTGATCAGCTCGTGGTCGCTGTCACCCAGCTTCCCATCGATCACTAGGTCGCCAACTAGGTCCTCCCCAGTAGTCAGCACCAGGTTGAGCAGCGCTTTGCCTCTCGTTGGCCCATAGACTTCTTGAGTCAGGTAGAGGTCATCCACGCATGAGAGGAAGCTCTGCGACCGCTCAGATTTTGCTGAGCAATCCTCCCATGAGATGTCTGGGTAATTGAAGTCACCCATGACAACCATGGTCCTGGAGCAAGCTGCCTCAGCCAGTTCCTGGGCAAACTCCTGGTCTAGCTCAGGACTTTGGGTGGGAGGTCTGTAATAGACTCCCACCATTGTGTCCCCTGTGCCGTGTTCCCCACGGATTTTAACCCAGAGGGTCTCCAGCCGTCCACCCTGGTCGCCAATATCAGCTTGCAGGGACATGTAGCTTTCCTTAACATAGAGAGCTACACCCCCGTCCCTTTTCTCTACACGATCCCTCCTGTACAGGGTATAGCCATCTATCCCTGTGGTCCAGTCATGGGTGGAGTCCCACCAGGTCTCCGTGATCCCTATGACATCGTAATTGTTTGCACTGAGCAGGAGGATGAGCTCCTCCTGCTTATTCCCCAAGCTTCTGGCATTTGTGTACAGGCATGCAAGTGCCCCCTGGGGGGCTGCTTCCTTGCCCACAGATTTTACCAGGGCTGGGGCTGGGGTGGGCTCCCTTGAGTGCCATGATCCGCTGGCTTTGCAAGGATTGTTCAGCGGGCCAGCAGTGGCGGTAGTCCCCCCGTCCCCCAGCGGGCTTAGTTTAAAGCCCGGTGGAGCAGGTCAGCCAGTCTGGCTGAGAAGAGCCTCCTCCCTAGGGGAGAGAGTTGGAGACCATCTCTTCCCAGCAGCTCGCTGCCTCTCTCGCCAAAGAGCGGGCTGTGGTCATGAAAGCCAAAGCCTTCCTGATGACACCAGCGCCGCAGTCTTTGGTTGACCACATAGATCCTCCTGTCCCTTCTGAGCCCATAGCCTGAGACTGGGAGGATTGACGAGAACACCACCTGTGCCCCCAGACCCTTAAGCCCCGCTCCCAAATCCCTGTAGCGCCTCATGACCTGGCTGGGAGTGCTCCGAGCCGTGTCATTGGTGCCCACATGAATAAGGAGCATGGGATAGTGGTCTGAGGGTTTGAGGAGCTTGGGGATCCTCTCCGCAATGTCCCAGATGCGGGCCCCTGGGAAGCAGCAGACTTGCCGGGCTAAGGGGTCAGGGTGGCAGATCGGCCCCTCCGTCCCCCTCAGGAGGGAGTCTCCCACAACAAACACCTTACGTTTTGTCTTGGGGAGAGCAGGGGCGGGAGTTGCAGTTAGGCCCATGTTGCCTGTGGGGGCTGGCAACTCAGCAGGCTCTGCTGGGGCAGCAAGAGGTGCATACCTGTTGCTCAGTTCTGGCGGGGGAGGGGCCTTGGTGCGGCGGGCCTTAGGGCCCTTGACCACCTTGGTCCATGCCCCTGGCTGGACACAGCAGGAAGTCCCAGAGTCCTCCTCTGGCCTGGAGGGAGACTGTGATCTACCCTCTGCCTCCCGGGGGAGAATGGCCTGGCAGTAGGAGTCTATCTCCTGCTCGCAGTCCCTGATGGTACGCAGTCTGTGGACTGTGGCCTGGAGCTCCTCCAGCTGGCGTGCCAGAGACCCCAAAAGGGAGCAGACCCCGCAAGGGGAGGTCGCCATGCTCCCAGGCCCCAGAGCCTGAAAAAGGGACAGGCAGCCCCCGCAGCCGAGAGCCAGGGACTCCGTCTGCGTGGAGCCCGGAACCAGGGGCTCCGTCTGGGTGGCTGTCTCTGAGGTGCCAGAGGGGGGGGCCGCGGAGCCCGAGGGGGACCCTTGGGGTGCGGCGCGTGCCCATCAGTGTCATGCCTCAGGTAGGCTGGCTACGGCTGGGGCTGTCTACCCCGGGGGGTGCGCAGGCAGGGTCTGGCGCCCCCCTGCGCGAACTCCGCGCTAACTCATGCGCCGGCAGAGAAGCGCGCCTGTTTGTGCAGCCTGCTTGCGTGGCTCCCTGGGGGGCTGGGCAAAGTAGGGGCCCGGGCGGGGCTTGACCCGGCCCGGCTCCACTCAGCTGCCGCCTCCCACACACACACTAAGGGGGTTAGCCCCTTCTCTCCACGGGCCCCGCTTACCCCGGCTGCTCTGGGGGTCAGCGGGGGGCTCCGCGGCTGCTGGAGGGTTTCTGGGGGGCTTCGGGGGAGCGGGGGCGCAGCGAGCTTTCACCCGCACATCTCTTGCCGCTCCCGCATCTAACTGGGCTTTTTCCCGGTCGGCGGGCCCTTTTAAACTGCGCGCATGCGCAGTGGGCCTGCCATCGAGGAAGCTGCTCTTAAGGCAAATACGGGGGCCCTGCCCGGGATTTGGGGGACCCTGCCTTACTGGAGGGGGGCTGGTGAGTACTCCCCCTTCTCTCTCTCTCTCTCTCTCTCCCTGGGGGGCTGGGTCAAGTAGGGGCCTGGGCGGGGCTTGACCCGGCCCGGCTCCACTCAGCTGCCGCCTCCCACACACACACTAAGGGGGTTAGCCCCTTCTCTCCACGGGCCCCGCTTACCCCAGCTGCGCTGGTGGTCAGCGGGGGGCTCCGCGGCTGCTGGAGGGTTTCTGGGGGGCTTCGGGGGAGCGGGGGCGCAGCGAGCTTTCACCCGCGCATCTCTCGCCACTCCCGCGTCCAACTGGGCTTTTTCCCGGTCGGCGGGCCCTTTTAAACTGCGTGCATGCGCAGTGGGCCTGCCATCGAGGAAGCTGCTCTTAAGGCAAATACGGGGGCCCTGCCCGGGATTTGGGGGACCCTGCCTTACTGGAGGGGGGCTGGTGAGTACCCCCCCTTCTCTCTCTCTCTCTCTCCCTGGGGGGCTGGGCCAAGTAGGGGCCTGGGCGGGGCTTGACCCGGCCTGGCTCCACTCAGCTGCCGCCTCCCACACACACACTAAGGGGGTTAGCCCCTTCTCTCCACGGGCCCCGCTTACCCCGGCTGCGCTGGGGGTCAGTGGGGGGCTCCGCGGCTGCTGGAGGGTTTCTGGGGGGCTTCGGGGGAGCGGGGGCGCAGCGAGCTTTCACCCGCGCATCTCTCGCCACTCCCGCGTCCAACTGGGCTTTTTCCCGGTCGGCGGGCCCTTTTAAACTGCGTGCATGCGCAGTGGGCCTGCCATCGAGGAAGCTGCTCTTAAGGCAAATACGGGGGCCCTGCCCGGGATTTGGGGGACCCTGCCTTACTGGAGGGGGGCTGGTGAGTACCCCCCCTTCTCTCTCTCTCTCTCTCCCTGGGGGGCTGGGCCAAGTAGGGGCCTGGGCGGGGCTTGACCCGGCCTGGCTCCACTCAGCTGCCGCCTCCCACACACACACTAAGGGGGTTAGCCCCTTCTCTCCACGGGCCCCGCTTACCCCGGCTGCGCTGGGGGTCAGTGGGGGGCTCCGCGGCTGCTGGAGGGTTTCTGGGGGGCTTCGGGGGAGCGGGGGCGCAGCGAGCTTTCACCCGCGCGTCTCTCACCGCTCCCGCTCCCCTGAAGCCCCCCAGAAACCATCCAGCAGCCGCGGAGCCCCCCGTCTTCATAGCTGCCATTTTGGTCACAGTGGTGCTCCTAAGCCAGAAGACAAAACACACAGAAAGAAATAAGGTTGGAAAGGAAATTTTTTGTAAAAGAAGGGAACTCAAGATTCACATTCTAGCTGATGATCAGGATTTACCTGAGGCTCGTAAAGATGTCACTGTCTTCTAGTATTTCCAACCTTTCAGGATCAGAATGATAAAAGCCCAGTTGGGTCTAGGAGACCCTGGGATCTTAGTAGATGAAAGGCATGGTGGCTGTGATAAGGAAGCTCAGGTTCTATCAGTCTTCCTATCTAACATTAGCATTATATTTTCCTCATCCTTTTCTGGCTTGTCAAATTACCCAAGAAGAGTGACAGCTGGTATTAGCTTATCATTAGTACTTTGTTCTGCAACTAGGCCTAATTACACCAATGTTAGCCTGTTAACTTCCAGTCCCATATTTTTCTTGTTTACCGGTTATGTTCTTAATACAATCCTTGGGTGGTATCAGTAACCTTTTTATTTTGAGCTAATTTAATCTGTTTTTAAATGTTTCCTGATATGTTTAAACAAGTTTACATAATGGCATGACTTGGACTTTTGTTACTCTGAACAACCAAACTTTTAAGGTGCAGCTCAACCACCCTTAACTATTTAGTCAGGGTTAACTATTTAGTCAGGGCTAGAGGAAAACTTTTTTTTTTAAGATTAAGGGTGTTTTTTTCTGTAAGCAAAGACCACACATATAACTTATTATAGAAACATAATAGTAATCTAATGAGTAACATAAGAACCCACAAGTAGTTGTTACAGAATCCCTAGCAGTCTTGT
The DNA here is from genome assembly GCF_030867095.1 of Alligator mississippiensis. Classification (NCBI taxonomy): domain Eukaryota; kingdom Metazoa; phylum Chordata; order Crocodylia; family Alligatoridae; genus Alligator; species Alligator mississippiensis. The sequence goes on from NC_081829.1 coordinate 43,674,429, forward strand.
ATATTTGTAAAGTAAGGCAAAAAGAGATCAAGGAACTGTGTCTGTGAGCATAGGCATGTACAGGCATGTGTGACACTATTAGTTAAAAGGTATGCGGATTTCCAGGGACTCTGAGCACCATATTGGGAACTAATTCTTTGTATGGACAGGCTTTTGAATGTTAATAGAAAGAGAGTCTATATAGGGGGAAAGCAAGCAAATGGACAGTTCAATTAAGCCAGTAAATGCATAATATAAATTAGGAAATATATGAAGAAATAATTTTTGCAATTGCTTTCCAAGAGTACTTACAATGGAAACCCAAGCCTAAGGTATGCTCATTCAGTTAGAATACAGAATCCTATTGCTTGGCTTAGGTGACTGATCACACACATTTGAACTATGAAATAATTACAATGAATTTTCAGAAAATAAGCTACAGGTTAAAATTATTCAGTAATATATTGGTTAACACAAATTCATTCAGTGAAATTGCCCCTTTAAAAATCAAAAGCAATATAAAATTCATTTAAAATAGTTACATTTTCTCATTTATCATAGGTTAACTAAGTATTTAGAGGTTTAATAGTAGCACAGGTGAAATATCATTCATCATTGTTTTTTAAAGCACTGTAAGGAAACTTTCTTGGCTGTTAGAATTACTTAGCATAAGAATTAAGGCTCTGATTTGCCAAAGAGTTGCAGTCTTTCAAATGAGATTTGGATACTTAACTCCATTTGATCTCTTGAAAAAATCTCAGCCCAAAGTTGAAGCATCTAAATATAATTCTATATATGATGTTTGTACATGTATACTGAATTTTCCAAATCTGCCAAAGCAATTTAGATATATAATTCCAACAAAAAATTAACATTGTTTCTGAGGCATGCTTCATTTTGATCTATTTTGAAACTTAGTTGATTCAAGAAACCTTTGCCTATTACAAAATGAAAAATCTCAAACAACAGCCTATTTACTACCAGCTAATGGAGGCTTATACATAAAACTTAAACTACAATTATTAGATCAAACTCTAGGTTAGTCTAAAATAATTTCCATCCCTTTTTCCTAATACTCTGTCTCTTGGGGTTTGTATAGCACCAAAAAAATTGGTTCCCAGTCTATGACAGGGGCTTCTGTGTGCTATGGGTACTCCTTACTAATAAATACAAGTAGAAAGAAATGAAAACTTATATTTATAAAACTATGCTTATGCACATAATTTCAGATGCAAGACACTACATTTGGATAATGGGAGTTAATATTCTGATTTTTTTCATACAGCTGTGTCTAATTGGGAAGGAGCATCACTTTGCTGTAATATTTTAGAATCCCTTTTTTATGTTGGTATAGTATAAACTTTCACCAAAGTCTGTGCTTTATGTTGTCTTGGAGCATTCAGAGATACACTGTTATTGCAGTCATTGTTATAAGCAAGCATGTTGTTTTTTTGCAGCACAAGCTAGAAAAAGATGCCTTTTAACTGAGAGAAGCTAGATTATTCTATAATCACATGATGAAGATTCATTGATATACTTGGAATATTGACTTCTATCTGCTGAATCTACCTAGAAGCCACCTCTTAATTAACCCAGTCATTGTCTACTGTGACCCTTAGATATTTTTCCTATAGCTAAAATACCGATATAGTTAGTGATAAAATAGCTTTTCTATAGTAAACGGAACTGCTTGAAAATTGTCTAGAGAAACTTCTCTTCTTTCACTATAACTTTTCAGTGTTTCATTGGAAAAAAACAAAGACATGAACATTTTTGAATGAAAAAGCAAATCTTTCCTGTTAAGTTTTTAGTCCTCAGAGATTTGGGGTTAAAATTTGTTCAGTTTCTGCTTGCTGACTACAGATTTTTTTTTAAGGTGAAAAATAATTTTCTCCCATTTATAATTTGGATAAAAATGTAAAGTTTTTGCCTTCGTTACAGTTCTGATGCAGAGTAAACATTACCAATCAATCCTAACAGTGGGGTCCAAAACATCTAAGATGAGCAACCAGACCAGGGTATGCTATAATCACTTAAAAATATGCTTTGATTCTTCATAGATCTGAATTTCAAACTACCTAAGAGTCATTTAGTAATCTTAGCAGGAACTTTGATGACTAAAGAGTAAAGAGTCCTTACAAGGATTCTTGACATTGTCTCAGGTTCATTAAGGAATCTCAGTAATTCAAATACTGGGTGGTTTGGTTATTATGAGCTGGTACCTCAGGTTATATACTATATTTTTCCTTTATGGCTCAGAGTAAGATATTTATGTTAACTTTAAGTCCCTTAAAGAGAGTCGCTGGCTCAAAAGAGTTTAATCAGTGAAGAGAGACAGCACTTTTAAAGGACTCTTTATACAGAGAATGTTAAATAAACCACATAGTAATACTATTTATATTCTACTAATGCTAATGCTGTTTGTATTTTTTATCTCCTTTAGTTGATTTAGTTCAATATTTTATATGGCCTCTGCTGCCTTATTAAACTAAACCTGAAACAGGATTATATTTATTAGAATGCAAACCCAAGGACAATGTTATCTCCTGAAGTAGGAAGAAGGAGAAACAATTATCTTTTTAATTTATATGTATTACATCACACCTATCAAATCAAGGTGCAGTAGTTTAAAAGCAGAAATAATTAGGAACATAGGCCTAATTAGAAATAATTAGGAACATAGAACATATTATAAGAACATAACATTTTCATGAAAACTGTCTCTTTTCCATCAGAAAGCAAAATACAAAGGCCTGGTACAGACATCGTACTTTTACCAGTATTAGTGATTGGAAACTGGTCTATTAACAGAAAAGAAGTTTGGCACACAAAACTAGTGTATACCATAACAAAACAGAAGTTTGGCACATACAGACTGGTTTAAAAACGGCAGAACCTGGTCTACAATTTGCACTCCCTGTACCAAAGGGTGAATGTGTGTTCTCTTTGCAACCAATCTAAACTATGTTGTTTAAAGAAAACTGTGTTATTTAGATCAATTCTGCCTCAGGCTTTCTTGAATGTCTGTACTTAGCCATTATGTTTTAGTGCAGTCTCCTAACAAATATTAAAAAACCAAATCTCCTAGGAAACAGTCCATCTCTTTTTCCAAGCACTCCAATGAATCTGTAAGAATTATTTTACTATAAAGAATTGCAAAATGGGTACGCTTTCTTTAAACTGAGGTCACAGTGATCAAAGGACTAGTTAAATACATCATCCTGTTGCTGTTAGGGTGGTAGTGAAGAAAAAGGATGTTTGGGGTGCGGAAAGTTCTTTCTATATTGCACTTGGTAAAATACTTGTGGATTCCTAAATGTTCCCAGTATTCAATGCCTCATTTTATGTCCTCCTGACCCTTTCTTCCTATTTGCATAACCTATATGAATAGATATTACAACTCCCTGACATTCCCTTCTGTTAAACTGGTTTATCTATGAGCTGGTTCATTCCATCTGATTTCTCATACTTTCTCAGAGTTAGATAGCCTGGCCCAGGTTTTCACATGGTGTAAATGAGTAAGTCATTGGAGCTACATCTTTTAACACAGTTAGAGCTGACCCTATTTGATTCCATCACCACCCAGGGAACAACTGTAAACAGTATCCCAAAATTGGCAGACCAACACTAATTACAGCTGCATTTCAACAATGGGGAAGTCAACGCAGTGGGGAAGGCAAGAAGGCATTTCTTTTTATCTTTGTGCTATGGGAAGTTGCAGTGCTATGGTCTGGGAAACCAATTTTACAAAAGCTACAGATTAGCAGTTGTATTATTCCATGTTACCAATGCCTCAGTTCACAGTAGATTTTTGCAGTCTCTCTTTTTCACACAAAGGTCTCTCTTGTTCACAAATCTGTAATAGTAAGGGACTGTCTCTTAGGTAACGGAGGCTATTCCTTTTTCCTTTCCAAGGACTCTTTCATGTGTAGTTGTTTGAATGTGGTCACTTCAAGATACTTCAGGCATAGCTTCAAGATCACAGCAGGTAGCTTCAGTCAGGCATTCCTAATCGAATTACCCCAGCTTCGCTCACTGGGATCTGTCTATGGAAACCATACTTTCTTCTTAAAGGAAGGGGTGATTATGGTAAGTTTAACATGGATAGGAAAATATCTCCTCAATACAGACATTTATTTGTCCCAGGATAATTTAGGATCCTAAGAACTGCTGTCTGCTGGCTATGTGCAGGCAGTGTATGAACAACTGGGGGAGGGGAAGAAAGAAATGTAACTGGATGATGAAAAGTAAAACTCTGTGTTAATCTGAACTTCCGTGTCCATTGATAATTATATTTTGTTTCTGATGACTCATCCCTTGGTTATAGTAATATTAACAGTTATGCATTCAAATAGGTGCCAATGTGAGCTGGAAATCATCATAGCTCTTTTTCTTAAATTGGCCCTTTTAACCTTCAATTGCTTTTGTACCCTTTTGCACTTTGGAATCTTTTGTACTTCCTCCTGTGCATCAGTTGCTTTGTAGGAGTCCATTTTAGCAGGAGAGAATAGAAATGTGGTCTGAGACTCACTTGTGAATGTTGCATGTGACCAGTGGTAGAGAAACATTTTTTTTCCTTCTAAATAAATTATAACACTTCTTGAGAAATAGTGACAGTTCTATTAGCCTTGCATTTTCACTTGTGTTATAATTCATCAATGACTGAGCATTCCCCATCATTCTAAAACCTTGTGTGTTAACTGAACATTAAAGAACAAGATCCTTAATTGTAACTGTAATTGTAATTTGCATTGCAGTTGTACTTAAAGGCCCCAACTGAAACTAATCCTCCATTGTGCTAAGCAATGTATATACATACTGGGTGCACCTACACATTCATTAATGCACTTCAGGTAATTGAATCTAGTACCTCCATTAGGAAGTACTAGAAAAATGTGCATTAGCCTTTTTTAATGTGCATTACTGAAAGAGCAGGTTTTTTCTATGATGCTTTAATGTACATTAAAATAGACTAATGTGCATTAAAGTGCACATATAAAAGTGCACACAGTGACAGTCCCTCCTTCTACTAGCATCATAGGGTATGTCAGTATAAACTCTGTTGTGACTCCAAGACTGCTGCCAGGAAGCAAGCCCTACCTGCTGTCTTCCATTCTGCACATGCTATCTGCTAAAAAAACATATAGTGTAGTCACTTTCTGGAATGTGCCCAGGGCTAATCTCAAGTGTGTTTCAGGGAATATTTTTCACCATTCTAATATTGGCCATTGCTATTTTTTCTGTATGTAGTACCCAAGGAGGGGAGGTAAGTGCCTAGGTCTTGTTTCTTGGTGTAAGTCTCAGGATTGATCCAGAGATGCTATGTAGACACTAGCCTTATTACTATTTCTCCAGATCTTTGTGTGAGATTATCACTTAATGGTATGAACATACTTTAGTCACCCAGGGCATTTATACATGTGTTCCAAGAGAGGTGGGAGAATACTTTAATTAAAGCAGTTCCAAGAACTGCTCTAATTAAAGTGCCTAGAGCATCTTGTGTATCAGCATCCTAAGTGCTGAAAAACGGCGGTGGGTGCGCTTTAACTAAAACTCATCAAATAAGCTTTAATTAAAGTGCACCCTGCTGTCATTTTTCAACACAGGGACACTGACACATGTGATGTTGCAGTCTGCTGGAGCATGGTAATTACCACATTCTAGCAGACTCAATTAATTATAGCTTGTTAGAGCAGCTTTGGTGCACGCCTATGGGCGCCCCTAGACGTCAAGTAAATGAGACCAGGAGTATAATATAGACATACCTAAATTAGCTTTAAATTCTCTAGTTTAAGTAACAGTCTAGCCATGGCAGCATGGATTAAACACCTGAAGATGAGCCTTGGCCTGTTGCATATAAACTGCTACCATTACCTAAGCTAGCCATAACTCAGGCTTGTCTACACTATGCTCTTAGTAACAGCAGCAACTGATGTAAATATATTAAATAAGTTAGAACTGCAATTATGAAAAATCCCTATTTACCTGATGCCAAATTCTGGTGGTGCCTAACTTTTTTTACCTTAGAGTCTCCACACATCCAGCATTTTGTTTCCGTGTGTGTCTATAAGCGCCTCAGTCTGGAGAGTGCTGAGCAGCTTAGTCCTTCTTTCATGCTTGAGGCCATTTGGGATCTGGGAACTATCTGTTTCTCAGAGTTCCACTTGTTCATCTCCAGTGAGAGGTTTGATCTTATTGTCATTCTTACAGTAAAATGTTGAGATCCAGACAAAATGAAGCGACTGTCACTCTCCTTTAAAATGCAGCCCTTAGTGATACTCTCTCTCCTTTTCATACAATAAATGAGGGGTTACAGCACTCACCCAGGATGCGGGAAATGAAGATTCAGTTTTCTCCTCTGTTTGAAAGCATTCAAACTCACACCTCTGTGAATAGTGATCTGAGTACCCAGGCTGTGGGCTATTCCATCTCTCCCACTGAAACCATTCCACTGTATAGAAAAAAATTCAAGACTCATGAGCCAGACGGAATAAGAGTGAGTGACTTCAGCTTCTTGATTAGAGCATATGGCTGGTAGGAGGGAAGGAGAAAGCTTGTTTCATTTTAGCTAAAAACTGTTTAAAAGAAAAACACAGCCTAGAAGTGAAGTCTACACACCTACTAAAGGGAGCGTCCTAACTACTAAGCTACACAATCATGGGTTCTGTTTCTGACCTCCGTTCATCACTGTGGATCCCAACCTTTGTGTTGTTATGAGCGAAGTGCCTAAGTCAAGGATAGTTTTTGGTGGCTCCCTTTTCAGCATGCTGGTGGTTTGTATTCGGTCCTGAGGTTCCCACATTTGTAAGGCACTGAATAGGGAGTCTGGCCATTTGATAGAGGGGTATGTGCTTAAAAGTGCTTGTCCCTTAAAAGTACTTGTAGCCCTAAATTATGTGAACAATACGGAGAACCAAGAAGTGAAGGCAAATATGTTTCTGTTCAGTGTGCCCTAATGCCAAGATCATACACGTTTCTCTACTGTTCCTGATACTGCGCTGTGCCAAACCTATCATTTGCACAAATTAGAACAACCTGAAAGACATTATTATTTGCAGAATTTCTCTAATGAAGAAGCATAAATGGATGTTAGAAGGCTTGCCACAACATCAGCAAAACTTTCTCCCAGCAATTCATCATGCTCTTCCTTCCAGTCCCAGACAATCCGAAAAAAACAGAGGGGCCTCTTCCTGGTCCTATTAACACCTAACAGCAAAACTCCCATTCTTTTCCATGGGAGAAGGGAGTCCTGAATGTATAAACACTGCTTATAATCTTTTCTAAATTTAACATATATTTTCTTGTGTGTTTTAGAATTTATGGTAGGCAATTATAATATGCAAATAAAGACATGGATTAGCTTCAGCTCCTCACATGTTGGTGAGTGCTTATGCAGTGAAGTTCAGGCTTGCTTGCACATGTTAATTTGTTATATACTCGGTAGGCCAATTTGCATATATAAAATATGGCAGTTTTCATTCTGTGACCTTTTAATTGTTTGTTTTTTACATGTAAATTGGTTCAGTGTCAGCCAAATATTACCTTAATTAGAAAACAAAATATGCAGCCCAGCCTGGCACCCAATGTTTACATTAGATTGTTTAAATAGTGTGCAGATTTTGGGGTTGGCCAGAGTGTTTATTTGGAGAATATATATTTTAAATTGGATTATTGGTACATATTAATTGATGTATCATTAATCCACTAATAAGCTATAGATGCATTTGAAAGACTTCTGACATGTTTCAGGGGAATTTAATTGACATGTTCTTTGTTAGCCAGGGGTTAGAGTTCTCCCTCCTCCATGCTCTGTACCCAAAACCATTTAAAATATATTTCCCATTGTCACATACACTAGGTTAATCTTTTGATTATGCATTTTATATGGGTCAGAAAAGATGTTCCAATTTTCCATTTAGGAAAAATACCATTTTAAAAGGTTTTTACTTTTCTCATCTACCTGCAAAACTAAAAGACCTGCTTCTTTTGTCATTCAGAAGGCTTGTTTTCTGATATAAATCCATTGACTCTGTTGCTCCATTCCAATGAAGGGACCTTTTGCTCTCTTAGAGTTATAAAGAGGCATTTTACAGGGATTCAAATGATTTTACATGGAGGTGATGTTTTTTCTGGAACAGCTATTTGTCCCTATCTCTCCCAGACCATCATGTACAGAATATGTATGAGACAGCTATAGGTAAGGAGCTAGTAGGAGAGAGCAGAGTCAAAGTGCACTGATCTTCGGCTATTTAGGGCCCATAGTGAATATTGGTTAGTATAATACCCCAGTGTAACAGGGAACCCTAGCCCTGTCACCAGAAGATAGGTCAGCCCCTTTAGGTCCAGAACTTTCTGGGCACAGAGGGCCAGCAAGGAGGGGGTTAAATGCTGAGCCTGGCCAGCTAGTCAGCTGACTAGAAGGGGCAGGCCAGGACTATAAAATCCCTGGGCAGACAAAGGGGAAGGAGTGCATCCCAGAACTCCATAGAGAGGCTTGGTGAGTGGTCCAAAGACTGGAGGAGGGGAACTACAAAGGACCCCAGAGGGACAGCAGCAGTCCCAGAAGAAAGACCATAGCTGATGGTGGGGAGCCGAAGCATGAACCCTGTCTAAATGTAAGCTGGCATGCTTCCTTCTTTAATCATCTTTTTTGGGTGTCAGTTATTGTACATGTACAGGACTGTGCATATATCTTTTGGGGGGGGGGCACAGACCCTGGTGCCAGTGAGGGTGTGGCTTTTGGGGACACAGACCTCGGCACCAGCGAAGGCACAGCTTTTGGGGGTACATAGGCCCTGGCGTCAATGGGGGCACAGGATTTTGGGGTGCACTGATCCCAGCACCTGAAGGTGTGATCTTAAAAGGCTGGGGAGATCTGGTACACCTGAACTACAATTCTGTTTAATTTTTTCTTTTTTTGGACTGGGAGAGTATGAGTTTGGGGCTATACCCCGGCCTTGAACTGGCGATCCCCTGGGTGTGGGGCTGGTGGCCGGGCCTCTGGGACAGGGGGGTTGGACTCCAGATTGGAGCAGGAAAGGGGGGCATGAGCCTCAAGACACAGGGAAAAGGCTAGAGCCCCCTGTTTGGTGGGTTTAGATGCGGAGGCCTAGCTAGAGAAAGTCCAGGATCAAGGCCCATGGAGGCAAAAGGCCCCAACATATGAAATACAATAGGCAGTCTCCCACTTACAAGAACATCAACATAATAATTTCCATCAAAATGTGGCAGGCGAGTGGACAGCAGGACATAAGAACCTTAAAGAGGACTCCAAGGGTGCCCCATGTAAGGTGCAGATTAACCAGGAAGATGGCTCTGGGGAGGGTGACCTGTTACACCCAGGATGCTTTAACTTACTCAAGCAGCTCCGTGGGGTCCAGAATATACAAGTTTGACTTGGGTGAATTTCAGAATAATACATTTCAGATGATTTATGTTATTGTAAGGAAGGCAAAATCAGGATCTGGAGTAAATTGATGTAGTTGACTTTGACTTGAGTAGGAGTTATGACATCTCTTTAATACTTGAGTGAATTTGGTCCCTGGTATCAATGTAAAGCTTTTAGGACCAAATTCAAGAAGTTGTATGTTAGGTGTTGAAAGTTACATTTGAGGATCATGGTGAAAAACTACTTAAAAATAATATGTCATGTTCTAGCTTTATAGTAGTGTTGCTTTGTTGACTTCATCAGAGTGACTTTTGTTTTACAACAAAGCAATCCTGCCTATTGTTTTAATTTTATTTTTAACTTTTTGTTGATCATAATACCAGAAATCCTTCCCTGACTGGAGTTACTATCCATAGGTTTACTTGTTTGTATGACCAGAAATCAGTTTTAGGGGTATTGGGGGAAGGGGGTGGTGTATAGTCACTAGAAAGTCATCTAGTCAATGCCATATAGCTTGATTTTAGAACTAAGAATTATTGTCTGTGAAATCCTTTTTCTCTGAACCTTGGTTTACTGTGTTAGTAGAAAATAATCTTCATCTGTCATCTCAGACTTTTCCTTGATTTTTTTTTTTTTTTTTGGAATGAGTAATCACATTTTACAATACTTGTTTTCTTAATGGAAAAAAAATATCCAGTGCATCAGTGAAGTTCATGATAAATCTGAAACTGTTGAAAGCATAGATTTTGTTTTTCTTTAACTGTTACTCACCAGACCAGGATGAGGTCAGTTTGTACACACACACACCAGTTTGGAAATGTCACATTAACACTCAGAAGCTTGTCAGCAAACCTACATGTGCAGTTTCTTAGGTTTTGAACTCTGTTGTTGATTGTAAATGCAAAAGGGCACTAGTAAGATTGGTCTTAGCTCCAGCAAAAGGCATCTGTTCTGTATGTCAGTCTGATTTATTTATTATAGAATCACAGGCTCATAGAATCATGGAAATAGGTCAGAAAGGGACCTTGAGGTCATACTGTCCATTTTCCTGACCAAGTTCAGGATCAAATATATCTAAAACGTTTCTGACTCTTGCTTATCTAAGATGTTCATAAAATCTCCAAGCAGCAAAATTCTGTGTCCTCTGAGGGAATTTATTTCAGTACTTAACTCTGCTTGTTCAACAGTCAACCTCCTGTGTTTCAGCTTAAATCCATTATTTCCTGTCCTATTCCAAGTGGAGCTAGAGAACAATTTATTACCTTTTGTTTACAGCAATCTTCTGCATATTTGAAGACTATCATGTCTCTCCTCAGTCTTCTAGACACTGAACTAAGCAAACCTATTGTCTCAAGTTTCCTCTTAGGTCATGTTTTCTTGATCTTTGATCATTGCTGCCATCCTCCAGACTCTTTGCATTTAATGCCCCACTTTCTTCAAGAGTGGTACCAAAACTGGTGGACACAGCTGTTCAGTTTAGAGAAATTCTACATAGCATGGAAAAAATGTGTCATGTATTGTACATACAGCATTCCTGTTTATATCTCCTGTATTGTGTTTGCCCTTTTTCCCTTATTTTTTTGCTATCATACAGCATTGTGAACTAGTTTTCACTTTGACCCAGTAAAATTCCTAGATTCTTTCTGCAGAACTCCTGTCTAGCCAGCTTTTGATATTTCTTCACTTGATTACTTGTACCTAAGTGTAGAACATTGTACTTCTTCCATTGATTTATATCCTATTTATTTCAGATCACTCCTCCAATTTGTCAAAATCATTTTAAATCCAATCCTGTCATTACAAGAGCTCCCTTCTTGGTATCACTTGCAGATTCAATAAGTGTTCTCTTTATTCTATCAGCCAAGTCAATAAGGAAAATATTGAATAGTTCCTGACCTAGTGCAGCTACACCCAGCTAGCTTGACAGCAAGACACCAATAACTACTTTTTTAGTATAGCTCTCTAACCATTTGTGTACCCACCCTGTAGGAGTTTCATCTAGGCTGTATTTCCAAGGCTACTAAAATGAGATAATCAATTTTATTATTTATTTGAACTGCACTAGTTCCTAGGAGTTTCAACTACAGGCTTGTTTTTGTTAAGCACTGTGTAACAGGTACCATTTCAGAGCCGAGCCAAACTATGACCCGCTCACCTGTTCCTGCGGCAACCACCCGCCTTCTCACCTGCCACGCCTTGATGTTAATTAATTAATTAATTGATATTAATTAGCGGGAGGCTGCCATTCTCCTGCCCTGTTGCCAGGGGGCACTATCTGAGGCTCCTTTCCTCCCCAATACCGCAGCCCAAGCCTCGCAGATGAAATCACTATTATCTCTATTCGGTCCCTGTTTTGGCCCCTTACTCTTCTCCCCGGGCCTTCCTTCCTTTGCTGCCCCCTCCTGGGGCTTTCCGGTGCCCAACTTGGACCCCCTACAATGCAGCCCCCTATCTGGGGCTCCCAGCGCCCAAACTTGGGCCTCTCAATAATACTGCCCCCTATCTGGGGCTCTCCGTGCCCACACTTGAGCTTCTTACTAAGATGGCCCCCTTCCTGGGGCTCGCCATGCCCCACTTGGTAGCCTCTCAATAAGGTGGCCCACTTCCTGGGGCTCGCCATGCCCCTCTCTGGGCTCTCCGCAATGCTGCCCCCTCTCTGGGGCTTGCTACACCCACCTTGGGGTTCTTCAAATGCCCCTCTCTGGGGCTGGGATCTACGCACCCCGTAAACTGCACCTTCACTGGCACCTGGATCCCCACGCTACTGTGGGTCTCCTATGAGGCCTACTCCAACCCCTAATAGCCTCACCCAAACCACCGGTGTGATAAACAACAAAACAAAACCACAAGCCCCTAGGCTACAACATAACTATAAGCTGCCTGGCTATAACTTAATATCATTGCTCAAGCCTCCAGAGCTATCATGAGCTGTACTTGCAATCAGGCTTCTTCCCATATCTTGGCTGAGGAAGCTCCTGCCCCTTTGGCTGCTGGCAGAGAACTGCCCCTGGTCTCAGCTCCTTGGGCTTTATAAGGGTCAGGCCCTGCCCCTTCTGGTCAGCTGACCTTTCCTGGTTGCCCCGGCAACCCGCAGCTGCGCTCCTTAGCCACTGCTAGGGCTCCTTCTCTAACAGTTTTCCCCTCTTCAGGCACAGAGCCCCTGAGTGCTCTGTGACACACTGCAAATATTTAACAAGAAGTCAGCTTCTTTCCCAAAGACTTGCAAAGAGTTTAATTAAAGGATTTAGAGGCTTAGGGTGTGTGTAGATGAAAAAGGGGCCCTAAATTGAAGCAGTGGGTTTTTAAAAACATTGCTTCAATTTACGGCCCTTTTAAACCCCTGTGTCGTGCACACACCCAAACTTACCTGTCTCTCCAGCAGTAGGGAGGGGAGGAGAGGGTGAGCTGCAGGTGGGTGGAGCAGTCTCTGGGCTGGGGGGGTGGGGGGGAGCTCCTTGCAACTTTATCATGTGTAAATCTGTGTTGAGGTTTATAAGCAAATATCCCTGACTCTAAGTGCCAGAGAGGCATATAATATGTTCTTAAAATATAATTAATATATGCTGACAACCTTGAGCTCAGCACAAAGCACAGCAGTCCACTTTACTTAAGTAATACAAGGATACTGCATAATAAATGAGCAATTATAGCATTCATCCAGGAACTGGGAGACCTGGGTTAAAGGCCCTCCTCAGACTAAGGGGTTCAAATCCACATCTCCCACATCCCAGTGCGGTGTCTTTACCACCGTGTCAGAGACATGGTGGGGATGAGACCAATTTTGATCACTTGCTAAAGCTATGCCATTGTACACAGAAAACAATGCTAGAGTCATGAGAGGGGACAAGCAAAAAGAGAATAAGCAAAAGGGTGTATGGTTCCTGTGCCCAGTGAGGTGAACACCCCCATGAGGAAGAAGTACTTGGTTCCACTACTGGGTCCCGGGTAAACACTATTTAGGTGATTCTTTAATGAAAAATGCATAAACAGTGCCTGAAGGAAGAACCAGAACTTGGCTCTCCCCTTCCCCAGCCTTTCTCACATGGCTACAGACTTCTTTCCACCATGATGTTAAGGGAAGTGGTTGCGGCTGCTGTGTTGTGCACTTGGGGTGTGCTTGGTATGCTCAGAGCTTGCCTACCAGTTCAGGCCACACAAGGGACATAGGTTCACAGATGCCTCATTTATAAATACCAAACAGGCTTAGTCAGCTGACAGGCACCCAGAAGGCAGCATTCCTGGGTCAGCACAATAGCAGAGCCACAGCATGTGGTTTTGATTATACCAGTGCTGTGAATTTAAAGCCAACATCTTCTATACATCCATAGAACAAACAGAAAATCAAGCATCTCTTTCATACTATTCCTTCAAGTTTGAGAGTGAAGTTTAGCATCTAATATTTTAGTCCTTGATATTGGCAGTTACAGACAACTGAGAAGTGGGCATTTTTCTACTGATATTGTAAAACAACAGATTTTTTCTCACCAAACAGCCATTAGGAGGTAATAGTTTTAGATTATTATGTAATCAGCTGCTACAAGTTGCAGTAAAGTCAATGGGCTTCTGCATTGGATCAGACTACAGAAATAATGGTGTTTTAGAGTCAGAGGTCAAAGCATGAAAAGCCCTGAAAAAATCCTTTTATAAATTCTTCTCTTAGCTGATATCTTTATCATGGTTTATTTCCTTCAGCAGGCTTTACTTAATAAAACAATTTTCATGGTGTCTTGGAAAAAATGTGCTCTTGCTATTTTGATTTTGTCTTTTTAATAGTAACCTTAATTTCTGTACTTTCTTTCATGCCTAGTTCCCATTGATGTTTGTCCCATTTAATTAAATCCAAATATAGTTGCACAGAGATCTTAGTGTATTGGTATCTTGTTTAAGTGTCTAAAATCTGCAGACAACCTCACATTAATGTCCCTGTTCTGTCTCAATGTCTTAGCTAGGCATATTTAATAACCTAAGAAAATCACTCTGTTATATTACCGGCATTTTTGATTGGGCCTAAAATGTTTATAAGCATTTATAAATTGCAGGGGTTAAAAAAAGACATGCACTTTAGCTTATCTGAACAAACTTCATGTTTATTGAATGTGAAATCTGAAGATAAACTTAGACTATAAATAGGAGAATGAAATAGAAAGAATGCTTTAAAAGAAATCTGATAATGACCTTGATGGGATTAAATTAGTTCTAGCATATCCGATGCCATTCTTTTACAAAGATAAACTTTTGAAACCCAGTTCATTTTTTGGTGGAGATAAAGAGTGTAAGGATCAGAGAATGGCAAGCACAATACTATACTTTCATAATGTATAAAACAGAGCTAATTGTTCTTTATGAAAATTAAAGAAATGGACATATGGCAAATCAGTCCATGGTATATAATTAATGATTCATCTAATCAGAGTTTCTCTGAAATCTGCAATGATCTGCACAGCACAGCTGAAGATTTTGATGTGTGTGTAGGGGTTTATTTGTTTGTTTTCCCCCTTCATACGTAGTCTATATAGGATTAATAATTCCTGTCTGTCTGTCTATCCCTGCCAAATTTTCTTCATGAATGCCCATGTGGTGATGACAAGGAGTTAATATATTGCTCCTTAACTCGTATTACATGAGTTGTTTTTTTCCGCTGGCATGTTGCCTGGCCATATTTCTGATCACTTGAAAACAAATTTTGGGTTGGGAAAAAATCTGCTAAGCATGAGAAGGAAAGGTTCACTATCATTCTACTGTCGAGAATCAGAGCAGCCACCGGCAGCTGCATTCTGACTCCCACCGGAGTGTTCAGAGGTTTGACTGGACAGGTGGGTAATTAATGGATGGAGTGAAATTAACCAGGCACAGACGCATGTTGGTTGCAGGAGATTGTTTACTTATGCTGCCTCAGGATGAAATACGATGCAGGTAGCAGACTTGCTTTAGTTACAATCGAGCGTGCGTATCTGGTTACAATCGACGTGCATGACGAACAAGATGCTGTGACCGAGCTGACGAGCCTGCAGGGGGGGGTTTGGCTACGTCGGGACCGCCGATGACGGGGAGTTATTGGTGGGTGATCAGCCCACCAAGTTACTCTGCTGCGTGTGTTCAGAGTTCTCCGATTTGGGCAGAAGTGCAAGCTGGTTTTGTTTGTGTTATAACCAATTGATTTAAGCCACGTCATCTGGTTTGTGTTAGAATTGCCAATTATACAGCAGTTTTAACCAGGGTTTTATTGCAGGGATTTATTGCAGGGATATCCCCTTTCACTCTGACCACTTACAATGGAAAGCAAGGAAGGCTTAAGTTTCATTTCTTGCTAGTAGGCTTAAGTTTCGTTTCTTGTTTGTGACATGGGCATAGATTTTTTTTTTAGTTGTGACATCTACTATTGTGAAATAGAGAATGAGGAGTGCAGTGCATATGGCACTCCAAACTACAGCAATGCTGTACATATGGCACATGGCTTCTAAAATTCTTCATGGAACTCTGATAAGCATAGATCTCCATCCCCAAAATAGTTGCAAAGTTTCCATTTCTATAGGATACAGAGCCTTGTTTAGGCTTGTTGCATTAGCACAACCTGGAGAAAAGAAGAAAGTATTCCCATCTCCAGTGGAAAACAATGAGTGCAGTTTACTGATATACTCTGTAACATCATCGGGCGTGTCCAGACAAGTGTGCATATGCCTCTTGTGGTGTCTCAAACTAGTTTGACATCCTGCAAGAGGCACACTGAGAATGGAAAAAATGTTCCCCACGCTGCACATCTGTAGCGCGGGATCTAAATTTGATACCTGGTTTTGCAGTGAACCCTGAGGCAAGCCTGGGGTGGGAACTCCAGAGATGTTCTAGCATCCAGCCCAGCCCATCCCTCCCAACTAATGTATGCCTTGGGACAAACTGTGGGTCCCAGAGCAGCATAGCCTGGTCCTGTCCAAAGGTGTGCTAGGGGCCCATTTTCCCTGCACAGACCATGGGTCAGGCAGCATTGCAGCAGGCATAGCCCAGCTGGCCACTGCTGCCAGTGCCAGGGGCTGTGAGCCAAAGGGGGCAGGGAGGCAGGCATGTGGCAGCTTCCACTCAAGCCCCCTTACAAAGTCCACATCCTCCCCACACACCCTTGCCACTCCTCAAGAAGACAAGTTTGGTGTCCTCCTGCCAACTCAGGTGGTGGAACAGGGATTTCCATGAGGTGCGGGCCCTACAACAAACTCCAGTGGTCTGCAGGACACCAGGGAAGAGGGAGAGGGGAGTAGGCAGGCCGGGACCACTATCATACAGGACCTGGTCAACAAATGCAAGGGCATCAGGAGGTAAGGCAGATTTCACCTCCTGCACTAAGCGGCAGGTCTCATGCATTGTAGGTAAACCCATACACTGGGCCAGTGCAGTGAGGTCCACCCACACCCACCTACTATAGTCCAGGAGGTCTCTGATATGGGTAAAACCAACTAGGGCCAGCTTCTGTAGCAACCGAGGTGCCTTCACTGCCGACACCTCCAGCTGGGTGTTCCAGAGGAGGGGTTCGATGAAAAGGTCAGTGCCCTGGGCAAGAATCACAGGGGATCTGGAGGCAGAGACCAGCTTCCAGGTACAGAGGAGGTCCTACTAGAACTCTAGCAGTCCTCACAGGTTCTGCAGGGAGAAGCCCCACAGGCTGAGGAGCTGCCAATTGAACCGGAGTCCCCATAAATGGCAGAGGAAGGTGTGCCCCAGGTGGCCCCATGCTGCATGGCTACCAACACCATATAGCAGTCACTGCAGGGCCTGCAGGTGAAACTTCAGGACCTGGCTGCACAGGCAAACCAGGCCCTGGCCGCCCTCCCACAAGGGGAGGCTCAGGACCTCCACAGTGACCCAGTGACATCCTGGCCAGAAAAACTCCAGCGCCTGTCTCTGGAGCCCTGCGAAGACCTCAGGGGGCACAGGCAGGGTGGGAAGTTGTGCCAGAGCATGGACAGGACCAGCTGGTTCAACACCAGTGCTCTCCTGTGCAGGGAGAGAGACCACAGCAGTCCCATCCATGTCTGGAGCTGCTCGAGTACCCTTGCCTCCAGCTGGTGCCAGTTCTCCAGTGGGGTGGGGTCCATGTGGGACAGATAGATCCTCAGGTAGAGCAGCGAATTTGCACTCCAGTGGATCCCATGGAGCACAGGGTGGGAGTGAGTCCACCTGCCACCCATCGCCCACTATCAGGCCAAAGCTCTTGAACCATTTGACCCAGGTAGAAGAGGCCACTGAGTACAACAGCTGGCAGGCCTCTACCTGTGCTAGGTTGCCCAGGTCCGGGACCACAAAGAGCACATTGTTGGCATATGCTAACAGGATCATTCACTCCTCTGGCTCCTGGAGCACCAACCCTGCCACCCACCTCCTCAGGAGGATGAGGAAGTGCTCCAGGGCCAAGGCATATAGCTGGCCTGACAGTGGGCAGCCTTGACATACCCCTCACCTGAACAGGATGGGCTCCATCAGGGTCCAGTTGAGCTTGACCAAACACTGCAGAGGCATACAGCACCTAGAGAGCCTTCATGAAATAGGACCTGAAGCCAAAGGCTTGCAGTGTTCCTGTGAGGTACCTGTGATCCACCTGTTGAACAACTTCTCCTGGTCCAGGGACAGGTGGGCAAAAGACAGGCCCTTCCAGCATGGCAGCTCCAGGAGGTCCCATATTAGGTACAGGTTGTTGAAGATGGAACATCTGGGCATCGTGTATGTCTGGTCAGGATGGATCATGTCTGCTAGCATGGACCGCAGGCTCAGCAAGATGGCCTTCACTGCCACCTGGTAGACCATGCAGAGGAGGGTCATGGGACAACAGTTCTTCAGGTCACGGGGATCCCTCTTCTTTGGCAAGAGGGTCAACACAGCCCTCCAGCATGACAAGGGGAGCTCCCCACTTCCTTCAGATTTGGCCCAGACCTCTGCAAAGTCTGGGCTGACGATGTCCCAGAAGGCCCAGTAGAACTCCATAGTTAGCCCATTGATGCCTGGCACCTTGTTGACAGACACCAGGTGGGGCAGAGGGTGAAATCTTCCCTACCTTTCAATGCCCCTGCCTTCGTTGACCAGGTCCTGTGCAATGGTGGTTCTCCCCACCCCCACCGTGTCCTCCAGCCCACCGGAGTTTGTCATGGGGCCAGCACCTCGCCCAGCCTCATGACGCTCCCCACTCCACCACCTGAGCCAGCTTTTCTACCATCCATCACTGCCACTTCTAAACACTCATGCACTGCACATTCATCATGCTGCCCTTGCATCCTGCCCAGACACCAAGTAGCAGGATTTGCTTGGCAAGGGCATAGCTGGGGCTCCCCAGTGGCTGAGCCTGTACTCTACCCTCATCCCACAAGCCGCTGGGGACCTCAGCTGGTGGTTCCTCCATGGAGCCATTGTCACGGATGTGTATGTGGCAAGCTTCATAGACACCCCGCTCACCTGCCTCTTCTGCGGGCGGAGGGAGACCCTGGCACACATGACCCTTGAGTGCACCATGCTGCAGCTCCTCTACCTCCAACTCCAGAACCTACTCCTGAGGTTCTGGTTGAATTTCACCCCCCAGATTTTTGTTTTTGGTCATCCCATCCACGACCCCACCAAGTCCTGGGACCTCCTGGTCAACCTCTTTCTGGTCCTGGCCAAGTGGGCCCTGTACTTGGCCAGGAAGTTGCCCAGAGAATATGGGGCCACTTTCCTCTTCCTTGTCCCTGCACGTTTCCAGGCAGAGCACCAATAAGCAGTGTCCACTGGCTATTTGGATGCCTTTGAGGAGCAGTAGGTGTGGCGTGGGGTGCTCTGTTCAGTGTCTCCCTCTGAAGAATTTCTTTTACATTTTGAACCTTTGACCCCCACATAACTCCTACTCTTTTCTTCCTTGGTGCCACCAAAAAAACCCAAAAAAACTTTGGCCTCTCACAGTGGGGGCTATTAGTTTACTAGGTGGGCCTTAAGGCCCATGATCCCTGGAAGATAAAAAGAGACAGGCCGGGTGGAGGGCAGCTGAGAACTCAGCCATGGTGAGATGAGCCTCCAGGCAGTCTTAGTGACCTGTGCTGACCCACAGGGTCTGACAGACTTCAATGTTGATCGGATCCAGGGAGAAGAGCTCTTCATAGAAGAGTCATGCACATCAGTGCATCTTACTTGGATCCATCAGGAGGGTGCCGTCATGTGCCAGGAGTCAGGCAATGTACTTCTTGGCTCCCCACCTCCTCTCCAGGAGGTAGAAGAAGTATCAGCTGTGGTCCATCTTCTGAAGAAGCTGGATGTGTGAGCTTAATAATGCACCATAGGTGCGGTAGTTGTTCACAGTGAGGAGCTCTTCCTGCCTCTCCCAACACTCCCTGCAGAAGGATGGGTTAGTTGGGTCAGCAGCCAGATGTCTCTCTAGCTCCAGTGCTTCCTTCTTGAGCTGCTCCAGGACCCCCTCCCTCTTGTGCCCCCAAGTGTAGCTCTGGCAAAAGAGCTGGATGCACACCTTCCCTAAGTCCCACCATCTCTGAGCTGAGGGGAAAGTTGCCTGTTGCTCATGCCAGGCCAGCCAAAACTCTTGGAAGCCCCCCCCCTGAAGCCCACATACTCCAACAGTTTGGCATTTTACACCCAGGCCCCAGTAGCCTGAGGAGAAGGGGGTAGTTAATCCCCCCATTGCAGTCAGCAGTGGCGGGGGCACCAACATGGTGCCCTGGGCCAAGTCTCTCCGAGGAGCAGCCAGCTGACCATGGGGAGGAAGAAGGGATGGGGGATGTGACCTGGATGCAGTGGGGAGGGGAGCCAAGACTAGTTATGAAACCTGACTCACCACTGCCTCCCATTGTGGCAGTACAGCATGGGCTGGGCTGACCGCAGGTGGTGGGGTTCAGTGCCCGCTGCCAGTAGCCCTGCACAGGGGCCATAGTTTGTAGGTGGGTTGCAGCTACAGCACAGCTCACCGCACCTCCCTCTCTGAGCACCAGTAGTGGCAGAGCAAACTTATAGTGGTGGATGGAGGTGAAGCATCTGTCATCTGCTGCCTGCTCACAGTTGCCCTGGATGCTTGAGGCAGGCTGCTGGGGGCCAGGGATGTGGGCAGTGGTGGGGGAAGGCAATGGACTGCTGCAGCCCACTCCATCCTGGTCCAGCCCTGCGGCCCAGGGGTGTAGGCAGTGACTGGCCCATGGCAGCCCTCCCCTCTCTCTCCCAGCAGCAGTGTGAACTATCATGGTGGGCAGAGGTGAGGCACTTGTCACCTGCCACCTTTTTTCAGTGGTGTTGGGCACTCGGGGCAGGGTGCTAAGGGCCAGTCACTGCATTCACACCTGGGATGTGAGGCAAGGCTGGTCTGGGCTGTACTCCTGGGCTGCAGGGCTGGGCTGGACTGGGCTGTGGCAGCCCATTTCCTCCTCCCACTGCTGCCTATGCCCTCTACCACCCTGAGTGCCTGGCACTGCTGTGAGCAGGCAGCAGGAGACAGGTGCTTCACCTCTGCCTGCCGTGATAAATTTACTCTGCTGCTGCTGCTGGGAGAGGGAGTGGGTGGGAAGCTGCACCGCAGCTACTGCCCAGGTGCAAACTGTGGTTCCTGCACAGGGCTGGAATCCGAGGTTGTAGGAACTGACCCCCACCTCCTGGGGCTGCTCCAGCCCAGGGTGCAGTGCTACAAGCAGGAGGTAGTGGTGAGTCAGGCTTCATAACTAGCCTTGGCTCCCCCCACTCCGCAGCCAGGTCACATCCACCCCTCTGCCCCTTCCCTGTGACTGGCTGGCTGCTTGTTTGGACAGACTCGGCCCAGGGTGTCATGTTAGTGCCCTCCCTGCTGCCTGCAGTGGGGGATTAAACCTCCACTTTTGCCTCTGGCTACTGCTATGGCCCTAGGTACATGAGCAGAGCCTACCAGTGCTTGCAACCCCCACTCCCTGCAATGAGGGGATTAAACCCTGGCTTCCCCTCAGGCTACCGGGTCTGGCCACACCCCCTCTCCTGCTGCCAGCCAGTGAGTGAGGGAGGGTGGGGAACCTTGACAGGGGGAGCTTCCCTTTCCCCCTCCCCCTCCAAGCAAACCTGTAAGCAAGGGTAGTGGTTTAAACCCCTCCCCAGTCATACTCAGGCCTGCCCCTTAACTCAGTTTAGCTTCCCTCCAGCCAAGGGCTGCTCTAGGGTACTCCAGCTTCTGGCCTGAGCCACTGCAAGCATATGCCTGCATTTCTGGAGTCAAAAGTGAATATCTATGCACTTGCAGACTGGTTCAATCTATGCAGGTTCAATGTCTGTCCCTAGCCTATGGTTCAGGGATTCCACTAAACAGTATTGCAGTCTGCAGAAGGAAAAAAGGAAACCCAGGTAAAGCTGGGGAAGATGAAGAAGCAGACTTCATCTAGAAGTGTCTCCCTAATGTGCTAAAGACCTACCTGGTGTCCCAAATGCCTAAGATCCTTCCCTAATATTAGGGATAAGGGCTTGTACCAAGCCCAAGGCTACCTGATTGAGTCCAGCTGTGCCTGATTACCTGATTGTTTGCAAGGAGCTAGACTTCAGCCCACTTTTAGAAGGTCTTTGGCTGTTTATGCTCTACAGCTTGCAGTTCTTTCCTGATCTCTGGCTGGTTTTATTCCTTGTTTCCTGTATTCTCAAGTTGCAGTCTTGGTGCCTGTGCAGCTCAGCCTTCAGTTTCAGTTGTGTTTTCTATGTGTATCTTTTCCTGTCTTGGCCCAGGTTCTGAATTGCCAGGTCTGCTACTGTCTCAAGAAACTCTTGACTTTGGCTCCTAACTCCAGGTTCTCACCTTTGAAATTTTGGCTTCTGGATCAAGTTTCTAACTGGTCCCTAATTTGGGCTCTAATGCTTTGGGCAGACTGCCCATATGATGCTTCCTAAAGCCTACATAAGAAGAAGAAGGATAGACACTTCACTATACCAGGAGTTGCTCTGGAGTGAGGATCTGATTGGGTATTTGATGCTTTAAGCATCTCATCTTCTCCAAAATGCTACATTGCAGAGACTGTTTTTACTTGTTTGAAATGTTGAACCATTTTAGAAGAAGAGGTTAGAGCTGAGGTGTGGCATGGATGTATACAGAAAGTGATGGATTATCAAAGCAGCAATGCTGAGGACCAGGAAGAACAAATCTGTGGCAGTGGCAACTACATGGGCTGATGACGTATGCTGCAGAGCCAGGTGAAGTACTTGGCTAAGGGCTGATCTTTCCAGCACTGGAGTAGAGATGTTTCTGCTGGGGTAAGTAATGAAGCCCATGCATCCTTTAGGGGTGAAGGACCTCCCTGCCTGAAACATGGTCTCTTCTATGCTAAGCTAACAAACCATGAGTGGGACATAAAAGGAAGAAACTAGTGGTTAGCTACCTCATTAGCTACCTGTGGCTGTGGGAGGCAGACTGGGTGTAGCACTGTTGCAAATCTCACTTAGCAAAAATCAGGTCT
Source organism: Alligator mississippiensis (assembly GCF_030867095.1). Classification (NCBI taxonomy): domain Eukaryota; kingdom Metazoa; phylum Chordata; order Crocodylia; family Alligatoridae; genus Alligator; species Alligator mississippiensis. The sequence continues at coordinate 43,697,202 of NC_081829.1, forward strand.
TCCTAAAATATTGTTTATTATATGTTTCCTTTCACTAAAACTCTATTTTGTTAACCATTGGAATTCCATACTCAAGGGTGGGGAAATGTTGCTCATTATGAACACTCAAATTGTATAGATGAGTTTTCCTAGGTGTCTGGGATGATTTGGTGCTGGAGTTATTAGAGAGCCCTATAAAATGAACTAAGAACTTTTTACTGCCAAATTGTACACTGAAGAATGCTACATACTATTTTGAAAAATGCTTCCTAAGGCATAATTTTATGCCTAGCATTATGTGTTAGCATAAGTAACCACCGCTACTTCCTTCTTTAAGTACATCTGGTGCTGTGAGAGAGCACCTCATCAGCTTAGAAGTTTGGAATTGAAAGCCTGGATTGTGCTTCCTGTTACATCCAGGAAGTAAGATGGGTAAAAAATGGCTACTCAAAATATTTCTCTCCTATTGATTGCTTCTCCTCGCCCCCCCCCCCCCAAATATTTTCAAATAATATTTTTAAGCTGAAAATACCGGGCATTACTGGTACAGAGTCAAGTCCCAACTTTTGCTAGTGGTATGGCAGATGCTGCATGAAACTTGGGTTTCTTCTTCCCCTTACTTCCTCCTTCAGTTAAGAAGCAGACCACTGAGAAATTCCCCCTTTGAATCCCCAAGACAGACAGGAAATTCTAGCAAGAATCACGTTCAGGAGATGTTGAGAGAATGCAAAAGTTCTATTGGAACTTAAAAAATATTGAACAGGTTTTTGTTTGATTTATTTTTAAATTAAAAATTATATTTTTGATCTGCCATCCTGTGCCCTCCTTCCTCCCCAACCAAGATTGACTATCTAAAACTTCCCTGTACAAACTGGAATTTTTTTCTGCTTTAAGTTCCTTAGAGAATGTTTTTGTTAGTATTTTCAATGGGTAATCATATGTACTAAAGATGAGTGCTGTAAACCTGTGGTGAACTCTTTCACATTTTACTTCCTCATACAAAGGACTAACTTGCAAACCCTTATTGTAGGATACTAGCTGTAGTAACTGGCTATGTAAAAACAAGTAGTTGAAAACAAGCTGTAAAAAAGCAGAAGTAATTGATTGCTTAAATGTGACGGTCAAAACTGCACAATAAAAGATGAAACAGCACCAATAACATGTCTTTTACTGGTTTGAAATTCACTTCCTCTACAGTTTGCCCACAAGCAGTTGCTACTGCTTAATCTCTGCCTCAACAAAAATTACTTTTCAAGGTCATCATTTTGGACACAGCATTGTGCCAGAGATAAGCCATGCCTCCTTTGCACACAGAAATGATGCCCAAGACAGTTTGTAGGAACAACTCTTCATTCCTGAATACTGTCACATACTATTAAATTTACCCTTCTGTTAAGGGTCATTCAGATTATTGGAACAGTTACTGTTGGTCCTTGGTGTTTGACTCTGTTAACTTTGAATAGGACAGAATAATCCAAGTATTTTTATCTATATTTTAAAGGGATAACATGTCTGTATGTTGTGAGAGATTTATTGTCATGGGAGCAGGTTTTTTGGTGTGCCCAGGCTGCACTGCAAATACCTGGCTCCTTTGATGTGAGACTAAGAACAGGTAGAGAGCAGCAGAGAGGGTTGTGGAGGAGGTTTCTGTGGAAAGGAAAGGTGGCTTTGTGCATCTGTCTGCTGCCTGTGCCCTCCACCCTTCCCTGACCTGATCTTCCCTGTTGCCAGCCAGATCTGGTCCATGGGTAGTAGGTGGCTGACCAATGTCCTAGCCTGTTCAGTACACCATAGATAGGGTGACCATATGGGACAACGAAATCCAGGATGCTGGCTCCCTTCCCCCCCCCCCCCCCCCCTTTCTACTGCAGGCAGAGGTGGGTGCAGGAGCAGAGCATCAATGGTGTCACTATTCAGGCAGCTAAAGAGTCAATGACATGTTAATAACCCAGCCTTTTTTTCTCCACAGGTATTAACAATCCCTGCCCTACAAATGAGGTGCTTGATTTATTTTCATTAACTGGCCTCCAAAATCCAGGATTGTCCCAGCCAATCCAGGACATAAAGAACCATAGAAAAATAGGTTTGGAAGGGACCTCAGGAGGTCATCTAGTCCAACCATCTTTTCAAAGCAGGACCATCCCCACCGATCTCATCCCAGCCAAGGCTTTGTCTAGCTGGTCTTAACCTACCAGGATGGAGATACCACAACCTTTCTAGGTAACCTGTTCCTTTGCTTTATTAGGCTTCTAGTGAGAAAGTTCTTTCTAATATCTAACCTAAACTTATCTTGCTGCAGCTTGAGATCATTGCTTGTTGTTCTGTCATCTGCTACCACTACAAACAGTCTAGCTTCATTCTCTTTGGAATCACCCTTTAGGTAGTTGAAGGCTGCTATTAAATCCCCTCTGTCTTTTCTTTTCCACACTAAATAAGCCCAGTTCCCTCAGCCTCCCCTCAAAAGTCATGTGTCCCAGCCCCTGAACCTTTTTTCATTGTCCTCTGCTGCACTGTCCAATTGCTCCACATTCTTTTAGTAGGGGGGTGGGGGAAAGGAGGCCCAAAACTGGCCACAGTACTCCAGATGTGGCCTCACCAGAGTTTAGTATACAGGAAGAATCACTTCCCTTGATCTGCTGGCAGCACTCCTACTAATGCAGCCCAGTATGTCGTTAGCCTTCTTGGCAACAAGGCCACACTGTTGGCTCATATGTCCACTGTAACCCCCAGGTCATTTTCTGCAGAGCTGCTGCCCAGCCAGCCGGTCCCCAGTCTGTACAGGTGCATGGGATTGTTCCATCCTAAGTACAGGACTTTGCACTTGCCCTTATTGAACCACATGAGATTCCTTTTGGTCCAATCCTCCAATGTATTGATGTGTCTCTGAACCCTAGCCCTGCCCTCTAGCATATTGACTACTTGCCACAGTTTAAAGTCCTCTGCAAACTTGCTAAGGTTGCACGTCATCCCATCTTCCAGGGCATTGATGGAAAGATTGAAGAAAACCATCCCAGGACTGACCTCTGAGCCACTCCACTTGGTACAGGCTGCTAACTAGATATTGAGCCATTGACTACTATGCATCTGATCCTGTTGATCCAGCCAGTTTTCTATCCACCTTGTAGTCCATTCATGCAACCCATACATTCTTATCTTGTCTGTGAGAATAGCAAGGTTTTTGATATCGTCTCCCAGAACAAAGTCAAGGTGTATTTCATCCACTGGTCTCCCTGCATCCACAGATCCAGCCTTCGCTTTATAGATGGCCATCAGGTTGGTCAGGCATGACTTGTCCTTGATGAATCCATGTTGACTGTTCCTAATCAGCACTACCTCAGTGCACTCCACAGTAGGGCCTGTGCTTAAAAATGGCTTCCTTAAGGAACGCTTTGAGGATAATCTATGATTTTTCCAGGAACTGAGTTGACACTGGCTGATCTGTAGTTCCCTGGGTCCTCCTTCTTCACTTTCTTAAAGATGGACACTATATTTGCCCTTTTCCAGTCATCTGAAACCTCTCCCAATCACCATGACTTTTCAAAGATGAAGGCTAGTGACTCTGCAGTCACACCAGCCAACTCCCTCAATACCCTGGGATGCATCCTGTCCAGCCCCATGGACTTGTACACATCCAGCTTTTCTAAGTAGTCCCTAACCTGTTCTTTTGACCTTGTTAGTTGCTCATCACCTCCCCAAACTGTGTTGCAATGTGCAGTAGTCTGGGAGTTGACATTGCTTGTGAAGACTGAGGTGAAAAAGACATTGAGCACATCAACCTTTTCTGCATCATCTAACATGAGGCTGCCACCCCCATTTAGTGAAGGGTCCACACTTTCCCTGATCATATGTGTAGAAACCCTTCTTTTTACCCTACATGTTGCTTGCTAGCTGCAACTCCATTTGTGCTTTGGCCTTCTTGGGTGCATCCACATGAGCACGCATATGCCTCTTGCCTCTCCTCAAACCCCTTTGAGGCAGGCCAACAGGCATGTGCAGGAACAAAAAAATGTTCCCCATACTGCAAACTTGCAGAGCAGGGAGAAAATTTGACCCCTGGATAATCCTGGTGGGATTCATCCCATGACTGGGAGGTTAACATAAGAGGCTATAGATTACACAGGCAGGATAGAATGGGGAGGAAAGGCAGGGGTATGGCGCTTTACATCAAGAGGAATAGACATCCTCAACCAGCACGATCGGATGTGAGGAGGGGCAGGCTGAAGTGCTCTGGGCCAGGATACAGGGGGGTCATGGGGAAAGGGACTTAACAGTGGGGGTCTACTATAGACCTCCCAATGAAGGGGAAGAGCTGGACCATGAATTCTTGGGTCAGCTCACAGAGGCACTTAAGGCAAGGGATGTAGTTGTCATGGGTGATCTAAATTACCTGGACATCTGCTGGGAGGAGCTAGATCTGACTGCTTACAAAGGTTCCTTGCCAAAATACAGGACCTCCACTTAACCCAGGAGGTGCACAGTCCCACCAGGGGGAATGCCCTGCTGGACCTGGTAGTGGCCACAGGTGACTATATCTGGTGAAGGGACTCCAGGTCTTCAACCACCTGGGTGATAGCAATCATCGCTTGCTGGAATTCATCATCCAGAACAGGGTATCAAGGGCCTGCAGCAAGGTAGTAGCCCTTGACTTCAAGAGGGCCAAATTCAATGAGTTGAGGAGATTGGTAGGAGAGGCACTGGGTTCCTGGAGAGTAGGGGAACTGGGTGCCCAAGATGAGTGGTCATTCCTCAATGACCATACTCAGAGCCCAAGGAGTGACAATCCCAACAAGAAGCAAGGGGGGCGAGAGTGCCCAAAAGCCCCCCTAGCTCACCAAAGGCATTCATGAATGCCTGATTGTCAAAAAGGAGGTGTATACCTGGTGGAAGGGAGGGACAATAACCGAAGAGGAGTATACCTCCACTGCTTGGGTCTGTAAGGGGGCTGTTAGAAAAGTTAAGGCAGATACAGAGATAGGGCTAGCATCGAGGATCAAAGATAATAAAAAGTCCTTTTTTAAATATATAGGGAGAATGAAGAAGGCACTGAGTAATGTGGGGCCCCTGCAGGATATGCTTAGCAATCTGGTGTTTGCACCAGAGAAAAGAGCAGACCTCCTTTAACAATTTCTTTGCCTCTATTTTCTTGTGCAGGGACCAGGACTCTGCTACTGAGATTCAGGATGGACTCAGGAGAAATTCTGCCAGCCCTAGGGTCAGGGAGGACTGAGTTAGGGAACTTCTGGAGGGGCTGGACGTGTTCAAATCAGCAGGTCCAGATGATCTCCACCCCAAGGTGTTGAGGGAATTGACAGGGGTTATCACAGGGCCCCTGTCATGGCTTTATGAGCACTCATGGTGCTCTGGCCAGGTGCCAGACAACTTGAAGGCCAATGTGGTCCCCATCTTTTTTTTTTTAAAAAGAGGGAGGACCCGGGCAACTATAGGCCCATTAATCCTACTTCAATCCTGGGGAAGCTCTTTGAGAAGATTATCAAGAAGCACATCTGTGATGGGCCAGCAGCAGGGATAATGCTTAAGGGCAACCAGCATGGTTTCATTAGGGGCAGGTCCTGTCAGACCAACCTCATTGCCTTCTACGATCAGGTCACAAAATCATGGGACACAGGTGTCATGGTGGATGTAGTCTTTCTGGACTTCAGGAAGGCCTTTGATACTGTTTCCAACCCCATTCTCATTAAGAAGCTAGGTGACTGTGGCATTGATGCCTACGCAGTCAGTTGGATTGCAAATTGGCTGAGGGGCCATACTCAGAGTTGTGGTGGATGGGTCATTTTCAACCTGGAGGGAAGTGGGCAGTGGAGTCCCCCAGGGCTTGGTCCTTGGGCCCACACTGTTCAATTTCTTTATTACCGACTTGGACTACGGGGTGAAAAGCACCCTGTTTAAATTTGCAGATGACACCAAGATTTGGGGTGAGATGGGTACGTTAGAAGGGGAGGACAAATTACAGTGGGACCTGGACAGCTTATGGGGTGGGCAAATTAAAATAGGATGGGATTCAATACTGACAAGTGTAGGGTTCTGCACTTAGGCAGTAGGAACCAGCAGCATACCTATAGGCTGGGGAACTCCCTTCTCGAAAGCACGGTGGCAGAAAGAGATCCTGGAGTCATTATTGACTCCAAGATGAACATGGGCTGACAATGCGAGGACATGGTCAGTAGGGCTAACCATACCTTGTCATGCATCCACAGATGCTTTATGAGCAGGGCCAAGGAGGTGATCCTCCCCCTCTATGCGACACTGGTCAGGCCACAGCTGGAGTGCTGCATCCAGTTCTGGCCACCTCACTTCAGGAGGGCTGTGGATAGCAATGAGAGGGTCTAAAGGAGGGCTACTTGCATAATCTGGGGACAGCAGGGCAGACCCTACAAGGAGAGGCTACGGGACCTTAACCTGTTCAGCCTTCACAAGAGAAGGCTGAGGGGGGACCTGGTGGCCATCTATAAACTTACTGGGGGGACCAGTGGAGATTGGGAGAGACCTTGTTCCCCCGAGTGCCTCCCAGAGTAACAAGGAATAATGGCCATAAGTTGTTAGAGAGTAGGTTCAGACTAGACATTAGAAGGCACTACTTCACAGTCAGGGTGGCTAGGATCTGGAACCAACTTCCAAGGGAAGTGGTGCTGGCTCCTACCTTGGGGGTCTTTAGGAGGAGGCTTGATGTTTACCTAGATGGGGTCATTTGAGCCCAGCTTTCTCTCCTGCCCAGGGCAGGGGGTCAGACTAGAAGATCTCTGAACCTCTCTGGCTGGGTTGGGGCTAATGTTGTTGTTGACTGACCTAGAGCCACCAAGAAGAGACATGGCAGGGGATACAGGCAGCAGGGGTACAGATAAGAGGGTGGTAGGCACAAGCAAGGAATGGGGTGGGGGGAGGGGGCCAAGGGCCAAGGGTCTGGCCCTTGCCCTCTATTGCTGCTTTGGGGGGGGGGGGGGGGGAATTCAAAATGACCCTCCAATAATTAGATTCTATTCATAGAAAAGTATAATAAATTTCTAAATTTTCCATGTATAGAATCCAATCAATTAGCAGACATTGCCTTAAAATTTAACACAATCTTGGATCTGGGTAAATATGGTAATGTTTTGTAGATCTCCTACAGGATCCTGCTGGATTTTATGAACAGCTATGAAGTATATTGTTTATAAGCCTCTATAAAATGGATAAGGGTGGTTTGCTTAAACATACAGAGGTTCCCATTTGATTCAAGATTCGTGTAATAATTCATAGCAGTTATTTATATGATAACATCAACACTATCCCATAAAGCTTATGGTCAGTGCTTATTTTAGTAAACCATCCTTTACTTATGATATATAACTGGTCTTTGATTCTACGTGCAGTAAAGAAGCAGTTTTACACTAAATACACCTTACTACATCTGCATAAATGCAGCTCCCAGAAGTACTTAACTAAAAGGCTGCAGACCTCTGAACTCTAGAGCTAATTTATCTGAAACTATTGAATTACAAGGGTAGAGACTACTTCACTTTTGCTGAACTCCTGCACTATGAAGCATACATTTATAGCAGATAAATATATACTACATAAACAATTCAGATAAATTACTAGGATTACTGCACTTTTTCTTTTCTGCTGCCCATGTAATAAACAATCCCCCTTGTAATGAAAGATCCTGTGCTGCATCTATAAAACAAATAAACTTGATGAACAAATGCATTCAGGGTGAAAGGCCAATGAAAGCTGCACACAAAAGAGGCTTTGGTTTGTACTTTTTCTCCCTTGCCATACAGAACAGAAATGGACAGTTACCTTCGAAGAGCAAAGTCACATACCACTGGGGTCAAGTCAGTGATTTCTTGAAGACTGACAAATTAAGTTCACTATGTGGGGAATCTTTCAAGTGAAATCTCAAATGCTCAGATCCTTTCTATTCTATGGACTTCAAAATATATGATTTCTTACAAAAGGTTGTAAAATACTTTTGTTCAAGAGATTGTCCTGGCTAGTGGACTTTTGGTTTTGGACTGCCTTGGAGTAACTCCAAAACCACAGAAGCTGTGCCCTTTAAACACTGATTATATTGGGTATTAAAAAAAAAAGAAAAAAAAAAAGTCTTGAATTTTAAGAATATTTTCAAGATAAGATAGGATTTTTTCTTTCTGGAAGAGCCAGAAATTATTGTCCCAATCCAGCAGAATTCTTTTAAAAATTATATGCTTCATTTTAAATACAGAATAGTAACTTCAGAGAGATTATTTGTGTACTTAAATGCTTCGGTGGGTCAGGAACTATCGCAGTAAGAAACCAACCTAGAAATCAGCAAAGACAACCCCTTGTTCTGAATTGCTTGGAACAGACTTGTGCCAAGGTCTTCCATATCCCACAAGGTTATTAAGTGCTTGGTTAGTTATACTGGTGTGTATTTGTTTTTTAACAAAACGTTGCAGTACCTCCAGTTCATTCCCTGGGGAATAGGAAAAAAAAAATATTCAAAACTGAAAACTGCTGCAGGTCAAGAAAACTATGTTCTAGCCAATTCTACTAACATCAGTGGGTGTTTTGCCATTGCTGACTAGAAGGGCATTTGACAGAAGGGCCCTTCAGTTCTTGTGCCTCATGCACAACCTGTATGGAGAGAGAAAGCACTACCAGGCAAAATAGAAGAATTCGGAGGAAGCTAGATTGCGTGCAGACAGTGATTGCAGAAAGGTAATTATAGCCTCTCTGAAGCAGATTCATTTTTGCAACATGGGATATATCTATACCAGTAACTAGCACACCCTTCTCCTACTCCCAATGATATGATCCAAATACAAAGTATGATGATAAGGCCATTTAAGGAGACATCTGTTTGCATCTGGAGAGAGGGATAGGATAGGATAGGGATAGGATTGACTCTTTTTTTAAGCCTCACCAGGTGCTTTCACATTTGAAGCATATCAGTGGGAACAGGTTGCTGCAGCATGATTGAGGGTTTTTTACATGCCACGTGCTTTCTTCACAGTATGTCTATGTGCATGGAGTCCCCTCATGTCCCCTTATTACCCAGCATACAGTACTTAAAAGAATTTAAAAAATAGCAGTTTCCTGTTTGCCTGCTACCCTCCACCCAAGATAATTAATTGTTGCTGTGTGATGGTATGGAATTCCTTAGGGATGAAAGGCCCTATAGAAATACAAATTATTACTATTACTACACATTTCATGTTCTCATGTGCTATAATCTCAGCAGACAATGACACTGCCAGAAAGATTTCTTTGCAAATCAAGGTCTGTATCATCTAACCTTCATTAGTTAAAAATAACCCTTTACTACAAATGCTAACATACCAAATTTTGTATAAGCAGAACTTCAAGGTTTGTTTTGGAAAAAAAAATAATATACCTCTACCTTTTATTTAGCAAATGATGCCTTATTTATTTATATTCCATGGCAGTGAGAACAGTGTGTGGTGGAGCATTAATATAACAACAACTTTTAAATGAAATTCCTGTTCTACTTGAGCTACTCAGTCTGTCCAGGGCTGTTATCCACTTGATGCTGTTGCTGAAAAAGGCAGATTATGGCAGAAAGAAGCACCCTCTTCTGTTTCTAAATCCTTTCTTTCTTAATTTTACATGAGGCTGCAGTTTCGACGTTTTGAAACTGATATGCGACATGAATAATTACAAGCAGTGTGTGGTATTTATGGCTGGCATTAGCTATATATACAAGGATAATGATGCTGAACATAGACCAGAAATGTCTGAAATCTTGCTTACCTGAAAACAAGGATGAACCAACACATACCTTTCACTGATGATTTAAACACAACAACTGTCTGGAAACATTTGAATGCAAACACTTGGCTTTATTTATATAGCCACTAGTTCATTTTAAAAGTAATAAAAATGTAGGGCTGTGGATGGAGGGGGTAGGGGAAGAATGGCAGCTTGCTTGGTAAACCCAAAATACGATTTACCAGGCTTGCTTTCTAAAATTTCTATTTAGATGCCCCAGATACTGGCTATTCTGAGTTGCTTGTTTTATGCAAAATAAATAAGTCATTTTTTTGTATTTGTATTTTTAAAAAGCAAGCTGAATATTAAAGAAATATGACAAAAAACAAACCAGCAAACATTAGCACGTCTAGAACTATTAACCAACATGCATACTTTGTCTTCAGGGAAGTTTTTTTTTTTTTTTTGGTTTGGTTTGGTTTGTTTTTTTACACATATGTCCAGATTCTTTGCTGGCATTTGACATACATACTATAAAGTCATTTGGGCCTATAGGTTTTTGATGAACTGTTCAAAACAAAAGCTCCTTCAAACTTATGCTACTTGTCTTTGTATGACTGGTATCTAAGATCATGTGGCACTGTGCTTGTTTCCTGACTGGAAAGCCTAACATTTGAGAAAAAAAAAAAGATGTAGTTAGCTGTGTTAGTCTGAAGTCAGGGAAAAGACAATGCAGGGTAGCAGCTTGGAGAACAAGGCTAAGTACAGATGCTCAAAAATCCCAAAGCAAAAGCACTCCAAGTACTGCACTGTACGCAAAGACCTCTAGATTAGATAAGGAAAGAACAGAACAGATATTTGATGCTAGGTAAGGGGGGGGGGGGGGGAGGGGGTCAGGAATGGAACCAGAGCCTTCCTGCACTGGCTGAGGCCAGCAGGCTGAGAGCACTCCCACACATGCCTTCCAGGAAGCTGCCAGAGAATGCCAAGCCCAGCCAAGCAGCCAACCATCCCTAATTGTCTAGTGTGGCCCCTCTCCACAGCCCCACCATCCCCAGTCAGGGCTGGTGGCTGGATGGAGAGGGGAAAACAGAGCCACCCTGCTGCTTGCTAGCTTGTTTCTGGGGAGGGAGGGGAAAGAGGGGCAAGCTGGATAAGCATGACAAGGGAGCTCCATCTCCCTCCCACCCCCATGCCCCAGCCTCCTGATATCTGCAGCTTGGAACTGCTCATTTTTTTGTTGCATTGGGAACTGGGACAGGGAGGGAAAATGAAGCCCCCTCAATGAGGCAAGTTTCCCCCAGCTTGCTGACTCAGGTCTTTGGGGGGGTGGGGGGGGGGATTGTGGTGGGCAAGGAGGAGTGAAGCCATACTGCTGCATAGGCCTCTCACAACTTGATGGCTTGGGTCTTAGTGGGGAGCCAGGCAAGACCTGCATGACAGGGGGACTGTTTCTCCACCTGCCCACCCTACTTCCTGATGGCTGCAGCTTGGAACCATGTGTGACTTTTTCTGTGCCAGGAACTGGGGGCAGGCAGGTAGGGGAAATGGACCATCCTTACCACAGAAAGCCCCCTCATCATAAGACCCAAGCCAGCAAGCTGGGGAGAGGGGGTAGACTATGCAGCAGAGGGGCTCCATCCTCCTTCTCCCACCCCCACCCCATTCCCAGCAATATAGGGAGGAGACAGCCTTTTCTGTCTCCTCTCTGTGACAGCCTGTGGGCAGGGTCAGGCCAGTGCTCACCCAGAGCAGATGAGCTTCAGACAAAGCTATCAAGCCACCCAGAGAGGGGCACCTTGGGGTACCAGCAGAATGCAAACTACCTTGACTTGCAATGAAATCTGGTACAAATTTTTATGCATCACAAAGTGAGCTGTAGAGCATCTTTTGCTCACTTATTGTGTAATAAGTGTAACGTCTGTACTTAGCCAAACTGACTCATAAAAGCATAAGCTTTCATAGGTAACAGTCTATTTTGTCAGACACTAGTCATAGCAAAAGTTTACACCTCTCTGAAGCCTTTAAGAAACCATTGAGCTCTTGAGTTGAAGGAAGTGGAAAATGTTCTAGATACTATGAAAAAAAAAAAGTCACATCTTGGGCAGCTGAAATGTTTGCCTTCTCCTTTGTATGTTAGAAAGATCGCTGCTGATTTAAAATGGCATGCTTATCCCAAAGCTGAAAATAGTTGGGCTTCTTGATTGTGAGGGAGACAGAGCAAAATTGGTAAGATATAGGCTGTCTAACAGATTTAACATTCCATGCTCCACTCTTGTACTATGCAACTAATTATTCTATCACTGAGCATGTCTACATGTGAATTTACATATGCCTAAACTTAATGCATTTTTGCTTAAGGTTCATTAAGGCAATTTAAGCACACATCTATACATGGATGTGCATTAATTTTAGGCGTTAATAGCTAAGTCGCATTAGCGCATGTGCATCAATGGATACACAGTGTTAATGCACATTAGTGCATCTGCACGTGCACTCGTGCAACTTAGCTATTCATGCCTAAATATCAAATTTAGGCTCACAGCCTAAAATTTCCATTTTTAAGGTACATTAAGAGTGTGCACGTGTAGACATATACCTTTCATGTGACTTCAAAAGGGTAATTTTAGGCTAAGCCTACTCCAGAGGCACATGTAGATGGACTCACTGAGAAGCAAGGATTTTTGGGAATGATGGCCAGAATTTTTGTAGGTGATATCTTTTATGGGACCAACTGCATGGTTTGAACAGACTTAGACAAGCTTTCAAATTTCAGATCATTAAAGCAGGAGGCAGATATACCTCCCTTTACTACCAGTCCCTTAAACTTGAATGTCATGGGTGAAGGAGTTGATTCGAAGTGTTTAATCCTCCAAGTTAATATCTGGCCTTCTTAACATATGGCAGCCTGTGCCCATGTTCTAAGGATAGAACACATTCAGAGCACAAATCCTGTAAGATGACCTTTCTACTCTCAAGCATTTCCCTGTCTCCCATCCTGACCCCACTGCTGCTCATGCAGATTTGGGGGGGGGGGGGAGTAGGGAGACTGAGTGTGAAAGTTGAAACGCATTCAATCCTTGCTTTTTTTAAAAAAAAACAAAACTCATTCCCCAAAAGCACAAAGCCTATAGGTAGAGAGGTGGGTGAGCCGGCACTTCTGGCATACATACTCAATCGTGCGTTAATATACCAATTCATGCACAAATACCAGCAATTGAACAAATAACAGCTGCTTCCCAAACACTCATTTGAATGAAACTCAGTCATCCACAATAAATAAAATGGGGGTAGAAAGGATATGGACAAAGCTAAATCAAAAAACAAATCAGATTTAGTAAGGTGTTGTTGTTTTTTTTAAACTGACCCTAACCAGGATACCTCCACAGAGTCCAGAGGAGATATGCCAGTGTCCACCACTTGAGAAGGTATTTTAGTGAACATCTTTGCAAGTACATTTTCCCACTTTACTCAGTCATCTATTGTCATGTCCCATTTTCCTGCTGTCCTTCAGGTACAGTTGAGCTGTTGTTAGATTTCTTTTGAAAGTACTAGACTTCCAAAGTACTTTTCAAGTACTAGACCTAAGTGGAATGAAATTAGTCACCTCAAACCAACATCTGTAGTGCAAAAGACAATTACAGTTGGTACCCTTCACAGCTGTCTTAGCAAACAGGGCAAAGCTGAACAGTAAACCTATCTTTTAACAGCTAGTTGATTATTTAGCAATATGTATCCTGAGACTCCGAGTCTTAGTGTATGAAAGAGTCTTACTATGAGCACTCCAGCCCATAAAATACACCAAATCCTACATATTCAAAAAGCAAGCAAAAGAAGGTAGACTTTGGCATTTTAAAACTAAACATGCACACACAAAAGTGAAAAATCTTTCTTAGCTCAGGGGTTTTCAATCCCTGGTCCACAGCCTAGCTGCCAGTCCACAGCATGGTTGGCTGCTGGACTGGAAGTGGCTGCGGACTGGCAAACCACAGCCCCCCCAGAGCTGGGCAGAGAGCCTGATGCTCCTCCTTCAGGGCCTGTGGCAGTGCAAAGTTTGGCCCACCTGCCTGTCGGGGGGTGGAGGGTATCCTTACCTGTCTTCCAGCCAGAAGTTCAAGCCATGGTTGGCTGTCACTGCTGGGCTGCAGTTTTCCAGGACACAGCTACTTCCGGGATGACACAAAAACTTTGAGAACTCCTGTCTTAGCTCATAACATGACTTTATGTCATCTTAGCAAGCCTCTGAACAAAGGGGCTCCCAGCTGTCTTGCTCGGACAGTTTTGCAGCCCCTTTGCAAAGCGAGATGGAAGATCCAATAGGGGCATATGTGAGACTGAGATTTGGCTCCTCCTTTAGTTCTGTAAGGCACTGTTCTGATCTTCAGTAACAACAGCTTGATAGGGCTAGTTTTCTTTAGCCTGTGTGAAATGCTCAACCTTTTTATGGGTCACCTGGAAGAAAAAGTTCTCAAGAAGTGCACTAAACCCATGCTATTATGTATGACATCTTTATCATTTGAACCAAAAACTTGCACTCTGTCATTTAATTTGGATCAAAATGAATAATCATCACCCCTCCATCAGACTCTCTCTTAAATATTCCAGCAGTAACATTTCCTTTTTAGACACTGATCAATATCCAGAATGATAAAATACAGTTTCCCTTGTATATGGTGGTTTGTACAGAAAATCCTCAAACAATTGCAACCCATACTAAAACATAATCCAGTTCTTAAATAGATCTTCCCAGAACCACCCACCCTAGCCTTTAAAGCTTTTTAAATCTCATCACCAGTAGCAAACTTCTTATGACCCAGTACACACCATATGGATCCAAACCATGCCGGGACAAAAAAAATGTAAGACATGCCAATATATCTCCACCACTTCTACAATAACTACACCTCACAATAGAACCCTTGCCATTCCTAGATCTTACACCTGCACCTCCGGAAATGCAAACTCTGATCCAGTGCACTAAAATGTCCTGATGGAAAATATATAGGAAAAGCCAGACAACAACTGTGTACCAGCATGAATGCACACAGATAATCTATCAGACAAAAATACTCAATTCCCTGTGGGTGCACAAGTCTCACAAGACAGCCACTCTCTCTTCAATCTCTCAATTCTAATCTTCAAAGGGCCTTTCATAGATGAGCCTATGAACTTCACTTAGCCAATCTACTGGTTCCAACAAATCATGGACTAAATATAGACAGTGGATTTAAGGCACATTATAACCTGCCTGTCATCTGATAACCCCAGGTCATGTCTCTACATTTTACCAGTTACATTCTATCACCAGGTCAACATTCTCCCCTCCTCCCCTACTTACCTGTCTCACACCCATCATCTCCCATTGACTGTGATACTCACTGCCACACATTTGCATTTTCACAGACCTTCATTTTGCATATTGGCTTCTATTTCATCCAGGAGAACACAAAACACTGCCAGACTCTCCCTGTGCCTGAAGAAGGGTGTTTGTGTATGAAAGCTTGCAAAAAACATTTTTTTCCAACTATTTAGATGGTCTAATAAAAGATATTACATCTACCCAAAGAACCTTATCTGCCTATGTCCTTTAGACCAACACTTCCTTCAAGAAATTTAATGCAAAGTGGCCAAGGTAGGTTTGGGAGATATCACCTGAGTATGCCACCCCAGCAAATAAATCCAAAGTGTTCTTTTCCTCCCTCAGCTAGGTTTTAGAGTTAGACTACAATTAGCTATTTTTCAGAATTTGTTGATTTCTCTAGCGAACTAAGATCCTGACCTTGTCTTTGGCCCTAGAGTGCAACACAACAGATTTTTCACATCATTGGCTCAAAGTGCAACATACTACAGATTTATGGCATCAACATATTTTTACAGCAAGATACCATGACATTTTAAAAGGTTAAACAATGGAACTGTGGGTCTCTCCAAGTACACTGAGAAAACAGAAAGAGAGAAAACGTGGAGAGACATGGGGGGATGGGGAGGAGAAGAAATTCATCTTCAGATGATCCATAGACATTAGGGGCTACAAGGGACCTCGCAAGATCATAGAGTCCAGCCTCCCTGCCATAGTCAGGAAGTCTGCTGGAGTCAAACGACCCCTGCAAGATAAGCATCCAAACACCATTTGAATGAGTTCAGAATAGGTGCTTGCACTACCTCTGCCGTGGGGGAGGCACAGCTGTTTCAGACCCTGGACACTCAGACTGTAAAGAAGTTTTTCCTTATGTCTAATCTAAAAATCGACCTTCCAGAAGTTTGTGACAGTTATACCTTGTTATCCCTTGGGAAGGCCTGTTGAACAATTGTTCTCCCAGACCCTGATGAACTCCCCTTATGTACTTATAGGCTGCCACCAAGTACCCCCTGAGCCTTCTCTTCTCCAGGCTGAAGAGTCCCGTGTCCCTCAGCCTCTCCTCATAAGACTTGCTGTTTTGGCCTTTGATCATGTCGGTGACTCTGCTCTGGACTGTCTCAAGCTCATCCACATCCCTCTTGAAGTGAGGGGCCCAAAACTGGATGCAGGATGTTAGACCGTGAATCCATGCGGTGCCCAACAACTAGGGAGATGATGATCCAATAGCTTGTGGGTCCTGTTACTCATTAGCCAGAGTAGACAGGGAGCAAATGCTACTTGCACACATTACTCACAACAGCTTTATTTAGAATGGAGACAGCTTCAAGGGGAGCAGCCTCAAACACTAGCTCTTTTCACATTTATACATTTTAGTTCAGGTTCCTTAACATTCACTCCAGTGTCATCCCTCCCATCTCAAGCTCCGCCTCTGTTTACTGTTTGCTTCATTAGCATGGAATTGCCTATGCATTTCATTCATTTACATGCCTTTCTGCTAAGAGCACATTTCTAAGACCTTGACTTTACTTCTTCAGTCAATGGGCGGACTTTGGAGGCTTTTTTTTTTTTTTTTAACCAATCACCATTCAGCCTTTTGCATATGTTCATCTCGGATTCTGTTACCAATTACATGTTGTTTTTCACATTCCAGTCAGTTTTTTGGTCTCAGGTTGTATCATCTTCTACATTCCTAAAACTTTACCTCATTCACAGCACACAGACTCACTTGCTGCTTTTTCAGAAAAACTGTTAACACAGTGAAGATGGTTACTTAGCATAAGCAAATGGCTGGCTTACATATCATTCTGCCTTGTAGTTAGCAGCTCTGCTGTCTGTGTGTGCAAAGGAACCAATAAAATATTGTATCACCATGTCTCCTGTTCAATAAAACCACCATCATTTGTAACCCTGAGTTGGGTTGTGTTTTACTGAGCCCCAGTCCCTTCCCCATCTTAAATTCCAGTCTCTGTCTCTCTCTCTCTTGGCTCCAGCCCCACCTTTTCCTGATCTCTCAATTCTGTCTCCCCCTTTTGTGCCACCTCTCAGCTCCTCTCTGTCCCTTCTCAGCCCTGTTGCTTTCTGCAGGCTCTCAGCCCTGCTCCCACCACTTTTTGCCTCCTGCCACCTCTCCCAAATCCCTCTCTGCCTTCTCTTTCACTCTCTCTCTCTCTCTGTTCTCCAGCCTCCCCCTGCAGCCCCACTCCTAGTTTTCCTCTCCCCATATACCTCTTGGCTCCCCTGTAGCCTCCTTGCTCCGGCTCCAACCTCCGGGCTTCTTCCCGGCATTGCTCCTTTTCTCTGCCGGCTTTCTGCTTTCAATTAACACCAATTAACCTTAAGTTATGCCAGCTCCCCTCCAGTCTGCTGGTTCTAATCCTGGCAGTGGCAACTTTCATCTCAGTCTCCACCAGCAGTAACCTAAAGTAACCGCACACCTCAGTTCCTCAGCCCGGCTCTCTCTAGCCTACCAGTTCTAATCCCAGTCCTGGCAACTTTCACCCCCTACACTTTCACTCTCTCTCTTACCTTAACCTTCCCCCAGGTATCCCAAGTACACTAAGCACATACATACATACCACAACACCCAAGTTAGGAACTCACCTGTGTGTATGTGTAGGTAAGTGGTATGTATGTGAATTAACATACATGTATGTCACTGTATTCATGATATACAAATTAGTGATCTGTGTATATGTCTTGGGTGTGCAGGTATTGTTAGTTGATTCTGGTCTAATTTCTTTTGGTCTGTATAGTGTTTGTAGGTGCTTGAATTGGTGATAGGTGTGTTCACGCCTGGTGAGGGTGCATGCACCTAGACTGTGTGTATGTGCCTAGTTTGTGCGCAGTCACCCAATTGATTTTTGAGTGTGTGCACATGTGCAATTGTACACCATGCCCTCCTCTCTAACAGCACAATATTGAGATCCTGAGAGTTGGCCTGACCCCACAAGGCAGCTCTTGAGCATAAAGCATATCTGGGGAAAAAGAAGCATTGCTAGAATTATGCTGTGGCCCTGCTGATGTTGGATGGTCAGATTACCAAGGAACAAATCTTAAATTAGAGTAACAGTAATTTACACCAAGTCCAAAGTAAAGATTTAGAGAGTAAACTTCTACTTGAGCCCAAAGTTAAGTGGCACAGAAGTACAGAAAAGCAAGATTTGCATATTAGGTTTAGATGTTAGTCTAAAGTTTGTCTTCAGTTTATGTAATTAAAATAGTCCCACCCTCCTGGCAGAAACCCCAACAAGAAACAGGTTCAACTTCAGCATCTCCTGTTGACCAGAATGACTGTCTCTTCCAGCATGGTGAGCAAATTTCACTCCTGCTTCTCTGGAACTAGTCCCATATATTTTAAATTTCCAGAACTATGAAAATTTACTGAGCATGTGGGGAAAGCAGGTGTGCTTTCTTGTAGGGCTTCAGTTAAAAATCATAAGGAGTTAGTAAAGAAAGAAAGGAAAGGCTGTAATATCCTCTGTCAATGTCATGCAAGCTTATGTTCCATGCCTTGCACTTCACAGTAAAATAATATTACAATCTGCAGTTAATCCGGAAAAGAAAAAGCACATTATAAAACAAAGCCAGACAGATATTCCTATTGTAAAAACTGTTTTTAGAATTAAAAAAAAAAAAAACCCCACACACTATGGCTGGGGTGACCAATCCAAGAAGTTTTTGGAGAGTGTTGGAGACAACATTATTGTGCAAGTGCTGGAGAAGCCAACTAGGGATCATGCTTTTCTTGACCTGCTGCTCACAGACAGGGAAGAATTGGTGGGCAATGTAATAGGGCGACAACATGGGCAGCAGTGACCACAAGATGACTTAGTAGAGGATTCTGAGGACAGGAAGGAAAGAAAGCAGCAGAGTATGGGCCCTGGACTTCAGAAAAGCAGACTTGAAGAAACTCAGGGAACTAATGGGCAGGATCCCCTGGGTAGTCAATTTGAAGTGGAGAGGAGTTTAGCAGAGCTGGCTGTACTTTAAGGAAACCTTACTGAGGGTACAGAGACAAACCATCCTGATGTGCAGGAAGACTAGCAAGTATAGCAGAAGACCAGCATGGCTTACAAAGGAATTCTTTAGTAAGCTAAAACACAAAGAGGAAGCTAATAACTGGCAACTTGGACAAATGACTAGGGAGAAGTATAAAAACATTGCTCATGCATGCATGGATGAAGTCAAGGGGTGCGCCCACACATGTAAGCATGTGCACTTGCAGCAGCTCAAATAGAAGCAGTGCAAATTTGAGCCGGGGCTTTTTGCCTCAGCGCACATGCTCAGACATGCACTTTGTTGTGGAGCAAATTGTGCCACTTGGGGCAAAATAATCTGGCCTGGCTCCTCCCAGATCTTCAGCCAGAGGGAGCTAGAGCCTGGGGCCAGCACCTGTGCTGTCCCCAGCCATATAAAAAGCTGCCTTGGCAAGTAGCTCAGGGCTACTAGCTCTCAGGAGCTTCTGGGGCCCAGCCAATTGGTACCTGGGGACACTACCCCTTTTGCCAGCTGGACTGCTGAAGCAGCCCTGAGAGTTTCTTGCCCCCTCTACCCACTGCAGCAGTCTGGCAGTGAGGGCTGCTGCCTGGCTGTTACCTGCCAGACTTGGACGGGGACTGTAGAGCCAGTAGAGGCATCTGCCCCTCCGGGCCAGCTGCCAGTGGACTGCAGTTGCTGTATTGGCCTTTGTGCAACACTACTGCCATTTGTGCCTCCTGCCCAGCCATCTGGGCAGCTATCATCCAGAAGATGTTCTGGGCATGGTGGCTGCATTGAACTGTCAAAGCATGTCCTTCTGGCTCCGTTTGTCCAGGAAGTCAGCCACAGCCAGCTGGGTCCAAAGTGCCAGCTCTGAGCAAGCAGGGTCCTGCCCCTGGCCTCCCTACCAGGAGGTGGGAGGCCCTATTGGAAAACTGAAAAATCCCTGATAAAAAAAAAATCCCAAAGTCACTCTGTAAAATAACCCCAAATCCATGTTCCTCCACAAGTAAAACAAAAGACCACTATAAAGACAATGTTTTATTGATATATCTACAGTGTTAAAGCAAGTCTTTTATCATAATAATAAAGTGAACTCTACAGTGAAAAGTAGTAGAGGTTTCATGAATGCATATTTTGCTGCCGTCTCACAAGGTGATGGCCCCCACACAATGGGTTGGTCCCCCACACAAGGCCTACAGCCCCCCAACAGGGGATTTGGCCCCCCAGACAAGGGGTTTAGCCCCCCAACAGAAGTTTGACCCCCCCCAACAGAGGGTTTGACCCCCACACAAGGGGTATGTCCCCCCAATGGGAGCCAAATGGCCCCTGCAGGGGCTAGCACCCCGCTGAAAGGCCCACATGCCCCACCCCAGTCCCCTGATTACTGTCCCACTTGGCCCCACACCCCACTAGCTGCTGCATCCCCCCCCACCCCTGCTAGGCCAGGGCCAAAGGGGCTGGAGTAGGAGGTAAGCTGCAGAGCCAGGGTCTCTCCCTCACTTCCCCTAAGCCCCAAGCCATGCTGTCCCCCACTGTAGTCTTTCCCTATGTTGCTGTGCTGGGCAACCCTTCCCCCCACTACACGAGCCACCTCAGGTCAGGGAAGGTGATAGCTCAGCTCTGGCTCTGGCCCCAATCCCAGGCCCAAAGTCAGAACTGAGCTGCTGCCTGTCCCTGGCTAATATTTGAATCTAAGACAAGAGTCTGCAACCTGCTGCCCAATGGTGATCAGAGGGAGGGAAACCACATACTGCATTTAAACAAATATGCTATTGTTGCTTCTGTTACCAATTTCTGAGCAGTCAGAAACTGTTAAATTGTGCAACTCTATGTGCAAATCTAAATGGGTGTGGAAAGAAATGGTAGAGCCTGCTGACCATTGCATTTTAAGGAGCTAAAATGGGAGGAAGATAAAGGGCAGTTTTAGTTAGGGTAGTCTAAGAAACACAAATTCTATTTCCATGAATATTTTTGGGAGACCTTTTTTGCTTTCCCACACTGAAATAAAAACTAGTCCTTTTCATGTCCGGGAAAGGGAAAGATCAACACCAGAGTAAGCAATAGCTTGGTAGGTAGGACATTCACCTGTATTATAAGAAACCCAAGTCCTCCATTGGTATTTCTTCTGAATCAAACAAGGTAGGGACTTGTTCTCCCTATTTCAGTTAAGTTTCCATGCCATAGATCTGTTGGTTATTTTGAGATCAGAGGCTGTGTTTTCCAGCTTGGATATTCCATCTTGGATATGAAAAGCATTCATATCTAAATTAATATGTTTTAATTTCAAACAACTAGGAACTTCTGAAGACAAATCCATTGAAAAATAATTGTAGTTTTAGAGCACAGGTGGGAAAAATACAGTCAATGAGATGGATCTGGCCTGCCAACGGATTCAATTGAGTCCACAGGTGGATGGCCACCAACTAATTGGATCTGGCTGGTCACTCTGGCCACTGCATGGTGGCAGGCAGGTGGCATTGCTTCCACCCAGCAGTATCAGGCATCAGCTGTGGACCCAGGCAGGGCTTCTGTCACAGTGGACATGCAATGCTGTCAGCTGTGAAATGCTGCTGGTAGGTTCAGGAAGCTGGGTGCAGAACCTGCCTACGATATCCACAGTTGTCAACTGTGGACCCAGACAGTGTTAGCTGTGGACACCATGATCAGGCTCCATGTTGGGGCTCTAGAACCTGCCAGCTGCACTCACAGCTGACACCGCTGCAGTCCTAGCATGGCAGCAGATCCTGCCTGGGTCAATGGCTTATGCTGCTGGTACGTGGGTCAGGGCTCCAGGTAGGAACTTCTACTGCATCATGAGGTCAGCAGCATCATCAGTGAACACTACTGGCAGATTCTGTGTCCTGACTATTGAACCTACTGAGAGGGAGAGGGGTGGATGTGGCCCTTGACTGTCCCTAAAACTTAATGAAGTGGCCCTCCAGCTGAGATAATTACCCACCTCTGTTTTAGAGACTGAATTGTTGAAGTGACATGGTGGCTGCAAATGTGAGTGTCCTGCTGTTGACCTGTGGGATCAGGCCAACTCTCAGGATCTCAGTATCGCACTGTTAGACAGGAGGGCTTGGTGTACAATTGCACATGCCCACATTCAAAAATCAATTAGGTGCGTGCGTGCGTACACACACACACACACACACACACATACACACACACTCTACCAACTCAGGCATATACACATCCAAGATTACCAGCCTAGGCACATGCATACCTATCACCAATTCAAGCACATACACAATACACACACAAAAAATTAGATAACAATCAGTTGTCAATACCTACATATTCAGTACACATACACAGATCACTAATTCGTATATCACACACACGATGACATATATGTATATTCACCAGTTTACACACATGCCACCCACCTACACATACACACAAGTGAGTTCCTAACTTGAATGGTATGGTGTGGGTATGTGTGTGCTTGGGGTACTTGGGATACCTTGGAGGGAAGATTAAGGTGACAGAGAGAGAGTTAAAGTGGAGGGAGTGAAAGTTGCTAAAGCCAGGATTAGAACCAGTAGACTAGAGAGAAGCTGGCTGAGGAACTGAGGCTTGGGGTTCCTTTAGGTTAACTGATGTTAATTGATTAAAGGAAAATGCCCAAAGCCTGCAGAACAGGGGAGTGATGCTGGAGAGAAGCTGGCACACAGGCTGGGACTGGAGCTGGAGCTGCAGGGGAGCCAAAAGGTAGGTGACGAGAGGGAAACTGGGGCTGGGGGCAACTGGAGGGGCAAGGGGGGAACTGGGTGCTGGAGAGGGACTGCTGGGGAGCTCAGGAAGCTATGGGGGAGGGGCTACCAGTGCCAAGATCTGGAGAAAGGGCTCCAGCTGCTGGGAAAACTGGGGGGTAGCGCCATGAGGGGGGCTGCGGGGAAGTTGAGGGCAGGCCACAGGGCTTCAGGGGCCCCAGAAGGCTGTTGGGGGTGTGCTGAGCAGACTGCAGGCCCTGGAGAGGGGACTCTGGGCAGATCAGTAAGCTGGGAGGAGGGGTTCCAGGTGCTGGGAGCCAGAGAAGGGATCTGGCTGCCACTGGGGACTATGGGGACTACAGGGGGAAGCTGGAGAGGCTGCAGGGCCTCGCAGCAAGTGCCGGAAGACAGAGAAGGGCTCCAGCCAGATCAGTAAGCTGGGAGGAGGGGCTCCGGGGAGCAGAAAGAAAGCTAGGAACAGAGAGAATTTGCAGAGGCAGCAGAGAAGAGATGGGAAGTAGGGGGACAGAAAGAGAGACAGGGAAGATTGGGGGGGGAGAAGGCAGGAAGAAACTGGGATCAGGGAGAAGGCAAGGGCAGAGAGAGAGACATGGGAGGAAGATCAGAGGGGCAGCAAACAGGAACTGGATTAGGGCTGCGAGATCATTAAGACAAAACTCAACTCAGGCTCTAAGTTTAACAGTAAGTTTATTGGATAGGAACACATGGTGATGTGATATCTTATTGGTTCCTTTGCACCCACATGCACACACAATGGCGGTAGGGGTTAAAGAGGCTTGGTGCAGGGGCTGAAGTCCAGGAGAAAAGAGAGAGAGAGGGTCCAAATTGTAAGAGGAAGTATGTGGGTAATATCTATCTATCCCAGGGTGAAAGTTGATCCTCGATGGCCAGTTGGGGTCTCCTTCAGCTTGGTGTTGTCTAGAGGGAGTCGCTGGCAGGGCCTCTGGGGTGGATAGGTGGTGTGACATGGAGCTGGTCTGGTCTGGATGGAAAATGGCGTTCCCACTGGGTCTGTCTTCACTGCCCCCTTTTATAGGGGCAGACCTTCTATGACCCCAGTGGCAGGGGGCCTGCCCAGGCAAGGGCCAGCCCCTGGTATACTGAGCATGTGCATTCCAGGTCAGGACATGCAGTTTCAGGTGTCTGTAATGGTGGGTTGGGTTGCTTCTGCAGCAGTCTTTGTCTTTCAAATCTTGAGCCAGGGAGGGTCAATGCAGGGTGATGGTTGGGTCATGGAGTTGATGGCTTGGTCATTCAGAGGGAGCTAGTTTTAGACCTACTGCCATTGTCTCTCAGGCACCCTCATTCATCCCCATTCATTCAGGAACCAATTTACATAGGAGGGGTAAGTATGAGTCGCACAGTTACTACAGAGTTATAGTAGGGTATGCCCAGGCAGGGGACACAAGATGGAGACTTGACAAACAAAATGGAAACCTGACATGACTTATGCTAACTTACATATGTAGGCCAAAATTATAATGTATCAGTAAAACAGTAATACAGAACAGTAAAAATCAATATAAACATAATAATTATATAATATAAAACAGTGGATATCCATAACAGGGCACTTATTTGAAAAGGAGAAAAAACAAATAAAAGAAAAACAGCTTGCTACCAAAATAAAATGCTGAAGCTTATCCTATGTCTTAGCTCACTTACACTGATGTATAGGGAATAGAGAGGGACAGGAAAAACTCAGAAATGGTTAGGGAAGGAGAGGGAATGCATTTTAAAATTAAAAAAGAAAGAAAAACTGGGGGTTTTGCTACACTGCTATCATCACTGAGCACAGGATCCGAAGTAAAAATCTGTGCCACTAAAACATAAGAGGCAGAGGCTTGAACTTCTGCTTCTAAAGGGCACAAATCTGTACTTGTTATTGAGAAGTCTGAGCAAAATCCACTGTTTCTGTGGTTTGTTTGTTTTTTGTTTTTTTTAATCAGACCTTCTATTAATATCTTTTCCTGATGGAAACTTTAACGAAAGCTTGTTCAATGAGCTTTAGTTAAAGCACCCCCGCCACCATTTTTCTGTGTGGGGATGCTGATACACATGAGGCTCTGGGCATTTAATTAGAGCGGCTCTAAGAGCTGCTCTAATTAAAGTCCCACCACTTTGTGGAGCAGGTTCTAACAGTCTTGTATTCCTGGGCACATAAATCCTACCCAGGATACTAAAATCACTTGCACTTATAAAACGGAACTTAAAATTGGTGCTTGCAACATGGATTCAGGCTGTTCAATCATGTTATGCCAAGCTTTACTTATTACCTTTTATAGAGAGGGGAGTTTGAGATTAAGTATGTTTTATTTATGGTTAGGGCCTTGATACAGGAAAATGATGAACACCTGAAACTTCAAGAATGTGGTTGCTTAACACCTCTGAAGATTAGATTTGAATTGATTTGAGAAAGCTAATGATTTGAAAGGTACTCAGAAGAATTTGTTCTATTAATTATGTGCAAAATTAAAGTAATACAATCTAATCTCAAGGATTATAAAACATTTTCTCTCTTCTTTTCAGAGGTATACTAAATTTACAATCAACATACTTTTCTATTCAGTAACTAACTCACAAATGCATCATAAAGCAAAATAGCTATTATTATTTTATTATTTCTGGTTAACTTCTCTCTAGTGTTACAATAATGAAAAGGAGGAAATGTGGTTGTTTATTTTCTGTAGGGGGACATTTAGACATTTTTCCTTATTGATAAGCCATGCAGGGAAGGAAGTAGTCAAAATTGCACTAATTTGCCACTGGAGCAGAAATGTCAAAAATGACTGTGAAAATGCACTAATAGAAGCAATTATATTGATAACATAATGTTCCCAGAGGCAAGGGAATCAACCTTATGCTGACAGGACACTGAAACATTTCTCTGAAAATTATAAAGAAATCAATATTCTTTGTGGAATGGAACCAATTGTTTGGAATTTAATTTGTCTTTGTTATCCCCCCCCTCCCCACTTGGTTCCAGTGACTGTCAATGGGCACATTAAGATAAACTTCAAAAGCAAAGTGTCATTACAGATGGAAAGTGGCCACTTGGCTAACCTGCTTTTCATTATATGCAACTAATGTACTTTAATGGTTATGACATTTCGGAAGAGTGCTCTGTATGTCTGAGAGATGTAGAGAGGGAGTGTGGGGGTTTACATTACTGATGATGAGTTGTACTTTTTTCATTGACAGCTTGGCATGGAATTGCTCTAGAAGCATATTTAACTTTTTCCTGTGTTATTTAAGCATTATGAATTTATATATAGGAGGACACTCTTGAATCCCTTCTGGCTCTTTTTTTCCCCCAACTGCAGCTCAGGGAAGGACTTGGCAGTCAGTGATCTGAATGAGTGAGCACTAGTAAGTAAGACAGCCTCAGCTGAAATAAATTGTTTTGCCTCGTGTTCAGAAATTTAGAAAATTAATATTAACTGCCTTGGCCATTTATTTGGAAATAGTTGCAGAAGACATGCCAGGAGTCTAGAACAGAAGCAGAAACATCCATGGAAGCAACTGTCAGTTGGTAACTCCTTTTTTTTTTGCGGGGCGGGGGGGGGTAGAGGGAGTGAAATGATAGTCCAGTTTGCCAAGGTAACAGCCACAATAAAGTTAAACAATATACTTACTCTTTTGTATCCTACCATAAGAGTGACCCAGAGACCTACAAACACCTCTCATAACACAATAAGTTCTGAAATGGACAGAGTGTTTTCCTGTTTCAGATTGGCATGAAAAATCAATCTCAAATTTTCATACATTTAAAATCCAAATTTTCATGGACTAAAAAATCAAAAGTTTGGTAAAAAATTATTATTAAAAAAATTAAAGTTAACTTATTTTGACGCTGACAGTCATTTAAAGAAAACAAAACAAAACAAAACAAAACAAAACAGTGCAGGCCTTTTTAGTTAGGAAAATTAAAATGTCCTGCTTCAACAATTTGAACTTATTTTCAAACAGAAAATTTGTTGAAATATATCCTTTTCCAAGAACAGATTTGATTTTTAACATATTTACATTTTATGATTAAAAATACCTTGTGGTTCTGGTTTTGCAGTCTCATTCTATCAGAATGTCAGTGGTCACATTCAACAGAATGTCAGTGGTCACATCTAGCCTGTTATAGAAGGCATAGGCAGAATAAGGCCCGTAGGCCACATCCAGCCCACCAAGAGATTCTATCTGACCTACAGTGGATGCCTCTGTCCCACTCAGCCAGATGTAGGGGACAGCCAGAAATTTAGTGCATGTGGCCAGTCCTGCCACCCCCAGCCAGGTGACAAGGCAGGAGTGGTGTGGTGGTGGGACTCAGCTTTCTGGTACTACCATATTTAGACACCTGGTGGCCCTGGGCAAACTTTTCGTATTGGATACCAGTTGCTAGAGATAATGATGATAATAATCGGACAACAGAAAAATAATTACCATTTTTGGGCCTCTTTTCTGTCTGGGATTTGGACAACAGCCTGGTTTGCTTATACCTGTGTCCAGCTTTGCTTCCTGGCAGCTCCTGAAGCAGCAGCTCACTCTGCCCAGCTACCACTGCCAGCATCTTGGCTGCCACCACTGGACCTGGACCCACTGGCCTGGCACCTTCTTCCATCCACCCCATACTGACTGCTGGGGGTGCCAGATAGAGTGGGAAGACAGGTAAGGTCTCCATGGAGACTGGCTCAGGACTCCTGTGGGCAGGGTGCATTTGGCTGGGTAGGTGGGATGGGGCCATGGGTGGGAAGAGCTATAATTGTGCGGCAGTGACAGCATGGGGACAGGGCCCAGGGCAGAGCCAGAATCCAGTTCTTGCACATCCCTGCAATGGGCACTGGTTCCATGGGTAGGAATGTCTGGAGAATGGATTGTGGTTCTGCCCTGGGCCCCGGGCTTGTGCTGTTACCACCCCACAATCTCAGCCCCACCTGCCTGTCCCATTCCAAGATTCTGGCTCCAGATGTGGCCCCATACCATCCATCTGGCCAAGTGTATCCTGCCCATGGGGGTCCTGGGCAGGTCTCCATTGACACCCTGACCACTCTGCCCAGTGCCCCCAGTGATAGGGATGGGAGGAATGGGCCCCAGGGCTAGATAGGATCAATTGTGGCCCTGTTACTCTGGACCAGGTCAGCCCCCTAAGCCCCTGATTCCTGCCCCCTGCAATAGTTCATCAAAACTTCTTAAGTGGCCCTCCAGGCCAAATAATTATACCACTCCTGTATTATAGGCATAGGATCAAATTATGAGTTTTAACTCTGGATCTCAGTTCTGATTAAAACCTCTCTCAAGTTTCATATTGTTTGTTTAAGCTTGTGCCCACTTCTTCTCTTGCAAGTGATATCCGCATATCACTTTTGGCATATTTCTGAATAGTGCTTGAATCGTCATTTGTCATCTCTTTGACACTGACAGTTTGTAGACTTGTATAGTACAGTTGGAGTAGCTCCATTTGAACAGAGGAAAAACAAATTGCTCTCAGCTCCAGGACATGGCCTCCTGAGCATTGATTCAGAAGTTTGCACAGTAGTTTTTCACATTTTGTGCTTCCCTTTAAATAGAATTGTGACATTTATAATCAATTTTTTTTTTCTAATAGGAACTGATTTAGGGTGAAATCTTTTAAACATGTGTTTAAAATTTCTAGTTCTATAAATGATTATTTACCTTGCTTTTCAAATTGGCTCTTGGAGATTTGGCCATATACTGTATTACTATTAAGATGACTACACATTTTTGAGGCGCTTTACTGAGTCCTTAGCTAAATGACTTTAGGTTCAGTGTGGCCTAATTTACTGAGTTGCTTGATTCACAATGATGTTTGGAGATCAAAAGGGAGATAAGCAGTATCTTGAAAGTGAAATTCATGGCCATAGTCCTGAGTGTATTGAATAACTGCATTGTCCAGAGACATGAACTGAAAAGATGGGTACTATATAAGCTTTTCCCTGTCACAGCTTTGCTATTGCAAATTTCTTAACTTGAATAGCTTCCTATTGTTTTCTGCTATTGCAACAAATACAACTCTAGTTTAGACCTCTCAATCTCATTGGTGTTTCAGGCCTAGGCTACTCTTGAACATAATACACTCCACAGTTTGCAATAAATCCACAGTCATATTTTATAATGGGCATACCTAAGGATCAGACTTACTTCACTTGCGTCCTAGAGCAGGAATTGAGAGAGAACTTAGGACTGTGTGAAGCTTTGGGTGCTGATTTGAATTGGAGGAGGTTTGCCCTGATTCAGTGGCCAAACATCCAAATCTGAATGTAATCAGGAGACCAATTAAAAGGTTCGGTTGGATTCAGAGCTCTCCAAATCAATTCAGGGAGCTTCTGTGATTCGGGCAGTCCCTGCTTGCTACAGCAGAGAGCTGGACCCAGACTCTGTGCCAGCAAGTAGGGGGCGGGGACCATGGAGGGGGGACCCCTGCCAGGCTCCATCCCCTGCCAGCCCCTCTGAGTGCCCCCAACCACTGCCTGCTGTCCCAGCTCCCACCCCTTTAAAAAACAACAACAACAACAAAAAACCCTGACTCTCCAGTGGAGCTGACAGAGCGGGCAGGGGATGGGACCGATTCTGAGAGTCTGCTGATTCAGCTGTGGCTGAATCACCAAATTGAATCACTGTCCCCCGAATTGGCCAAATCTGAATCCAAAGCAAATACTAGCCACTTCACATAGGCCTACTAGATGTGCCTCTTGTCACCCTCATCTACAGCAAGTCTATGGGACTCACTTTTCTGCAGGTCTTTGCATTTCATATGTTCCTGTTGACCCCAGATATGCCTGATTCTTCCTTTTCTTCACCTGATTAGCCAAGTTAACACTAATATTTTTACTCACATATGCAACTTCTCTTTGCAAGAGAAGAAGAAAAGCAAACTTCCTGACGGTTTGACTTGTGGGCCCAGTCAAAAGGAAAGCAATGACAAATGGCTGTGTTTACCAGTAAAGCTTTCATATTTTAGATTTGATGGTGCTGTCAGAGTTTCTGTCAGGAGCAGCTTACAGTTTCAAAGGTTTCCTTGACATTGATGATCAGAAATTGTTAGATGAAATGGAATGGCAACAAGTGATGCAGAACTTCAAAGCAGTCTTCCCTGAAATGCAAAAAGATAAAACTCCAATTGGGGTGTGTGTGTTACCCCCCAACACCCTCAGCTTTTTTTTATTAAAAGATAACATTAGTAAAGACTGAACGGTTAAAACATGAAGATTGCTGCTTAAAAAAGAAGCATGACTTCAAGCTTCTGAATTTATATTTATGGCTATACATAACGTGTCTAACTTCTCAAAAGAATTCCAGATTCCCAGCAACTCCCAACTTACAGGGGCATGGTGCTGTTGCCATATGAAGGGATAATGAAAAGACTAGGACTCTTCAGTTTGGAAAGGAAGGTATATGATAGAAGTCTATAAAATCATGAAGGGTATGGACTAAGTGAACAGGAATCTGCTGTTCGCCAAGTCTCAGAATACTAAAACTGAAATTAGCAAGCAACGGGTTTAAAACTAATAAGAGAGTACTTTTTTTTTTTTAATGTGGTGTGTAGATAACATGTAGAAATCATTGCCACCGGTAGTGGTGAAGGTAGATAATATAGTCAGGTTCCAAAAAGGGACTGGGTAAATTCATGGCTGGTAGATCTATTAATGGCTATTGAACAGAATGGTTGGAGATGTGTCCTTTGATATCTCTAAACCTATAATGGTGGATTCCAGGGAGGGTATTGTATAAGGGGTAGACCACTCTAAATACATCTAGTTCAGTGCTCTCCCTCTATAGCATCCACTTCTGCCACTGTTGGAGACAGAATATTGGGCTAGATGGACCATTGGTCTGACC
Organism: Alligator mississippiensis; assembly: GCF_030867095.1. Lineage (NCBI taxonomy): Eukaryota > Metazoa > Chordata > Crocodylia > Alligatoridae > Alligator > Alligator mississippiensis. Next base: position 43,727,817 of record NC_081829.1, read on the forward strand.
TAGTATGGCACTTATGTTTTTGTCTAGCAGTTTTGAAGATGAAACACTTTCCAGATGTTTGGAAAGCACATTCTACAACAGAGATGCATCAGATGTATGGCAGGCTAACAGGAAGCTAGTCAGACCCTGGGGGCTTCTGTACTCCCAATCTCCATAAGCCTGCAAGGAAGAACTTTGTTTTGGAATTAGCAGTGCGCCAGAGGCACAGAACCAGACAAGGGGGAAGCCTTGCCCAGAGGCAAACCCCTGACTGAAGAAAAAGAGGAAAAAAAGCAACCTGCCTGTTTCAGGAGCCGGGAGGAGCAAGGAAACACGCAGCAAGAAACCACCGACGCGCTTTGTAAACCGTGCCCAAATACAGCTGGGGCCAGGTGACGTCATGAGGAGATGCCACCCGGCGGAGATGAAAGGGAGCCACAAATGCGTGGGAAGGATGCTGAGGACCAGAGAACTGGTGGGGAAGCACCGGGGAGAAGACATCTAGCTGCTGTGGCCGCAGCTGATGGTGGCAGCGGCAGCAGAGGCAGCGGTGGCTGAAGCAGTGAGGGCTGCAGAGGATCCCCGAGCTGGAGAAGCCCGGCAGGGATCAAAGATGCTGGTAGACAGGCCAGCAGGCAGCAGCAGTGGCTGCTGTGGTGAAGGAAACAGCGGGAGCAGCAGAAGATCCCCAAGCTGGAGAAGACTGGCAGGGACCGACGATGCCAGCAGAGAGGCCGGCAAAGGCAGCAGCAGTAGCTGCTGTGACAGCAGAAACAGCAAGAGCAGCAGAGGATCCCCGAGCCAGGGACCAGTGGGGATTGAAGACACCGGCAGGAAAACCAGCAGGGATGCTGGCTGTGGTAGTGATGGCAGCAGTGACAGAGAACCCCGAGCTGGAGTAGCCCAGTAGGGTTGAGGAAGCTGGTGTGACAGCCCCAATCAGAGGCAACGGGGCTGCCGTCCTGAACAGAGGTGAGCGCAGGGAGAGAGTAAGTGTGAGACCCCAGCTGTGGTGAAGGCATGGGTACTGACCCCGAGGGTGCCCTAGCCTGAGGAGTTAGGGGAGTTAGGGTGTACAGTGATCACACTGAGGGTGGTCTGTTTCCTTAGGCATTCCCCTCCCTTCTTTCCTTTAGGTCACATTTCACTAGTAGTCACAGTGGTGGCCTTGTTCCTTTGCTTCACATCAGGTGTTTCAGGAAAAGGGGTATCGGATCTAGGTATTGGCAGTGGTTCCCCTTTCGGGGCCCTTCTATCTCAGTCACCTGGAAGAAGGTGGATCAACAGAGTCCATAGCACCAGATGAGGTAGGGCTTGGTCCCTGGGAAAGGGTAAAGAAAGTAACCATGCCAGAACGCACTGGGCCTACCGCCAACAGTCTCTAAGGGTGTCAGAGAAGATGAGCCTGAAAGCCGAGGGTTCCCAGACCCTCACCACAGTTTGACCAGGACCCTGGGTGTTTGTCATTGAGAAGCAATGCCGGTGACAGGAAAGACTCCAGTGGGGCCAGCCGCGAATAGACTCAGAGGCCTGTCTCTAAGGGTGGCGCATGGCTGGGGTGTAGGGAAGGTTGGAGCCCCGTGAACTCCCGCTGAGATGCGTGATGGCCCAGGAGGCACTCAAGGGGGACCCCTTCCACTGATCTACCATTCAAAGTCATGGCAGGAGAGTTAGGGGGTCACCCTGAAGACAGCTGAGGTGCCCTCTGGGGCCTAAATGTGAGTCCCTGGCAGGCAAGATCAACTGCCCAGGAAAAGGTGGCACAGGAACGCACGATAGAGCGGAGGTGGGCACACTCAGTATACACCATTTTATTTTTCAAAACTATTTTGGGGACTTTCTTATGGAGAACTTTGAAGTTGTAGGCTTAATTTTTAAGATTGGTTCATCTTCCCAGTTGAATTTTTTAAATTCTCCATAGAATGGAATGGACATTTTTTTCTGCACTGCTCTACTAAATATATAATTAGTAGAAGTCTAATTTTAGGCTCCTCTCTTTTCGAGTCTCAGCGCTACAGCCTTTTAGCTCCCAGGATTCTGTTTTGAATTCAGGTCCTTTTTTTTTGTCAGTATGTATACCAGAACCCAATGGCTCTGCAAAATAAAATAGTATTTCTTAGACCAGAGCTGGCATAAGAACAACTGCTGTTTCAACTGATATGCTAACTGGCGTTCTTGTTGGTGTGTCTTCAAGAAAGGCCATGATAAATATATTGGAAATTGAATTGTCCTTTTACCACTATTCCTTTTCATAAGAGTTGAAGTTGACAGTGGATAGTATTTGGGTGGGGGGGGGGGTGGAGGGGAGGAGCTGTATCTGTTCTCTGGATATGAAAATTAGTTTACTCTCTAAAGCTGTCATTCCAACACTTTTTGCCAGGCCAAAATTTCAAGGAGGCCAGCATCATGTATATAGATCTAAAGAAGACTGAGTGCAAGCATGTTTAATGCATAGAGTTAAATGCCTGGAAACAAATGGGTCCTGAGTTCTAATTCCAAAAAAAAGCACAAGGGAAAGCATGAGTGAGATGTGCCCTCATGTTTAATATTTCCTGGTGGTTCTGTCCTTGATCAGCATGAAGCTTTTGTGCTGCTTTTAGGTAAGGAGAACTTTAGGTGCCTATCTCTGGGTTTTAGACTCAGTCCAGGGACCCAGTACCAAAGTCTCTTTTATTGTACTAGCTCTTCAAATGGTCTGGAGAGAACAGAGACTCTTATTTTTCTTTGTGTTCCTATGTAATAGGACCTAATCTTATCTTTGGCCTTGTTGAGACTTTTTTTGATGAACATATAATACAAGCTTTATCTTCAAGTTGATAAACTTGAAGTTGTTTTGCATTCAACATTTGCTATTACCACATTCTGTCAGATTTAACAGGATAGGCAAAAGAGACATTGATAGATTAATTTATGTACTGGTTTGTGTCTTTTGACCATGGATCAAACATCACGAGCTTTGCAAATGAACCCCAAAGCACCTAAGAGGAGGAAAAAAAAGAGAGAAACAGAAGTGGATGGGGTGCAAAATGTATCTTTTAAAAATATGTATGCACATGCAAATACTGTACTAATTGTAACTCAGTCATGTAGTGCCTTGTGTTGTGTTATGATTTAATGGGAAGTTTTTAAGTAGTCATCCTTCTTTTATTGACTATTACAACAGTAGTAACTGCAAAGAAACTGAGAAGAATATCAGGATGGAGTATAGCAGTGTGGATGTGCTTTTATTAATGTGTATCTGCCATCTTTTTGTTGGCTAATTCTTTCCTTTGTTAATATGTCCATTGGTATCATTAGGATAGTTCCAAGAGTAAAGTATTGCTCTGTACATCTACATATGCAATTAATTTGAAGCAATACACTCTGGCACTTATTGCTCCCATGCATACTGTTTGAACATGCACCCTGGACCTTGGCACATTAAGCTAGGTTGGAACAACCCTAGCTGGCAGGGGACCCCAGGGGGTCATTTGGCCATCCAAGGGCTGCTCCAACCTGGCTCAATGTGATGTGGAGTGGGTGGATGGGGCACAAAGGTGCTTTATTGTGGGGCTGGCCAACAGGTAGACCCCATACTGAAGCAACTTCATACCCCAGTCAGCCGTATCAGCATCTACATGTGCACTGCTGCAGAGTAAGAAACTCTGCAGCAGGATAGTACTTGTATTTACAGATATGACCATGCTGTGGAGTTTTAGTTTACTCCAGCCTAATAGCCTGCATGTGTAGATGCTGTGACACTGCACAGCTAATTAATCTAAGCTGCAGTAAACATCCTGTGTAGACATGCCCAGAAATTAAAGATTTTAGAATGTTCTCTTAGTTATTTCTCATTTTTTAAACAAGTTTAAGTTTAGTGTAAATGTAAACATTACTGAAACATAGTATCATAGCAGAAACAGAAGGGATTGAGTGCTATGGAATTCAAGAAACAAACTAGCAGAAAGCCTGGGTTTGATAAACTCATTACTGACTATAAAAGGAAAGAGCTTCTATTTTTTTTAATGCTGCTGCAAAGCCTGTGTGTGATTGTAATGTGCAATTCCTGTCTAGCCCTAAAATTATGGATCAGATGGAGGAGATTTAAAGAACAGAAGAAGTTTTAAACAGCCATTAAACTGTAAATGTTCATGGTGGGCCTAGGCCACCTTTTAGAAATGTATAGACAAAGCAAGAAAATACAAAGGTTGTAGTTAGGATGCGAGGCTTCCTCAAATAACAGGACAAGCAATTCATAAACAGGGTGAAGAAAGATACTATCCACACAAAGGAATGGTTCATGGAAGCATGCACAACTGGCCTACATGTAACATACAAAATAAACATTAAAGCACAAGTGATAGTCAGAGATCATACTGAACGTGTCAAGTGGGGAATACATGTTCTTTAAGAGAGAATGCAAAGGCAATACAGTGAAAAAAAAATAAAGACTAGTAATGCTACACTAAGAAGCAGGTAGTGTAATTACTTGCATTCAGGTATGGGAATGAAAAAATACAGCCTCTGTATATAAGCTACTTAATAAATCTGGAAAAATAGATTGGGTGAACAGTATTAAAACATGTATACAGCCCTAAGTGTAGAATACAGGAACAAAAAGACTTGGTTCATTCCCAAGGAACTGAAGAGGAAACCAAAAAACAAACAAAAAAAGTGGACACCAGGTCCTGTTGTCCTTAAGAAGTTCAAGGATACCATCAAAAGGAACCTTTGTATCCAGAAGACAAATTGCAAAGATGGCAGGAGCCAAATTCTTTGGTGAATCCAACATATTGGCTGGGTTTTGACAGTTTCTTCTAGACATAAAGCTCCAAGATTCTCTCTTCCAATGCACAGTGTGGCAGATTAATTGCTGCTACTTGAGAGTGCATTTCAGAATATGTTCAGCACTTAAAATATTTCACCACACTGTTCCAGATGCTAAAAGATCTTCTGAAAGTAAAATTGCGCATCAATGACATAATATTCTGGGGCAGTACTGCTTTGAGCATCAAGATACTCTGTGATAATTACTGGAAATGATAAGAAAAAAATTAATTGCCAATATGTAAGGTCAAGTGTCTATTTCAAACTACTGACTTTATCAACATGGAAAATAAACTGATCACAAAGGAAATGGTGCCTGATGATTTCAAGATTCAAGGAATAATTAGCAAGCAGAGATGCAAAAACTGAGACTCATGCAGTATTCTATTAGTCATGTTATACCTAATAACATAGGTTGAATGACTTACCGAAGACAAGTAAAAACACTGTGTGAGACAGCCAGAACTAGAGGGGTTAAATCAATAAACATATGCTCTTGGAGACATCTGGTAATTGTCTGGCAGTTAATATTAACTAATGCAAAGCTTGCAAGTTTGTAACCCACAAATGTAACTTGTCTGTCATAAATTTAGCCAAAGTGTTGAAACTAACTGTCTGCACTGATCATGGGATTAACTGGGCCCGAAAAATAAAACTGCAAACATCAGCTAGTCTAATGGTACTTACTTAAGGTTCAGCCATAATGACAAACCCTGACCACAAAATATAATTAGCACCTTTTGAAAAGCCAAGGAGGAGCTGAAAAAAGAGGAAGAAACCAAGGGGTTGAACTTGGGTGAAGTAAATGCTAATCTCAAACCGCAAAGTGATGTGGTGTGATTTGCTTATTGGGTGAGTCCAAGTTTAGGCAGTAACCTTTTATGATAATTTTTGACACCTCCTAATCCCATAAGGTAACAGCTGTAGGGTAAGAATGTAAATAGCTCTAAACTAACAGATTAGCATAAAATAAGGTATAAAGTAGCACGTATGTCAAGTGATCAGCATGAAGGATGGAACAGAAGGATTATCGCTGTACCAAGCCTGGACCCTGGACTCCCAGTATGAGCGAGAACCGGATCCTGACCTAGGGATCTTCCCAGTGACCCCTCAGACCGCATTGATCAGGGATGCCTGACTTCACTGGAACAATTTAGTGCGCACCTGGCAGAGAGGGACTGCTGATAAGTTGCCAACCCCATGTGGGAACTCTTTGTCATTTTGTCTATCTGTTGTTATTATTTACTATTAGCTTTTTATTATTGTACTATCTGTTTGTCCTAGTAATTTTTTCTGTTAACTGTTGTATACATGAGCTATCAGTAAATTTGCTTTTGCTTCACTCCCGACTCACCTCCTTGATCTCAAACCTTGCAGCCTAACGGCTGATACGCTCACAGCGCCTAGCTGGCCTGTGACAACAGAATGAACCCAAATGCAAGAATGTAAGATTTCAAGAGGTAGAATGATGTACTAAGCTCAGCACCAATGCTACAATTCTTTTTGCTCCTTGAAATAAATCAAGTTCTTCACAGATACTTTGAGGAAGGTTTGGAAGCATTGTTCCTTCAGAACCATGGGACTGATGTGCTCTGCTTCATAACCTGCTAGAATTATGGAGGAAATACATTTTGCAATTGAAAGAAGTGCTGTCAGTCCTCTAAGTAGGATTGTTTCATACTGTTTACTATGTGTTATAATCTCATTGCTGTTGCCCATAAACTATTGATTGCGATGAAAAAATGAGGATTTCCAAATCATAGCAAACACCTATGAGATGATCAATGTATGAAAGGACCTTGGAGGTATGGTCTGTTTATAACTTAGGTTAAGTAAAGACATTCAAAAAGCTCAAGGTGGATTCAAACCAATTTATATCCTCTGGGAAGGGCTTGGAGAAATTTCCTCCCCCTACCCCAACCCAGAGCTGAGTTCCAAGCTGAAGCCCTTTCTGCTGCAGCCACAAGGATGTGGCTGCCCTTCTTCCCCAGGGACTGGAGCCTTTTCCCCTGCCAAATGGCAGCTGGACACAGACGCTCCCTGCCCCACCCAAACCCTACTGAGTGCCAGTGTCTGTTCATGGGCAGGCTGAGTGTGTGTGTGTGCACACACGCATACACACCCTCCCCTCCAAAGCCCTCCTGAGTTCCAGAAGCAGGGACATTGCCCACTCGGGGTCAGATTGGACACACACACACAAATACCCCCCTGCACTATGGCCCTGCTGGGGCCATGCGTGCATATGGCACAGCAGCCTGCAGCTGCCATTAGCTCACTCTGTCTGCCCCACACTACCCTGCTGCTGCTGCTAGAGCACCCTCTTTCTCCTCTCCCCTCCCAAGCCCCTGCCTAGGGAAATCATATAAATATAGGGAAATAGAGCTACAGATACTCGCTCCCCCCTGACCCCTCCTCTGCCTGCAGCTGGTAGCTCAGAGGAGCTGAATTCCAGGATTTCTCCATGTGAGTTGGGGGCAATGGGGGAGCCATAAAGATGCCTGTGATGTCAATGGACCTGACTTGAGTCAAGAGAAGATCTAGTACAGAAGTTTAATAGACCAGTCTAACCTAAACTGATTAAATCTGATAATACATCCATCCAGGACTATCTTAGACCAGGTCCAGCATTTTTAACCCAGTTTATGGGTGCAGAGAGAAGTGCAGCCCTCAGCTGTAACTCAGAATGATTTTTGCTAAGCATTCTGAGTTACAGCATTACCCCAGATAAAACAGAAGTTCACTGTTGGTTCCATGAGGAGGGGAATCTAGTTGCTGGCTGGAAGCCTGCAGCCAGGTTCCTATAGCAACAGCCATGGCTGTCTGCCAGCACTCACTGTTTTCAGAATGGGAGGGAGGAAAGTTTGCAGAGAGAGCTTGTTTTGGGGGATCCCCAGCTGGTGTTGAAGTTTGGGGTGGGTGAATTGGAGCCCCCCCACCTTAGAGGGGGTGGGGGGCTCCAATACACTTGTTTCACCCTCCAGGGGGAGCTGAAAATCCCCCAGTCTGAACTCCCTCTGCTCCCTTTCCTCCCCTCCCATTCTGAAAACAGCAAAAGGCAGACACACAAGTTACACAAGATGCTACTTTTAAAAACATCTTTATTAGGGATGTGTGAAAATTGGGTCCCTGATTCAATTTTGCAGAGATTTGGCCTGATTCAGTGGCTGAATCTCCAAATCTGAATCAAATTGGGAGACCCTTTAATCTCTCCGAATCAAATCAGAGAGGTTCGGCAAGATTCAGAGATTTGGATATAGACACCACTTTAAATGCTTTTTCTACATACCTCAAGGTACCAGTCAGCTCATGAACACTGTGATGCTCAGGTGGGTGGAGCACCCCACAGGGGCACAGGGGGTCCCTAGCGTGTTTGGCAGCAGACCCAGAAGTGGACCAGAAGCACTTCTAGTCCACTTCCAGTCTGCTGGGAAGCATGTTGGGGTTCCCCCTGCCACCTCCCTGGCTCAATGACCATTGCCTTCTGGGTTTGGGGGGGCACCTGGGTTTGGGGGGGGCACCCTGCAGTTGATTGATGGGCCTCGGTTGCGGGGGGGGGGGGGGCAGCATGCTCCCCAGAAGACTTGGAGGTGAACCAGAAGTACTTCCAGTCCACTTCTGGGTTCATCACTGAGCACATGGGGTGGCCCTCTGTGCTTCTGTGGGATGCTCCATGAACCCCAGCACTGCAGTGTTCACAAGCTGCACCTGGCACCTCAAGGTATGTAGAAAAAATGTTTAAAGCTGTGTCTATGGCTGAATTGCTGATTCTCTAAATTGGCATCGAATCTTCAGATTTGGATTCGGCTGAACTGGATCAAGGACGGTGACCTGAATCAATAAATTGGATCACTGTCCCCAATTCAGGCCAAATCCAAATTGAATATGGCCCATTTTGCACACCTCATCTTTATCTGATGCCTCATGAAATGAAGGGTCAGATTTTGACCCAATCAGCCATTTGTGAAGCTGTCTGCAGTTGTGCATTTGATCACAGCTAAAAGCTGGTTTTTCTGGCCAGATCAGGCAAAATAGGTCACTTCTGTCTGTACCCTGAAGTGACAACTTTCACCCAATCTGGCCCCTGGAAGTATTCTACAGCCATGCCCAAATAGAAAATGCTTGATAATGCTTGATATGGGCCCAATCCCATGAAAATATGAACCCTCATTGCAATGAGCTTCAGAGGAAGGCCTTTTGAGACATTTAATCTTCAGTAATTTGTATCTGCCTGCCTCCCAGCTTCAGAGCTCTGTTCAGAATGGGAGTGGGGAAAGGGAGTGGAAGGAGTTCAGTCTGGGTTTTTTTTCAGCCATTGCTTGAGAGTGGAGTGGATGGATTGGAGCTCCCCCCCACCTCCAGTGCTGGCTGGGGAACCCCCAAAACAAACTTCCTCTGCTCCCTTCCCCCTCCCCGTTCTGAAAACAGTGCCTGGGTTGGGAAGGAGGAGGTGCCATTGTTAGGGAAAACTGGCTGCAGGCTCACATCCAGCAGCTGGGTTCCCCAACCCCCCTCCCCCCACTGACACAACAATGAACTTCTGTTTAGTCTGGGGGATCATTGTAACTCAGAACGCTTCCTGCAAAGTGTTACAAGTGACAGTGGAGAGCTGCTCTTCTGTTTGTGCCCTATGTGAGCTGGACATCTGTTCTGTTACAGGTGTCCATACCTGGCTTTAGTGATAGCAGACATTTTGCCAAGGATGCATGTTCTCCTTCATGACACAGGTAGCATAACAGAACATGTGAACATAACAAAAGGATACACTGTGCTGTAACACTAGGGATAGTTTGGGAACATTATTGAGGAAAGTGAGCAACGTGTGGAATCTGTCTAAACAGATGTGATAACAGTGAGAAGAGACTGTGGCTTTACCTGCACAACTTGCAGTTATATAAACAAATAACTTTAGACTTAATTCTTGCACCGTGATCACCTGTTCATTAATAAACTGTTTTAGCAACCTTGCAGAAGGAGACACTTGGAGACACTCGACTACTTAGCAATGTCATATCACCATTGAATTCCAAGAACTAATAGAAGGCTAAAAATGGACAACAGCAACAGAAACTTGGATATTGCTGAAATGGATGCATTTCAACTTAAGTTCTGGATAAATATAAGTAAACGGATTAGTAGAATATGAACTGTATTTAGTGAAGAAATAACTAAAAAAAAATTATACAAGAGATGGCAGTTTTTAGCACTTGTTGAAAACAACACCACTGTGATATGGAAATCATTGACAGAACTTCTATATACTAGGTACATAAAATTCCCATTAATCAGATCCAATGTAATCAAAGGATGATAAATAATTATGCAGTCTTGGAAAAGAAATCCCCCAAGTCTGAATAAATAAGTACTTGTTATATTGCAATTGGAAGACCATTTTTTTCTAGATTCTGGGTGGGCTTTTAAATGAAGCTATGGGGAGCTCCTATTCCCATTGAATTAGAATAGGAATTAGACATTTAACTCTCAAGTGAGCCTTTGACATAGCAAGATGGTCACTGGCCACAACAAGCTACACCAGCTTAAAGACATGCCACCTCATTTATAGTTCACTGATCATATACAGTGAAAACGTTTTATGACTGAACCAAAAAGTCTGTTTAACTTTAGAAAAAGTTGGAAGAATATCAGAGAAGAATGCAGTGAAAACTGGTACAAAGGAAGAACAAGAAACATAGACTGATCCTGTTTTGTATCTGTTATAAGAGAGAGAGAAAAAAAGTCCAAAATGTATGTAATAATATTAAGCTTTACCCCCATCTCCAGAAACTTTACCCCATCTTTACCCCCCATCTTTACCCCCATATCCCCCCATCTTTACCCCCATCTCCAGAAACTTAGTAACACCAAGACTAAGGAGTCTCGTACAAACTATAAAATAGGATAAAAGGTATCAGGTTAAATCCCTGTGCTTGTTAGAATTTGTTCAGTTAGAAAATGCAGACAGTATGAAAGAGTTAAGCTTCAAAGATGTTTTAAAATTGTCACACTGCTATTAACTTCTATGGGTTCTAAAGTATACAGACATACAAGAACAGCAAAGACTGAGAGAGTTCCTAGCTGTACTCCATATTACAGTAGCATCAATACTAGTTTTACTAAACAGCTCTTTCTTGTTAGTTGAAAAATGAGTTATGCCACAACTGCTTCTGTCACCTTTTGAAATATTGTGGATACCAGTAAAATGACAATTTTCTCAGACGATGTGGGCAAACTACTCAACTAATCTGCTGAGTAAAAAAAAAATATGTATTTTGATAGCACTTGTAGTGGAAATTAATTTCTTTTCAAAAAGCTCTTTTCATTGGAGAAGAAAAAAGAGCCGCTGTCTTGCACTGAGATACTTTGTACAGATAGTTGTGTGGCTAAGGCAAGTAACCAATTTGCTATGTCAAAGATAATCCAGAAGTAAAAATCACAGTCTGTAAAATCTGATAATCCTTTTACGATACAATTTTTTAAACATTTGTTTTGTTTTATTTACATTTAACACAATTAATTTCACTCCATACAAAAATTGGTGCAGAGGGGTGAATAAAGTATGCTGTACTGGTTACACTTTTTTCTGTAATTTTTTGTAATGAGCATTGATATATAGTGAGAATGAAAGGTTTTACTGTATACAGACCTGTATTCTGTTTTTGTATAGTAAATATAGAATAGGTAAGAAGTATAAAGACACTATTAAAAAGAAATAAATGGGGTTATATTTTTTACATCCTGTTGAGTGATGATCATTTTTTTTTCAATTCAAAACTAAATGGAATGATGTTGGTTTTGTTCATTGAAGTACAAATTTGCAATGCGGAGCTTATGCTACCACCCAGGGCTGTGTATGCACTGTGATAGGCTTAGGCAGTTCCAGCTTTGGGCTAATTTCAGAGCTGCATACATATCCTAAAGCCAAACTGGGCTCTTTTCTGTTTATTTCTACCCATTCTAGGAGTACAGTGGCCTGTTGAATGATAAGGAAATCTGTCACCTGGTTCTCATAGTACTGTGTCTATGACTGCTTTGTATTGCTGTTTTTATTATGGCACTACCTGACAGCTTTTAGCAAGACTGGAATTTCATTGTGCTAGGCACTATACAAAATGATTGTGAAAGACCAGTGTCCTGAAGGTGTGAAGGCATGGACAGGCATTCATTTCTGTCCTAGGTGTACAAGCATGGGGGAGCAAGGAGCCCTGCTCATGGGGGAACCCAGGACAGGGGCTACCCAACCCCAGAGGAAAAAGCCCAGGAAAAAGAGCCACTTACCTGTTTTAGGACACCAAGCACAAAATGAGCCATGCAGGGAGAAAACACCTGCGTGGTTCATCAGCCGTGTTTATCTGCAGCTGAAGCCAGCATGGGCGAGTACATCAGACAGAAATGCCGCCCAGAAGGAATAAAAGCCAGCACCAAGAAGGAACCACGGGGAATGCAGAAGGCAGCGGAGGCTGCAGGGATTCCCTATGCTGGTTGCAGCTAATACCAGCAGGATAGTGAAGGTCTGGTGCAGGGGCAAGCACTGGAGGCAATGGAGGCTGCAGAAGCTCCTCACACTGGCTACAGGCGGCACCGGTGTGCAAAAATGGAGCCGGCTTGAGGAAGAGCCAAAGATGACCTCAACAGGGGCAAGAGCCCAGAGCTGTGTTCAGGGACACGCTGAGGCACAGACTAGGGCTGGAGGGCAGAAGGGCTGGTTAGCCCGATGATCCCTCCCTTTTTCTTTTTTAGTCTTTTCCTTTTGAATGGTGCCTTTTGTTTGCATCTCATCCTTATTTCTTTCTTCTCCTTTTCCTTTTGGCGCTGGTTCCTATATATATATTTTTGTTTTTGTTTTTTTTCTGGTGGGCTGCCCATAGTCTTTTGGTGGTGGGATGTGGGCAGCATTCCGAAAATGGCAGCTGCACACAGAGCCAAGAAGCAACCATCAAGACACCAGAGAGACATACCTCAAGCTGCCAGAGTTGAGTATCCAGTGGCCCCAGAGCCCAACCCCAGGAAAGTGAAACTGACAACACAAAGGGGGCACATAGATCAGGAACTGACATAACCGGAAGGAAAGCTGAATAAAGATCAAGAGGCTTGTCTCAAGGGCTGGTGCATGGATGTGGTGCAGGGGAGATGGAGCCCCACATATATCGACTAGGAGGTGTGACCATTCCTGAGGAACCTTCAATGGGAGACCCCATCATTGAAGATCCACCACTGAAGTTGTGGCAGGGGAGTTTTGGTGTTTACCCCAGAGTGATTGAGGGCTCCTCCAGAAGCCGCACAAAGCCCCACCACATCCAACAGCAGGTGCACATGCCAAGGCAGCACGGGAGCGGATATTTGAATTGAGATGGGCACAATTCCATTTCTGTTAATTTCCCCACAGGGATGCTCTGCAGCCAGGGGCACTTGAGGACCTTTAGGAGAGCTCAGTGATTGATAGCTTGTGCTCCTGCCTACCTAGGAGGAGGGCAGGCTGTCATTTGGCAATACAATAGCTAGCTTTACAATAGCTTCCCTGATCCAGGTATGTGGTCTGTTGGACTTTAAATCACTTTTGTGCAGCCCAGCCACATTTGTCCCAGAAGAAAAGCACAAAGAGCCCCAGTTCTCAACCTCACTGGCTTTTAAATTACCCTGTGTGCTGCTCAGCTGGCACCAACTGGTGGCTCTCCTGGCACAAGTTTAACTCCTGTTTCTGGCTGATGTCTAAATATGAAATCCTGGAAAATAATACAAGAGGAGAGAGGTACAAAGAGTAGGGATGAGTGGCCCAAAGTCACACACAGTAGGTCAGTAGCCAGGGTTCTTACTGTAAAACTGAATTTCTTATCAGGTGAAAGTTCTCCCTGAAAGCAGCCTGCAGGAGGCTAAAGATCCCATGATAAACTCCCCCTTTTCCTTTCTGGAGCTTGGCTGCTGGTTCCCTGGAGTCAGTCTACATTAGGAACCAAAAAACTTATTGTGTTATTAAAAAGTTAGTAGAAAAGAACATATGGCATAAACACTTACAACTTCATTATTTATCAACCATATTTCTTCACAGATGTAAAAAATACTTGATGAATGTTAAATATGTTGTGCACTGTTTTTAGAAAACCATATATGTTAGTTGTTTCAACATAAAATATTTGAAATGTTTTAAGTTCTTTGGTCTAAGTTCATCTGAAGCCTGTCTAAAAAAGAAAATTCAGTGCATTTCAACAGAAGTAGGACTGCAGTGTACATCTCTGAGTTCAGCTAAGGTGTATGAAGTCAAATTAGGGAATGTGTCAGGCACAGTTGAAGTATAGACCTTGTTGCAAATCAGGAGATATATTTATGGAAACCAAATGAGTGAACAAATTATTATTTGCCTCAGGTATGTAGACATTTATATCTATAAAAAAGTATAGTAAATGTACCAAAGTAAATTTAATTCTTCATCTTTCTCTATTATTTTTCTTTGAAGTCACATTTTAAATTTTTGTCTGTTTCTGTCAAGACCATTAAGTATCAATGCCTTAAGTTTTAGCTTTAAAAAAATGCCTAATATATTTAATGTACTCTTTGATAACCAATATCCCTGTTTTAAGAAAATCAATGAAAGTATTCTTCAGAATTATGCTTCAAACAGAGTACTTTCTTCCTAGCCTCTTCAAGCCTTATGTCACACCTTATGTTAGGTTAGAAAATAACTTTGAATGGAAATTGCAATGTTGCCAGAAAAAGTGTTTTGAAACTCTATGTTTATCTCCTAAACAGCACATATTAGCAAGGCTGGTGAGCCTCTTCACAGTTCAGGTCATACCATTAACACCACTTGTGAGTATATTAAAAAAGAAAAAGAAAGAAAACGAAGAAAAGAAAAAAAATATACAAAGGCATACAAAGTAATCTTAATTAAAACACATGCATTTTAAATTAATTCTTTTATATCTCTATAAAATAACGGATTCATGTTTTCATACTGAAAGATTCATATCAACAGAAAGCAGGAGCAACAGTATGGAAGAGAAATACGGAGTTATGTAATAAAAAAAATCTGTCTTATAATGTGATTGAAACCTGACTGTGGAAATGGTTTGTCACATCACTAGGAAGAAGGTCTTTACAAGTTTCTGCCACTTGCATATGACTAGTTTTTCCTTCTGGTATTTCCTATTCACTTCTTTAAATCCTTCTTCTACTCAATGTGCGGGCCGGGAGCGGTCTGAGTTTCTCGGGGACGCGCGGCGCGGGCTGTGGCCAGCAGCCCTGGCACATGGGTCCGGAAATGCAGGCCGGCGGACTAGAATTAGGCACGCACGCTTAGCAGTTGATTAAAGATTATTTTACTTACACCGTAGATGGTCGTGGTGCAGGAAGGAAAACTTGCTTGAGTTGCGGTTACAGACAGAAAAGAAGAGAAGCGGACAAGAGTTCCTTCCACGTGAACCTCTAGCCCAATCCAGCTGAAGGCTCTAAACACGTGAGCCCGTTGCGTCAACCGAAGAAAACAACTCGGAGAAAAGAGCTCTGGATTCACTCATACGAAGTTTGCTAGGATGGAACTTGCGCGCAGGGAAGAGGTTCGTCGAGGGATCGTTCGGCGACGGGGAGAGGCCAGAGGTTGATCAGACCCCTATAGCCTTCTCAAGGTACATGCTGGGTCCAATAGGCTCCACAGACCTTAGAGATTTTCACGAGACATGAAGTTCTCCTCCTCCAGATGGTTGTGGAGTCCTCCAACTTGGGCGGAAACCGCTCAAGCCTCTTATACGGCTAGCAAGCCAATCACTAGCCGCCACGTGGGAATAATTTAGAACTGGCCAATAGTGGGACACAAATTTGCATGCGGGTGGTGGGAACTCCTTTGCACCGTGCATTTCTCTTTGCAACTAAGAAATGCACCCTGCAAAGAAAGCTCCTAGTGGTGGGAAATAATTTAGCAGTGCCGAAGCGCGTGCACACAAAATCACACCCCTGGGTTGTGACACTCAAATGGCCAGGCAATCCCATTTCCACAATGCTTTCCCAAACCTTTCCCATTGGACAGAGACCTAGATACAGACATTACACATAAATTGGAATAAATGATTGGAAACTAGTCTACATCCATAACTGAACAGAAGGTCAATGCACTTTGACTGGCTTTAAAAGTGGTGGAACCCAGTCTAAGATAGAGCTGGGTGGATATAGTTTGAGACTTAATTGTTGTAGGTTAGACCATTCTATTGAATTTCTGTACCAGATTCCCTCCTGACTGAACTTAGGTCACTGTCTGCCAGCATCCCAGGATGCTTTGTGAGTCCCCTCCCACACCCCGCTAGCCCCCCCTCATAAGGAGGCATGCCGAAACTCAGCTATCCTAGGTTGCTCAGAGCTGTTGGATGGAGGTGGCAGGGATGGAAGGGACTGTATGTAGGTCATGATTTTTCTATTTTTACCTTTATACGGTGTCCCGGAGGGGGGCGGGGGGGTGGGGAGCGGTGCACTCTGCAGAAGAAAGAATTGGGCCCCTTGGAGCTCCAGCAAACTGAAGGTTGGGGGACTAGGTGAAAGTCTGGTGTCTGTGTCCCTGCATTGCAGACTGGTGAGGGGAGAGGGAACTTCTCCCCCTGCTGCTCTGTTGTCCCTAGGTGTAGAGGCACAGACTCAGGGGCAAAGATGCAGCTGCAGCTAGGTGTATGTGGGGGAGGGGGAAGAGGGGAGAATCCTGGTATCTGTGTCCCTGCATGGCAGCAGTCAGGGGAGGGGACACTGCTCCCCTTGCTTGTGTGGGGATGTAGATGACAGAGGGGCAGCCACAGCTGGGGGGCGGGGGGAGAGGCCTAGCATCTTTGTCCCTGCATGGCAGGGGGAGGGGTGGGGATGACTGCTTCCTGTTTGCTAGTCACTGGGGGGAGTGGCCACCTCTCCCCTCTCCACTCTGCCATGTGGAGGTGCAGGGGCACAGGTGCCTTTAGCTAGCAGATTCCTGTGGCTAACAGAGTAGCAGCCAGGGGAACTGCTCCCTTGTGCCCAGCCACCAATCAGGGGTTACCCATCAGCTCAGCTCCATTTAGCATTCTCTGGCAGCCCTGAGGGCTCACAGGGCATTGTGGGAAGTGTGAGGGAATGCCCCCAATCTTTTGCCTTCAACACCCTGCATGCCCCACCCCCAAAGAGTGAATATTTGTTCTGCTTGCTCCTGACCTAACCTAGAGTTCTTAAAATGCAGAAGTTACATCACCACGGCCTCAGGCTTTTTGAACATCTCTACTTAACTATACTTACCTAACCTATGATCATGTGCATGGCTCTTCTCTGGACTCTCTGAAGCTTCTCCACAACCTTTTTGAATTGTGGAGCCCAAAACTGAATGCAGTACT
The DNA here is from genome assembly GCF_030867095.1 of Alligator mississippiensis. Taxonomy (NCBI): domain Eukaryota; kingdom Metazoa; phylum Chordata; order Crocodylia; family Alligatoridae; genus Alligator; species Alligator mississippiensis. Next base: position 43,744,928 of record NC_081829.1, read on the forward strand.
CCAGCTGTGGCCTCACCAAGGCTGAGTACAATGGGAGAACAATGTCCTGGGATTTGCTTGAGAAGCATCTATGAATGCAAGCCAGAGTTTTGCTTGCTTTACTAGCTGCAGCATCACATTGAAGGCTCATGTTCATCTTGTGGTCAATCATGACCCCCAAATCTCTTTCATCCATAGTGCTAGCCAATGTAGCACTGCCGAGCCTATAAGGATGATGCAGGTTTTTCTTCCCAAGGTTGAGAACCTTGCATTTTTTTGTGTTAAACACCATCAGGTTCTCATCTGCCCATTTCCTGAGCCTGTCAAGGTCAGCCTGGATGCTCCTGTCCTCAGGTGTGGATGCTTTACCCCAAAGTTTGGTATCATTGGTGAACTTGGCCAGTCCACTTCTGACTCCAATGTCCACATCATTAATGAAGATGCTGAACAATATGGGTCCAAGGACAGAGCCTTGAAGGACCCCACTGGTCACAGGGCACTATGACGATTGACTTGCATCAACCACCACCCTCTGGGTCCAACCACAGAGCCAATTCCCCAGTCAGTGGATTGTGGTGGACCCAAGGCTGCAGTTGGTTAGCTGTGCCAAGAGGTGATCATAGGATACCAGATCAAAGGCTTTTTTGAAGTCAAGATATACAACATCAATCTCTTCTCCCTTGTCCAGGTGATAGGTCACCTGGTCATAAAAGGAAATAAGATTGGTTAAGCAAGACCTACCCACAACAAATCCATGCTGGCTATCCCTCAGGATGTTGCCATTGGCCAGTCCATTAAGAATGGCCTCTTTGACAACTTTTCTAAGACCTTTCCTGGGATAGAGGTCAGGCTGATAGGCCTGTAGTTTGCCGGATCCACTTTCCTCCCTTTCTTGAAGATAGGCACCACATTGGCCTTCTTCCAACCTTCAGGCACTTCACTAGAGCACCAGGAGTTCTCAAAGATCCATGCCAGGGGCTGAGCTATGATGCTTGCCAGCTCCTTGAGTACTATAGATTGTCAGGGCCAGCTGACTTGAAGGTATCCAGCCTCTCAAGGTGTTCATTCACGAGGTCAACATTGATGGAGGGCAAGGAATCTCCCTTACCTGGGCCTCCTTGTCCCGTAATGGGCAGGGACATTCCGTGGGACTGATGAAAGACCAATACAAAGTACCCATTTAGTAGGTTAGCTTTTTCCTGGGCATTGGTTGTCATTTGTCCCATCAAGTTTAGCAGGGTTCCAATGTTGCCCTTGCTTTTCCTCTGGCTCCCAACATATCTAAAAAAGGACTTTTTATTAGCCTTGATACTTATAGCTAGTTGGAGTTCAGTCGCAGCCTTGGCTTTCTTGATTTGCTCCCTGCAGGTCCGGTGCAGAATATTCCTCCTTGGAGGTGGAATATTAAAACTTTTATTTTCAGACCCGTATTCAATTGTTAATAGCTCTTCTCAGCAATGTGGGCAGGTAGTCAGGCAATAGGCAAGGAGAAAAAATGAGAGTGTCTGTATTACTGAACAGTTCAGAAAAGTGGTAATGTTGTGAAAAAATATTTTTGAAGTAAATGATTCAGACTAAATCACTGGTATAAATGTTAACATCGTTTACAGTGACAACATTTATATGCAGAAGTTATTTTGAATCACTCTGGTATATATAACTATGGCATAACAAAAATAATAGGGTTTCTCTTATGTCCTCCCATGCATTTTTTTTTCACAATCTTGATAGCTACTAGGCCTGTGCAAAGCAGAAAGTATTCACTTCAGATTAAGATTTGGCAATTTGGAGGGACAGTGATTCAATGTCATAATTCAAATAAGTGTCCTGATTCAATTTGACTGAATCCGAATCTGAAGATATTTGGTGCTGAATCTTATTTGGCCATAGAATATAAAGGCAAGCAGTGTGACCAGGAGCAGCTGGATGAGCCCCAGCTTGAGCTGACAGCCCTGGGAGAAGCCGTGGCTCATTCAGCTGCTCCCCCGGATGCTCCCCCACCAGGATGAGGTAGGAAGTGCTGGCAGCCCTGGGAGAAGCCAGGGCGACTGGGCAGAAATGATCAGGGAGCTGGGGGATCAAACTGGGAGCTGGAGAGAAGCCCCTGATCATTCCCCCCAACCCCCACAGCTTCTCCCAGAGCTGCCAGCACTGCCTGCCTTGCCCTGGTGGGAGGGCAGCTGGATGCGCTGTGGCTTGAACCTATTTTCCAGAACTCTGTGCATGACTATAATGGCATCTGTTACCTGAAAAATCATCCTAAACCAGTTGGTTATACTAAAGAGTCTGCATGGATATGCTTTGGGTTTAAATGGTCATTCTTTGAGATTCAATGTATATTTTGTAGTATAAATGACCAACTCTTTAGGTTTCAAACCATGCATCTGTGCTAGACAGTAGGGCTGTGAGAAACACCACCATTTTGTTTTGACTTCCATTTCACCATTTTGACAGGACAGTGTTTTATTTTAAGTTTTGTTTCATTTTGAAGTGCTGTTCCATTTTGTTTCATCAAAACGGTTTCTCTGTTTTGATGCTGTTTTGATGTTGCACCCATTGGCTATAATGGGGAAACACAAACCTGCCTATAACTTTGATATTTCTTGGCAGATTTGGATGAAAACAGCAGAAATGGTAGTCCCCCTCTGAGGGCACAAAGCCTGTCAAGTTTCAAGGAGATAGGTGCAGGGGTTTCTTGGAAACTGCACCTCAAGCTCCTGACAAGCAAAACTTGTGACATGTGTGACTGGTGTGTGTGTGTTAATGCGTACCCTCACTAATGCTGGGGCCTCTACACAACACGGTAGTGTGCCCCAATGATGGGCATATTTTGATTCCAAGTGTGGTCTTTGTAAATCGTTAGGTCAGGTTTTCATCAGTAAGGTGATGTTCAGGTTGTGGTGAGGAGGGGGTTCATAAACTTCTGTTGGCACCCAATGCAGATACATATTATTTTTCTATCCAGTCATCTGATTATGATGGAATTCTGATAAAGAAGAGCAGACAGATTCAGAAGCTCACATGGGCAGAGATTAAGTATTCCAGTGTTGCTGCTGATATTTCAGAATCAACTCACAACTATCAGCTGATAAACAAATCTAGAGGAGATTATGGAAGATTTTCTAATCGAGGATAGACTGAAGCAAAAGTATTGCCTTCGCTTCTGCTTCCACCATAGATAAATTTAGGTGCCAAACAATCATTGCCCTAAGCCTTGTTTAAATATATACACAGTGAAAAGTAGACAGACAATATTATCAATAGAAATAATATTCTATATCTCTTTTATACTCTGGAATGAATGACTGTGAGCGGTGCAGCGCAATGAAGACCTGGCCCATTGTATTTATACACTGTAAGCCAGATGCTTACTAGTCTAAAACAAAATGCTTTTGCTGAACTCGAAGCCAACTGCCAGCTAGCTGTGAAGATTTGTTCTTTCATTTATGAAAGCAGCAGCAACTGCATGAACAACAAAATAATTTCCACATCTTAACTGTTAGCATTGTCATGTGAAACATAACATTGATGGACTTGCCAATACTAACACTTCAAATTCTCAACAAAAGGATATTTTATCACTTGTCTATCTACAAAGCCACATGATGCTCTGCCTGGTGATGAATAGCCACATGGTAAATGATGTGTAATACATACCTTGGACAGGCTCACCTGCACTGTGACCACTTATTCAGCCACTTAGGATTTACTCTAACATTTCACACCTTTGCAGTGGCTGCAATTTCTTTGTAAAATCAACTTGAGTCCAAAAAGGATATTTTTCTTACTCTGAAGTGTGAAATTCTACCCTTTTCCAGGAAATTACAATGCTTGAAGGTGCAGGATGAACATTCAGCCTTGGACTGGTGACTCACTTAAGATCTTATATTTTACATGACCCAGCAGGGCTAGAAATTGAAGCTGTGTTCCTTCTGGAAAGTAGAAACTACAGTTTTCCAGGGGGGCAACATTTGCTTCTAGCTTAGATCTTAAATTCTGAGAAAGTAAAAACTGCAGTCAGTAATTTTTAGATGTTTTAAAAGTTATACCTCAGATCCTAGTACAGCAACCTGCTTTGAAGTTGGCAGGATAGAGGAAATAGGCCCAATAAAAAATTTCAAGACTCTTTAAAAACTGTCCTATTTCCCACCCACTGTAAAGTAAGTAGGATATGTAGAATATATGATGATGTTATATATAAGAAGTCATTGTCACTAGCTGCCATGACCTTCCTAGCTGGTAAATAAATTTGCATATTGGGAACAATTTGGTCATCTCAAATACCTTCCAATAAAACTTTTATACCATTCCATACTATCACAACTTCTTGAGTCAGTAGGTAGGTATAGACACTTATGAGAATTTTTTATGTTGGTGCTTTAAATAAAGCAATTCAAATTTTCTCTTCAACCAGTAAGAAAGACAAAAGAATAATTAGACCAGGTTGAGCCTGAAGATCCCAGCATGGGTTTTTTTGTAACCTGTCTTTTTTTGTTTTTTACTTCTGGGTTTATAAACACTCAGAGATCAAATGTCAGTATTCATTAACCTTTACTTCTTATTACTGTAAGTTGCTTTTCCTCTGTCCCTCTTTCCATAGTTTCATAGTTCCATAGTAGTTTGGGGTCAGAAGAGACCTGAACAGATCATCTAGTCTGACCCCCCACTCCTGCCTGGCAGGAGCTGGGATCACATGACCCCAGACAGGTGTTCATCCAACTTCTTTTTTAATTTACCTAAGGTAGGAGTGAGGACCACTTCCCTAGGAAGTTGGTTCCAGATCCTAGTCACCCTAACAGTGAAATAGTGCCTCCTAATCTCTAACATGAACCTATTCTACAGCAGCTTCTAGACATTGTTCCTCATCACCCCAAGTGCTGCTGGGGGGAATAGGACCCTTCCTATTTGCTGCTGATCTACCCTAATTAGTTTGTAGGCAGCCACCAAATCCCCCCTCAGCCTCCACTTCCTGAGGCTGAACAGGTTCAGGTCCCTCAGCCTCTCCTCATAGGGCCTGCCTTGTTGCCCTCCAACCAAGCAGGTGGCCCTCCTCTGAACCCTCTCAAGGCAGGCCACATCCTTCTTAAAGTGCGGTGCCCAGAACTGGATGCAGTACTCCAGTTGTGGCCTGACCAATGTCACATAGAGGGGGAGTATCATCTCTCTGGACCGGCTTGAGATGCATCTTTGGATGCATGATAAGGTGTGGTTGGCTTTGCTGGCTGTGGTCTGGCATTAGGGGCTCATGTTCATCTTGGAGTCAATAATGACTCCAAGATCCCTTTCTGCCTCTGTGCTCACAAGGGGGGAGCTCCCCAGCTTGTATGTATGCTGTGGATTCCTTCTCCCAAGGTGCAGCACCCTGCATTTATCTACATTGAACCCCAACCTATTACCATCCGCCTACTTCTGTAGTCTGTCTAAATCTAATTGCAGCCTCTCTCTCCCTTCGAGCATGCCTACCTCTCCCCACATCTTGGTGTCATCAGCAAACTTGGACAACGTGTTTTCCACTGTCTCGTTCAAGTTGCTGATAAAGATTTTGAACAGTGTGGGCCCCAGGACCGAGCCCTGGGGGACCCCACTATTCACATCTTCCAGGTCAAGTACAACCTGTCCATTACCACTGTCTGGGTGCGCCCCATCAGCCAATTTTTGACCCATCCAACTGTGTAGGCATCAATGCCACAGTCGCCAAATTTATTAATGAGAATGGGTCAAAGTGAGTAGCACTGCTACTCACTTGTTCCACTGGCATTAATGAGAATGGGGTGAGAGAGAGTGTCAAAGGCCTTCTTAAAGTCCAGAAAGACTACGTCCATGGTGACACCATCTTCCAGGGATTTAGTTATCTGGTCATAAAAGTCCATCAGGTTGGTCTGGCAGGACCTGCCTTTGATGAACCCATGTTGATTTCCCCTGGGCATGATCTCCCTTGCTGGTCCCTCACAGATGTGATCCTTGATAATTATTCCAAGGATTTTCCCCAAGACCGATGTGAGGCTTATGGGCCTATAGTTTCCTGGGTCCACCTTTCTCCCTTTCTTATAAATGGGGACCACATTAGCTAGTTTCCAATCTCTGGGCACCTGGCCCATGGAACAGGATCGCTAACACAGCCGGGCCAAGGGCACAGCAATGACCACCATCAGCTCTCTCAACATCCGTGGGTGGAGGGCATCAGGGCCCACAGATTTAAAAACATCCAGCCCTTTCAGAAGATCCCTAACTACATCTGGGCAGACCCGAGGCCTGGCAGTGCTATCCCCAAGATTGCCCCTACCTGTGGTGGGAGAGCTGTCCTGGTCCCTGTCCAAAAGGAGAGAGGCAAAGAACTTGTTAAAAATTTCAGTTTTCTCGTCTGGCATAGCCACAAGATTACCATTTGAGTCTAGCAGGGGCCTTACATTACCCGGTGCCCTCTTCTTACTCCCAATGTATTTGAAGAAGGACATTTTGTTTCCCTTAATCCTGGTCGCTAGCCTGAGATCCACCCCCACCAGGGCCTTCCTAATAGCCCTCCTACACTCACGGGCCAAGGAGGAGTATTCCTCCTTGGTGATAGCCCCTCCCTTCCACCAGGTGTATGCCTCCCTTTTGGCCCTCAGGCATTCTCGAATGCCTTTGATGAGCCATGGGGGTTTCAGAGCACTCTGACTCCCCTTCTTTTTCTCAGGGACTGTCACACTCTGAGCCTGCAGGATCGTCTCCTTAAGGTATGACCATCCCTCATGGACGCCCATATCCTCTACCTTTTGGGCCCTCAGCGCCTTCCCCACTAATCTCCTAAGTTTGTTGAAGTTGGCCTTTCTGAAGTCAGGGGCTTTAGTCTTGATATAAGCCCTCAACACCCTGCGCTGGATGGTGAATTCCAGCAGGCGATGATTACTGTCACCCAGGTAGTCAAGGACCTGCAGTCCCCTCACCAGGTTGTGCCCAGTGGCCAAGACCAGGTCCAGCAAGGCATATCCCCTAGTGGGGCTGTGCACCTCCTGGATAAGGTGGAGGTCCTGTATTTCAGCTAAGAACCTAGGCGAATGGTCAGAACTGGTTGACTGCTCCTCCCAGCAGATGTCTGGGTAGTTTAGGTCCTCCATGACAATGACATCCCTAGACCTAAAGGCCTCCATAAGCTGTACTGAGAAATCCTGGTCCAGCTCAACCCCTTGGCAGGGTAGTCTGTAGTAGACACCCATCGTAAGATCCCTTTCACCTTGCCCCCCTTGAAGTTTGACCCACAGTGCCTCTGCCTGACCTTCCTCTGCCCCAAAGCTAATTCTTGATGATGTGAGTTTCTCTTTGACATAGAGGGTGACCCCCACTCCCCCCCACTTTTCCTCCCAGTCCTGTCCGTTCTATATAGTGTGTATCCCTGAATGCCCACCGCCCAGTTGTGGGTAGGATCCTACCAGTTTCTGTGAGCCCCACTAAGTCTGGATTCTTCCCTGCTATTGTAAGTCAAGTGAGTAGCAGTGAAACAGTTATTCATGTATAACTAAAGCTATAATGCATTGGGCTTTTTTTGTGACCTCTAAAGGTGTTCAGAAGGGGATACCTTCATGTACTGTGACATGGCTTAGATAGAAAACTAAAAGTAAGTTGTCTGTACTTATAGCAAGCATTCTTTTGTAAACTCAGTTTGACATGATTCCCTATTTTAGTTCTGTTGTACAGTATAATAAGACAAACTGCCTGGGCTGGCTTTAAGGGTGGGTAAAATAGGTGGCCACCTGTTTTGGAGCAAAAAAACCCAAACAGGGATGGCAAAAAGCAAAATGGTAAATTATTATTCACTCAAAATATTTATTTTCCATTAAAGTTGACAATGCTGAGCATCTTGCTATTGGGCAACAGCTGATAACTGGTAGCACTTTTCTTTAAGTCAGCACATATATGGCAATTTTTATTTACTAGTATGTACATGTGTAGCTAGATATTTCAGGAATAATACAAATCATTATGGCCAAAAGTGATAGTGATAGTCTGAAAGTGATAGTGATAGTCTTTTCCAAAATAAAAATTCCTTTCCAGAGATGAATTTTCCTAAAAGAGAAGTCAACAATATGAAAGTAAGTCAAGCACTTAAGATTTCTAAAATCAATCATTGTGCTTCCAACTGAACCATCAAATTTCTCAATGTGAATGTTCATTCAAAATGTCAGTGTTCCTCTGACTAAAAATAATATTCTTAAAGAAGGTTTTGTTGTATGATATTTCCATTAGGCCTAAAAGAAGAAAACATGAAAAGAAAATGTCACTAGTGAGGTAACTCCATTTGTGGGTGTGGTTATGTCTTCAAACATCAATATTGTGAAACAAATACGCGTTTATGTAAGGCATACAGAGAAGCCTACAGAGAGGAATCTCTGAGCACTGAATGATCTTGCCAGGTAATCAGTGACACAATTTGCCTGTTGCTTATCAATTCTAGGCCAGTGCAAACAATTTTAAGCATTTTCCTGTGGATAGTACTGGACCAAAACATTCAGCTTTTCTTATAACTTATGCCAACTCTCAAATGGAGAATGCACAATACAAAATTCACTTTTCTATTCACTTCACGTTTCATAGATTTAATTTCATAGACATTTGGGCTGGAAGGGACCCCAGAGGATCATCGAGTCCAGCCCCCTAATACTCTTTGTTGCTTCTGTTTCAAGTTGTTGAACTCTGTTGCTTTATCCCATCACAGTATTGAAGACTAGTAAAACATACAGAGTATCCTAGAATCACATTAGAAATTGGTACATTATATGAACAGCTATTTTATGTTAAGAGACTTGGATGTTAGACTGAAGCAATGTTGTTTTCTTAGATAAAGAAAACTGGCACCACATTAATTTTCTGACAGATTTATCTGAGCTGTTTAAATTAAAAAAAAAATGATTTCAAATCATGCTGCACAAAATATAAAATGTTCCATTATGAGATTCAAAAAACAAGCCATATTACTCTCAATGGTACATGTTTTAAATCTGTTGGGTCTTTTACAAAATATGACCTTGTATTGAAAAAGTATCTCTGATTAAACCGGTTTAGAACAAATTCATGCTCATTGCCTGGGCAAAAGTATTCAAAATGACATTATTAAAATTCTTGGGAAGATGATCAAAAAGGAAATTATTTGTGCTTTGAAAACTGCCAAGTAATATTCTACTACACTTGACTGAGCTGAACATATTAGTAAACCATGCAGGTGACAATGACTGTTAGCTTTGTTTCTGCAGAAGAAGCAACTGATGCAAGAAAAGCTAGTATTATAATTAAATAATTTTATTGGATTTTGGAAAATAAGACAACTTGCACTGAATATACAATTAAAATAAATGTAAGTATTACTCCATGATCTGACAGGTCAAACCTATGCCAACTGGGGAAAATATGAAAGGTAAACACAGTGGAGTTAAGAAGATAATTCAGCAGAACAAGAATGTTCTGCTCACATACTTTTAATGTCACATTTATTGAGTCCATGAATTATTGCACAGAAGCAGTGATATATTTTTTGATAGCCTTCAAAATGTTTCTACATTTTTGTAGTCTTGTAGCTGCACTAGGATATAATCCCATATTTGACCAACCTGTTTCTAAAACTTTTAAGCAGAATAAGCTAACAAATCCACATTGATGTAATCTACATATTTCAGTTCCAAGTTTCAAAAGTCTTACAGTGCTTTGATTTCAATTGACAGTGTTTCAAAACCTAAGGAACTCACAGGAACCAAAAGTAGAAGTTGTCATGGAAAAACACGTGTAGACTTTATGGTCAGGTCAGTAGAAGCTTTTATTCAGAACCACAGCTGTAGGAGAGAACTCAGAGCAACATGGATTCACCAAGCACTCTAGGGAGGTCTCTGCTTTCAAACAGAATCATGCAGTGTATATAAGCTTTTGAACAGTCATTACACAGGACAAGATTGCAAAATAAAATTCCCTGAGTAAGCAGTCAAAGACAACTAACATGCACTTTCTGTTATCTTAGGAAGAACAGGCACATACTTTCCTGCTATCTCAAGGCTGAGGTTTATGAGTGAAGCAGTTGCAGGGGAATTACAAAGAACAAACATTTTCCTTTGTCCACTCTAACATTCAGAGCCAGCAATTCCCCACTTAACTGTCACGGTCATCTTACGACTCGTAGTTTAGCTTGACCAAAGTTTAAGGCATCCATTTTGTTTGATTCCAGAAAGTGATGCTGAATGTCTTTGTTTACAAAATCTGCTGTAAGTATAAATTTTTGTGCAGGCTGGTACTTTGACAAGATATACTTTAGGAAGTCAACATCACAAGTAAAATGCTTCAAGAAGTTGAAGTGGATATTGAACAAACTATGAATCAGCTAAAAGCCTCAAAGGATTTGCTAGTAAACCACTGTTCTGATAAGAATTCTCCCTGAAACTAAGAAACAGCTGATTAGGTGGGAGGATGTTTGATCATGAAGATGCAAGGTTTTGTTTTTTTTTTGTCATAACTTTTATTGGACCAATAGCATAGTTGGGAGAGATGTTGGGCAATCTTTTGGACAAACAGATACAAACTAATCACTATAACAGCAGAATCAATTAATTATATTTAAATCCATGTAAATAAAAATAACCATAATAAAGAAACGAAAGATGTCTGTGAAGTAGGAACAAAGATATGAGCATAAGTATCTTCAAAACAAAAGAAATACATTTGAATAGATAAATTAATCTTATAAAAGAACAAAACCATTCAAAGGCAACAGGTCATTATTACATGTGGAGTGCAGAGAGGTTAGCAGAGAAAGCAGCTACCATATTTATCTGAATCTAAGATGACCCTGAATTTAAGATGATTTATTATAATTTTCCATGTCTAGAATCGAATTATTGGAGGATCATCTTAAATTTGTTTCTTTACCACTACAGCTGGAAAAACAGTGGTGGAAGAGCAGGTGTGGGGGTGACAGTTATTGGGAGCAGGCAATAGGGAGGTGGTGATAGGGGAAGGTGGGGAAGCAGGTATTTGTGAGGGGTGAAGCAGCTTGCCCCCTGCTGCCTGTCTCAGCCCTGCTTGACCCCCAGTTGCCTGTCTCCTTGTGCCTGTCCTCCAACAGTCTCAAGATCCCCTTCCCCCTTTCTTCTAACACTTATCCTTGTTCCAGTGCCAGCAGGCTCTGTCTCTGCTCCAACCTGTGGCTCAGAGCAGGGGTCCAGCCTGGCCCATAGCAGCAGGAGTAGCAGCAGCATCAGCCCCATGCTGCTACAGGGGTAGGTTGGGATTGTGTTTTGTGCTCCACGCTGCAGCAGAAATGGAGTCTGCAGGTGCCAGAACAATGGAAAGTGGTGGGGAAAGGACAAGAAGGGGGTTTAATGACACTGTTGTTAAACCCCAACTCCATGCAGTGCCCAACAACTAGGGAGATGTTGATCCAATTGCTCATGGATCCTGTTACTCATTAGCCAGAGCAAGCAGGGAGCAAACACCAGCACACATTGCTCGCAACAGCTTTTTTCAGAATGAAGACAGCTTTGGGTGAGCTCTCTCACAGAAACGCAGCCCGTGAAACCAGGGGAGCAGCAGTGTACGTTAGTTCTTTTCACATTTTATACACCTTGGTTCATACTCATTAACATTCACTCCACCTATGTCCGTCCTCAGGTTCCAGCCATACTTCCTCCTATCTCAAGCTCTGCCTCTGTTTACTGCTTACTTCATTAACATGGGATTGCCTATGCATTTTATTCTTTTACATGCCTCTCTGCTAAGAGCGCATGCGTAAGACTTTGAACCAGGCTTCCTCCTGTCACTTGCTGGTTTTTTCTGGTTTCTTGAGGACTTCAGCACCATCTCCAAGGCCTTGCTTCTGCTTTATCTCCTGATGAAAGCTGTTGGGCTGCATCTTGTTCTTCCTACACCATATATGCTACATACTATCCCATTGTTACAAAACTGCTTTCTTAAGCATTTGCAAGGTTATTCTTAATATATAATTTTGCCTTGTGACCAGCAGCTTTTGCTGAGACACATATACAAGCCTTTATTCAGCTGCACACCCAGTGCTCCCCAAGATCCAAATCCTGTCACCCTAACATCTATAATGTCATCTTCTTGTGATGTGGATAGTAGCATGCAGTCACTTTTAAGAAAGAACTTTACAACTTGAGGAGGTTCAGTTTTTTTGTGTGCAGTATCTCCAAAATATCAAAGGTACCCTGAAGAGAATTGCAAAAACAATGCAATTGTAAGCTAAACCTTAGAAGATTAACAAGTTGGTGAGGAGACCTAAATGTCCTGGATCTTTGATAGCTTGAATTGCATTTTAATATAGTTTTTTGTTTTTTTTTTTGCCTGCTTAATTTAAACTATTTGCGTTTGGCTTCCCATGCTAGTAGTGTATATTCCACATTACTATTTGCATTGCATCTAATAAGATAGTAGGCCCTACCAATTGGACTCCAAAACATCTGCATAAGCATTGTAGAGCTCATATTGTAACACCCTGCTGTTAGTATGGTAATCTGCTTGTCAGCCCTCCAACTGTACAAGTGTCTTTTCAGGTTAGAATGACTTGAAATTAATAATGTTCTTTTACTAAGAAAAATGAAGACTTCACAAGGTCTGGATCAAGTAACTACTGAAAGCTCTTCTCCCCACTAGAAAGTTTAATAATTTTTACCTTCCTTCTCTTCCAGCTGTTCCTCATAATCCCCTTTAAATATAATTAAGCTTCAAAAAACAAAACTGGCAGCCATTCCTTTTTTATGCTTTTCTTATTTTAAAATTTGTATATTTTAAATGGCAGAGAAAGTCATTTGACTAATGGTTTATTCATTTTTGACATGTTAAGAAAGTGATGTAGGAAGTGTAGTGATTTGGTCAGACTGTTTTACTGTTTTTTGTTCAAACTTCTAATGGAAACAATAAGGATAATTAATTATGGTAAATGAGAGCCTTGTTACACATTTTACTTTGAGCTGCTCAAATGTTGATCAGTATTATTGCTATCTTGAGTTTGGAGCAGTCACACCTGTGGGCTAAAATTCTTATCTGACTGTCCCCCACTTGCACAGCTGTGATTTGCCACTAGAGGTTTGGCAAGCAGAGGCCTGACTAGGAGCTAAAGCTGTGGGTTGCCCCTACATACCTGGTAATCCAGGGCAAGCTTGTATCTCTGCTCTAGGTGGGGATGTGTAAGGGAAGGTCTGATGGGGGGCAGGAAAATAAAGCTGGGAGGTGGAGAGTTAATGGGATGGGAGTGGGTAATGAAATGGGAGGTGGAAAAGAAATGGAGTGGTGGAAAGTGGTAAAATGAAAAAAGTCAGCCACTGAAAGATAAAATAATAAGTAAAAAAAAAAAAGAATTTAAAAATAAAAAAAAGAGTAAGTAAATGTAAGGTCTTACAAATTAGGATTTGGGATTGGGGTGTGTATGTGTGTGTGTGGGGGGGTGTTGTTCATGCTTCCCAGGGTGGCTTGGAGGTGGGAGAAGTGAGGGAAGGCATTTTTGGGGGAGTGATTGTCCATGCCCCTTGAAGGAAGTCCCAGTTCATGGGGACCTGATTTAGCCCCTTTATGTGATTTTGCAGGCTGTTTGTACAAGGTTCCACCACTTGGAGTGGGAAGATGACGCTCCCAGGGTGTGACAGATGAAAATTATGTCTGTGTGATAAAGGTGCTTGCTGAATGAAGAAACCAAGTGTTTTTCTGTCATTTGTTTAGATATTAAGCTATATGTTGTTGTTAAGAGCCTAATTAAAGTTTAAGATGTAGTAAGGCCTTGTATAAAGTAAGGCCTAGTAAATTTAGCAAGCCTTGAAGTAGTAAGGCCCTGTGGCATAGTTAAAATTAACCTTATCAAAAGAATGCAAGGCTTGTACTACTATTAGTCAGTCTAAGGACAGCTGAAGTAAAAAGAATCTGAGTGGCTGTAACTTATCAGCACAGCTCAGAAATTATAAATGGGCTGGCACATCCAGAAATCATTCAGAAGGAAGATAAAGCTCTGTGAAAGGGATTAATTAGCTGTTGACCTGAATCAGTGGGCCTGTGGATCTAAAGGAGCCCAAGGACTGAATACCAGGGTCCTTCCTGGTACCTTTCGAACAGTGCTGATCAGGGACGCCTGACTTTGCTGAGCTTTGTGGAAAGAGAAACTTGTTGTACATCAGGCATCAGAGGGGGCTGCCAATAAGTTGCTGATGTGAATTATTCTTGTCTGTCATTGTTTGTCTTGTTACTATGCGTAGTTGTGCTTTTGTTAAGTCAATAAACCTTTCTTACCTTTCTACCCCCCAACCACACTCTCAATCAATCCTGAACCCTCCGCTGGCGGCTGGGACACCAGGGGTGGGAGGGGGAGTTGTCTTGGTGCCAGAACTGCCCCCAGGGTAGTAGAGTTCAGGGTGTGAAAAGTTTGTCCACACAGAACAGGAGTGTGGGGAAAGGAACACTGCATTCTGGGATACTGGAGGATTGCAACTTGGGTGGTGATAGAAAATGAGCTGGGTAACATAGATTAGAGATGAACCTACCCTGGAGTGCTGTAACTAAGTCAACACAAGTGTGTTTAGGTGTTAATGTGGATAATCCAGGGGTTAAGAGCTCTAGGAGCAACCTAAAATTAGTGTATAACAAGGTCCTAAGAGAAAGTTTATAGTCAGAATTATCAAAAGTGCCTAAAATGCTGTAGGAGTTAGATCTACAAGTGGCTATAGATATCTAAATCCTATTATGCTGTCTCTGTAATTGACTGTATCCAAAATATAGCTCCTCTAAAGTCCTGTTGAGGCCCTGCAGAACTCTGGAATACTGTGTAGATGCTGAAATTTCCAGCAGAAAAGTTTTCTAAGCAGCTAACTCTCTCCTTCTGGGCATATCTAGAACTGTCCAAGTCTTGGGTAGCTAGGCACTCAAGTTCTGCCAGCTTTCACAAGATCAGGCACAACTTTGCCTATCTCACATACATGGTTTGATACAGCAGCACTCTAATAACAGACCTACTGGGTTTGGTACAACATAAAACACAACTGGAAGATAAAGTGTAATCCACTTTTTTATTCACTAGTCCAAAAGATAGAGTATTAATCACAAAACAGAGAAGAGCTTTCTGTAATTTTGTCTTCTATCTAGAGTGACCATATGTCCCAGTCTGGCAGACACTTCCAGATTTTGTAGGCTGGTCCCAGGTGGTAGGTGAAATTAAAATGGAAGTCCTAGACCAGCCCCCTCTCCCCTCTGCCTTGGTCTCCAGTTTCTATATGTTGGATCTAAAGGAGTAGGAGCATGACTGAGTAGCTTAGTGGTTAGGGTAATGGTGTTCAACCTTATAGTCCCAAAGGCTATATGAGTGGCGCAGGGCTGGTCTGCAGCCTGGATTGTGCCCTGGGACCTGGCACTGCCTCCTCCCTGACTCGTTCACTATGATTGGGACCTGAGCTGCCCCTCCTGCCTCCTGTGTGCTGGGATTGGGTCATAGGAGCCCACCACTACCCCTTTCCCATAAGGATTGGGTCCCAGGCACTTGGCATTGCTCCCCTCCTGAGATTTTGCAGTATGGAAACTGGAGCACCCCTGAGTTAGGGCATTTACTCAGGAGTTTATAGTCCTTTCTTCAGTAAATGCTTACTGTATAATAATTAAACCTTCAAAAGTTTTATAGGGGGACAACCTGAAATTCCATATTGCCTCTCGGTGAATGTAGCTTCCAATATTTGTGTTTTCAACATAAAACACAATTATAGACCAGATTTCTTCAGGTGCCAGTCCTGGCTCAGAGTACCACCTTCATTTGGTAGAAGGCTGCAAACCTTTCTTTAAGATTCAGATCTGACCATCATTGTCCATATTTTAGTAACCTCAAGGCTAGACTATTGCAATGTGCTTAACATGGGGCTGCCCTTAATGACCATCTAGAAGTGCAGCTAGTGTAGACACCCAGATTCACGTGATGGGGGTGAGTTTCCAAGACCATGTAGTTCCAGTGCTCCAGAGTCTACAGTTGCTTCCAATACTTTTCTGAAGTAATATAAGATGCTGTTTTTTGACCTACAGGGCCCTAAAAGTTTTGGATCCTGAAGAGCCTTGAATCTCTGGTACAATTTAATCAAGTCTAAACTAATTAGAATTTGAAATGAAAATAGTGGCAGTAATGATGACTGTTAGTCCTTGATGTTATAATCCACACCACTGTCTGGATCTCTGCTGCACTTACTCCACTCAGCAAAAGTAGGTCATGACCAGGGTTCCTGATTTTCTCCAATAAAAAAAAAAAAAAATCCCCAAATTTTGGATTAAAAAAAGTAACCAAAACTCCACATTCTTCCATGATTAAAATGAAACACTACAATATGTACGTGTGTCTTTACATATGTTAGGGCTGTGCGAAGCTTCAGTTTGCTATTCAATTCAGAGGCCTAATCTGAGATTCTGAATTGAATCGGGAGAAACTTAAACCTATCCTAATCAATTCAGAGCTTCCAAATCAATTCAGAAAAGGTTGGAAGGTATTCTTTCAGGGAAACAGAAACTGAGAAGAGGGAGGGGGAACAGGGGGGGAAGGACTGACATCTTTAGCTGGCCAGTGACTGTGATCTTTCCCTGAGTCCCCTTCCATTCACAATGTCTGGGGGAGGGACATAGAAACAGCATATAAGCCTCTGTCTGCAGGCTTTCTGTGCCTTTTGTGATCTGTTTGTGTCTGAGTGACCAACAGTGCCTGAAAGGTACTGGACTGGCTTGGCTTCCTAGTCAGTCCCCTACTACCTTTTGTTCTTAAAAAGGATTGGATAGGATATAGCTTAGCTTAGTTTACTAACTAGAATCCCTCTACTTTACTTATCCCTGTAACCAGAGGGGTGGCAGGGTCGCCGTGCTAGCCCTTGCCGCCTCCTCTACTGTGCCAAGCTTCGGACTTGCACCCCCCTATTCTCGCCCACCACGACTTTGATGATATGTGTTTTTATAGGGAGGCTACCTCTCCTCCACTTGGCCACAGTTATCCTGCTCCGAGTTCCTGTGTATCTAAGGCTTGTGGGCCTTTTCTGTACGCTGCCCTTCTCACTAGGGCCTTCTCTATACTGCTGCCCTTCTCACTGGGGCTTCTCCATAATGCTGCCCCTCTCCTGGGGTTCTCCAGGCCCTCACTGGGGCCTCTCTGTAATGCTACCCCTATCACTGGGGCTCTCCGTGCCCACACTGGGGCTTCTCCGTAATGCTGCCCCTCTCCTGGGACTCTCTGCACCCTCACTGGGGCTTCTCCGTAATGCTGCCCCTCTCCTGGGACTCTCTGCGCCCACACTGGGGCCTTCTCTGCAAGGTTTCCCTCTCACTTGGCTCTTCCCTCTGCAAGGTTGCCCTCTCACTGGGCTGGCCTCTGCAGAGCTGCCCTCTCTCAGGGCTCCGCTCTGGAGCTGGGGTCTGTACCCCCGAACTCCGTGCCCTCACTGGGGCTGGGGTCCTCACTCTACCGTGAGTCCCCTATGAGACCTCTTCCATCCCCTTATAGCCTCACCCAAACCACCGGTGTTAAACAAACTGCAACATAAACTCAAGCCTCTTGGCTACAACTTAAACCTAAGCCACTTGGCTGTAATGCCATTGCTTGGACATCTTGGAGCTGCTACCCTTTACCCTGCTAGTGGTACCTGTAGTCAGGCTTCTCCTCGCATCATGGCTCCAGGAGCTTCTCTCTCTATGGCTGCTGGCAGGGAGCTCCTTCTGTCTTGGATACCGGTAGGGAAAAACTGCCTTTGGCCTCAGCTCCCCCCTCATAAGAGCCAGGCCTTGCCCCTTATAGCCAGCTGATCGCTGGCAGGTGTTGGTCGTTTGCTACCTCCCATTGCCCTGGCAACCAGCACCTGAGGAGCCTTCCGGGCTCTCTTAGTAGCAGGCACCTTAGTGTCCTGCTACAATCCCTATCCAATCCATGTCTTTCAATTTATATTTGTCATTGGGGTTTTTCACCACAAAACTTTTAAAAGAGAAAGCTGTGTTTTCCCTGGCAGTGTGATCCTTCACTATGCAGGGAAGTACACATTGCACACACTCACACACATATATCAGAGAAGAAGTCAGACATTCATAGAAGAAGATCTTATATATAGTTATTATTAATATTATTAGTTATAGTTAGTTATGTAGCAAAACCCCGTTTTTCTTTTTTTTTCTTTCAAAATGCATTCCCTCCCCTTTCCCAATCATTTCTGACTTTTTCTTTTCCTCTCTATTACCTATATATAAGTATAAGTGAGCTAAGACATAGGAAAAGCTTCAGCATTTTATTTTGGTAGCAAGTTGTATTTGTCTTGTGTTTTCTCCTTTATATTGTATAATTATTATGTTTATATTGATTTTTACTGTTCTATATTACTGTTTTACTGGTACTATATGATTTAGGCCTACATATGTAAGTTACCATAAGTCATGTCAAGTTTCCATTTTGTTTGTCAAGTCTCCAACCTGTCCCTAGGCCCAGTTGTGTAACCCGTAACTCACACCTAACTCACCTATGTAACTTGGTTCCTGAATGAATGGGAATGAATGAGGGTGCTTGACAGACAATGGCAGTAGGTCTAAAAATAGCTCCCTGTGAATGGCCGAACCATCAACCCCAATACCTGGACCAAGGACCCAGCCCTTGGAACCACCCCTCAGCATTCAAGAAACAAAAGATGAGGCAAGCCACCATTGTGCCAGGCTGCATATGCTCAGTAAGAACACCTGGAGCCCTCTGGAACAGGACTGACATTGCCTGGACAGGCCCTCCCCATAGGAGATCAGAGGTAGTCTGCCCCATAAAAAGGGGTAGTGAAGACTGGCTTTTTGGGACACCCTCTCCATCTGGACCAGCACCATGCCACACCACCGATCCACCCAGAGACCCTGCCGGCGACCCACCTCTGGACAACCCCTACTGGACAAGGACCCCCTTCCAGCCTGGATAGATAGCTATCACCTCCTACCTCCTCTTCAACCAAGGACTTGAACTCTGCTTCTCTTCCCCACCTTGACTCCAACCCTTCTACTGAGTCTCTTTCTCCTGCCATTGTGAATGATTGTGTGTGTGTGTGTGTGTATGAACCAATAACTTCATGGGGCTGTGTAGTGTGTTGTCTGTTTAATAAACCTGTTATTTTGAAAGCCCGAGTTGGGTTTTTGTCTGTTTTCTGACTGTTTCCTCCTTGCCACTGCTTATCTGCACCCCGCCCCCACTCTCTAAGCTGTCAGCCTGTTTCCAGTCTCAAGCTCCCAGGTTTCTGCTCTCTCTCTCTCTCTTTCCTGGCTGTCTCCTCCTTGCCACCACTTATCTTCCCCCCGCACCAAGTATCTCAGCTGTCTGCCTCAGTTTCCAGCCCCAATCTACTTTAAGTAACCCCAAGACTCAGTTCCTCAGCCAGCTTCTCTCTAGTCCACCAGTTCTAATCTCAGTTCTGGCAACTTTCACGCCTACACTTTCTCTCTCTCACCTTAACCTTCCCCCAAGTATCCCAGGTACCCCAAGCACATACATACATACCATGCCATCCAAGTTAAGAACTTACCTATGTGTAGTTGGGTTGTATGTGTGTGAACTGGTGAGTGTGCGTGTGTGTGTATATATATATATATATATATCAGTGTGTGTATGATGTATGAATTAGTGATCTGTGTATGTGTACTGAGTGTGTGGGTATGGACAATTAATTTTTTGTCTAACTTTTGGGGTGTATAGTGTATGTGCTTGAATTGTTGATAGGTATGCATGTGCCTAGGCTAGTTTGGATGTGTATGTGCCTGAGTTGGTAGTGTGTGTGTGTATGCATCCAATTAATTTTTGTGTTTGTATATGTGCAATTGTGTTACACCCTCCTGTCTAACAGTGCAATATTGAGATCCTGAGAGTTGGCCTGACCCCACAGGGCAACAGTTATATACAGACTAAAGACAACACAGAAGAAGAAGTCAGATAGAGATTCAGATTGATATTAACACGCAACACAGAAGTCAGAGTCAAAGAAGAAGAAGAGTTCAGATTAAATTATATATAGTTATTATTAATTATGGTTACATTAAGATTACAGACTACACAGAAGTCAGATAGAGAGATTCAGATTGAGATTAACACACACAAAACTGAAGTCAGAGTTAAAGAAGAAGAAGATATATTATTTTAGGTACACAACACAGAACAGTAAACACAACACAAGGAGAAGTTAGACACAATACACCAGAGAAGAAGATCTATATTATATTATTAGGTAGTTACACACACAGAAACATTTTCCAGCACAGGAAATATTAATATGAAGTGTGCTGGAAAGGCAGGTGTCATGTCTTCTGGCAGGGGAGGGAGAGGGGTTACAGGAGGGGAGGGGGAGAGCTAGAGTTGCAAGTTCCCCGCCCCCCCCCCCCACAAACATAGATGCATCCTCTTTCCTGGCAGCCATGAGTCTTCTCCTGCCAGTGGAAACAAGGAGGTGGCAGCAGTATGTGTCCCTGCACCTGCACCACCTCCTATGACTCTAGAAATAGGCACCAGTAGCAAAGTAACAGTCTCCTCCACCCCAATTTCATCTCTCAGCATGAGCCTCCTACTGCCAGAGGAGGAGTTGGATCTGGAACCAGGGGTCCTAAGCACCCTGGCAAAAGAAATTCTGGGGACCGAGGGGGAATCTCAGTTTGTGCTCCAAACCACTCAAAGACCTTCATCTCTCTCCCAGAGGTAAGCATCTGTTCTCCCACAGGTTGGCTGACCTCCTCCATAGAGCTTTAAACTAGAGAAGGTTGAGAGGTGACCTTGTGGCTGCCTATATGTTCATCACGGGGGCACAGAAGGGAATTGGTGAGGTTTTATTCACCAAGGCGCCCCCGGGGGTTACAAGAAATAATGGCCACAAGCTAGCAGACAGCAGATTTAGACTAGACATTAGGAAGAACTTCTTCACAGTTCGAGTGGCCAAGGTCTGGAATGGGCTCCCAAGGGAGGTGGTACTCTCCCCTACCTTGGGGGGTCTTCAAGAGGAGGTTAGATAGGCATCTAGCTGGGGTCATCTAAACCCAGCACTCTTTCCTGCCTATGCAGGGGGTCAGACTTGATGATCTATTGAGGTCCCTTCTGACCCTAACATCTATGAATCTATGAATCTATGAATCTAGGTTCAATGTGGGACGGAGAACTGGTGGTCAAAGAGAACCCAGGGTTGGTGAGACACAAAGAAGGCACTGGACCAAACCAGGTAGGCACCAAGGAGAACACTAGACATCAATACAATGAGCAACCAAAAGCACCCATCAGGGAGCAAATGTGTCTTTACACAAATGCCAGGAGTATGGGGAATAAGCAGGAGTAGCTCACACTCACCTACTAGCACCCAGTATGACCTAGTTGGCTTAATGGAAACATGGTGGGATTCTACTCATGACTGGGTGGTAGGCATTGAGGGGTGCAGGTTGTATAGGTGAGACAGAGTGGGGAAAAGAGGTGGGAGTGTAGCTCTCTGTTTGGGAGCAGCACACATCTGCCATCATCAAGGCAGGGGTAGAGGAGGGGAATACTGAGGTATCGTGGGTCAGGATACAGATGGGTCCAGGGGAAAAGGATTTGGTAGTGAGGGTCTACTACAGACCTCCTCATCAGGATGATGAGCTAGACCTGGTATTCTCCAGGCAGCTCTCAGAATCCATTCAGGTAAGAGAGGCAGTGGTCATGGGGGACCTAAATTTACCAGACATCTGCTGGAGGAGCAGATGGCCAAAACAAACTGCTCATGTGCGTTCTTAAACTGTGTACAGTTAACTCCACCTAACTCAGGAGGTGTCCAGTCCCACCAGGGGTAATGCCTTGCTAGACCTGGTCTTAGCAATAGGGGGATGATCTTGTGGATAACTTGCAAGTGCACAGTAACCTGGGAGATAGTGACCATCACTTGGTTGAATTCATAATCCAGCAGAGGCAGGGAAAATAACCAGTGAGGCTAAAGTGTTAGACTTCACAAGGGTCAATTTTAGTAAACTTAGAAGGCTAGTTAGTGAGGTGGCTGAACTCAAGAGCATCGAATATATGGGGGTCCAGGAGGGTTGGCGGTTTCTCAAGGGAGTGACCCCAGGGGCACAAAAGGAGACTATTCCATTATGCAGGAAGGGGACAAGGATACTAAATGTGCGGGCCGGGCGTGAACCCGGGCCCTTTGTTGCGCTGCACGTGGGCTGTGGCCGGCAGCCCGGGCACGCCGGGTCGGAGAGGGCGGGCGCCGAGCTAGAATTAGGCATAGACACTTAACGGTTGATTTTAAGATTGTTTACTTACACCGAGATGGTCGCAGTGCAGGCTGAAAACTTGCTTGAGTTGCGGTTACAGACAGAAAGAACACGAACAATCACGTGGAGTTTGCTAGGCTCCACGCAGACAGAACTCTGGATGTCCAGGACAAGCGCGCCTCAAAACTCGTCGATACGTCTTATAGAAAGTTACCGCTTGAAGACGGGAAGAGGTGGGCGGTGGATCAGGCCGCCAAGCTCCTCTGAGTAACACACAGGGCTTCTATGACCCTGCCACATACCCAGAGTCCCCATGAGATGGATGTGGAGTCCTCTTCGGCTTGGGCGGAAACTGCTCAAGCCTCTTATACGGCTAGCAGACCAATCGCTAGCCGCCATGTGGGAATAATTTAGAACTAGCCAATAGCGGGACACAAATTTGCATTCAAAGAGCAGGAACCCTTTGCACTGTGCATTTCTGTGCTGCAAAGGGAAATGCACCCTGCAAAGACAGCTGCAAAGTGGCGGGAACTCTCTCCTTTGCACGCGGGTTCTCTGTGCAGCAAAACTCCACCGTGCAATGAAGCTGTAATCCCACGGGGATAATTCTAATGCCGAAGCACACACAAAATCAGACCTTTGGGTCATGACACTAAAAAGTCACCTTGCCTGAAAGGGAACTCTAGAAAAGACTGGGGGCAAAGAAAGAGATTTATAGGCAGTGGAAGTGGGGGGCATCCACCAAAGAGGAATATATTTCTGTGGTGCGCTGTTGCAGGGAATTAGGCAGGCCAAGGCAGCTTAGGTTGGCTACAACAATCAAGAACAATCAAGGACAATAAAAAGTCCTTTTATAGATACATAGTGAGCAAAAGGAAGGCGCAGAATAACATAGGTCCCCTGCAGGACAAATCACAACAGTTGGTGGCCGACACAGGGGAAAAAGGTGGAGCTCTTCAATGAGTTCTTTGCTTCAGTATTCCTAAGTACTGGTGAAAACAATTCCCCCAATTTGAACATAGATAGATGTCTGGGAGGCACTAGACAACCAATGGTAAGTGCTGACTTAGTTAAGGAGCACTTGGAGTGGCTGGATGGGTACAAGCCAGCAGGTCCAGATGACCTCCATCCATAGATGCTGAAGGAATTGGCCAGTGTCATAGCTGAGGCACCGGAACAGCTGTATGAGCACTCCTGGTGCTCCAACCAGGTCCCTGAGGACTGGAAAGGGGCCAGCATGGTGCCCATTTTTAAGGAGGGGAGAAGGGATGAGCCAGGTAGCTTTAGGCCAGTCAGTCTTACCTCTATCTTTGGGAAAATACTGGAAAAAATCATTAAAGAGTGCATCTGTGAAGGTCTAGCAAGGGAAATTATGTTAAAAGGAAACCAGTATGGGTTTGTCACAGGTAGATCCTGCCTGACAAATTTTATAGCCTTTTATGACCAGGTAACACACTTCCTTGACACTGGAGCTGAGGCAGATGTCATCTACATGGATTTTAAGAAGCCCTTCAATATAGTTTCACATCCTATTCTCATAAAGAAGCTAGCAGGTGGTGGAGTGGATGCTTACACAGTCAGTTGGGTGGCAAACTGGCTTAGGGACCACACCCAAAAAGTGGTGGTGGATGGGTCATTTTTGACCTGGAAGGAGGTGGGCAGTGGTGTCCCACAGGGTTTGGTCCTTGGACCAGTGTTAATATCTCCATCAGCAATTTGGACGAGGGTGTGGAGAGCACCCTGTTCAAGTTTGCAGATGACACCAAGTTATGGGGCAAAGTAAACACACCGGAGAGCAGGGAACAGATACAGGCCAATCTGGACAGGTTGGATCAATGGGCAGAATGAAACAGGATGCAATTCAACAAAGACAAATGCAAGGTACTCCACGTAGGGAGGAGGAATCCCCAGCACACCTATAGGTTGGGGCTCAGCGGCTGAAAGGGATCTTGGAGTTAGAGTGGACTCCAAGAAGAACATTAGCTGGCAGTGTAATGAAGCCATCAACAAAGCCAATTGTACCTTATCATGCATTAGCAGACGCATGACCAACAGATCGAGGGAGATTATATTCCCCCTCTATGCGGCATTGGTCAGGCTGCAGTTGGAGTACTGCGTCCAGTTTTGGGTGCTGCACTTCAAGAGGGATGCAGAGAATCTGGAGAGGGTCCAGAGGAGGGACACTTGTATGATGAGTGGCCTCCGCGCAAGACCTTACAAGGAGAGGTTGAGGGATCTGGATCTCTTCAGCCTTCACAAGAGATGTCTGAGGGGAGACCTTGTAGCAGCCTATAAGTTTAGCAAGGGAGGACAACAGAGAGTTGGAGATGCGCTATTTACCAGGGCACCCCTAGGACTATTTAGCAATAATGGGTACAAACT
This sequence comes from Alligator mississippiensis, assembly GCF_030867095.1. Lineage (NCBI taxonomy): Eukaryota > Metazoa > Chordata > Crocodylia > Alligatoridae > Alligator > Alligator mississippiensis. The sequence continues at coordinate 43,769,489 of NC_081829.1, forward strand.
AGTGGAGAGCAGATTCAGGTTAGAAATTAAGAAGACATTTTTCACATTAAGGGTGGCCAGAATCTGGAACAGGCTGCCAAGAGAGGTGGTACTATCACTTAACTTCGAGGTCTTCAAGAGGAGGCTAGATATGTACCTGGCTGGGGTCATCTGACCTTGGTCCTCTTTCTTGCCTGGGCCAAGGGGTCAGACACGATGATCCTTTGAGGTTCCTTCCAACTCTACAATCTATGAATCTATGAAAGTAACCCTAGACCCAGGTCTCCTTCTCTGGAAAGCACCTCGTAGGAGGTTGAGGTTGTGAAGTCTCAGGCAAGTGGCTCAGCTGAGTAACTACTCCTGCTGTTGTGCCTTATGCTGCTGAAGGGAATAAGGCAGGAGCCCCAACCACAACACAGACTTGGGGGAGTAGTGTAGTGTTGGATCATTTTGAGGTGGCAGATGACCCCAGGCTTGCTATCTGCTAGCATTGCCAAAGGCAGATCAGGCAGGGAAGGGGGTGAAACACTTTAGCACCACAGAGATGCTACTGCATCTCAGGAGGCAGCACCTCCTTGCCCTTCTTCCTTCTCAGCCTGGCATCAATGCAAGTGTGCTGAAAGGGAAGTGCCCTTCTCACTCCAAAGCCCTCATTCCCCCAAAGCAGAGGCAGGCCATCCTGGAGCAGTAGGGGAAAGCTTCAGACAGAGGGGGGCACTCTGCAAGGGTGAGCAAGATCACCCAGAGCACTAGGGAGATGCTTGCTCTGGATAGCCAGCCCTTCTCCTTAGTTGAGTGGCCGGGGTTCAGGTGGCTCATGGTGCTTGTGGCCCCATCTTACCAAATGCCTGCATGCAGGGAAGGTGGTGCCCTCCCTGTATGAGGCATGCAGGGAGTACTTGAGGGAGGAGCTGTGAAAGGCAGGGCCACAGGTAGCCTTGCACTTAACGTACAACATCTGGAGAAGCTGGGGTGGCAATCATGCCTACCTTTCCCTCACAGGGCACTGATGTGACCAATCAGGCCATCAGTGGGCTCTCCTTCAAGCTGAGGTGGTGGATGAGTTCCACACAGCAAGGGAGATCATTGTGACCATGAACCACATGGTACAGGGGTGGCTCATTGGGCAGAATGAGCTCACCCATGGGTTCATGGTCAACAATGGGGCCAATATGTTCAAGGCCATCTGTGATGCCAACTTTCTTGGCAACCGCTGTGTGGCACACAGGCTGCACCTCACAGTCAGGGATGACTCATAGTCACACAGGCTACACCTCATAGTCAGGGACACCTCATAGTCAGGGCTGCCAGTGATGGTACCATCACTACCACCCAGTTCATTTCCAAATACAGGAAGGTGGCAGGCTACTTCCACTGCGGCATCAAGGTGGACAAGATGCTGCAGGAGAAACAGGCACAGCTGAGCATCCCACAGCACAAAATCATGCAGAATGTGGAGACTCGGTGAAAGTCCACATACCTGATGCTAGAAAGGCTGATGGACCAACAGAAGGCTGTCCATGAGATGGCGTTGCTTAGGGAGATTGGGATCAGTGGCCCCCTTAATAGAGCTAAGTGGAATACCATCTCCCAGATCTTGGTGGTCCTCAAGCCATTCCTCAAGGCTACTGAGACCCTCAGTGGCCGCGATGCCCTCCTTAGCCAGGTGATCCCCATAGTGAGGGAACTTGAGAAATGAATGGAGAAGTTCCAGGGGATCAATTTTCCTGGCTGGGGCAAGCTGCTGTCACCAGATATGCAGGCACTGGTGAGGTGGCTGGAGGAGAGCATCAGGAGATGGCTGGATGCCTTGCAGTCCAGTATGGTCCACATGCCGGTGGGCATGTGCGACCTGAGGGTGAAGGGGAACAGGTGCATTGGCAGCACCAAAACCCTTCATCACTGAACACAGGTCCTGGTCAATAGAGTCAGGGAGGCCAAAGGGCAGAGGCAAGGGGATGTGGAAGAGGGGGATCCACTTTCCTGTGACAGCACTCCCAGCACCAGCACCAGCCAATCTCCTCCATGACAGCTGCTGCCAATGTGGGCCAAAGGCATGGCTTCAGAGCTGGGGTCCAGACACACCAGACCCCAGTCTTAGGCAGGTAGTGCCAAGGCTTTGGTGGCTATCTATCTCACTGAGGATATGGAACCACTGGACTGTGACCCCTTAGCACACTGGAGAAGCCACAGCCAGATGTGGCAGGATCTAGTCATGATTGCCCAGGAACACCTGTCCTGTCCACCAACCAGTGTTCTGAGTGAGAGGGTGTTCAGAATTGCTGGGCATGTAGTGACACCCAGCAGCACATGCTTGGATCCTGGTTTGGTGGAGAAGCTGGTGTTCCCTAAGGTGAACCTCCTACTGCTGGGTTTCCCCAAGCTCCACCTCCAGATGGACTGAGTTCCATCCTCCTCACTCCATATGCACCTATTTATGTTTGTTTTTTTTAAACCAGTTACTGCCCTGCTCTCAGAGCTGGAGGGGGCACTCATTGCATCACCAGCCAGCAGGGGAAGGACATGTCACTGCTGGGCTCCCATGCCAGGACAAACTTGGAGGTATGGACTGGGGCTATGAAGAAAGAGAAGGCCTCAGATCCTGGGCATGACCACTAAAACTGCACTCTGCCAGGGTCAGGGAGGCCTGGTGGGACTGCTGGCAGTATGGAAGCCCTGTAAATGCTAGGACTGGTGAAGGGTGGGTTGGAGGCACCATAATCTCCAGGTGCCACACATATGCACACAGTCCTGGCTGGGGAAAGCCCAGACATGTAATGCCTTTGACAGGTCTGAGGCTTGCTGGTTGAAGTGGAGTTGTGAGGCTCTAGGTTAGCTCAGCTTAGATGCCTGGGATGCAAGCTTTTGGGTTGAAAAACCCATTGTCAGGTTGAGGAAAAACCCATATTTGGTCTGTGTGCGTGCTGGTCTTGGATGGAAGGAATAGTAAAGCAGAATTGCACTGTCTATATTGAGTCCATGAGTTTCTGTACCTAGGAGGCTGATGAAGTGAAGTTCATAGACCTGGCCATGAAAAGTGTTTTGTAAATTGTTCCCTCTCTGGATCAGGCTTGGGAGACTGGAGACAGTCAATTTTTTTGTGATGAATGTGCCCCCACAGGTAGTTGGGTATTGTTGCCTTTGATAGATTGTGGTGTGCATTTTTTGGGGCTACTGGAGATTGTTGGCAGGTTTTGTGTTTTGAGCTGTAGGAAGTTGGCTTCAGTTCTGGTAATGAGGCTAGGTGCTTGGCTGAATTTACAAACGACTTTTCAGATCTTCATCAGCCTCCTAGTTAGTAGGTACAGAAATTCATGGACTCAATATAGACACTGACAGTGGAATTCTGACAAAATACAGGCTGGCAGACATCTGACTTGCTAGGTACCTCTGCACTTTTACCTGCGCTGCTACATCCCCATCCACCCCTCAACCCCAGCCTGTCCCTCACCCCCTGATGCCTCCATTTTCATTTTCACTGACTGGCTTTCTTGCCTGCATTGCATGCCAGGCCAGCCTCTGGCTTCTTTACTATTCCCTCCATCCAGGACCAACACACACATAGACCAAATACGGAGGCTTCCTCTGGCTCTGTGACAGTTTGGCTTCCTGAGATGCTGCTGGTGCTACTGTACTGAAGTGCTTGATTTTTTTACATCTGTTGCCATTTAAAGTGGTGTACTGGGATGAGGCTGTAAGCAAGGAGGAGACCTCACTCGGGCACACTACCATGTCGTGTAGAGGCCCCAGTGCCAGTGAGGGTGCACCTTAACACACACACACACACACACACACACACACACACACACACACACACACACACACACACACACACAGTGAGGGCACCTTAACACATGCTGGAAAAGAAGCTCATGCAGGAGAGGAAAGAAAGGCTCTGCCACAGTTTGGCTGCATGAGATGCTGCTGGTGCTACTGTGCTAGTGCTCACTAAGTTTTTTTATACCTGTTGCTATTTAAATTGGTGGACCAGGATGAGGCTGCAGGGGAGGAGGAAAACCCATTGGGGCACACTACCATGTTGTGTAGATGTCCCAGCACTGGTGAGGGTGCACATTAACATACACACAGTGTCACCCACCCATGTCATGAGTTTTGCCTGACAGCAGCCTGAGGTGCAGGGTCCCAGAAACCAGAACCCCCTGCACCTATCTCCTTGAAAGCTGGCAGGTTTCATGGCTGAAGTGTAGATTTTACCCCCCTGTGCCCTAACACAGACACAGTCACACAATCACCCATATCATGAGTTTTGCCTGTGAGCAGCCTGAGGTATAGTTTCCCAGAAACCCCTGCACTTATCTCCTTTAAACATGGCAGGCTTTGTGGCCTCAGTAGAGGCCACCATCCCTGCAGTTTTCACCCCCACACTGTGCCTTATGATGTCATGAGTCACAAGTTTTGCTTGTCAGCACCTTCAGGTGCAGTTTTCCAGAAACCCCTGCACTTATCACCTTTAAACTTGGAAGGCTTCATGTCCTGCATTTTTCACCCCACTCTGGCTAAACACACACATGTGGCATGAGTTTTGATGTCAAGATGTTGAGGTACAGTTTCCCAGAAACCCCTGCACCTATCACCTTGAGATTTCACAGATTGCATGCCCTCAGAAGGGGCTACCATTTTTGTAAGGTTCATTTGAATCAGCCAAAAAATGATAACCAAAGTTATAGGTATTTCATTGACTCCCCATTATACTCTATTATGCTCAAATTGATTTTGAGGGTTCCAATTCAATTTGGAGAGATTAAAGGGTCTCCTGATTTGATTCAGATTTGGAGATTTAGCCACCAAATCAGGCTGAATCCCTGCTAAATCAAATCAGTGACTGAAGCTTCGCACAGCCCTAATATAGATATGTGTATGTATTAGTGGTGTTTCATTTTAATCATAGAAAAAATGTGAATTTTTGGTTACTGTTTTAATGTGAAAATTGGACTTTTTTATCAGAGAAAACCAGGATCCCTGGTCATGACATTACTGGAGTTGAGAGTCCACTGGGTCTATAACTCTCCCTCCTGACTCCTAGTCAAACCACACCTCATACCTACAAGCAGTTTCTTAATTACAAATAGCACTGAGGAGAGTCAAGGCCAGAAATTGGGGTCAACGGGACCTACATACCTACGGAGCCACCTTCTCCCTTATACCTCACTGCATTCCTGAGGCCAGCTAAGACCTGCTAGTACCATCACTGCAGAAAGATCACTTGGTGAAAGTTCATGGGGCAGTTTCTCTCAGTAGTCACCTCCTCAGCACTGGAACTCTCTTCCCCTTGAGACCAACCAGGGTTGGGCTCTGGAAACATTGGAAGTCCTTCCTTTTTAGGCAAGCATTCATCAAGCAAAGCTAACCTGGGATGATGTTCAGGGAGTTTTTTTTCCATATTTTATTTTAATATAATTTACTTGTATGTGTTATTTTGTTCAGAGGTAGGTGCTCAGCACTTTCTGAAAACTGGTCCTTTTTAAGGTTATTGGCAAAAATAGTGGCACCCAGAATTATTTACAATGTTGTCTGTAACAGGGTTCCCGACTGGAGCCCTGTTACTTGAGAAATCCCAGCAGCTGGTGGTGATAAAGGAGGATGATGCATGGGGAAAGATGCCTTTGGGCACTACACAAGAAGAGAAGAGCTGCCGGGGACTCTCTGGAAGAAGGATCCAAAAGGAGGGATCCATGACACAAGACCCAGCATGAGCCAAAGGACTCTGGAGCCCAGGACCAGCAAACCCATGCTCACCACCTACCAGGAGTCCATGAGAACAGCGGTGAGTCTGGGGAAAGCGGAGTTGTGGTGTGGGAAGAAGCCATGTTTTTCACACAGGGATGCAGCGAGGCAACTCAGAACCCTGGGCGGGGGGGAGGGGTCACCAGCCCAGACCCTGGAGGAGACCTGGCCCATCACCCAGGACTTGAGGGAAGAGGTGGAGCTGAGGCCAAATTCGGTGGACCTGACTGCGGGGAGACTCCCAGATCTGCATGCTGGCACAGCGCACAGCAAAAGAGACTGGGCGGCTCCTGTAACGAGTCACTAATGAGGTAATTATTGGCAGGGAGCTGAGACACAAGCACAGAAAGAAACCCTTCTTTTATCTTTTTACCTTCCTATTTTCACCTGGAGTGGGCAATGACTGCGGATGCAGGGGGTGACGACGAGCAACCCATATAAGGAGAGTTAGCCGGGGACACCTACACAGGGCAGGGGACTTAGGGTGGATCCCCACTGGGACTGATTGCAGGTGCAGCCATAAGCTGGTGAGATGTTTGTTGGAACTTACCATGTGGATTGAGTCACTGGGAATCCTTTCCGGAGCAAGGGGAGGATCCTGGGAACAACCTGGATGAGCTGCTGCCTCCCAACCAATTCCCTGTAAAAGAAAGAATAAAGAAAAGCACCTAAACCATGAGATAGACCAAGCGTGGTCCTTCTGAGGGTATTGAGCATGGTAACACTTCTTTCCTTCCCCTTTTTTTAATAAGATCGAAGTCATGGCAGGCAAGAACCAGGGAACAGACGGTACCCCATGCAGACATGCTAACATTGTCAAAATTAAAAACTGATGGAAAATGCATTGAGACATGGCTATCAGGGGATTCAGGAAACAATCAATATTTTACCATGTCATTTTTTCTTAGTAACCTATTAAAATGCACTGCAGAGCTATAAGGAAACTTCCTTTTAGTGTTAGAGATAAACCATATTTAGAGCCAATCACATCAGAGAAGGAAACAATATCCCTTGTTGCTGTGCCTGTGCATATGCTTGGCTGCAGTTTGGGCACAATAAATCATAGAGGCAGTAGAAATCAAGAGGTTTATTATAGTTGAGTTATAAAATTGCAGCTTCTTTTATGCACCTCAGATTCTGCAGCCACTATGGAACTGGTAAAAATGACAGTTACTATAGATGGGGAAAATTAGTGGAGCTTCATGTCATGGACAAGTTTCAGAACAAAATAAAAACCGAGAATATGTCAGAAGACTGAAAAATTTTGATTCTGGGATGCCATTTTACCTCCAGAATGATGCAGTGTAGGTACCATATTCTCATTCTTCTCTGTTGGATGGATTTTCTGGTTACACTACACTTGAAATGATGCACCATGCTTTTTTTTCTCTTATGGCCTGAAGTTCTGAATCAAGGCAAATGTACAGTCATGGTATAAATGAAGTTCAGAATGAAATCTGACTGTGGTACCCAAGTCATAGAAGAGAATAGTAGCTGGGGAAATGCAAACTTTACTTCCCATGAGAAATCACAGTGGCATCTTGTTATTTATCTATTTTGGGACAGAATACTTGTTTGAGTGGTTAATATTTGATGAGAAACCTACATTTTCCAGACAAGGTTCTTTGGGTGAATCTGATATCTCTTATTAGACCAACTTAAATAGTTGGAAAAAAAAAAAAAAGCAGGCTTTTGGGTTAAAAAACCCTTCATCAGGCTGAGGAAGTTACAGCAGTTGGTGTGTGCTTTTCCTGGATGGAATGAAAATAAAGAAGCCAGAGGCTGGGCTGGTATGCATACAAGGTAGGCAGTCAGTGAAGATGTAGACTGAGGAGTCACATGCATGATTTTTAGGTGTCCTAGGGCACCAGTACCTTTAAAACCCATGAATTTTTCTGAAATCCAGGGCTGTTTCAGGCTCTGTCTGACAATGAACTTGGTTGTTGGCCCCATGTCCATGTCTGTGGGCACCTGGCTCTCAATTTGTCAATGCTGGGGAAGCCCAGGATTTTCACAAACTCTGTTTAGCTAAAAATCCAGTTTTTTTTTCAATAGTTGTTCAGCAAGTAATACTTTCACCTGTTCTACAGTTGAGGTTGTAAGGATTTTGGCTCTAGCAACTACAAAACAGATGCCGAAAGAAAGGTAGTTACAGAATTCCCTATCAAGTAGTATGAACACATACTGCTATATTCCTGTCCCAGCATATATATCTATATCTATATTAGGGGCATGCAAAGCGGGCCCTATTTGATTCAGATTCAGCTCAAATCAGGGACAGTGATTCAATTTGTTGATTTGGATCACTGTCCCTGAATCGATTCAGCTGAATCCAAATCTGAAGATTTGATGCTGATCCAGAGAATCAGCAATTTGGATACAGACACAGTTTTTAAACATACCTTGAGGTACCAGCATGGCTTGTGCATGCTGCAATTCTAGGGCATATGCAGTGTCCCACAGGAGCGTGGGGGAGGCGGGGCACCATGTGCTCAGTGGTAAACCCATAAGTGGACTGAAAGTGCTTCTGGTCCACTTCTGGGTCAGGCCTCCTGAAGGTGCATGCACTGCCCCACTAATCCCAGGACTATCGGGGCCGCTGTTTCTTACCTGGGTATTTCTTGTGCTCATTGGCTGTCTTGGTTGGGCTGTTCTTGTGGGTGGCTCTTTGTTCAGCATTCCATGGCTCCCTTCATCCTTGCAAGGTGCCTAAGTGTATTGTTATATGTTACATTTTGCATGTGCTAACTTTAAGGAATATTAGTTGTAATTAAAGTTAGCACATTCTGTGTATAGTTGTATGTTAAGGGTTCAGACACTCTCTAACATGCACAGTTCAGACTTCCCACTTGAAGGCTGGTGTCTAGAGGCATGGCTAGGAGCTGCCAAGTCTGCCTCATGGATGCTTAGCTCTCTGGCCTTCCAGTGGCTGTGTGCTCACCCACTCTTTCCTCTCTCCCCCCATCCCTTGTAGCTTGCCTATGACTCCCTTGTAGCTCCCTGCTCACGCTCTACCTGACTTTATCAGTCTAAGGCAGTAGAGTTCTGGATGAGAGATCAACTACAAGTTTATACTCCAGGGGAATTATGTGCAGAAAAATTCAAAATTATGCACTGAGTCCCAGGGGCTGCACATGGTGGCACAGATCTGGCCCCAATGGGTCTGCTGGTGCATGCCTTTACATCAGACTGGGCTGGCTGTGTGCCAGCATATGGGGATTGTGGCATAGCTGCACGCCATTGGGCCAGGATAGGCCAGCCTCACATCTCCACATGGGGCTTCCAGCACTACAATGGGAAACTACACGTGAAAAGACTACATACTGGTAGGGCAATGTAAATGAAATTATATATTTTAATACTAACCTAATATCTTTTTTTTGAGCCTTGACAGTTCACTTTATGGGATCATGTATATGAACAGTCAAACATATCTGTCCACCAATATCTGCTGACACGTGTCAAACCTGAAGTATGCCTTTACAAGATTTTCCTCAAGAGTCCCTCTTAAGCATGCCAAAAAACTAAGGGCTTGAGAGCAAATACATCTTACTGACATATTTCCAGGGTTGGATTGTGGAGGCTGCTGGGTAGACAAGACCACAGCTCCATCTTTACTGGGTCCTACTGTTGGCTTCGGCAAGCATTAAGGTTTATTTTCAGTCAATATTTAGACTGTAAAGTGTTTGAGAGAAGAGCTAATTCTTTCTTTTATGGTTGTAATAGAAATAGGGATTATTTTTACATAGGGATTATTTATTTCTTTTTAGCAAATAATTCAGATGCATCAACACCAAAATATTTTGTGACTATGGGCTGATTTTGGGGGCGGAGGGGGAGGGAGAGGTGCATCCCCCCCCCCACCCCAACCCCCTGTTCCAATTTATTTTAAATGAAGTATTTCAATGTTTTTTATTTCATATCACTTTGTGTGACTCTAAGGCTAAGGCGGACATAGAGCTAGGACTAGCATCCAAGATCAAAGATAATAAAAAGTCCTTTTTCAAATATATAGGGAGGATGAAGAAGGCACCGGGAAATGTGGTGCCCCTGCAAGATACGCTGGGTAAGCTGGTGGCTGCGCTAGAGGAGAAGGCAGACCTCTTTAACAAATTCTTCACCTCTGTTTTCTTGTGCAGGGACCGGGACTCCCCCACCGTGATTCAAGATGGACTCGAGGGGAATGCCTCCAGACCTAAGGCTGAGGAGGACTGGGTTACAGTGCTTCTGGAGGGGCTGGACATGTTCAAATCAGCAGGTCCAGATGCTCTCCACCCCAGGGTGTTGAAGGAGCTAGCAGGGGTTATTGCTGGGTCCTTGGCATGGCTTTACGAGTGGTCATGGTGTTAGGCCCCAGTTCAAGTCTGGGTTCGTGCCCGGTATGCAAAGGCCAATAAAGATACCAGGGGTGAAAGTATAAAAAGATTTATTGCTAGCAATAAAAGGTGCAAGCGGAATAATTTCACAAAACAAGCACAGCAGATATGCAATACTAAGCCCCTTATATACAAGAGATTGAATCTTCATAAGCATCCTTGTTTGCTAATTGGTTATAAAGGAGTGACGCAAGGAGTTCTTTACTGAGCATGTCTCTATACCTGTGTTTTAGCTATGTATCTCATTAACATACATATATGTTTCATTAGCATATATCTTCCCCTCCTAGGGGTGTGATTTTTAGTATTTTAATGAGCTCTTTGTTCCAGTACCTCTGATTCTGTTTTTGTTTTCAAGCTTCCTCTATCTAAGACTGTCTGCTCCTTATCATTGCAGATGGGCATTCATCACATAACATTCACTTTTGCTTAGGCTTTGCATAGTAGTTTCTAGGTCGAACCTTACATTTCCCTCCTCTGGAGCATTCATAATTATTATTAATTATGATTGCTCCATTCAATTTGACTTAACACAAATCTAGTATTCTCAGCTTTCTTTGTTTGCAAAATCATTTGATTTACCTTAGGCCTGAAGATAGATGCGATACAAACCGGTATACATTGGATACAGAAACAAACCATAATCCCTATAAAACAAAACAGAACAACCATACAAAATAACTGTTTCAACCATCCAAAATTGGGAAGCCAGGAAGTTAACCAGGATAAGTCTATGCCAGATGATTCTTTCAACGTCTGTGTCAATCGTTGTAAGGCACCAATTTTGTCTTCAATTAGCACAGAATTATCAGTGAGGTTGAAGCAGCACATTCCTTTTAAGGTTTCACACCCCAGATTGTGTCGCAACAAGAGATAATCAATAGCGGCTCTATTCTCTAAGACAGCGTCCCTTAGTTGTTTTTTGTTCAGCATTCAAGGCTGAGAGCGCTCGAGATGTAGCATTTAGTCCTTTTGCTAAAACACAGGCCACTGCATTAAGATTTCTGCTATTACTTACAGCAAGACCCGGAACCCCCACCATAGACGCAGCTAATGCTATGTATTCTGCCTTAGATAGTAGTCCAGGGGAATCATTCTCGTCACAATCAGCAGTGAGAGTAGTGTATGCTCGTTTAAACCTCCCACCAAGAGTGGTTTGTTCAGTGTGCATTAGGTCAGATTTCCATTGCAGTTACCCAGGCAATGGTGCATGGTCCCCCAGTAGCATTCGCTGGAAGGTATGAATATATCATTCTCCCGCAGGCCAGAAACCATCCTCGAGGAAGGATGGTATGTGTGTATACATAGGATATTTGACTGGTCTTATTACAGAAGATTTTTCTACCTTGGTTCAATTCAAAGCAATTATTGGTACAATTCACTATAAACATTCAGAAGCATTAGCTGTTGCCTGAACCCGTACAGAAAACATGTCTCTGCTTTTCTCTTTTACAATAGTCCCCCACTTATATATATCCTGATATGTATTTTCCTTCTCTACATCTTTCAGCATAGTATAATTCTGTAAAATTTTCAAAGGGGTAGGTACTGCAATTAAGCATGAGGTAAAAACCAGATGAGCATTGATCCCTCCCGCTAAGCAGAAGTCTGTTCTATTTAATATTTCCCAGGCCAGATAAATCCAGACATTTTCCTGAGGGTCAAATTCTTGTGGTAAAAGATTTTCCCCTCCTATAAGTAGGAGTGGACAGATCAGGGTGCCCCACACTAAAACCTTGAACAATTTCATAATAAGGCTTGTAAAACTTGATCAAAGATTGACAAATTATTCAAAGTTCCTTTCTTTTGAATAGGAATTTTAAGTCCCTTATTGGCTCCACCTTCCACTGTTCTCTGCCTCTGGTCCCAGAGTTTTCAGGAGTTTCTTCTTGTTCTGGTTCAGCCACCGGCTTTAGGCAACTGGAATGTATCCAAGTCTTGATTCCTTTGAGCTTTGCTGCCGTCGGGGTCATTAAAAGTACTCTATATTGGCTCTTCCATCTGGCTCGAAGTGGTTCCTCATTCCAATCTTTCACAAGAGCATAACTCCCAGGTAATAATCAATTTTCCGGGGCAGGAGACTGGTCCTGTGTCTGCAGCACATCCCGTACCTGCTGATGGACGGAAGACAAAACAGAAACCAAAGACCATACATATTCTCTAATCATTCCCTCTCCTAAAACATGTAACTGTTGTTCAGTACCCATGGGCAGACTCAGAGGGTAAGGCTTACCATACATTATCTCAAATGGGCTTAATCCCAATTTAGAATGTGGTGCGACCCTTACTCGTAACAGGGCCAAGGGTAGGGCCTCTGGCCATTTGCGTCGAGCTTCTTGGCAAATCTTTGCAAGGTGTCTTTTTAAGGTCTGATTCATACGTTCCACCTTTCCACTGGACTGGGGTCTCCAAGGGGTGTGTAAATGCCAGCTGATTCCCAGGAACTCAGAAACCTTCTGAGTAATTTGTGCAATGAAATGTGGGCCATTGTCTGACCCTATTCCTTTTGGAAGTGCGAAGCGAGGTATGATTTCTCATAGGAGTGCCTTGACCACCTCTCGGGCTTGGGCAGTCCGACATGGGAAGCACTCAACCCAATTAGAGAAAGTGTCCACAAAGACAAGGAGATATCTCATCCCCTGTTGCCGGGGTAACTCAGTAAAATCCACCTGCCATTCTTCTCCTGGCCCATTGCCTATTCTCTGATGTCCTGAAGTTTCTTTTCTCCCTCCTTTTGGGTTATTTCTCTGGCAGACCTCACATGTCTCTGATACCTTCTTGGCAGCCTCTCTTAATCCCACTCCAGTTACATAGTGACTGATCCACCTTATCAGGGCCCTGGGTCCATAGTGGGTGCCATGATGAGCTCTCTTCACTACCACATGAACCCAGGCAGCTGGGATGATAATGCGGCCATCCTTTGCTACTAGCCACCCATGCTCCCCCTTCTTTGCTTGAAACTCTCTTATCAATTGTTTGTCTCTTTCCCCGTACTGTGGTGTCACAGGCTGGTATAAGTCTGGGAGGAGAGGTAACAGATTACTTACTTCGGGCAGCAAGTCCGTCTGAGGTTTTTTAGCTGCTTTCTTTGCTGTAGCGTCAGCAAATCGATTACCTTTTGTGGAGGGATCATCATTTTTTTTTTGATGTGCTTTGCAATGCATTACCGCTACCTCTTTTGGTTCCCAGACTGCCTTGAGGAGGGCTTTTATCTGCTTGCTATGCTTAATGCCTGTTCCTTTTGAATCAAGTAGACTTCGCTCTCTCCATAGTGCTCCGTGAGCATGTAAAACAAGGAAAACATATTTAGAGTCAGTATAAATATTGACAGTTTTGTTGGCCGCCAATTGCAAAGCCCGAGTCATAGCAATGAGTTCAGCCTTTTGAGCTGAAACAGATGGGTTTAAAGGTCCTGCTTCTATCACATTCTGTGTAGTCACAATAGCGTATCCGGATTTTCGAATTCCATTCTCTATACTCGAGCTGCCATCAGTGTAGAACTCCAGGTCAGCTTTTTCAAGAGGTCTGTCTCTCAAATTTGGTCTTGAAGAATAAACAGTTTCCAATGTTTGCAAACAATCATGCACAAGATCTGGTGTGTCATCCATAGATGGCAACAGTGTTGCTGGATTTACATTGTGAGAAATGGCCAATTTTATTTCAGGCTTATCTAGGAGGATGCCCTGATATCGAGCCATTCGTCCCGGAGTTAACCAGTTCCCTCCTTTCTGTTCCAAGACTGTAAGTACTGCGTGAGGAACATATACAATCATTTCATGGCCTAGGGTTAATTTTTCAGCTTCTTGTATTAGCAGACAGGTAGCAGCAACAGCCCGGAGACAAGCAGGCCATCCACATGACACAAAGTCTAATTTTTTTTGAAAAATATGCTACTGGTCGTTGCCAGCTACCCAATTTCTGTGTTAAGACTCCCACGGCTACCCCACCTCGGTCATGCACAAAAAGGGAAAAAGGCTTACTCATGTCCGGTAGTCCTAAGGCGGGTGCTTCAATGAGAGCCTGCTTTAACTGGCAGAATGCTTGCTCACACTCTTCAGTCCATTCGAGTACCTTTTCATCTCCGTGTGTTGCCTCATATAGAGGTTTTGCAATAACCCCAAAATTTGGAATCCAAATCCTGCAAAAACCTACTGTACCTAAAAATCCTCGTAGTTGTTTCTTTGTTATTGGGGGTGCCAGCCGGCATATAGCTTCTTTTCTTTCAGGCAACAGGGCTCTCTGACCAGGCTGTAATTCAAATCCTAAGTATGTTACTTTCTGGGATATGGGCTGCATTTTATTTCTGGAAACCCGATATCCTTGTTGACCCAGAAAATTAAGGAGGTAAATTGTTCCTTCCAGGCAGCTTGCTTCAGTGGTGGCTGTTAAAAGCAAGTCATCCACATATTGCAAAAGAGCACAGGACAGTGGCAATTTTAGCCTGCGTAAATCTTTGCTTAATGCATTGCCGAATAGGGTTGGGCTGTTTTTAAATCCTTGGGGTAAAACAGTCCAGCACAACTGAGTCTTAATGCTAGTATCTGGGTCTTCCCATTCAAATGCAAATATTTCCTGAGATCCCCTCTCTACTGGTATACAGAAGAAAGCATCTTTTAAATCAATAACCGTAAACCAGTTATGATCTGGGTTCAAAGCAGATAGCAAGGTGTACGGATTAGGCACAGCCGGGTATATACTCACAACCACTTTATTTACAGCTCTCAAGTCTTGGACGAAACGATATTCATTACTCTTAGGCTTCTTCACAGGCAAGATGGGTGTGTTAAAAGCTGATGTACATTCACGGAGAAGGCCATACTCCAGGAACCGTTCAACTAACGGCTTCAGTCCTTTCCTGGCTTCCATCCGCATTGGATATTGTTTCACACATGGAGGCTGGGCCCCTGGCAAAAGTTGAATCTTCACAGGGTCAGCATTTTTAGCCTTCCCAGGTCGGTGACCTGCCCATACCCATGGAACAACAGCATCGAGCAGGGGTTGAGGAATATCCGGTGTACTCTCCTCTCGGAGAAGGCCGAGAAGGCAAGCCTGTAAATGCCACCCCTTTTCAGGAGGCACTGTTAAAAACATTTGCCCATCCTGGAACGACAACATAGCTTGCAGTTTACAGAGGAGGTCTCTCCCTAAAAGGGGAACGGGGCAGTCTGGCATGTACAAGAATTGATGGGTAACTTCGGCCTGCCCAAGATTACAGGTCATTGGCTGTAGGAAGGGTTGTGTTACTGCCTTCCCTGTAACCCCTACCACCAGCACAGTCTTTTTACTTAAAGGTTTCAGTTTTTGAGTTAAGACAGAATGGGCACCACCTGTATCGACGAGAAAATCTACCAATTCATCTCTGTCCCCTAGTTGCATTTTAACCAGAGGCTCGTTAGGGGACACTGGGATCTGGGTTATCTTTCCCTCCCGGGCCTCCGGTCCCCTTCAATCTGAATCCCTTCCAAAAGCGAATAATCCACTGCTCTCCTCTTTCTTCTTTTCACCTTCCCCAACTTTTCGATAAGGGCATTCCCGCTTCCAATGTCCTTTTCGTTTGCAAAAGGCACATTGATCTTTCTCTAATGGACCCCGTCTCTGCGGCTGTCTCCAGGATCCCTCATCTCTAGGTTTTCTCGTGATTGCAGCTGCCACTAGGGCTGCCTGCATTTTCATCTTTCTCTCCTCTTTCTTGTCCTGTTTCTTTTCCTGAACACTTTCTCGGTTAGTAAATACTTGGTAAGCAATGTCTACTAGTTGGGAAATAGGCATGCCTATTGCTCCGTCTACCTTCTGCAATCTCTTTCTAATGTCTGGTGCACTCTGACCTATAAAGATCATATTTACCATGCCAGTGTTCGATGCATCCTCCGGATCCTCATGAGTGTATTGCCTGAAAGTATTGTAAATTCTTTCCAAAAAAGCACTCGGGGTCTCATTAGTCTCCTGTCGAATCTCATACACCTTACTGAGATTTTGAGGTTTTTTCACAGCATCTCTCAATCCTCTGAGAATATATTCTCGATAGGCATGGATGGAGGTCATATCTTGGTCTGGTTTCCAATCTGGCTCCTGGATGGGGACATGATCGTCTCTATTTCCTTGCAGGTTCCCTGCAGTAATTTCCTTTTCCACGTACTCACGAACTTTGTTCACTACCATTCTCCTTTCCTCTGGTGTCAACAGGATATCTAAAAGAGACTGAACATCTGCCCAAGTTGGGTTATGGGTTTTGAAAATCGTTTTAAACTGGTTTTGTACCTTTTCAGGATTCTCTCTCAAGCTGGGGTTATTGTTCTTCCAATTATACAAATCTGAGGTATTGAAAGGAACATGCACAAAGGTTCGACGGTAGGTTGGCTCACCGTCATCTTCGAGAGGCCCAGGTACCACTTGTTCTCTTAAGGGAAATACCCCATTTCCCTTCCCACGGCCAGGATCAGATTTCCTGTGATGTTTTCCCTTAACCCCGGAGTCTGCTTCTAACTGTACTCTCCACCCTCCTCCCGGGCTTATATCAGGAGAAGTCGGGGAGTCTGGAGATTGCCAAGCACCTGACGGCCATGGTTGGCGCTGTTCCAGATCCCTGGGTTGGGGAATATTCACAACTTCTGCCTCAGGGGGGGAAGAAGCAGGAAGAGCAGATGCCAACGAGGAATCAGATGAATCAGGAGGAGGAGGGGGAAGAGGAAGAGAATAAGGTAAAGGCAGCAGAGGGGGGGAGCCTCTGGCTCCGGACAGTCCAGGACAGGATTTGCAGTTGGTCGAGCCACAGCCATCTCATAGATCCCAACTCCCTCCCCCAATCCACATTCCTCCAAAACTCTTTTATCTCTACAAAGAGACATAAACGCTTGCGCATACAACAATTCCTCCCATTTACCATTCTGCCGGCAGAACAAAATCAATTGTAAGATGGTATTATAATTAACACTTCCCTCCCGAGGCCAATATTCTTTATCATCTAGCTGATAGTGTGGCCACGCAGTTTCACAGAAGAATTTAGCTTTCTTCTTAGTCATAGGATCCTCACCAAACTCTGCCCAATGTCCCAATACACAAGAGAGGGGGGTACATTTCCTAACCTTACTGTTAATAGTACCCATCTCAGGGCTGCCTTCCCGGTTCTGACCGTCCGACTTACCTGGGATCCAAGGATCTGTTCTTAGTCCTTGTCCTCACAGGGGAAAAAAATCACTGGTCTTGGACTCGGGCCAGACAGAATACTTACAGAAATAATCCCAGGCAGACGTACTGACGGTAGGCCTTATGCCCTTTCTACCCTCTCACCCAGGTGCCTGTTACTGATACTTTCACTCTATGGCGTTGCACTGTTAGGCTACTGCCGCCTCAGCGATCCAGCTCCTCCTGAAACAAAAGTCTCACCGGGAAAAGAAATCCTGGGGCGCGCCTGACATTTGATAAGGAAAAGCAGATCAGCTGGTCGTCAGTTAGTCCGGGCAAAGCTTATCTACGGCAGTCCCATCTGGGGTGCCAAAAACTGTTAGGCCCCAGCTCAAGTCTGGGTTCGTGCCCGGTTTGCAAAGGCCAATAAAGATACCAGGGGTGAAAGTATAAAAAAGATTTATTGCTAGCAATAAAAGGTGCAAGCGGAATAATTTCACAAAACAAGCACAGCAGATATGCAATACTAAGCCCCTTATATACAAGAGATTGAATCTTCATAAGCATCCTTGTTTGCTAATTGGTTATAAAGGAGTGACGCAAGGAGTTCTTTACTGAGCATGTCTCTATACCTGTGTTTTAGCTATGTATCTCGTTAACATACATATATGTTTCATTAGCATATATCTTCCCCTCCTAGGGGTGTGATTTTTAGTATTTTAATGAGCTCTTTGTTCCAGTACCTCTGATTCTGTTTTTGTTTTCAAGCTTCCTCTATCTAAGACTGTCTGCTCCTTATCATTGCAGATGGGCATTCGTCACATAACATTCACTTTTGCTTAGGCTTTGCATAGTAGTTTCTAGGTTGAACCTTACAATGGTGCTTGGGCCAGGTGCCAGATGATTGGAAGATAGCCAATGTGGTCCCCATCTTTAAAAAAGGGAGGAGGGAGGACCTGGGCAACTATAGGCCCATCAGTCTTACCTCAATCCTGGGGAAACTCTTTGAGAAGTCATCGAGGAGCACATCTGTGATGGGCCGGCATCAGGGATGATGCTCAGGGGCAACCAGCATGGTTTCATTAGGGGCAGGTCATGTCAAACCAACCTGATTACCTTTTACGATCAGGTCACAAAAACATTGGATGCAGGTGTCACCGTGGATGTAGTCTTTCTGGACTTCAGCAAGGCCTTTGACACTGTTGACCACCCCATCCTCATTAAAAAACTAGGCGATTGTGGCATCGATGCCTACACAGTCAGATGGATTGCAAATTGTCTGAAGGGTCGTACACAGAAGGTGGTGGTGGATGGGTCATATTCGACCTGAGGGGAGGTGGGCAGCGGAGTCCCCCAGGGCTCGGTCCTTGGGCCCACACTGTTCAATTTCTTTATCAGTGATTTGGACGATGGGGTAAAAAGCAACCTGTTCAAATTTGGTGACGATACCAAAATTTGGGGTGAGGTGGGCATGTTAGTATGGAGGGAAAGACTGAAGAAAGACCTGGATAGGTTGCAAGGGTGGGCTAACAAAAACAGGATGCGTTTCAATACTGACAAGTGCAGGGTGCTGCACTTGGGCAGTAGTAACCAGCAGCACACTTATAAGATGGGAAACTCCCTTCTTGAGAGCATGGAGGCAGAAAGGGATCTTGGAGTCATCATTGACTCCAAGATGAACATGGGCCGACAATGCGAGGTCACGGTTGGCAGGGCTAACCGGACCTTATCGTGCATCCACAGGTGCATCTCAAGTAGGTCCAAGGAGGTGATCCTCCCCCTCTATGCGACACTGGTCAGGCCACAGCTGGAGTACTGTGTCCAGTTCTGGGCACCCCACTTCAAGAGGGATGTGGACAACATTGAGAGGGTCCAGAGGAGGGCCACCCGCATGATCCGGGGACAGCAGGGCAGACCCTACAATGAGAGGCTATGGGACCTGAACCTGTTCAGCCTTCACAAGAGAAGGCTGTGGGGGGACCTGCTGACCATCTATAAACTCACTAGGGGGGACCAGAAGGGTTTTGGGGAGACCTTGTTTCCCCTAGTGCCCCCTGGGATAACAAGGAATAACGGCCTCAAGTTGTTGGAGAGTAGGTTTAGATTAGACATCTGTAAGAACTACTTCACAGTAAGGGCGGCTAGGATCTGGAACCAACTTCCAAGGGAAGTGGTGCTGGCTCCTACCCTGGGGGTCTTTAAGAAGCAGCTTGATGCCTACCTGACTCAGGTCAACTGAGCCCAGTTTTCCTCCTGCCCAGGCAGGGGGTCGGACTTGAAGATCTACAAGGTCCCTTCCGACCCTACTTCTATGATTCTATGAATCTATGAATCTTTAAAAAAAATATCAAAATTGACATGGAATAACATTTATTTTGCTTCAACAAAAATAATGGAAAAAAAATTACCTTTTTTTATTAGTAAACGGAAATAAATCAATTTTGCCCACCACTGGTTTGAACAGAACTAATAGAGTGGGATTCTAGTCTGTCTTGAAAATTATTAGGGACTGTGATAATGCAAATAAATAATAATCCAAAGGTAAGTGTGTGTTCTCTTCCAGGTTGGCTGATCTCCTCCAACGGGCTTTAAACAAGGCACATTGGGAGAGGGGGTGGATGAGGACCAAGGGAGCCACAGAACACCAAACCAAGAGACACCTCAAGAACAGCCTAGCCAAGTCAAGTGATGAGCACAAGAAATACCCAGGTGAGACACAGGGGCCTGGACAGTCCGGGGATTGTGGGGGAGGCACATACACCCTCAGGAGGCCTTAAATGCTTCTACACTAATGCTTGTAGAATGGGGAACAAGCAGAAGGAATGTTTCCTCCTGCTAGCTAACACAAACCCAGATATAGTGGGGCTCACTGAAACTTGTTGGGATCCAATGCACGATTGGGTGGTAAACTTCAAGGGCTCTAGGCTGTATAGGCGGGATAGAAGAGGAAGGAAAGGTGGGGGTGTGGTGCTCTATGTCAAAGAGCAATACACATTCTCTGCATACAGCACTGGGCCTGAGATAGGCAGACAGAGGTGCTCTGGGTCAGAATACAAGGGGGTCAGGGGGAAAGGAACCTAACGGTGGGGGTCTACTACAGGCCACCTAACCAGGGAGAAGAGTTGGACCGAGTATTCTCAAGTCAGCTCACAGGGGCAGTTAAGTCAAGGGGCTTGGTCATCATGGATGACCTAAACTACCTGGACATCTTTTGGGAAGAGCAGTCAGCCAGGTCTGACCACTCATTTAGGTTTCTAGCCGAGTTACAGGACCTCCACCTAACCCAGGAGGTGTATAGTCCCACCAGAGGAAATGACTTGTTGGACCTGGTCCTGGCCACAGGCGATGACTTGGTGAGGGGACTGTGGGTGCTCGACGACCTGAGTGATAGCGACCATCACCTACTGAAATTTACCATCCAGCACAGGGTGTCAAAGGCCTGCCCATAGGCCAGCAAGGCACCAACCCTGGACTTCAGGAGGGTGGATTTCAGTGAGGTAAGGAGCTAGTTGGGGAGGCATTGAGGTCTCAAAGGGAAGGGGAGTTGGGAGTCCAAGAAGAGTGGTCGTTCCTTAAGGAGATGAACCTCCAAGCCAAAAGCGTGACAATCCCCACGTGGATCAAAGAGGGCAGGAGTGCTCAAAAGCCCCCATGGCTCACCAGAAGCATCCATAATGCCTCAAAGCCAAAAAGGAGGCATTTACACAATGGAAGGGAGGAGCTATTGACAAGGAGGATTATACCTCCTTGGCTCAAGATTTTAGGGGGGGCTATTAGGAAGGCTAAGGCAGAGATGGAACTGGGACTAGCAACCCGGATCAAAGATAACAAGAAGTTCTTTTTTAAAAACATAGGGGGTAAAAAGAAGGTGCCAAATAATGTGGGACCTCTGCAGGACATGCTTGGTAATCTGGTGGTCGCATCAGATGACAAAACTAATCTCTTTAACAGATTCTTTGCTTCCATTTTTCAGAGCAGGGACAGGGACTTCTCCCCCGCTGGGATCACAGACAGATGCAGGGGAGGCGCAGCCAGGCCCAGGGTCAATGAGGACCTAGTCAGGGAACTTCTGGAGGGACTAGATGTGTTCAGATCAGGAGGTCCTGATGACCTCCACCCCAGAGTGCTTGGGGAACTGGCAGAGGTCATTGCAGGACCCCTGGCACAGCTTTACAAGCATTCATGGTGCTCTGGTGAGGTGCCTGATGACTGGAAAAGGGCCAATGTGGGACCCATTTTCAAAAAAGGAAGGAAAGAGGAACCAGAAAACTATAGGCCCGTTAGTCTTACATCAGTCCTGTGGAATCTCTTTAAGAAAATTATCCAGGAGCACATCTTCAAGGGGCCAGCAGGGGAGTTTATGCTTAGAGGCAATCAACACGGGTTCATCAGAGGGAGGTCCTGTCAGACCAACCTGGTGGCCTTCTATGACCAGGTGACAAAAGCCTTGGATGCCTTGTCGCAGTGAACGTAGGCTTCCTGGACTTTAGGAAGGCCTTTGACACTGTCTCTCACCCCATCCTCATTAAAAAAATTAGGCATCTGTGGTATTGATGTCTACACAGTTAGATGGGTTACTAATTGGCTGGAGGGCCAGACCCAGAGAGTGGTGGTGGATGGGTCATTTTCGATCTGGAGAGATGTGGGCAGTGGGGTTCCCCAGGGCTCAGTCCTTGGGCCCGCACTGTTCCATATCTTCATCGGCGATTTGGATGAAGGGGTGAAAAGCACTTTGTTCAAGTTCGCAGATGACACTAAGATGTGGGGAGAAGTGAGCATGCTAGAAGAGAGGGACAGGCTACAACTAGATCTCGACAGGTTACAGAGGTGGGCAGATGAGAATAGGATTGGTTTCAATATGGACAATTGCAAGGTGTTGCACCTGGGAGCGAAGAACCAGCAGCATACCTAAGGCTGGGAAACTCCCTTCTAGTCAGCAGAGAAGGATTTTGGAATCTCTATTGATTCCAAGATAAACATGGGCCGCAAATGTGGGAACGTGGTCAGGAAGCCTAACCACACTTTGTCATAAATCCATAGATGTATCACGAGCAGGTTCAAGGAGGATTTGGCCAATTTGGATGTGTCACATGGCACTAAGGTGCCTGCTCCTTTAAGGGCTGAAACTGACTAAGGAGAGAGCCCTAGCAGTCAGTCCTCCCCCTCTATGTGACATTGGTCAGGCCACAGTTGGAGTACTACATCCAGTTCTGTGCGCCGCACTTCAGGAGGGATGTGGACAGCATTGGGAGGGTCCAGAGGAGGACCACTCACATGATTAGGGGGCAGCAGGGCAGGTCCTATGAAGAGAGGCTATGGGACCTGAACCTGTTCAGCCTCCACTAAAGAAGGCTGAGAGGGGATCTGGTGGCCACCTATAAACTTGCCAAGGGGGACCAGCAGGCAATGGAAGAGTCCCTGTTCCCCCGAGCACTACTGGGGGTAACAAAGAGCCATAAGTTGACTGAGAGTAGATTCTGGCTAGATATCAGGAGGCATTACTTCATTGTCAGGGTGGCTAGGAGCTGGAACCAAATTCCAAGGGAAGTTGTGCTTGCTCCTACCCTAGGGGTCTTCAAAAGGAGGCTAGACAGTCACCTAGCTGGGGTCATTTGACCCCAGCATCTTTTCCTGCCCATGGCAGGGGGTCAGACTAGATGTTCTGCTTAGGTCCCTTCCAACCCTACCAACTATGAAACTATAAAACTATGAATAGTAGTACAAAAACCACTAAAAATATTAAAAATTGTGTCACATCATATATGAAAAAATATCTATTTTTGCAAGTCATGCAAAACATTACATTAAGAAATACAATATTCATGTATATATGCATCAAAATTAATTTACCTATATGTCTCTTCTTATACAGATGATCAGCAAAGAATAACAGACAGAATAGGAACAGTTTGGAAGTTTTTTGGCTGTTATCCTTGCCTAAAGCAATTTTATTACTCTAGGTGTTCTCATGGTGTCATTAAGTCTGTTCTTATTGCCTTGTAGCCGATAATAGATACCATAGAGCCTCTGTCTATCAAACTTTTTCATTCCTTTATTTTCCCTGAAGAAAAATGCTATAAAACAGATCTGCCACTAACATCATGGGAAAGATTCTAAATACATTTTTCAGTCTGATGATGAATGTAGCAATGTGTTTTCATTGGCCATGGAAAGTCAGAGAACCCTGGCATTATCTTGTAGGTTCTGTTTTAACTAGTAACCCAAGAGAAGAAGATAGGAAAGCCACCAGATAGAAGGTAGAGAAAAAAGTGAAGTGGCAAAGAGATACTAAGAAATATAGAACGGTAGTTGCAAGGTACTTACACTGCCAGAAGGAAGTAATTTGTGCAGAAGGAAAACTATGGGTATGTGTCTGATTGTAAGCCCAGATTGTAAAAGTATTATAGATAATGTGACTTAGAGGCCTAAATATCTTGAGAAATCTAAGGGACTCGTTTTGGTTAATTATGACATAAGAAAAAATTGGATTTAGATCTATCTGAGGAATTTTGAGATTTAGAATTTATCCCTAAGGCAAATCAGAAAAAAAAAAATTATAAACCAAGAACCTAAACAAAATTTTAGCTTAGGTCAACCAAAACATTTAATGTTATTTTTATTTTTTTCCTCTGCTACATAATACTCCAAAATAAAATATTGATAAATATTTTTAAGTCAACTTATGAAAACTTTGATGCAATACTCATAAGGGAAACTGACATTCCACAAGCTGATGGTCCCCAATCATAGGCCTAAAATAATAATTTTTTGTTATGTACATTACTTCAGTCATTTAAAAATATCAATCATAGTAAGAATATGACTCCTCAGTAGTTTAAGTTCCTACTGAAGGAAACAAAAGCTTGGCCATGAAACTTCTCAGATTTTGTATACTACATTAATATATTTGCCTCATTTTTGTATTTATGGAAACAAATATATTTCTTCCTATGTTTGGCCAGTTCCATCCTGGCAGGATTTGCACCATAGCCTGCAATTTATCTGAAGATAATTATTATAAAGACTTTTTACATACATGGTTATATTAAAGTAAGACCCAAAGGACCCATTACATACACATAGTAAGAGATACCCTTGCCCCTGAAAGCTATTAGCTTAAGTAGACAAAAGGGTGGGTTACATGAACCATTGCTATCTCTATTATTTTCTTATCTCTGTTTAAAACAGGAAAATAAGAGAGAATTTGACTTTTTTAAGTGCACAACAAGACTGATAGATCTAGGAATTTAATCTGAATCTCTAAAATACTGGTCCATTACCTTAAGTACTTGACCGTCTCATTAAGTATTATATGTTGAATATATACAGGAGTTTGTCTCATGGAAATAATAAAAGAGCCCTACAGTAGCTGGGTCATGGTAAAGTAAAAATAAATACAAATATTTTAATCTTGATCTCTTATAACCTAAAATAAATCCTTTGCTTTGAACTATTTTACACTTATTAAAGTTCAAATTTAAAGGTTTGTATTTCTTGGGTGGACATTTACTATTAATTAATATGTGCTATCATTAGGTAAATCCTGCACCTATTAAAATTGTTACATTTCTAAATTCATCATTTTCCTTCAAATTTGTTCACTATACTAAACACTACACAAATTATCCTATACTAACTATGCTGCACAAAATGTGCACTACTAAAGGTTGCACTATCCTCCAGATTTATCACTACATATTTTCTCAGAAAGCATGTGTAAGAAAATTAACTTATGATGATAGAAATATTATGATGCTGCTGCTACAACTTCATTAAACCATTTATACCTAATATCTACTTTTTGTTAGGCCTGTGTGAATAGGGACCTATGCGATTTGGATTTGGCCAATTTGGATGTCGCACGGCACTAAGGTTCCTGCTCCTTTAAGGGCTAAAACTGCCTAGGGAGAGAGCCCTAGCAGTCAGTCAGAAACCCCTCAGCTGCAAGTTACCATGGCAACAGGAATGAGGGAATTAGCCACACCTGCAGCACCGGAAGAGGCAGGGCCTGGGGCATATATAAACCCCAGGGCTGGGACCATAGAGTCAGTTCTTTGCTAGCAGTCAAGGGGGAAGGAGTTCTCCTAGAGGAAGCGAAGTGAAGAGGCTTGGCTGCCCATTCAGATTCTGGTAAGATTAAGGGACTTCAGGAGCTTAACAGATATCCTGGCCTACAAGGCACATAGTGCTGGGGGGGGAGTGTGATTCTTTTAAAGGGACAGAGCTGCTTGCATTGTGTTATAGCCCAGTGGCTCATATTTTGATTTATGTTTGTAAATTGGGGGATTGGGCTGAGGCTATTGGGGAAGGAGGAGTCCTCATTGGGGGCCCACTACAGTGTGGGGACCCCAGTGCCAGTGTGAGCACAGTATTAGTGGGTGAATAGACCCCAGTGCCAAGGGGCACTGAGAGAGAGACAGGGCTGCAGAGAAAGTAGTGACAACTAGAGGCCAAGGTAAACTATCCTCAGAGGGACACTGTGTGAATGCCATCTGTGAGGCTTGGGTCATGGTAAAGGGGCAGTTTGGAGCCGTACCTCTAGCCTATGAGGCTGAGGGTGTCCTGAGAGGCATCCATTTTGGAGCAGGACCCAAAAGAGGTCTAAGAACTCACAGGGTTCAGTGGGGTCTATCAGGACCAGGCCCAAAATGCAAACTTGAGGGCAGCCTCCCTATATATTATACAACAAGACATGGCAGGACAGAAAGAGGGTGCCTGTTGAGCAGTATTGGCATGGTCAAGGAGCCCTATGGGTATCACGGCCATCCCTGGGGACCCCATCCCATGACAGGATGCCAGCAATTTAATTTGGATCATTTTTCCAATTCGATATGGCTCAATAGGCTTTGGAAGATTCAGAGATTCGGCTATAGACTATAATGGAGAATCAATGAAATAGCTATAACTTAGTTTCATCCAATTCAGCCAAAAAAACATGCAGGAGTGGCATCCTGTGCTGACAGCATAAATCCTGCCAAGTTTCAAGGTGATATGTGCAGGAGTTTCTGGAAAACTGCATCTCAACATTGTGAAAGCAAAACTTGTTGTGTGTGTGTGTGGTAACAGCATGGTAAAAACTGCAGCGATAGTAACTCTTGCTGAGGCCACAAATCCTGAGAAGTTTCAAGGAGATGGGTGCAGAGGCTTCTGGGAAACTACACCTCAAACTGCTGACAAGGAAAATTTGTGACACTGAGTGTGTGTGAAGGCACTGGGTGGGGTGAAAACTGCAGGCCAGCTAGGCCCTGCTGCAGCCACAAAGCCTGCCAGCTGTCAATGAGAGGTGCAGGGGGAGTCTGGGTTCTGGGGTCCTGCACCTCTGGCTGCAGGCAGGCAAAACTCCTGACATGGGTGGGTGACACTGTGTATGTATGTGTTTAGGTGCACCATTCCTGGTGCTGGGGCATCTGCACAACATGGCAGTGTGCCCCAGTGAGTTCTCCTCTTCCCCTACAGCCTCAGTCTAGGAACTGTTAAGCTCTCTTCCTCTCAAGCGGGGGGGGGGGGGGGGGGGGGAGGGCGTGTGCGCGTTCGTGTGTGTGTTGAGATGCACCCTTCCTGGTGCCAGGGCCTTGCATAACACAGCAGTCTCCCCAGTGAGGCTTCTTCCTCCCCTATAGCCTAGGCCTGGTCCACCACTGTAAACAGCAGCTGGTAAAAAATAACCTGGGTGACTAAGTAGTCAGTACCAGCAGCATCTAAGGTAGCCAAACTGAACCATCACAGAGCCTTTCTTTTGTATAAAGGAATTGAAAACAAAAAGTAAAGATGCTGTACATGTTACTCATGGTATGTGATGGCTTATCTTGTGCTTTTATGTTTTATTATGGGGGAAAAAAAAAACAATAGTTGGAGAAATATCTTAGGATATATATCTTTCTTTCAATAAAGGAATTGCAAGAAGTAAAGATGTTGTGTTAGACATATGATGTTATTCATGGTGTGTGATGGCTTACCTTGTTTTTATGTCTATATGTTTATTAAGAAGAAAAAAGGAGTACTTAAAAATATATCTCTGGAAACTTCAGGGTTGAAAACCCCTTTGTCAGGCTGAGGAAGTACCTGCAGTAGGTCCTGGATGGAAGGAATAGTAAAGAAGCTGGCCTGGCCTGCAATGCAGGCAAGAAAGCCAGTCAGTGAAAATAGAAATGGAGGCATCAGGGATGAGGGACAGGCAGGCGTGGGGGGTAGGGAGGAAAGGGGGATGTAGCAGCGCAGGTAAAAGTGCAGAGGTGCCTGGGGTGTCAGATGTCCGGCAGGTCGCAGTGTGGCAGAATTCTCCTGTGTATATTATTGAGTCCATGAGTTTCTGTACCTGCTAAGAGGCTAGTGAAGTGCAGTTCATAGGCCCAGCTCTGAAAAGTGGTTTGCACATTCAAACAAGCACCTAACCTCATCACCAGAACTAAAGCCAACTTCCTACAGCTCACAACACAAAACCTGGCAACGATCTCCAGTTCCCCCACAAACTGCACACCAGAATCTATCAAAGACAACAAAACCCAACTACCAGTGAGGGCACACTCCTTACAAAAAAAAACCCCACTCTGCCTCTAGTCTCAGGCCTGATCCTGAGAGGGAACACATTATCACTTAGAACACTGGTTGGTGGATGGGACAAGTGTTGCTGGGCAACCGTGGCCAGATCCTGCCATACCTGGCTGTGGCTTGCCCAGTAGGTCAAAGGGTCACAGTCCAGTGGCTCCACATGCTCAGTGAGATAGCGCCGAGGCTTCATTGGCTACGTATCTGCTCCAGGTTTGGGTCTGATGCATTTGGACCCTCAGCACTGAAGCCATGCCCTTGCCTGCATTGGCAGTGGCTGTCATGGAGTAGATTGGCTGAAGCTAGTGCCAATGGCAGTGCTGGTGCTGGGAGTGCTGTCACAGGAAAGTGGATCCCCCTCTTTCACATCCCCTTGCCTCTGCCCTTTGGCTTCCCTGACTCTGACCAGCACCTGTGTTCAGTGATGGAGGGTTTTGGTCCTGCCAGTGCACCTGCTCCCCTTAACCCTCAGGTTGCACATGCCTGCCAGCATACGGACGATACTAGATTGCAAGGGATCCAGCCATCTCCTGATGTCCTCCTTCAGCCACCTCACCAGTGCCTGCATGTCTGGTGACAGTGGCCTGCCTCAGCCAGGAACATTGATCCCCTGGAATTTCTCCATTTGGTTCTCAAGTTCCTTCACCACGGGGATCACCTGGCTAAGGAGGGCATCGCCACCACTAAGGGTCTTGGTAGCCTCGAGGAAGGGCTTGAGGACCGCCAAGATCTGGGAAATGGTACCCCACTCAGCTGTGGTAAGAGGACCACTGATCCTGATCTCCCCAAGCAAGGCCATCTCATGGACAGCCTTCTGCTGGTCCATCAGCCTTTCCAGCATCAGGTATGTGGAGTTCTACTGAGTCTCCGCATCCTGCATGATTTTTGTTCTGCGGGATGCTCAGCTCTGCCTCTCTCTCCCACAGCATCTTGCCCACCTTGATGCTGCGGTAGAAGTAGCCCGCCACCTTTCTGCATTTTGAAATCAGCTGGCTTATAGCTGTAATGTTGGTGCACCATGTGCACACCGTGTGGGGCCCAAACAGCCTGAAGCTGGTCCCAGGGCCTACTCACCATGCACTGATCCATGTACTGCCTTACCCAGATGCTTTCCAGGTTCACAGGCTCAAGTTGCCTTGAGGGCCTCCCAGAGCTTAAGCACCGTGTACCAATCTGTACACCATTGAGGCTCAGGTGGGGTCCCGATGTCGCTCTTCTCCAAAGCTTCTCTCTCCATGCTATCCATCACCACATCTACCCAGTGTGCCAAGCATGCTGAGCTTTTATTTACACCAGAGGCCCTGCCCCTGAAGTCTACCAGACCTGTAAAGTACAGACTTCAATAGGGTCCAGGGGCTCCTCACTCTATCCCCTTCCAAGCAGGTAGGGCAAGCCCCTCCTAACTGTTACCTGATTAGTGGAAATGTTCCACCATCCTTCTCCAAGCCAGGCTTGCTGGGCAAAAGCAGCGAGTCTGCCACACAGAGCTTTGCCTTCTATTTTTGCAAAGGTTAGAGTACTTGCCTTTTATGATAGAGGCCTGGTGCTGGCAAACTTAGGTTTTCCACTGTGTGTGGCTCTGGGACAAAGATGCCTATCTGATTTTTCTGGGGCTGGGGATCTATGGCTTCAAGGCACCTTGCCTTGGAGCTCTGAGAAGGTCACTAAGGATCTGGTATGTATAGCAGTGAATTTTGAAAACCTGGAGCACTCCTGCCTTAGAGTTAATACTTCTAGGTTCACCTCTGGACAACCAGGCCCCTGGTAGGCTTTAGATTCAGATCAGGCTTCTAAACTTAACTTCCAAGATTCCTCAGTTCCCTGCTTACATCAGGGAACTCCCTGGGTCACAGCCAAGAAAGTATTCTGTATTTGGGACATCTCAGGGAATCTCACAGAAGTAGGGCAATGCAAGAAGTCCTCTGGAGTTGGAACAGCCAACTGCTCTTTCTATTTCAGAAAAATCAGAGAAATGTTGACTTTTAATAAGAGCATTTACTTTTTTGAAATTTCCTTTCCATAGAAAATGGAGAGGCTTCTTGTTTCTATTCCAATTCAGAACAAAAATCACTGTTGAATTGTCAGAATTTTCTGTGGAACAGAAACTTTTAAGTTTTGTTAATTTCTACTTGCATTTTTATATATGTATGCATTGCAGTCCTGGGTGCTTTGAAAAGTGCCCAGCCCTGCAATGCTTGCAGTTGTATAAACAGCAAAATGCATGTCAATGCTGAGAAAATGGTGGCAGTACACTTTTTTGAAATAAAACACATAAAAGGTGCTTTAGTTCAAAAGTTTACCACCGCCATTTTCTGCATGCTGACATGTATTTCTCCACTTATACAACTATACACAGTGCAGTTCGCATCAGCTTGATTAATCGAGTGTGCTCCAAAGCAGCAGATCTCCCACATATCATGGGACAAAAAAGTATGTGTATAAATGCCCCTTGTGATTAAATTTTGAATGTTTGCAAGAATATTGTTACTACTTGAAGTAGTGATCTTTTAATAGAATTATTGAAAACAAAGGAGGCACTTTAGAAGAAAAATAGTTCAGTCTGACGCACATTGATTTTAATTTAAATGTGTACTATTTGACATTCTTTGGAAAGGAACATTATTTTATATGCAGAAGGGACAAATTCTAGGCTGAGGTTTGTTTAAAAAAAAAAGAAACATTCTCCTAAGAGTTATTCACACATGCTTATTAATGGTTAAAGTTTACCATGTGTACCTATGCCACAGTTGGTTGGTGGTGGCTGTTCAGTAGCAGGACTCAGTTATAGTTCCTCCTCCTCCTCCTCCACATTGCCATGCTATCTGGACTCTGCCAGTTACCATATAGGGGGAGTAAAGGATATCCCTTGTTCCTGAGGTGAACAGCAAGGATACATTCTTTGACAGCTACTTCAGGATACAAAGAATAAGAGGGTAAGTCAGGGCTTCAAATAAGAGTGCAGAAGTTGAGGGGACTGTTCAGCTGTATCTAAAAGTCGATTCATAAGCCTAAAATGGGTTAGATCTTCCAGGTAGCAAAATTAAGGTCCATTCTTTTCCTCTGGTTTTAGAAAGAACAAATTAAGGCTGACATCTTTTCAACATAAATATGGGAAGGAAATTCTGTTTCAAAGAAGAATAACAGTTGATGTCATTCAGAGACAGATACTGATAATATTTTACATGTTCTGTCTGCAGAATAGTCGTATTTTTTTTTTTTATGTGGCATGCTGCACTTATGCAATTATCAAAAATAATTTCTGGGAAAATTTAAAGGTGGAAATTAATTATATGAGGTAATTCTGAGATAACTAATATCAAAGTGGTGTCAAGATGAATGGCATTTCAGTCTTGTTAATGATTATGTTACTCATGTGGATGAGTGGATTTCATTTAGACCATGGGGCAAAAGAAAGCCTTTCCTTTGAAGCGAATCCATGGATGCACCTGAAAACAACAGCTTGGGAGGGGAAGCACAATGCTGCAGCATTTTGGAGTTAGTCACATTACACCACGAAAGTATATGCATCTTGTGGGGGAGACTCATTTTTACCTGGGCAAGTCTAATTGTACACCAGTTGTAATAGTGCTGTTTGTGCGATGAATACTTGGAGGGCAAAATCAACTAATTTAACAAAAGTCATTAAACAGTTAAATAATTGTTGTAATCAGGATGTCCAAGTCCAAAACTTATATTCTCAAAAATCTTACCGAACCCTGAAGATGCCTCAATTTCCTTGGTATCCAGGTTTAGCCCAGTATAATATTCTCAGTGCCTGCACTTCTGATTTTGATCATGAGCATGTGCATAGTCTCAAGGCTGTTAGAACTTGAATAATGCTCAACACCCATCTAACTTACATGTCTCAATGGATTCACAAGCTACATATTCTTCAGTGCTCGCCTGATTCAATAGATGTGCTCAGACGCATGCCTAACTCCCCTGAAAAACAGAGGAAGCTTTGGTAACCTTTCCTTGTAATCCTTTAACTCCCTATAGTCCAATGGGTACTCAGCTAGGATGTGAGAGAGATACTCGTATCCATTTTCTGACTCATTCAATAAATGGATTTGAACTGAAGCTTCCTATCTCTCAGGACAGTGCCCTAATCTTTGTCCTATGGGTATTCTGTGTTTTAGTGTCAGTTATTTCTCAGTGTCTATTATTGAGGCAGTCTACATTCAACAAATAATTAAATATTTACTGGGCCAGAAAGAGAGGGATGTAGATTCATAGATTGTAGAGTCGGAAGGGACCACAATGGATCATCATGTCCGACCCCCTGCCCAGGCAGGAAAGAGGACCGAGGTCAGATGACCCCAGCCAGGTGACTATTTAGCTTCCTCTTGAAGACCTCCAAGCTAGGTGATAGCACCACCTCTCTTGGAAGCCCATTCCAGATCCTGGCCACCCTTACTGTGAAAAATTTCTTCCTAATATCTAACCTAAATCCACTCTCAACTAGTTTACACCCATTATTCCTAGATCTAATGCTACGGGCTAGACATTAGAGCATTTGCCCAGATTGTGGGATGGCCAGGTAGAGTTTGCTTCTCCAAAATATATTTATTTTTGAAAAATCACTTCAACAAGACAGATGGGGAGAGGTTAGAGAAATTTCCCAAGAGGTGGGCGATCTTTGTTCAAGTATCTGTTTGGAATTGGATAGAGATTTGAAGCTATGGAAACTGTTCCAATATGAAAACTGAACTGTGATTTTTGTAACTGTGATTCTTCAAGGGAAAGGGGATGTGTAGGGGGTGCAGTGGCGTGG
Source organism: Alligator mississippiensis (assembly GCF_030867095.1). Lineage (NCBI taxonomy): Eukaryota > Metazoa > Chordata > Crocodylia > Alligatoridae > Alligator > Alligator mississippiensis. The sequence continues at coordinate 43,802,030 of NC_081829.1, forward strand.
CAGCACCCTGGCTTTTGGAGAGGATCACACCCCACAAGCCTCTGGGGACTTTGTTAAAGTCCCTAAAGCATGTAAGAATTCCCCTTCTTCCCCTCCATGCTCATGTACTTCCATGCCCCTGCCCTTCCTCTACTCCTCTGTCTGGGAGGTGGGGGAAGCTCCAAAGATACTCCTGCCCACTCCAGTCCGGTTGTGCAGTGGTGGGTTTAGCTGAGAACAGTAATAGCAGTCAAGGCAATGGGCAAGACTGAGATGATTGGGCAGGGTGGGAGAATCCCTCCCTCACCCATCTCCACTGCTACTGTTACTGTTCCTAGCTGAGCCTAGCCCCCTCATAGCCCACTTGAAGCTGGCAGAAAGGGCTTTGAAGCTTACCTCACTTTTGGACAGTAAGGAAAGCTGTAGAAACAGGTGGAGGAGGGAGGAAAGGGATGTGCCTCTGAGCATAAAGTGTAAGGGGGGAATCTTACCTGATTTGGGACTAAAAATTCCCCAGAAGCTCCTGCTGTGAAGTATGTCCACACTGGTGGGTTGGGGGGAAGAGGCTGGGAGCTGGGGCGTAGCTACCTCTGCAGTGGGGATGGCTGTTCCTGCACCTCCAATTTGACAAATCCTGAATTCCCTGGACTTAACCTCCTTCTCTTCTGTCTTATGTACCCAGTTCTAGGAGACAGTTCTTAGCTGTTTATCCTACGTAGAGGTATTGTTTTCCAGCCAGAAGTTACAAACATAATTTTCTTTGAGGCATGTGGAATAAGCCACACCCATTCCCTTGGTATTCCTTATAAGGCAAGTTTGTGCATATAAGCATGATGTACAGAAGCAGGGTATTCCTAAACCTTCTCACACCTGCCTAACCAACCTCTTCTTTGAAGCCTTCCATAAAAAAGGCAAATGAAAAGCTAGATCCTATTCTGAACACCTATACCTGTAAATTGACTTAGATGCCCAAAGTGCAATCCTGTTGTGCCCCACTCAAATCCTTGAAAATCTATCATACACCTACTTTTGTAACATGCTGTCATCTTAGCCTTAAGATTAAGTCACAAAATGCAGTGAGCAGGAAGACTTGCACACCTTTTGTATTAACAGATTATCAGGGACTTCAGCAATGTGAATTAGACTCACATCTGGGTGTTTAAATCCACATACCTACTGAAAAGAGGGAGTAGGTTCTGGCCTGGTATTTCATCCTCTCCTTAATGTGAAAGGTTATCATAAATATCCTTCTCTCCACACTAAACATACCTAGTTCTCCTAATCTTTCCTCATATGACATGCATCCCTCTCCCTTACCATCTTTATCATGCACTTTTGGAACATTTCCAGTTTATCTACATACTTTTGAAAACGCAGTGCTAGAACTAGACATAGTATTTGAGCTGAGGCCTAACCAGTGTCACATAGAATGGTACTATGCCTTTCTTTCTGTCTTGTACATATTACAACTCCACAATGTTTTTTGGTTCTGTTTTTCTTTTGGTGGAGGGTGTGGGGAAAAGGGCATAGTAACACATTGTTGATTTATATTGTGTTTATGATCCCTCAAATCCTTCTTGGCAGCATTACTGCCAAGCCAGTTATTTTTCATTCTATTGTGTGTTTCCCTTCCTGCAGTACCTTATATTTGTTTTTGTTGACTTTCATATTGTTGTCAATAGGCCAGTTTTCTTATGTATTAAGATTCTCTTGAATTCTAATTCTGTCCTTCAGAGTGCTTGCAGCTGCCCCTCTCTGTTTTGTCACCTGCAGACTTGATCAGTCAGCTCTTTCCCTTCATTAATAAAAAATATTGCCAGTTGTGCCCATACCAAACCCCCATGACACTTTTCTTATCATTCTGACATATTTCCTTTTGTAGCTGCTATTTCTTTGTGGTTAATCACCACTTAGCTATCCACCACTGCAATAGGAAGCTTAAGAACTTAACCTGTGGTTGTGTTTTCTAATAGATGGCAAGGCATCTAAAGATGATGCGATGTAGACTTAAAGTTCTTTTTGTGACTCTAGCTTCCCTTTGCCTCGAAGCCAGCCATTCCAAAGCATTTGCTGCTGCAATTTCCTATTCCTGCCTAGAAAGTCTGCCAGCAAAATGTGCAGTGTCAGTCACTCATGCATGGAAGCTGGAATAATTCTTGCTGCCATTGCTTTTAAAGTTACAGTGTAAAAATACTCAGCGGCAAATCTCATCCTTTTGACGCAGACTGAATCACTGGAAAGTTCCCTTCATGAAAGGGATAGTGTCAATTAAAAATTAACAAAAAAAAATCTACTGTTTTAAAAATGTATACTTTCCCTATTTATAAGTGAAAACTAAGGTTGCCGTAACTGGCAGGTTTTTTGTTTGTTTTTGTTTGTTTGTTTGTTTGGGTTTTTTTAACAATACTCTATCTTGAAATCAGTGTCAATTTGGTACACAAATGCTTTTGAAAAATATTTATAAGAAACTACATGTGTCTTAATCTTCTTAAAAAAACCAAAAAACTTCTGCTTGCCTATGCTGGGAATAAAGCAGGTGGTTGAGTTTAGGCGGGTTGTTGGTTGTAGCCATGTTGGTCTAAGGACATAGGCAGGCAAGTTTCTTTGGGTAGATGTAATATCTTTCATTAGACCATCTAAAGTTGGAAAAAATGTTCTTTGCAAAATTTGGGCACAAATGCACTTCAGGGTGTTTGTGCTTGAAAGTTTGTAAAGAACATTTTTTCTAACTATTTAGATGGTCTAATAAAATATCACATTTACCCAAAGAACCTGGTGTGCTTAAGTTTAGGCATTTATTTGTTTTCTTTGCAAAATAAAATTGGCGTTTAGCCTGGTATAAAGTTCAACATTGGCATCCTTGGCCATATCAAATTCTAACTCCCAATCTGAAAGTTTTTAGGTGGCTGCTGCTGCCAAATCAGATCACTGCATACTTTATGGCAGCAGATGTTCGAGAGAAGAAAATAAGATTTCCAACTGGAAAAATGGCATTTTTTCACCTCCAAGTAAATAATCGGAAAAAGGCCTTAATTCTGCAAAACTGTGGGTCTGATCATTGCTTTCACTTCGGTTAATAGGTTTCCACTAAGATGCTGGGGATGTGTGTAGCGTGTTAGGAAAGGGTGAGGCAAACATGTTTATTATGGGCCAGATTATCCCTTGTAAATGAGGGAAAGAAGGAAACATAAGGAACTTCTTTTTCTTCATAATGAGCTAGGTACTTGGCCTGGTGGCCCAGAGTAAAGGGCAAAGCAGCCTCTGTATAGCTGCATTTTCTCCTCCTGCCAGTAGCAATGGGTTGGGGGTGCACGTGCACCCCCTGAGTGCTGGTGCACCCTCTGACAGCAGTATTTCCCCATTTAGGCAATGGGTAGGGGGGAAGGTGTGAGTGCCGACTGGGCAGTGGGGGCACCAGGAGAAGTGATTCCTGTGTTCCCCCCCGTGGCCAATCATGCTTACGGGGGCGCAGGGAGGTGGTTCCCCTATGGCCGATCAGATCAGCCTGGAAGTGCCAGCAGTGCACTTCTGCATCAGCGCGATCAGCCGCAGAGGGACCCGGTTGCTGACTGGCCACTGGGGGGGCAAGCGTCCCCCTGACTCAGAAGGCACCAGTCACCTTTGCCTCCTGCACAGATAGTTAAGGAGCAGGTCAGGAGTTAAAACAGAGCCTAGGGTTCACCTCTGTGATCAATAAACTGGCCAGAAGAACTGAGCCAGTGCTGCACAGGCAGTAGTTTTATACCAGTAGCAGAGAACTTTTCTTCACAGTGGGCACAGCCACACAAGACACTGACTACACAGTAGCATATCACAGCACGGATAGTGCTAATGCACAGTATTATTAGGGTACTGAGCAGTAGTGTCACTTAAAAGACATTTTGCCAGTGCTACTGCACAGTAACTCTAGTTACTGTGCATTTATTTAGTACTTGCATATACCAGTACTAAATAAATGTACGCTAACCACTGCACAGTAGCATCTCGTGTAGACGTGCCCAGTAAGTAGGAAGCCATAGGGGGCCCTCTGACCCCAAGACCCAGCTTCTGGGACAGTCCCTTTCATGAAAGGCAATTATACTCAGTTTAGTTTGCTATGACTGTGCAAAAACAAGAATATAGTACCGTTCAGCTAAAATGAAGTGCAATATTGAACCAAGTATCTGAACCTTAAAAATATTTGTTATCAATTCCTTATTCTGTCTTGGGAGGAAGGTGTAGTGTTCTTTTAGATTTGTGGAAACAATCTCCTTAACCTCTGTGTCTATCTCTATTTCATTGAAATGCACAGCAGGGTATGGCTAAAACTCTGATTGTTTTGAACATGTATTGGTGTTAGTGAGGCTGATAGTGATGGCAGTTCAGTTTATACTACCTCTGCACTACACTTACCATGATTACACTGAGAAATCACCTTCCTGTCCCACCTCCAGATTTTTTCCACTAGAACTCAGATAATGTTCCTCTCTGCATGACATTTGACAGGGGTAGTTTCAAGACACATTTATTTTAGCTAGAAGAAGAAGGGGAGAACTCACCTAGTCAATAGTGGTAGTGCCAACAGATTCCCATACCAACAATGGCCTGTGTCCAGGTATTGAAGTTCTGTGCTTACTTCAGGAACTAGGAAAGACTGAGTGAAGCCTGCTCTTAGTACCTAATTCTTCCAAGAGGAAAAAAGAGAGAGCTGAAATAAGAACTGTAGATAATTTTTAACTTCTCAGTAATACAACCCAGGTTACCAGTTGAGTAGTACTGTTTTGGAACCTGGAGAAAATGCATTAAGAGTTATACTGACTACCAAATGTAGCCTGAAAAATGAAGTATATGGCCTGCAACTTACTTCTATAACCCTTCCAAGCTTGTCTGAATCTAAGCAGATGAAACTTTTTTTTCTTTTTCGGGGGCATCCGGGAGGGGGGGGGGGGGGGAGGGGAGATCGGAAGGCATTGCCCAGATCACAGTTGTATAAAATCTGCTCATTTTAATGTCCAGGCACTGACTGTCCAAGAATTTGATAAATCCAGAGGGCTCACATGCTGTATTTTGAACTTTCTAGCAGATGTTGAAGTTGCTATGACCCACTTAAATTAAAAGTATTAGTAAGGGCCTGATCTGGGTCTCCATTTTACCAAAGGTCCAAACATAATTCAGCAACAAATATCAGACCTGCCATTCAGCTTCCTTGGTTTCTTGTAAAGGCCAAATGAATAAGCTTACTTAAGGGATAAACATTTTCCACAATCTCTCATTGAATCACAAGGAAACTCAGTAGTTTGCATTAGCAAGCCGTTGGACAGACTTTAGAATGTGAAGATTGTTTTCTAACAGCCTGATCCAGATCTGATGGACATGGTTACACTGGCTGTGCTTATACAAAATGCTGTCTGCACAGTAGCTCATGACTACATTTTAAGTAGGTCATTATTGTGCACTAGCTCATTACTACTGTGTAGTAGCATCGCATGGCACAATGTGATGCTACTGCACAGTAGTAACAAGCTACTTCACAGTCAGTGTCACCAAGAAGAAATGCAGGGATGCTACCATGCAGTAATGCTAGCTACTGCACAGTCAGCATTTCATGTAGACATGGCCACTGTTGTGTCAAGGTGTAGGTTCAGGTCCCAAGTGAGGCTTTATAACATGCCATTTTGTTGTTTTCTTTTTTATATAAACTATTTCTTGTTTTCCTTGCAAACTTTGCAGATGGAATTAAGGAAGGCTGCTGTAAATTTGTCTTTTTAATTCTGTATTGACATTCCCATTAATATTTTGGGGACTTAATTTAATATTAATGCAAAGGCTTATTTATTTCAATTCACTTTTAAATAGGTTCTCTTTTTCGTTAAACGTGTTGATTAGAAAAAGCTTCCTTAGCAGATGTACTGGTTTTTAGATCGCACAGCCTTTTTCTCCCAGATAAAGGAATATACTGTGTATGTGTGTTTAATACTAATATATATAGTATTAGTGCACAAATTACAAAGTAGATTCTATTATATTTGAATAATTACATAAAAATGAATAATTTATCAAGTTTGCTAGTGATAAGGAGATCTTGATTTCCTTGAATTTGTTACTTTGTCTTACTGTCTTTTTCATCTCTACAGATAATTGGAAGTAGTCCTGTGCTAAGTATCTACACTTTTCTAATCGAGTTGTATCACTTAGTTCTGTCTGGCTATATGTGCTATATAGAATTATTACGCTGCTTTTGATTAAATGAGTGCATAAGTATTTATGGTATGAACATTTACTCATGCAAATTAAAAAGACATTTACTACCAATTCACTTCCTAAATGTATGTTGTATGAAACTCCATTTTCTGAATGGAAACATTTTCAGATGTTTACTTTTTTTTTAGGAATTTCACTTTCAGAGACACCTCATGCCTGCTTTTTCAAAGAAGCTGAGAGCTACAGCTTTTGTTGAGGCTCTGCAAGTCAGAACCTCAAAAATATTTAATTGCTTAACTCCCATTGACTTTAAAAATCTATTTACAAGGATATATATGCCTCAGTTGGTGGGTTCTAAGCTTGATAGCTTAGGTTTGGTTTATTGCTTTATCAGTCCAGTAGTTTGACAAAAATCAGAAATTTAGCAAAGGGATACTTAGCTTGGCATTGAACTACCACTAAACTCATTTACAGAGTGTCTGTGGATTTTCACTTCAAGGTTGATGTTTTTGTTTTAATTACCACTAACTTAAATGACCTGTTGCCATTCATTCTTTGGAAGAAAATGTTTTTTCCCCAATAAATTTAATGTAGAAAGTAACTCAGTTTTCACCCTATGCAAGCAAAGATATCTGGAAAGAACTTGAAAGCAAGGATGGTATTGTGATGGGAGATCTGTATGAAGATGTAATGCTTAATAAAATATTTACATTGTCCTTTTAATGATAAAGCCTGTATTTTCAAAGGGAGCTGGGTGCCTGGAAGTAAGATATGTAGGAGAATCCATTATTTATATACATTCCAGTATAGCTTTGGTATGTGATAGTCGAAAGTAACATGTTTCTGAGAATGAAACTATAGCTCAGAAATAGAATGATAAGGAGAAATGTTAGACTTTAGGTGTCTCCAAAGCTAGGTTGAAGTTGTGTGGAGGTTTTGAGCATTTCAGTGTTGTTGAAGTGACAGTCAGGTGCAAAGTCCCTTTGCGGGAGGTATCTATTACTTATTGTACTTGGCAGTTTGAAGTTTGTCCTCCTCTGGACAGAGTTAGTCACTGCACCACTCATCAACTATGCACAAAGAGAAATGTAATGAATGAGTTTCTCCTTGAAACCTAACCCAGCAGGTTGACCTAACTCAATAATTCTTGAATGCGAGTAAATAAATCTAGATTGAGGTAGCTAGGGCTAAAGACAAATCTGTGTATGGTAATTCAGGGTGCTGAAGTGGAAGGTGCTTGCAGTCTGCTTGGAAAAACAGTGAAGGGATGGGGTGGGGGGTGAAAACTAAAGGAAGAAAATTATTACTGTAGGAAAAGAATAATCACCGGTAACAGTGCAAAGCGTTGATCTTATATATTTTTGCACATTGTAAAGATTCTTAAAGCCTATCAGCCTCTTAATTAAATTTGACAGCTTGACAAAAGGAGCAGCTCAGTGTGAAATGCCTATACTGCTTGAGGGAGGCTTTTTGCACAACAGTGACCTGAAATCGGGAAGTAGCCAACTGCAACCTTTGCTGTGCTCTGCAGAGCAGCTGGAGCTGCAGGCAGGGTTGTCAGCTGCACACTCCCTGAAACTGGCACACCAGATTTATCACTTCATGAGTCAGAAAGGCAAGGAGAGAACACAGCCAATGCTGTCTGCTCCTCCTATTACCTTGCATGAGGGGACAGATTTCCCCACCCACACCGTAGAGATTTTTCTCTTATTCATGTAGTACATCTGGTTAATGGGCCTTGTGCATTTGCAGATAGAAGAACATAGCATGGAAAAAATGGCTCCAAAATGAAATTTTGTGTCATTTTTTTTTCTTGTTTATAACCTTAGATTGTAAGACGATGACAGTGAGCCTCTGTCTAGACTGTGCATTTGCAGTATTCTGTTTTGGCTGCCTCCTGAACCAGAAGCAGGGTAATTACCTCTGTGCAGCACTGCAGGTGGGCTGATTAGCATGTAGGCAAGCTAATTGATACTGTCACTTAATGACAATTAGCCTGCTTGCAATGTCACCTAAGCAGCTACATGATTTGTAATTCAGGAGGCAGCCAAACCAGAGCAATGTGTTGTGTTTGTGGATTTATTCTAATTATTTATTGAAACTGGCTGGCTGAAATCATAGCTTATAGTTGTGTTCCTTGTAATTTTCACTTGTGTAGGCTACTATGGGCAGAGTCTGGGCCGATCACAACAGGGTATGTTTGGTCACACTAGTTGAGCTGACCAGTTTTACTTTTGCTGCTGGCTTTGGCCAAAGACCCACTGTTCAGGGCCCTTGCCTCTGCTGCAGCCAGGCTAGTAGATAATACTGGGAGGCCATGCAGGCTTGGTAGCAATTCAAAACAAACAAAAACGTTAAACAAATAAGTTGCAGAGGTGTAGGTTGTAGCTGTGTTAGTCTAAGGACATAGGCAGACAAGGTTCCTTGGGTGAATCTGATATCTTTTATTAGACCAACCCAAATAGTTCTCCAACTATTTGGATTGGTCTAATAAAAGATATCAGATTCACCCAAGGAACCTTTTCAAACAAATAAGTTAGAACTTAACTGTCTTCCAGTAGTTCTTCAAGGCTTCACCTCCTGGCTTCCTCTTATCTTTCAGAGACTTTGCATAGCTTGCAGGCTTGTACAACAAAGCAAATGATCAAGCAGGCAGGCAGAGAAGAGCCATGGCTGCTTAACCCCTGGTAACTCCAGGCTCCAAGAAGCCTGCTTCCTGGCCAGGTGCAGCCTCTTGAGGCTGCTTTCAGCGTTTTTTATCCTTCCCACTCTAGGCTTGCATGGCTAACCCTCTTTCACTCCCCACACCTGTACCAGCTCCCTTGCTGCGGGACTCACTATGTCCCAGATCCTGGTTCCCCAGCCTCCAGTGAGTTCTCCCAGGTCTGGAGTGGGTGTGCAGAGGTGCTTTTGGAGTGTGGGGCTGTTCAGACTCCCCCAAACCCCTAGTAATAGGGCAAGGCTCTGCTACAACTTGGCTTTTCCCTCTGGTGTGGAGTTTCCGAGCTCAGGAGCACGTTGGTATATTTCAAGTGTCTCTTGTTAGTTCTTTTGCCATTCAATATAAGAAAATAAATTCTAAAGGATTTATATGGCATGCCATTGGATATTTTAGGTCCCTTCATGATAACTCTTTGGCAGTTTCAGTTACAGAATGTGTGCCTGATGTCAGGAGGCTAACTTGTACTTTCTTACTCTTAATGTTTCTTTGTTAGGACTGGAATAATGCTTACCTGATACCCTAGTGGGTGCAAGTAATGATTGAGGAGGAAGCCTTTAATCAAATTCAGAATTAAGGGCTGAATCTAAATCCCATTTCAATTTTTCAAGAAGCAGGTAAGACTTATGTTTTGTGTAAATTCACTGAAGGAAGAGGACTTACACCAAGAGAGAAGTTGGCCTAGTCAATGGCATAACTTAAGGGTGTAGGAGAGGGCAATCTTCCCCAGGATAAAAGTTAGGATGGGTTCTAGAATCCCCCCTGCCACCTCATTGTTCACACCCCTGCAGCACACCCATGCTGGGAAGTCCAAAACAGTCCCTGGCTACTGTTTCTGCTGTTTTAAGAGCAATAGCTGGGGTGGTCAGAGTATATGCCAGTGGCAGCTGTAGATCAGGCGGGGACTGTTTAGGAGTTCCTGACATGGGTAAGACTGTTAATGCTCTCCCCTGCCCCCCCAAAATCCCTGCTCTCAGAACCATGCCATCCTCCACTCCCCATCTCCCACAGAGTTTGCCCTGGGTTCCAACCATACTCTACACCATGGGCTTCTGGAAGTGGGGAGGGTGTGTGGGGGGACACTTTTTCAGATACATATAGATTCATAGATTTCTAGAGTCAGAAAGGACCTGGTAGATCACCAGGTCTCACCCACTGCTCCAGGCAGGAAGGAGCACTGGGGTTAAGTAACCCCATTCAGATGCCTGTCTAATCTCCTCTTGAGCACCTCTGGGGTAGGCAAAAGCACCGCCTCCCTTGGAAGCCCATTCCATATTTTGGCAACCCTTACTGTAAAGAACTTCTTCCTTATGTCCAATTTAAATCTGTTCTCCTTCAGTTTGTGGCCATTATTTCTGGGCATCCTGAGGGGGTACCTTGGTAAACAGTGTCCCCTATTCCCTGATGCCCCCACGATGAGTTTGTAGGCAGCCACAGGATCACCTCTCGCCCTTCTCTTGTGGCGGGTGAAGAGATTCAGATCTCTCAGACTGTCTTCATAGGGTCTTACCTGCAGACCCTTAACCATATGAGTAGCCCTTCTCTCAACCCTCTCAAGATTATCTACATCCCTCTTGAGGTGCAGTGCCCAAAACTGGATGCAGTACTGCATCTGTGGCCTCACCAATGTTGCATAGAGGGGAATTATCCCTTCCCTAGATCTGCTTGTGATGCACCTGCTGATGCAAGAAAGGCTGGTTAGCCTTGCTTATTACCTCATCGCACTGGCAACTCATGTTCACTTTTGCATCAAGCAGGATTCTGAGATCTTTCTACTGTTGTGGTACTCAGAGTGGTACCCCCCCAGTCTACAGGTGTGTTGGAGATTCTTTCTCCCCAGGAGCAACACCTTGCATTTATCCTTATTGAATTGCATCCTATTCTGTTCTGCTCACTTCCCCAGTCTGTCCAAATCTGCCTGAATTCACTCTCTGCTCTCCAGTGTGTTTACTATGCCCCATAGTTTATTGTCATCTGTGAATTTGGACAAGGTGCATTCAACAGCTTCATCCAAATCACTGATGAATAAATTTAAACAGTACTGGTCCTAGGACAGAGCCTTGGGGGACACCACTGCCCACATCCCTCCAGGGAGAAACTGCCCCATCTACTACCACTCTCTGGGTGCATCCCATAAGTCAGTTCTTCACCCACCTTAATGTGAGAAAATCCACAAAACAGCTACTCAGTTTATGAGTAATAACAGGGTGTGACACTGTGTCAAAAGCCTCTTTAAAATCCAGGTAAATAAGATCTACTTTCTCCCCTGAATCTCAGCACTTTGCAACCTGGTCATAAAAAGAGACCAGGTTAGTTAGTTAGGCAGGATCTGCCTGCTATAAACCCATGCTGGCTGCCCCTCACCGTTGTGCTACCTGCTGGCCCCCTGCAAATGTGATCCTTAGTGATTTTTATTAAGGTCTTGCCGAGAATAGAGGTGAGGCTAACTGGCCTATAATTACTGAGGTCCCCTTTCCTCTCCTTCTTGAAGATAGGGACCACATTGGCTCTTTTCTAGTCCTCTGGGACCTGTCCCAAGAGCCATTAGTACTCAAACAGCTATGCCAGTGGTTCTGTCATCGGCCAATTCCTTTAGTACCCTTGGGTGAAGATTGTTGGGGCCCACTGACTTAAACATGTCCAACCCTTCCAAGTGCCCCTTCACTAGGTCAGTGCTAACTGTTGGTGGATTGGTACTACTCTCACTCCAGACTATAGAATCTTTCAGAGGTTCATTTGTATCTGTGTCCAGGAAAACAGAAGCAAAGAAATTATTTAAGAGGTCTGCTTTTTCCATCCTATCAGTTATGAGTTGCCCTAATCCAGTCTGTAGCAGCCCTATGTTACCCTGCACCTTATTCCTGCTCCCTATCTACTTAAAGAAGGTCTTCTTGTTATCCTTAATCTTTCTTGCCAACTTGAGTTCTGTTTCTGCTTTGGCCTTTCTCACTGCTTCTCTGCAACCATGAGCCAAGTAGGTATACTCCTCCTTGATGGCTGATCCCTGCTTCCACAGCGTGTAGGCCTCTCTTTCTCTGAAGGTTCCCCTGGATTTCACTGCTCAGCCAAGAAGGTTGTTTGGCTCTTTTGCCGCCCTTCACATGTACTGGGATGGTGTCCATCTGTGCCTGTAGGATCCGTCCCTTGAGGAACTCTCACCCTTCTTGCACCCCCATGTCACAGATGTGATTACCCCTCAGACCCACCCTGACCAATCTCCTGAGCTCATTGAAGTTAGCCTTCTGAAAGTCTAGCACTAATGCCCAACTTCTGCTCCTAAGAGATGCTGATATGAATTTCATCGCAGTGTTGCTGCAGATAAACTTATCTCAGTATGAGTGTTTTACCTATATTTTTGGTTTCAATTTTATGGATATAGACTGTGAATTTCAGTTTCAGATGCAAATCTGAATTTTCCAGAGCTCAAGGGTAGGTTTTTGGTTTTGTATGGAGACTCACGGTTCAAGTTCATCTCTACTTTTTTTCTTAATATATATTATCTTTTATAATAAGATCTAATCAAGGGATAAGAAATTAACAGAAATGAACTAGGAGCCCTGTACAGGAAAATTTGATACTGTTTTCAGTGTTTTTACTTTTGAAACTGAATACAACATTTATCAAAGATAGTTGGTCTGTACATCCGTAATGAATAAATAGAAGACTCCATGTCCCAAGGTAATTAAAATATCCAGTGAATCCCTCCCAGGCATGTAGTAATTTATCATTTGCTATTATCCCAGTGGATTTCAACTACTTACTCTACCTTCCTTTGTTCTTTTTATAGCCTCAAAAATTAAAAGAAGCCATGTAACTAAGTTCAGACATGAAACACAGACAGTTTCTTTGAAATGATTAAATGTAACATTGTATATCAATAACACTATCGTGTCCCTCACTATGAAACAAAAAACACATTTGCTTATTTATCTATATCGGCATAAAAACCTTTATCTAACCCAGAGGGTGCATCTACATGTGCCTTAAGGTGCTTTTTCAAATGCACATTACTTTTAGTACCTCCAGTGTAAGGTACTAAAGAAATATACATTAGATTTGTTACTGCTCATTAAGGCAATGTGCATGGTTTTTAAGTGACATAATGCACAACAGCCTATTTTACTGTGCATTAGCACAATCACACTTTTTATTTGATGCTTTAATACACAGTAAAATAGGTGAGTGTGCACTGAAGTGCATGTGTAAATGACTGCATTAGAAAGTCGCTGGATGCATTCTCAACCTTTTAAGACTTGGGGCACCTGTTGGAAAATGCCAGCTCTTAGCTTTCACTTGTTTCTTGGCTATGGCAAAATAATAGGGAAATTCTGCTGTTGCAAAGAGCTCAGGAAGATCACCACAGCTCAATTCTTTTGACACTACGGGTTCCTATTTGAAACCTCTGAGTTTATCTTGTGAATCATGTGTGGGTGTTTGCATGCCTAACAGTCACATTAGGTGCACCCTTAACAGGATGTCACAGCACCTGCAGGGGCTGTAGCATCCTGATTTTAAGGTTTACTTTTCTAATGTAAAATGCAAGTATCCAGCAAATAGGGCCCTCCTCTTGCCAACCCTTTGTCTGGCCCCACAAATCTTGCAGTCTTTCTGCCCAATGGCTTGGTTTCAACATGATGAGTAAAATGTGCTGAGAGCATGCCTAATGGTTAGGTGCCTCTGGATGATCCTGCTACCCAACCCTCTGCACACAAAATCTCTTTTGAATATACTGAATTTGAAGACGGGAGGTTTGCTGGACCATAGTTTCTAGTGCTGTGGTACTTAGTTTAAAAGAGCCTCTTACAAAGAGAGAACATGTTTACACACCTTCTAAAAATGTTATCCCCTGTAAGTTTCTGTTAGACTGGAAAGATTCTAAATACACATTTATAAGAATTCTCTAAAACAGATTAGATCAGGAAGCCTCCAAATAATTATAACCAGAATTTGCAGACATAATACATTAGAAATTCTGATCTAGCCAGAATAATAACTTGTCAAATGACCCAAAGTGAATTTACCGTTACACCTGGTCAAAAAAAAGCACTGTCAAAATTGAGACACTTGATGAGTGTTTAAATTAATTTAAATGATTTTAAATTATTTATACTTTTCCCTGTAAAGAATTAAGTAGTGTTTTAATATCTTGTTTCAATTCAGTAAGCCTAAAAATGTCATGTGTACTTTTGTAGCAGAACCCCTAGTTCTTTCTTTTTATTTATTTTAAAATGCATTCCCTCCCCTTCCCCAACCATTTCTGACTTTTTTTCTCTCCCTCTCTATTCCTTATAGATAAGAATAAGTGAACTCAGGCTTTGGATAAACTTTAAACATTTTTATTTTGGTAGCAATATTTTTTTTGGTTTTGGATATCCACTATTTTATATTGTATTATTATTATTATTAGGTTTGTGTTGATTCTTACTGTTGTATATTATATTATCATTTTTAATTGATTTTTATTGTTTCATATGGCTATTGTATGGTTTAGGCCTATGTTTGTAAGTGAACCAAAGTCATGTCAAGTTTCCTTTTTATGTCAAGCCTCCATCTTCTGTCCTCTGCCTGGGCATCCCATGTTGCAACTGTATGAGTCACATACCCCTACCATGTAAATTGGTTCCCCAATGAATGAGAGTGATTGGGAATGACTGAAATACAATGGTAGCAGGCCTCTACAATGACCAGGCCATCACCTCGCATTGATTCACCCAGGAACCATGTTTTACATGACCAGACCAGCATTTGAAAGACAAAAGACCCTGCAGAACCAGCAACTCTCACCATTACAGACATCTGAAACTACACATCCCTGCATGGAGCACACATGCTTAGTATGCCAGGGGCTGACCCTTGCCTGGGCATGCCTCCTGTCACACGGGTCACACAAGGTCTGCCCCTATAAAAAGGGGCAATGAAGACAGACCCAGTGGGACGCCCTCTCCATCTGGACCAGCACCATGCCACACCACCTATCCATCCAGAGGCCCTGCTTGTGACCTGCCTCTGGACAACACCTACTGGACAAGGACCCCTTTCCAGCCTGGATAGGTAGATATTACCTGCACACCTCCTCCTACAACTTGGACTCTCTATCTCCTCCTGGACTTCAGTGGACTTCAGCCCCTGCACCAAGCCTCTCTAACCCCTGCTGCCATTGTGTGGGTGCAAGGGAACCAATAAGACGTTGTATCACCATCTCCCCTGTTCAATAAAACCACTGTCATTTGCGACCCTGAAGTGGGTCATGTTTTACTAATTCCCAGTCCCTTCCTTATCTTAAATTCCAGCGCCTCTCTCTCAGTTCCAGTCCCCACCCTCTCTGCTAGTTTCCCAATCTCCTCCCAATTCCATCTCCCCTTTGCTGCCACATCTCAGCCTCCTCTGCTCCTACTGCCTTTTCCCTGTGACTTTCCGCTGCACTTCTCTGCTTTCCTGCTGTCTGCTGCGCTTCCTGTGATTTTTCTGCTGTCCATCTCTCTGTTTTTCAGGCTTCCCCCACACCTGTAATCTTTCCCCCCACCCCACAGCTTCCCAGCTCCTATTACCTGTCCTGTAGCTTGCTCCAGCAGCTGGAACCTTGATCCAGCAGCTGGAACCTACTGCCACTCCCTGCAACTTCTCTAGCTGCTCTGGAGCCATCCTCTTGCTCCCCACACCCAGAGCCCCTCTTTAACACCCACACTTTCCCTTAGTCACATTTTTCCCTCTCCCCATCTACCTTTTCAGTTCCCCCATAGCTCTGGCTCTAGTCCTAGACTCTGTGCCGGCATACTTCCCTGTTCTGCAGGCTTTGGGCATTGTCTTTTAATCAATTAAGATCAAGATCAATTAACCTAAAGTTACCCCCGATCCTCAGTTCTTCAGTCCTGGCCCCTCTAGTCTACCAGTTCTAATCCCAGTCCCAGTGACTTTAACACCCAGCAACTTTAACTCCCTACACTTCTACTTTCTTGCCTTAACCTTTCCCCAGGTATCCCAAGGTCACCAGGCACATGCATACATACACATCATAACACCCAACTTAGGAACTCACCTGTGTGTAGGTGGGTGGTATGTGTGTGAATTGGTGAATACACCTGTCTGTCTGTCTGTCTCTGTCCAATCATTGTGTGTGATATATAAATTAGTAATCCACGTATGTGTATTGGATGTGCAGTTGCTGGTAACTGATAACTGATTTTTTCTCTCTCTCTCTCTCTCTCTCTCTCTCTAGATCTATCTATATATACACACAAAAAAAATTAAAAATATGGCATTGTGTGCACGATACACGAATTAGTGATCTGTGTCTAACTTTTGGGGTGTATAGTGTATGTGCTTCAATTGGTGATAAGTATCCATGTGCCTGAGCTAGTAGTGTGCGTATGCACAATTGAGTTACGCCTTCCTGTCTAACAGCACAACATTGAGATCCTGAGAGTTAGCCTGACCCCACAGGGCAACACTTTATCATTTTAGCAAAATTGGTTTTGAAGTCAACATTACATTAAAAGTCAATGAAAATATTCCTATATCCTATTGTATATTTGATATATTGAGATTATCAAAATTACTTAACTTTACCTGGTTTATATCTTATCTAAAAACCTGGCATTTTGGATAGGGGTAAGGATAAAGCTGTAGCAAAATTTATGAACATGCATCCTGGGTAGTTATAGGCAATGCTAATAGACTTCTCTCTATTGCTGATGTTCAGTTAAGTATAAAAAAACTCACATAGGCATCTCCACCTCAATTTCTCTTCTGAAGGGAAGAGGCCTGCAGTCCCCATCATAATCTTCAGAGAGGAACAGCAAACCTGTTCCCTAAAGAGCATTTAATTTCAGGGGCCATGCCCTTTCATTAGGAAACATCCAGCTTCTTCCCTCCTTGTCGTACTTTCTTGTGAAAATTAGGGAGTAGATTTTTTTCCCCTTCCCTATTAGTTCCATCAGATGACTCTCTAACCTCCATTGAATTCATTTGCACTTGGAGTATTTGTCCCTGCAGCATGTCACCATCTTACCTCTTCCTGAGAACTTAATTACCCTCCAAAATTAATTCCATCTCCCTCTGGTCTGCAATCAAATCATTAAATAAAGATCATACAACATAATATAATTCCTTTGCTTCTCTCATTAGGAGTGTTGCTGCACAGGAAGAGAGAGAGCAGTGCCTCTTGGGGTTTTCCCATGCTGACCATCCCCTCATTGTAGGGAGGAAAGGAAGCCCACGTGTTGTGATTTGCTCACCTGCCCCTTCCAGCTCTTCCTACAACCATGCAAAAAATCTTCTCCGTTACAGGAGAGAGAAATTATTTTTCAAAAATCCTGGCAAGTATCCTGGTACCTGGTGATAGGCTGATAGGTGCTGAACAGATCTGGGTTTTTTTGTTTGTTTGTTTGTTTTTAATTGCACAATGGCTGTCAGAGAAGTAGTGCAGTAAAGTCTCCAGCTGCCACTGCCTACTCCACTAGACACCAGCCTGGCAGATAGCTATCTTGGACTGATGTGAGGAACTTGGAATAATGCTAATTAGACTAAAACTGGTATTGCCTGTGCTAATGCCTACATAAATCCTCTGGACACACCCAGTGTGATCTGAATGTTTCTAGAGCTAGGGACAGAAATTACACATAAACTGGTATAAGTATATACCGATTCAAATCTGTAACACAACAGAAGTTCAGTGCACACAAACCACTTTCACAATGGCCAAAATTAGTTTAAGATAAATTGGATACTACATCCATGCAGATTTAACTTAAATCAGTTAAAGTCATTTAAAGAACTTGTGTCCCAGATCCTGTGCAGATTCAAGTTAACACACAGGCCCTCAGCATCCTAGAATGCTTACCACATCTCCTGGAGACCCGGCTTTACAGGGTGGGTGGGCTAAGCTTGGCCTATGCTGTCTGCTCCCATCAAGCAGGGAGGTGTACTCTAGTGCCCCCCAGCTTCTGGCCTTGGCCTCTGCAGGCATGTGGCTGCATTTCTGAAGTCAAAAGTGAATGACTTCTCTTGCCTATTGGTTCAATCTATGCAGTTTAGACTAGCCTGCAAAGATTGAACTGATTCAGCCTCAGCCTTTGTGACTCTGTACTTAGCCCAGAAGTCTAAAGGGAGTTAGAGTGACTTGAAATCTAGTTAAGAAAACTGTACTTTCTCTAGGGACATATCCGAGTCTTGAATACTTGGAAGATGCTACAAAGTGAGAGTTCAATTGTACTGCAGTCTTGGCTGTTGTTCTCTTAAGGTTTCATCTACAGCTTGTTAAAAATATGAACAATAGGCATGTATCTTAAATCCTAACTGTGGTGACGGGGGCCACCCTCAGGGGCCAGAAGTGCCGAGGACAGACCCCAACACTCCTGGAGGTAGGCCCAGGGACCCCAGCCCCACAGAAAACTTACCCAGGAGGCAGACTAGAACAGGGAAGGAGCCACTTGAGATGGCGCTGTGCCAACTTTTCAAACGGCTGTCAATCAAGCTAGGTGGTGGCTGGCTGTCAGCTGTGACCACTACCATGGGAGATTTCAAAACCCAGGCAGAAGCTGGGTGTGGGAGGGAAGGCAAGAGGCTAAGTTAACTGGGGTGTGACTCGGCTGAGAAGAAGCCCCACATGACTCTGCCCCATCGGGAAAAAGCAAGGGCAGTAGTTGGGAGCCAGGTGAGGCTTCCAGATCCCAAGCTCCACAGGAAGGGGTTCGGGGTCAGTCACCACCCCTAGAGCATGCAGTGCTCATATTCAGCCCTGAACCTGAGGTGGGTCCCACAGACACAGGCCCAGCACAGAGGCAGAGCCAGGTCAAGGATCAGGAGTGAAGTGTTTGTGGTCGCAGTCTGCCCTTCAAGAGGAGGCCAAGGAAACTGGGATCCATTGGCTGGATATAAGAAGTCATGGCCAGGAACTGGGGCAGCTGCATAACAGTTCTGACGGTTGGCAAGTGAATGGGGTGTAGGGGAAGTGAAGGCCCAGGACCAACTACAACAACTTGGTGAGTATCCCTATCTGTGGATCAGGGGCAAGAACACCACTGAACCTCTCCTTTCAGTTACAGTTCCATCAAGTTGTGGCAGACAAGTTGGGGACCTGACCCAGGGAGTGGAGAGATGTTCACAGTACCAACAGAGGGTGCCACACTAACCCTTTTGGTGATTTGGGCATCCTACCAAAAGCTTCTGTCCTCTAATCCTCTAGCTGAGTAGTTCCCAATCTGTGGTATGGGTTCCACCAATGGTACGTACACAACCTGTTAGTGGCACACGTTAACAAATTTATTATAATTACTTTGTATGACAAAAAATTGCTGGTGGTACTTAAGGTTGCATCATTTTAAATCGGTTGTGAGCAATCTGTCAGAGTTTGGAAACCACTGCTTTAGCTCATTTGGCTCATGCTGCCAAATGTAGAAGACCTGTGTTCAAACACATCTCTCACTTAGCAGGAAGAAGCTTTAATAACCACATTAGAAAAGTTCTGGATGATGGCACTCTGAATCCCTTCTGTTGAAGCCATTCTGTTTCGCATTGTTGCAATTAATATTTAATTATACTGAGGTAAAATTGATAATGAATGACAATGAACCTTCAAAATGTAAGGCTTGAAAGTGTCCCCATCCTAGAGTAACCTTAACCTGTTTGTTCCTGCACTATCTTACTTGGTTGGAGATTTGACTTTGAATTCTTCCCAGCAAAGAAGAGATCTGAGCCAGATCCCCTGTATAGTGGTTGAGAATTTTAACTATTGAGATACTGGGTGGGAGAGAGGTACCACTGCCTCTTTTTGCATCAGCTGCTTCTTGTAGAGTTTGATTCATCATTTATGATCTGAGAATGGTACAAGATCTGAGAGTGTATAGAGCTTTGAGCCATGTGCATAGCTCTTCAGTGGTTTCAAGTACTTCCAGGCACAACCAGAGGGGGAACTTTTAGCACTTGGGGTACTTAGAAGCCTAAAGACTTTAGCTTACATCAGACTTTGGTAATAATTGACCTGGAATTTTGAGGATTTTGCATTTAGATGTAACCAAACTTACCAAATCTACTAGTAGGCATAGCTCTGTGTGATAAATGACTTGCCCAAGGTTCTCTAGGAAATCATGGGCAGAGCTAGGTATTAATCCTAAATTCCTGAGTCCCATTCCAGGGTTTAAAAACAACTCCTTCCTTTTTCATTGAAAATGTATTTGAGAGAATTATTTTACAGTGCTTTTGGATTAGGGCATGCTCTTGTACATCATATTGTGAAATCCCAGAAAAAAATACATTGTATAAGGAAAGAACTCATAAATATGCTTTAAATAGTAAATTATTGCCTTTTTTAGGACTGAGCAATTTCACATTCATTGTTGCTAAAAAAGTACATTCCAGCTCACAATTTGGGCTACAGTCTGGCATTTCATACTACATTAAAAGGAAACCATTTTCTAAATGATATTGCTATTTTTACAGAGCCCCCCCCCCACATTTTAATTGGCTTCTTACAGTAATTTTTAAAATGACAGTTAATTAACAGATGTTTGGCAGTGCAGCTGCCTCACCAAACATTTGCCTGACTGGAGTCCTTCCAATAGCTCAAGTAAATCATGATACTTTTATGAAAATTCTATTGATGGACAAATTTTCATCTGCAGCACAAAGGCTGAGTCACAGGGATTTGTATGCAAAATGTACACAGGGTTTGGATAGAAATTAAAAATAAAGCACATCCGCTACTCACTTGAAAACATAGTGGGGCTGTCTTCAGACTCTCAGGTATTTGTGTAGCAGAGATTTTGGTGTTGGAGAGAGGTTCAAAAGAAGTAGCAGCAGAATACTAGTTATCAGTTTAAGCTGAAAATAGAGTGCATGAAAAAAACCCAGATGCTTCATCAAGTACACACAACTATGGACAGTCAATTTTGATTTGCCTAAGATCAACCATGGTAGTAATATTCCCATTATGGAGTCTCAGGCCTGGTTGTCTGCTGAGCTCAGAAATCTGGACAGCTTCTGTCTGCAAATTTTGCACTATTCATAATTTCCCTTGCTTAGTGTAAGCCCAAAATATACTAGGTACTTCATTCTGACCCTGAGAGAGCCTGAAGGCAGTTGAGATTTGAAGGCAGCAAATGACACAGAAAAGCCTGTAAAAAGCTGGTAAGGCCCCACTGTGTGGGATATTTCTAAATGTGTATGCACGTTTGTACATATCAGGCAGGGACTATTGAGAACAGAAATACCTCAATCTAGCCACAAAACTGAATCCCTGGAATTCCTTCCAGGCTTGAGCTCAGATTTGGTCAGGTTCTCCTTTATTTTACCTTTCTCATTTGTCCTATAACAACATATATTATAACTATAAATAATAGATTATTTTTAGCAAGCCCATAGAATAATGTCATTTTCAAAGCCTGCAATTAAATTACAGCATTCATTCTTTCTCTCTCCCTTGTCATATTCATTTTCTAATGCTACTTGGGTATGTCTACATGAGATGCTGACTGCACAGTATCCTGATAATGCTACTCAGTAGTGTCGCATGGCAAAAACTATGATGTAATACTACTGCACAGTAGAATCACAAAAAAGGCATTTGCCAGTGCTACTGTGCAGTAACTTGGGTTATTGCACAATTATTTAGTACTTCAACTTCAACAAATTTGTTTATACAAGTACTAAATAAATGCACAGTAAAGACTGTACAGTAGTGTTTCATGTGGACACAGCCCTGTCCCATGATGGCAGTTGTGTCTACATCAGTTGTATATAGTGGGAAACATCTCAAGTTGCATTGTTATCAGATCGGAGCTCAACGGATGAGAATGGTAAAGTAAAAAGGGCTTATAAATGGTTCTGCTGTCTTCCTGACACAGCTGCTGGAATTGGAAGTGCATCAGAGATAATATTTCAGGGATGAGGAATAGAAAATTGCTAGATGGGTGGTGCAGGGTGCATGAGACCTTGATTTCAAGCCCTGCTCCTCTGCTTATTTAAAGTAACTGGCCATGAAAACCTCTGCTCTGTATGAAGCAAAAGAACATGGACTGGGAGGTAAGTGTCATACCTGCCAGACCAGTGCCTGAACTCCTATGCTTCATCAGTTGAGAAACTCAAATTTCCACCTCAAAGTAGATATTTTAGTACACACCCATTTTCATGAAAAAATTCAAAATGTTTTGTTTTTTATTGCTGTGAAGAACAAAAACATTTTTTTTAAAGCTGCTGGGAAATAGAATTGTTATTATTAAGTCACCTCTAAACTACTGATTAGTACCATATAATAGGGGTATTCATTTGGATTTGGCTCAATTAAGGGGACAGTAATTCTATTCACTGATTCAGATCACTGTCCTGATTTGATTCAGCCTAAACTGAATCTTCAGATTCAAATCTGATTTGGAGAATCGGTGATTCGGACATAGACACAGCTTTAAATGTTTTTTCTACATACCTTGAGGTACCAGGAGCAGCTCGTGATGCTGAGATGGTGGGGTGGATGGAGTGTCCCACAGGAGAGCACCCTGTCCCACCCCCTGTGTGCTCAGCAGGTGACCTGGAAGTGCACCAGAAGTACTTCCGGTCTACTTCCTGGTCTGCCATAAGCGCGCAGGGGACTCCCCCTCCTCGCTAAGCGATCAGCTGTGGGGGGACCCTGGGTGCCCCCCCAGACCCTGGAGGCACCAGTCACTGAGCTGTGGGGTGGGCAGGGGTCCCCTGCATTCTCTGCATCAGACCCAGAAGTGGACCAGAATTGCTTCTGGTCCACTTCTGGGTCCTCCACCAAGTGTGCTGGGGACCCCCCCTGTGCTTCTGTGGGACGCTCCATCTGCCCCACCATCTCAGCGTTCACAAGCTACCTGGTACCTTGAGGTATGTAGAAAAAACATTTAAAGCTGTGTTTATGTCTGAATTGTCAAACTCTCCGAATCAAATCAGAGGCTTTCAGTTCTATTTGGAGAAATTAATGGGTCTCCTGATTCAATTCAGATTTGGAGATTCGGCAGCCGAATGGAGCCAGATCTCCTTGTAAGAGGGAACCCTAGCCCTGTCACCAGAAGACAGATCCGCCTCTTTAAGGCCAGAACTTTCTGGGCACAGAGTGCTGGTAAGGAAGGGGTTAAATGCTGAGCCTGGCTAGCTAGTTAGCTGACTGGAAGGGGCAGGCCAGGACTATAAAAACCCTGGGCAGAGTGGCAGTTGGGGGCCAGCAGATGAAGGGGAAGGACTGCATCACAGAGCTCCATGGAGAGGCTTGGTGAGCGGTCCAGAGGCTGGAGGAGGGGAACTGCGGAAGCCACAGAGACACGGCAGCCGCCCCAGAGTACGGACTATAGCCGATGGTGGGGAGCTGAAGCACGAGCCCTGTGTAAGTGTAAGTTGGCATGCTGCTTTCCTTAATCACATTT
Organism: Alligator mississippiensis; assembly: GCF_030867095.1. Classification (NCBI taxonomy): domain Eukaryota; kingdom Metazoa; phylum Chordata; order Crocodylia; family Alligatoridae; genus Alligator; species Alligator mississippiensis. Next base: position 43,825,280 of record NC_081829.1, read on the forward strand.
TTGGTGGCAGTTATTGCCCATGGATGGGACTGTTTATTTTTCTTTTGGTTATTGAACAACACCGGTGGTTAGGGCGAGGCTATTAGGGGAAGGAGGAGGCCTCATTTGGGGGCATACTACAGAGTAGGGACCCTGGCACCAGCCAGAGCGCAGCTTTTGGGGGTACATAGGCCCTGGTGCCAGTGGGGGCACAGGATTTTGGGGTGTGCTGAACCCAATGCTAGCAGGGATGATCTTGAAAGGCTGGGGTAGTCTGATGCACCTGGTGGCAATTTTATTTGTTTGGTTTTTTTTTTTGTGGATTGGGGTGGCGTGGGTTCAGGGCCATTCCCCAGATTTGAACTTGCGATACCCTGGCTGTGGGCCAGTGGACAGGCCTTTGGGCCAGGGAGGCTATGCTCCAGATTGGAGCAGGAACGAGGACCACAAGCCTCAAGACACCAAAAAAGGTTAAAGCCTCGGAGTTAAACCCTGTGTGGTGGGTTTAGACAGGGAGGCCTAGCTAGAGAGAGATTGGGGTCAAGACCCATAGAGGCAAAAGCCCCCAACATACAAAATACAATAGGCAGTCTCCCACTCACAAGAACATCAGCATAATACCTTCCATCAAGACGTGGCAGGAAAATAGAGAGCGGGAGATAAGAACTTTAAAGAGGACTCCAAGGGCACCCCATGTAAGGCGAGGATTAACAGGGAAGATGGTGCTGGGGAGGATGACCTGTTACACTCCTCCAAATCAAACCAGTGACCAAAGCTTCACACAGCCCTAATACTTAAGCTTGGTTTAATTTTTATGGATAAAATGACAACTAATGAGAATCTTCACTTGACATTTGGCTAAATTGAAACCAAACCATTATGAAGGGTTGAAAAGCTTTGGAAAAATCTTCCTATTTATTTTTCAATTTTATGTACATCTATTTTTTTTTTTTCCCTAAAGTGGGAAGACTGAAACACAAGATCATTTTTACTTGCATTAATTCTGACCCATCTGAAATCAGCAGTATTGGACATCTTGAGATGCAATCTGTTCCTATCACATTCTCCTTCTGCTTTGTGGACTAAGGAAGTCTGGAAAAGCTTGATAATAACCAGACTTTTAGACATTTATCAAAACAGAACCCATTGTCATTCTACTCAGTACCTTGCAGAGCCTGCTACTATGAAAGCAAGATGAAACAGATTGAACCTTAAACCATTTCTATAAGATGAAGTAGCAGAAGTTTAGAAGCCAGAGTAGAGAAATCCCTTGCTAAAGTGAAATATAAGTGGAAAATACCTTTTAGTGCAGTAATAGCTTCACCTTGAAAAGGTATATTCCCATTCTAGAGAAAAAAAATGAAAATTAACATTAATATGCAAACTGCCAATAAAAAGGTAATGGTGTGTTTCAGAAGGATATATGGTTTCTGTACCCCAGTAGTACAATCTCTTTTAAAAGTATTCATGGCAGTTTTAACATACTCCTTAAATATTTTTTTTTCCACTAAAAGATTGTTTTGAAAGCTGTTGTTTATTTTGCACTGCTCTACTGTGTTGTGCCAGGATAACATATTTCTGAATGTTGCAGGGGTCCCATCGTATTTTACAAATGGGATTTCAGTGGTCCCAAAAATGAAGTTGAAATAGTGACAATGTTATTGTCAATCAATATATATATTTGAGCATATGGCATTTTTTCAGCATCTTTTAACACCCAATCATGTGGATAGTGAATTGATGCAACCATTGGCAGTTTATTATAGCAGCAGTTGAGAGTAGAATTTACTCGAAAAACATTCACAGTTGTGGCCACTAGTTATGATTATGGTAACTTTCTTCCTTATTTCCGAACAGATGGGATAAGTTAAAATGTTAAGTAGCTTCATATTCACCACGGGGCTCTTTTGATAGCTCTAAACATTTGGATGACATCCAGATTTACTGTTGGGTGTTTCTTTTTTGTATTTAGTCCCTGTAGCTTAGAGGGTACGAGAAAATAAAGTTAAGCAAAATTCTTCTTAATCTGCCCTCATTTTTCTTCCCCTCTGTATAGCTGACATACTTTACTCCAAGTAGGTCAATGTTTTCAATGTACATTAGGTTCCAAAATTAAAGCCTGAACCTAGTTGCAGTTTTGAAGCTGTTAGCCACTGATTCATTCAAAGAGGTATTCTGTCTGTTTGTTTATCTTGAAAGTAGGCTATTTGGTATTTTTAAATAAAAGTCCTAAGGATTTGGTCCCATATTGAGTTCTTGGTTCTTTATTACTAAAATGTTTTCATCCTTTGCTAAAGGTACTACTTACTATAGGCAGTATGGCCTACTTGGTTGTCAACAGGGCTTACTTAAGCTCCTATATCATTAAGATTTTTTTTTTAAATTTTACCCGACAGCCTTTTAGTGGTGCTGAATCAGTGGTAGATGATGATGGTCATGAAGTAGCTTCCAGTTCTACAAAATGTACTGGGTTAGAAACTTCTTTTGATATACATCAGAGAATCATCTAATGCTTTGGAGTATGGAATTTAAAAAAAAATGTATCTGTCAAATTTTCCTACAGAAACTTATATATTCTCTAAATAAATTGGTTGTTATTCAAGGTGGAAACTGTTCCTTACCCCTCCGTTCCCCTCCACACACATATTGAGAAGGATACTTTTATCCTAGGTTAAGATCCAAAGTCAGTTATAACCAGAAGTGCTGTTGTTGTGTGCTTCTAAATCTATGTTCTGTTCTGAGCAGGATTGGTATTTTAGGGATATGCAAAGTCAAACATTAGTTCATCTCCATGTGCAATATATTATCAGTACAACAGCCCAATTCTCATTTGAACTTCAGGGGCTGATGCATTTAGCTTCAAGATAAACTAGCTAAAAAACAGTCCCTGATTCTGTAGATCAGTGGCTCCCAACTTTTTCTTCATGCAGCCCTAAATCTGGGTCACGACCCTTGCCCCTGCCACCAACTCACTCATGCTTGGTGGTGCCAGCAGAGCCTGGGGCAGGCCAGGATCATGGTGGGCAGCAGCGGTGAGAGCCATGCAGACCATGTGCTGAGACAGCCTCGCAGGTGGGACAGGTGGTGTGAGAAACAGATCTCCCCCCCACCCCCTGACCCTGATTTTGGTTGTGCCCCAAGGTTGGGACACTGCTGTAGATACTTAGGATGTATCATAACTTCGTAGATAGTACATTAGGTTAATGAGATGACCCCCTATTTGTGCAGGATGAGGGGATGATATATGTATGCTATCAAACATTGTTATTTCTTGGTAATGTATATTTAATTATATTATACATAAAACTAAGTTTTTATGTGTATATATGGCTTACAGAATACTTGTCATGTTACAGCCATGGAATCTCATAGTACTGTAAGATGCACTCTGACATGATGACGTATGTTTCTTAAATCTAGCATGTCTACATGAGATGCTACATCACTGTAGTAGCAGCAGGCACAAACCATGATGCTGTAGCTACATCACTGTAGCAACACGTTCTCTCACTATAATGTATTGCTATGGCGATGTAGCTGCTAAAAATAACCATGTGCTGTCAGCACAGCACAGTAACAGCTGTTACTGCACCATCATTTAGTATTTCCTAAAGGACAAATCCTAAAGGCACTGTAACATAGGTGCTGTAGGGACACCTGTAGACATACCCAGAGATACCCTGTGCAACTAGTTAGGTTTCACTACATAGCACTGCATTGTACTATGTATGCTAAGGCTGTGGATATTTTAAAAAATGATATTGTATTATTTGAGGAATTATAGTGGGTAAATCTGTATAGTTTCATCAAAGTCTTTAACTTCAGGTGGTGACCTTAAGTCAGGGGTTGGCAATCTATGATGTGTAGCCCACAGAACCATTTTCTAGCCCATGGGAAAAGCACAATCCTCCTAAAAGCACGATAATTTACTTCGCTGTTGAGATTAGTTTGCTAGAAATAAGAACATCGTATACATGATAAAAAAATGGCACATTCCATTAACAAGTAATAACAATAAATATCAACTTTCATTATCTTCCACTCAAAATAGTTACAAAAAACAAGATCATAAGATTTAAACATTTTAAATAGGAAATAAAATCCCCCCCCCCCCCCCCCAAAATTTAAATACATAGGGACTGGACACCAATCTGCCTTCAAAATGGAACCCAGGCAGTGTCTTGATGGCACTGACAATACCAGTCCCTCTTTTGTCCCTCTACCCCAACTGTGATCTAGCAGGAATATGCTGGTGTCATTCAGTGGTGTGCTGGTACCTTGGTGTTGTTACAAGTCAGAATAAATTAAAGTGCAGACAAGGTTGATCTAAATTCTACCAGGCCTTCATTTTTCCCAGCTTCACCAATGCCTGAAGAAGCATACAAGTGACTTAGATCCATCTTTGGTCTCTTGCAGATGAAGATTAGAGACATTAAACAGGCCATAACCAAAGCTTCCTTCCTCCACAAGTTGGTGTTAATTTGTGCTTGTCAGAAATCAGTGTGTTAATGTAAAATTGCTGCCAAGCTATTTGGGGGCACATTTACAGCTACAGAAGTACCACTGCCGTCTATTAAATGCACTATTAACCTTACATTCAATATGGTAAAAATGCACCACATAGAAGTAAATTAATGTCCTATACCTACAAGTGCTGAGACATTAATCCAACATGGTCAAATGAAGACTGTAGAGCCTGATTGACTGAAGGGGACATCGAAACAAATAATTCCCCGAGTGTGGCTCATCCCATTTTCTTGAATATTCTTTTGGGATTGCACATCAACTACATGATATTGCAGTAGTAGTTTCTGAAGCATGAAGTTGTAGATTATTGATCAGAGAATACAGAAATACACTGATCTATAACAAAATCTGTGAATGTAATTTTTTAACATGAATAAGTAAAATTTAAAATAATTATATCATTGTTTTCTTCTTCTTCCCTTTTTCATTTCAGAAGAAGTGATTATGTTCTAATGGAACTTTTAGTAGTAGTACTCAATTACTAAAAATCTGCACAGTCCTGTTATATCTATGTAGACACATGATTCAGTAATTAAGGCATTAGCTTAGAACTTGGGTGACAGGTTCAAGTATTTGCTCTGCTACAAGATTATTAGGTAATCTTTGGCAAGTTGTTTACATTCTTTATATAAAGTACAATAAATATGTAGTATTACTTTGTCTGCTTTGCTTTAGAGACCTATGAACATCTGAGAATACTGAGGACCAGATTAAGCAGTAAACTCAAGCTGTTTTGCAACAGCTGGTGAAAGTTTCATAGTTGGTAGGGTCAGAAGGGATCTGAGGAGATCATCTAGTTCCACTGCACCAAGGCAAATTCCTTTCTGATTTCAGTCTAAAATATGCTTATAGAACATGATAAAATTATATCAGATTCACATGGGTATAACGGAAAGTAGAACTGGCCAAGTATTTCAGACACTGTTGCAAGTGACTGGTACACAACCCTGCATGGTTTGGGTTTGTCTCTGATTTGCTGCTTGCAGTGATATTAAATGGATTGAAATGATCCAGAGAGTATAACTAGGGAGCCTTTAATCAGTCAGCTGGTCAATAAGACCAGAAATGCAAGGCCCTTTAAGCTTATTGTTCATTACTTTTTTGGCAGCTCAGCTGAGCCTGCTGTCATTTTATACTGGCATTACCTTCCATGAAGGGCAAGGAAATTGGGGGTAGTGGGAGGCAGAGAGAAGAGAGAATTATTGATTAACAACTGAGACCTTCTTGAACTAAGAAGTGGGGATGAGGACCTGGGGGTTACACTGGACAATACACTGGATATTAGTTAACAGTGTGCCCTTGTTTCCAAGAAGTCTTGCAGCATACTGGGTTCTATTAGCAGGGCCACTGCCAGCAGATGGAGGAAAGTAATGATTCCCATTTATAAACCACTGGTGAGGCCACATCTGTAGTACTGTATCCAGTTTTGGGTCCCCCACTACAGAAAGGTTGTGGACAAGCTGGAGAGAGTCCAGCAGAAGGCAACAAACATGGTTATGGGGTTGGGCACATGACTTCTGAGGAGAGGCTGAGGAACTGGGATTATTTAATCTGCAGAAGAGAAGACTGAGGGGAGATTTGACAGCAGCCTTTAACTATCTGAAGGGTGGTTCCAAAGAGGATAGAGCTAGATTGTTCTCAGTGGTGGCAGATGACAGAACAAGGAGCAATGGTTTCAAATAGCAGCAAGGTAAGTGTAAGTTGGATATTAGGAAAAACTCTCTCACTAGGAGGGTAGTAAAACACTGGAACAGGTTAGCCAGAAAGGCTGTGGAATCTCCATCCTTGAAGGTTTTTAAGGCCTGGCTCAACAAAGCCCTGGCTGGAATGATCTAGTTGGGAATGGTCCTCCTTTGAGCAAGGGATTGGATGACCTCCTGAGGTCCCTTCCAACCCTGTTTCTATGATTCTAAGGTTGAGGGAGGCTGTCTAGAAGCTGAGCCAAAGTTTGGTTAAAACATTAGCAACACGCTGTCAGGTGTAAAGGGTATCTGTCCATCTCAAACACGGTTGCATGTCAAAGGACTTAATTATAGTTTATTTATATGGGTAATTAAGTGACTAGACTTACTAAAAGAAATCTGTGAGATTACTTATGTGAAACAGGGTTGTAGTGGCTGTTGCATACAATATAGTAACTGACCTATGAGTCCACTGGGAAGACTGTTCATTTGTTACCTGTAACTCTCATTTTTCATTTTATATTTTCAGATATCTTCCCTAGAAAGTCAAATAATACATTTCAAGTATATTAATCTTGGGAACTTTCTTTTACTTTGAGAGAGTACATAGTGAAATTTAGCCACCTTGATTATTTCCCATGAGAGTAAAACATCAAGTAAATGCATACTTGTGGCTAGTATCCAAATGGGCTCCACACAGTTATAAGATCTCAAGCTTTCCATAATGTCCATTTATTTTAAAAGATGTAAAAACAAACAGATGGTGAGTGTGACAGGGGGCCTCCCGGGGCCAATCTCCACAGCCTGCCCCCTGTCTCTGTGACAGGGGGCCTACTCAGGGCCGAGCTCTTCATGCCCGCCCACCTGTCTCTGGGCAACTGCCCGCCTACTAACCCGCCATGCCTTTGATGATAATAATAAGTTCAATTAAGATGTTAATTAAGCGGGAGGTTACCCATTTTAATGCCGTGATGCCAGGGGGCGCTCTGCGGCTCAGACCTCCCCTAATACTGCAGCCCAAGGCCTCACAGATGGCATCATGGTGTTCATCTCTCTTCCAGCCCCCCATGCTGGGCCCCAGACTCGTCCAAACAGGACCCCTCTATGATCCCTCCTAATCAGGCGGCCTCTCCGCCTTCATCCGGCTACTAGCCCCACCAAAGCCCTTTTCCCCTCTCGGGTGTGGTTTCCCCCCCCGGGACCTTCGGGCTAACTGGCCCTGGCCCACCTCCAGGCCAGTTGGGACCCCCAGGCCCCCTGGCTCTTGGGCGTCCCTCGCGGTGGGCCCCTGGCCCTTTTGACCCTCTCTGGTCCTGGCTCCAGCATGGGCCAGTCGAGGGTACTATCCCCTTCGGGCTGGGTCTCTAGCCGCTCACTCTCTCTTCAGGCTCATCGCACTACTACCCCCTTTTTCCCCAGGGTCACCTCAGCATCACGCCCGGTAATCATTCACTCTCTCGGGGTCCACCCTCTGGGCCCCTCTCGGGCTCCACATATGCAGGGTTACCCACCCAGTGGTGGGAGCTACGGGTTAAGGCGCCCTGACCCCCTTTCACTGCGGTGGTAACTGGCCTGGCATTTCCTGGGGGCTCCCACACCACTGAGAGCCCCACCAGGCCCACCCACTCCCAGCAGGGTGCAGTTTCAGGTCATGCCCAGGACCAGGAGCCTCCTTACCATCCCCTTGCAGCTACCCCCTTTCCTCCGCGTTGTTCCGATGTTCACATAATCACCGGCCCCACACTGGGCTCCAGAATCCTCCTACCGGACCCCTCTGTATGATCCCTCCTATCAGA